>NC_079136.1:114263027-115463027 GCF_945859705.1 Episyrphus balteatus
GTAGAATACAATAGCTGGGTCAAATCAATGTGACGGGTGAAATTGAAGATAATTCAATTTTAAAGTTCAAGTGAAGAATTGGAAAAAAAGTTTTTTAAAGCGCCTGAAACTTACATAAAAACTGCTAATCCCTTTTGAAAATCCACTTAAACACTAATATGATGTTGCAAATGGATTGAACATTTTTGAAGCTTTTTTCAATTTTTCGACATCATCATCTGCAAAGTATTTTGAAAACCGTTTGATGAGTTTCGGAAGGTGTTCCGTGAAAGAGCCATTAGCTTTTGCGAGACAACGGGTTCATTGGAAGCTGCATACTTCTACAATTGGTGAAGAAAAATTCATGAAACTTGGAACACTGAAGGATATTAGAAAACGAAAACCCTAACTATTTTGTTAACCTACAATTCCAAATGGCGGACAAAATAATCATTAAAGGAGAATACTCTCTTCTAAAAACTATAATAACAAAAAAATTAGCTTAATTAATATAAAAATTGTTTTCTATATTGAATTTAGGGAGTTATTAATCCAGTCAAATAAGGGTTTAACCTCGGAATGAATGCTAATAGAAATTTTTTTTTGCTCAATACCTTCGTTTTGGCATTCTATAACATACCTCAAAAGTCTAGAAAAATCTTATGTCCGCAAGTCGCGATTTTCAAGGTCAATGCGCGAAATGGGGTTTTCAAAATTAGCAAAAATAGACCATGGTATTATATACACATATGATTACGGTGACCATATTTCTGGAAGCCAAACCCGGGACAGATACACAATTCATTGGATCGTTTTGAAAATATTGATTTTTCCAAAAAAAAAATTCAATTTTTTTTAAATGATTTTTCATAATTTTTCCTTATTTTGATGTCAAAAACGATTTTTTTGAAGCGTTTTTGTTGAAATCATTTAATCGTTTACGAAATCAGAAATCAAGAAAATGGTTTTATAATAATGTCTGCTAATAACTTCTAAAAAAAATATTTTTTTAATCAAAAATCTTTTAACATGTCCTTGAAAGCATTGAAACTTATCTGGGTTATTTACTCTTCCATATGTTGTTCTTTATTCGAATACATTTTTCCTGGTGCAGCAACCAGAACAGAAACTGGAACTAAATAATTGACGAACATTTAAAATAAAATGCACGACTGGGGTCGCACGTACTTGCTCTTATGATAAAAGTAGCTTTTATGTCAAAGCTTTTTAGGAAAAATATTTGCAATTAGTTATAACTTAATTTTTTTGAGGAGTTTCATAAGAAATACAGAAATATGTAATTTTTTTTATAATTTCCTACGCCATATTTCCGTTACCCGTATTTTTTGAGAGAAACTAAAAACGCAGTTATGTTGGATTTTCGTACAACATAACGTGTGTTAAATGTAATCAAAATCGTTAGAGTCGTTTTCGAGAAAATTGTAATAACTCATTAATGGTGTACGGGAAGAGCCGACATCAGCGATTTAAAAAAAATTTAATATCATATTTCCACTATCCGTATTTTTTGAGAAAAACTAACAATGCTGCTATGTTATATGTTCGTATAGCATAACATGAGTCAAATGTAATCAAAATCGTTAGAGCTGTTTTCGAGAAAATTGCAATACCTCGAACACATTGTATGGGAGGTACATGTTCTAAGCGAGATATTAAAAAACAAAAACAAACCAACCTTGGAATTTACGAAAAAATCATCTGTACGAAATTTCAAGAAAATTCGTCCGCCCGTTTAAGCTGCAGCTTCATGTACAGCTTTTTTTGACGACGCACAGACCGACGGACGTCATGACGAAAACCACTTTTTTGGACTTCTCCATCATCGTAATGTTAGTTTTGATTAAAACCTCGAATTTTTTTTTGACACGAAACCAATACTTGCCCTATTGAGCAAGTAAAAAACTATAGCCTAGTCTAGAGGCGAAACAAAAATTTTCATACAAAACCAGCACAACGAAAAATTTTAATTTCCAACCACTGTTTCCTTGTTTTCCGTACAAAGTATTTAAAATATTTTATACAAAAATCAGAGAATTTGCAAATACGGGACAATCACGGGACAAATTACAAAATACGGGACACTTATACGTCCCGGGTTTCTTAAATAAAAACCCGGGACAAGCTGTTGAAATACGGGACAGTCCCGGTTAAACCGGGACGGATGGTCACCGTACATATGATACATGATTCAAAGGTATTTTTTAATGCTGATTCCAAAAAATCTGAAAAAAGTTATACCTGTTTTTCATCTGTCAACCTATATTATTATAACACTTGCTAACTTACTACCAAAAAACCCTTAAAAGTTATGGTAGAGGAACCAAATTTTGCATGAAGACTTTTGAGGTATGTTAAAGAATGCCAAAACGAAGGGATTGAGCAAAAAAAATGTCTATTAACATTCATTCCGAGATTTACCCCTTTTTTCACCTTATTTGACTGTATAATATACCTAAATCAAAAATTAAAATTTAAAAATTTTGAAAAAAAAATACGCTGGACCTTTTATTATGACATCCCTTGGATTTTTAATTTAGAAAAAGTTTTGAAAACTTTACTTTTTATTGCCAACTGTTGCCAACTGGTTTTTAGAGTAAATATTAGAAAAAAACATTAAATAATAACAAAATTACAATGTTAAACAAAAGTGAATCTTTAATTCGTTGAACCAAAATATGTTTTTCAAATAGATTTTAATATTAATAATTTGAATCAGGAGAAAAATTTTTTGACTTCACATTTTTTAGACATAAGAGCTTCAAGTTTTTTTTTCGAAATATGATTTCATAGATTTTGTATGACTTCCGATTCGAAGTAAGATTATTAAAATCTACACAGAGAAAAATAGACCACATAAAATAGAACAAAAACAATAAGATTTCTCTATGGTTTTCATCCAAGAAGGAAACCTTATTAAAACAATCGGGTTTTCCTTATTGTTTTAAAATCTGCAAAAAAATAAAAAAAACGATGACCAGGCTGGGAATCGAACTGGAGACTTCAAATCATTAGTCGCCCACCTTACCACCTGAACCAACCTGCCATGAAAATATTGATCGCGATTTTTGTTCTAGTGCTAAGTTGCAAAAAAAATCAACTTTTCAGTCAAATTTTAATAAGATTTTCTCTATAAAAATAATAAGAAATCTCCTTAAAAAAACCTTATTAATCGTTGATTTTAATAAGATTTCCTTATGAAATGTATGGACGGTAAAACAATATGGCAATCTGTTAGTTTTTAGCGGGTCATATTTTTCTCTGTGTATTAGAAAGATATATTTTGGTTGAACGAAAAATGAAATGTTCAATTTTGTTGAACGTTATATTATTTTTTTTATATTTCATGTTTTTTTTAAATATTTACTTTAAAACAGTTGGCAACAGTATAACGCGAAATTTTTAAAGAAAACAAATCGTATTTTGCAGGTATTTAATATGAAAATAATAACATTTGAATCGGGAAGAGTTTATATGAATATTTTGTATTTATTTTCAAATTCTTGAAAAACTAATGCAAAATGTTTTTTTTTTTTAAATACTACATAAATTAACTAATATTGAATCAATTGTTAACAACACTTATATTTGTCACTAACAAGTTTGGTAGTAGGTACTCTTTAATTCTAGTTTTAAGAAAAATGGTTTGATTATCAAAAATTGAGCACTTAAGTCCGATAAAAAAAAAAAATACTTAACATTTTGTTGCAATTATTTCATGGTTTTTTGTAAAACATAAACATCATTGAAAATATTTCAGTTATTTGTTTACACTTATTTATGACTGATCAAAAAAAAAAAAAAAAAAAATAAACTTCATAATTGATGTTTCAAACTCTAAGAAACAGATTCAACTAAACAGATCACTAAATCCAAAAGAGTAGGTACGAATTTATAAACCTTTTCTAAGCTTTTTCCACTAAAACCAATCACGTCAAATAAATTCATACTTTGTTCCTGCGAATCCAAGTACCTGCAAAATGGAATTAAATTTCAAAACAATTTTGAAAAATTCTCACATAAAATTGTTTTATAAAAAAAAAAACAAAAATTTAATTCCAGGACACCCGTTTTTTTTTTTTTTTGTCATTGGTAGGTATTGGGTGTGTTTCTGTATTGCAAACACAAAATGACAGGAGTAAATGACTTAAATGTCGACTCGAGTCCAAATTCGAATTGGAGTTCTCTCCTCTTTGCCTGTCGGTTATTTGCATTTTGAATATTGCACTTTATGGGGAGTGTGGAGTACGCCGGTCGTCGTCGTCCACTGACACCGAGTATTCGTTGCAAACGAAAACATTGTGCACAGGGGGAAGTTTAATTCTGTGTGTGTCTCTTCCCCTGACTTCACTTCATTTCGTTGAAACGTATATTTTTCGATAGTTATATCTGTTTGGTGCGTGTCTGGCTTCAATTTCGCAACAGAAAATCCAACTGTTCCAAGCTGACAGACCAGTAAAGAGAAGTAGGTAGGTCTTTTTGTGTGTTTGTAGAGTTCGTTAAAAATTTATATCGAATGCGTTCACATGTTGAAAAGAGAGTATGTAGGGACAGGGAGTTGTATATAAATGTGGGTTTTTGAATTTATATACGAGTATTGGGTGCACTGTGCACGTAGAGATACATACATAAATACAATCCACCAGACGACGACCAGGAGGAATCTGTATTTGAATAGCCTAGCCAACTCAACTCCTTTACCTTCCGCAATTAAATTTTGTCTGGAGTAGGTCTCGTAATTATTTTGAATTTACCAGTTATTTCGAACAATGAGGGTTATTTACCCACATGCAGCTGCTGTCTTTCAGTTTTCGAATTTTTTTTTTTTTATTTTACTTACCAATTTGCTTGTTTATTGAGAATTGAGTGTTTATTTGCATCTTTGGTTTTGTTTTTTTTTTCTTTTCTTTTGAAATTTTCTTTAATTTAATTTGGTTTTGTTTTTTTTTTGCCTACGTTTTACTTTTTCTTTAATTAATTCAATTAAAAGGACTTATTTAAATAATTGTGAAAGATCAAAAATGAATTAAAGAACTCATTAATAATCTCATTTTCGTATGTAGGTACACTGTACAAGTACATACAATATAAACATTTATGTGGGTGGTGGAATCCTAATCGCAAACTACGGAAAAACGTGATATTAAAGGATGTGTTCATAACTTTGCATATATGAATTTATATGTGAGTAAGTTATGTCGACGCAAAAGACATAACCCTAAAATATTTATTTTTCAATTGCAGGATTAAACTAGAAGTCCTAGAAAACTAAAACTAGGATAAAAACTTTCCAGAAAATTAAAGCAATTTGGGAAAATCTAATACAACTTTTTTATAGGTCGCTTCGGGTGATACAAAACACTGTGCAAGTTTTTTTTCAAAAAAATTTTTGAGACAAGTGCGCTTTTGACTGTTCCCCTCCTATTTCGGACCTGAGAAATCGATTGGCATCATTATTTTTTTTTTTGATTTATCGGTACGACTTCGAACAAAATTTTTTTGGGAAGTTTTTTCAATAATTTTAAGCATTTTGTTCGTTTTAAAGTCATTTTTTTTAAGACTTATTACATATATATAAATGTGGGAAGTGTCAGGTACAAAAAAAAAAAAAATAAAATCTGAAATCAAATTGCCCTCCAAAACAAATATGCAGTTTTGATTGATATATTAAGATACATTTTTAGAAAAAAAAAAATTCAAAATAGTTAGAGCCGTTTTTTAAAAAACTAGGTACCTAATTTTTTATAAATAATTTTTTGGAAAAAAAATTTTTAAAATAAAATTGGTATGCCATTTTGTAGAAATCACTTATCAACATTTAAAAACAAAATTTCAAAAAAATTCAATTTCCCGTTTTCGAAAAATTGAAAAATGTTCAAATTTTTTTTTTTAAATCCAAAAATTATTTTTTTTCGAAATTTTATTTTTGGCTTATATTAAAATTATATAAATGCTTGTTCACAAAAAGTTTCGTTGAAATCGAATAAGCGGTTTCGGAGCACATCGGATTAAAAAAAAAAAAAAAACGGTTCTATGGCAAGTGCCGTTAATAATGATTTTCAAAAATAAATTTTTTTCATTAAAAGATGGACCTTGTCTTAAAACTTTCAATTGAATTTTTTAAACAAAATCTTTGGAGCCGTTTTTGAGCAATTTCAACTTTACCAAAATCGGTATATGACAAGTACATACCTACCGTTATTTTTGGTCCAAAAAAATTAATTCCAAAAACCCCTCTGGAGAGTCGCCAAATAACGCCACATACCAAGTTTGACATCAATCAGTCCATCCGTTTAGGCTGTAGCTTCGTTTACAGACAGACAAACAGACAGACGGACTTCCAGGACCCACTTTTTTGGCATTCTCTCATTATCTCAACTTTTTTTTTTGTACGAATGCATAACTTGATATATAGTAGGTACCTACCTATATCGCAAGTACAAAATATGAAAATTGGAGAACTAGTCCAGTAAACAAAGGTTTTTACCTAAAAATAACTTACACAGTTTTGAAATTTGGTTCAAAAACTGACGTGAGTTCTGGCGGCAATTAAGAGAAACATGCAGTTTTTCCGTTATTTGCGTTTATCCTGAAAACTTTTTGTCTCTTAAAATAAATATTTTCTACAAAATGAATGCTTATTAAATTATAAATAAACAGGGATGCCTGCTAAGTAAGTGTACCAAAGACTCTTTATTTATTCAACACGTTAAATACTAACGCAGTAATCTCTTATATTATGACATTATGTACATTAAATATACTTATAAATACTTAAATCCATTTTATAAATTTAATTGTAATGTAAGAAGAACATATTCTTAAAATTTTGTGATTTTACCTTAACATTAATTGATTGAATTAAGAAATAGTTTTTATTGAAGTTTCAAAACTTTTGAATTTTTGTTTTGGAGGTGAAGGCAATTTTTTGACTTCGTTGACTGGACTAAACATTGTCCACTGCAATAATTTTTGGGGATTACCTAAACAATATCCGTCATAAAATTTGTTTTTTTTTAGTAGTTAAAGCACACATTTGGACTGATTTTTTTTTTAAATCTAAAATATTTTTATTTGTAATACAAATTTTATTTTCAATGCAAATATTTTTCAGTTGCAATGCAAATATTTTTCAGTTGCAATGCAAATATTTTTCAATTGCAATAATTTTTTTTTCAAATGCTTTTTCTTAATTGATATTTTTACAACTCTTGTCTGTACACAGAAAAAACGTAATTTTTAAAATTTCCACCAACTGGAAGTGCATAATAGTATACAAATATTGTATTTTATTTTTAAGGCGTAATATGTCCAATACCCATGCGCTATAAGTGGCTTTTGTGCTATTCAGCGATTTGTTTTATAAAATGCATTCCTTAAAAAGAATAATAAACAATGAGCTTTAAAAAAAAACAACCTACGCAAATTACTAAATTAGAGGAAGAACATTTTTATTTAATTAAATTTTTTATACTACTTTCCAAACAAATTAGCGAAAAATCGTCTTTTTTTATAGACATAAGGGTGGACCAAAAAAATTATTTTTCATTATTTTGATTTGCTCTACCGATAACTTGTTTTCTTGACACAAAATAATGCTACCCTAATTTTTTCAGAATTTTTCGATGATGTTTAGGGGTTGCGCGCACCCCTTTATTAAAAAAAAATAAGCTCTTTTAGTTTTTAATTTTTTTTAAAGCTTAAATAATTTTTTTATCGAAAAGCTGTTTGAGTAAAAAGTATTGAGTATCAATAGATCTACTTACCTCAATTTTTCTTTTTTTCAAAAAAAAAAAAAATATTTTTGACTGATTCCCAGGCGTTGGAAGTCGATAAATGCTGGGAAAAAAGCCTTAAAACTATGTTTTACTCTTTTTTATAACGGTTTAAATTATTTTTATCGTATTCCGCATCAAATTTACTATAAAAACCGTGCTTTTACATTGCTCAATTCTTCTTAGATTGATAAAAGAAAAATAATTTTTAAAAAAGATCGTACCAAAACAAGTGAAGGAAAAATGGGGGAGGGTACTACATCTTGGGCGCCGAGATTTGATAACAGTATTTTGTAGAGGAGTTAAATACGATAATGTTTCATTATGGGAGGGGTGGTCTATCTGGCTCCGTTTAGGCGGGAATGGCAATTTTCTAAAAAATGACTTTAAATAATAAAAAAAATATTAAAATACAATGACAACACTTACAGTTATGAATGATAGCTTTTTCAAAAGCTAGAACTGTACACTTTATTCGAATTTTGAAGTAAAGTTATTTCAATCAATTGTTTTTGAAATAATCGATTAAAAAGTAAAAAATTGGGAAAAAAAAAGTTTAAAAACACATTGAATACTGTTTTTGTCAAGATTGTGGATTACAATACAAAAAATGGCTGATAAAATAAAGTGTCATAATTGATTCCTTATCAAATACTGAAGTCCATATGTTTTAATGCTTTCTAGTTTTTGAGAAAATTGAAAAAAAAAAAAAAAATCTTTTTTAAGGTAAGTAGATCTATTGATACTTAATACTTTTTACTCAAACAGCTTTTCGATAAAAAAAATTATTTAAGCTTTAAAAAAAATTAAAAACTAAAAGAGCTTATTTTTTTTTAATAAAGGGGTGCGCGTAACCCCTAAACATCATCGAAAAATTCTGAAAAAAATAGGGTAGCATTATTTTGTGTCGAGAAAACAAGTTATTGGTAGAGCAAATCAAAATAATGAAAAAATGATTTTTTTGGTCCACCCTAATAGACATCTTATTCAACTAAGAAATTTATTCCAGTTAAAACAAGCACCACATTGTATTTTAGTACCCAGATTTACAATACTTTATGGTGTTGTCCCCAGTTTAAACACACTTTGTTGAGTTACGTATTTATTTTTATTTCCGTTGTTGGCATACATATGTATATCGGCTTCAAAACAAGAACAAAATTATGTAGGTTTTCCCTTTGCTCAATAAAATTCGTTTCAATGTTATTCAAAGAAAACAGGTCTGGACCATCTGGTTTTCTGGAAATCTGTTTCGAGAAACACCGAGCATCTTCAAAGGATTTCTAAACCCTCAAATAAACACCAAAAACGAAGCTTTCCCTCTTATTTTCTTATTTGAACATAACCTTGATTTCCTCAAAATATGTGTACAATTTATATAATTTTATGTTCAAACAATCTGTTTGCAATTAAAATTAAGAACCCAACTTATCTCAATTTATTTATTTTATTCTCTCTTTTATGTTTTATAGCAGACATTTAAATATTCCCTCACAACAAACAACACAATTTCTTGGAAATTTTTAACTCAACTCAACTGAAAAATACATCTTTTATACCCCCAGCAACCACTTAAAATGAAATATTTTATTGATTAAAATGTCGCACCATTTTTCCTTATATATATGTATATTATTTCACTCATTCATCTACGATTATAAATGCAAATGAATATGAAGCAAAAGAAACGAAATATAAAAAAAATATACAATTTTTGTATGACAAAATTCGTCATCATTATCTCCTTAAAAAAATATTAATATTCACATAAATTTCTTCATTCACTGACTCGCAGTCGACCGACACCGACAACGACGCCTCCGAATCTCGACAAGTCAAGGAGAAAAAATGATGACAGATTTCCATACATGAAAAAGAAGAAGAACAAGTGAATAAAATGGTTTCGTTTCGTTTCTTTTTTTTGTTTGTTTCTTCTGTTGCAAATTTTCACATTTAAATTTTTCATTATCATGCAAAACTTACTCATGAATTGACAATTAATTATATTCTACTCTGAGGTTTTTATCAGTTTTTTTAAATTTTAATTTAATGCTTAAGGTGTTTCTTATTGAAAAGGGTGGTCCAGAAGATACAAGCCGATTAAATTTGAAAATTCAAATTAATTTCATGAATTAAGAAATATTGTGTGAATTTTTCTAGAGTCTTGTTAAAAAATTTTGTTCAATAAATTTTGTTATTGGATTGGAAGCCTTTAACAAAAATTTGTTAACTTTGGATTGGTATATTTTTGAACTTTTACTCGTAAGGAATTTTCTTCTAAATATTTTAAAAAATATATTTTAAAATATATCCTTTTTATGAAATATTTAACATAAAAAATCACTTTTATTGCTCGAATAAAATTTAAATAAAAAATTAAAATAAAAAAAAAAAACAATGAAGTAATTTTTTTGAATTTTCGTTTGATTTAACCAAACCACCCTATTTGAAACACAAACATCCTTTTTGTGTGATGCTTTTATGATATACTCGTAGAGAAGGAATGACATCAAAAATATATCATTAATTTAGATAACAAAAGTGATGATGACAAATTTAAATGCAACAAAAAAGCTGTTTTTGTGTTTTTTTGTTAGCTTAAAAATTAATTACAGTTTGTGTGGTTGTTTTGTGAGATAAAATTACAAGATAATAAACTGCTATAGGTAATGAAAGGTACCTGTAGTTTAAATTAGAATTAATTTCTCTTGGAGACATAAAACATTATATGTACATTATACAAGGGTTGAAGCAATTTATAAAATTACTTATTCTAACCATAAAATATTACCTACCCATATAGGTAATATTAGATGAACAGTGCTGTGTAAAGAATTTTTTTTTTTGGTAAAGAACTTTTAATAGACTGAAAGGCATATTTTATTTATATATTTTAATTAATACAGTTGCATTCAATTTTTAACATTTTTGTATTTTTTTCTTTCCAGGTAAGCTTTAAAAAATAAATATTTTCTGACACATACAAAACTGTGATCGTAAGTTGTTTTTAAAACATTGTACTTAAGAAGTTAAAAAAGTGATTGAAAATTAATAGGCATATTTTAATAATACTCGTTAAAGTTCTTGTTGGTGAAAATTCTCAAGGAAAATTTTTAAATTTTAATAACTTTAATTTTTTTTAATTTTAAAATTTTTATTTATATTGTTTTGTATATAAATTTAAAATAATATTTTTTTTATGTTCCTTTAAACCTTACGATGAGAAAAAAAATCGAAAAAAGTTGTTAAAATAAAACAAATATTAAATATTGTTCTTTGCATTTTATTCATCATCATCATCATAATAAAACGGCAAACACTTATTTTGTGGTACAAAATACGCGGCCCACAAAAACCGAAGGGGCATAAATTATATACCGAACGATAGGAAATTGTATCTAGATGTGCAGAATGTATACTTTGTTTATTTTTTTTTTACCGAAATAGATAAAAACAATAAATTAAAATTGATGAAAAAAACAAAAACAAATGTGCTGAACCACGCCCTCTCCCTTCTGGAAGTGGAAACTTCTAAAAGCAAAGACGAGAACCTTCGAAGACATTCTCGAATTTCGAATAAAATTAAGTGTATTCATATATTCTTAGTAGTAAATAAAGTGATTTATATAGTGTGCTTATTTGAGCATAAATAAAAGTTACAATTGGCACTCGAATTTTGAGTGCGGGGTCGGCTAGTTTAAATAAAAGAGGTTAAAGATTTGTAGCCTGAGTTCTTCTAATAATTTTTGTCTTTTGGGACACCCTGTATATTCAAATATAAAATAGAACCAAAATATAAAACACAACAAAAATATAAAATATAATAAAAATATAAAATATAACAAAAATATAAAATATAAAAAAAAAAATACAAAATATAACAAAATTATAAAATATAACAAAAAGATAAAATATAACAAAAATATTAGATATAACAAAAATATAAAATAAAACAAAAATATAAAATATAACAAAAATATAAAATATAACAAAAATATAAAATATAACAAAAATATAAAAAAATAAAATTTAAAATTAAAAAATTATAGCAAAAATATAAATTTTAACAAAAATATAAAATATAACAAAAATATAAAATATAACAAAAATATAAAATATAACAAAAATATAAAATATAACAAAAATATAAAATATAACAAAAATATAAAATATAACAAAAATATAAAATATAACAAAAATATAAAATATAACAAAAATATAAAATATAACAAAAATATAAAAAAATAAAATTTAAAATTAAAAACAAAAACATAAAAAAAAAGAGATAAAAATCACAGTACCTTAAAAAAATAAAAAAAATAATAAAAAAAAAAAAAAAAATATTAAAAAAAAAATAAATATAAAAAAAAAAATAAATATAAAAAAAAATAGGTACATATTAAAAAAAATTAAATACAATTAAAAAAAAAAAAAACTTAATCGTTGTAGTGTGCGCACTCTCATACATTTTCATACTAATTAAGAGACCGACTAAACTATCGGCCGATAGAAAGTTTGTAGTGTGCGGGGGCTCTCACTCTGGACCTGGAATAATTTTGCTTCCTGGCAACACTTCTAGACAATGAACCACAGTGGGCAGAATGTTTTATTTTGGTTTTTATTCTAAAATTCTTTATTCTTTGAAACAAAATCTTTTTTCTTTAACTAAGTACCGTCTTGTGTTTCATGTAGAATTTACACTTAAACATTTTGTTTTTATATTGTTCAGATAAAAAAGTATATAATTGATGTTATTTGAAAACGAAACAATAATCTCAAATTTAAATGAATTATTTTGAAAACAACAATTATTCAACTTTTTACATTGTTTTTTTTTTTCTTCTCTGTGCAAATGCACAACTCTTTAGTTTTTGTTCCTTGTTAAAACGTAGTCGGAATGATATGTGACAACTTTGATAGTTTATTACCAATTTTCTTAAAGGTGGACGTGCCTCCTATACGTTCAGGCAGCTCCTGAACCTACTTGCTACAAAAAATACCGTCATCAATATCTAATTTATTGTAGTCTTTCTTTAATCGCAAACTTTCACTCAACCACCCGATTTCTTTCATCCAGATGACACATCTAAATAAAATTAAAAAAAAAATCGTTAGAAAAGACCTATGAAACTTTGGAAACTTTCCCGAAATTCCCAGAAATGTCACCGAAAAAGTATCAAGACGTAAAAATTTAAGGAAACATTTTTGTCTGCACCCTGTTGTTGTTGTATATGTATATAATTTCACGTGTTGTTAACAGCCACAAACCTCAACAACTTTTGACATAAAAAAAGAGAAAAACCAAACGTTGTCGTAAAAATGCTATAAATTTTTTTCCACATAGTTTTCCTAGTGTAGACAAAGTAAGGGTTTTTTTTATTTTTTTTTTTTTTTTGAAACATTAGGTACTTCTATTTCGGAAACAACGAGAAACACCACATAGTTGCTAGCATCCGCATCAGTAGTAAAAGTTTTATTGAAGAATGGTGTGTTGTACCTATATAATATATTATACAAGTACCAAGTTCATACATAGATGCAATATTACAAGAAGCATAAAAGACCAAAGGCTTCTGTGTTCTCTCTCTCTATCTCAATAAATCGTTATATTTCCTCCCCTTTGTGATTCGGCTCATAAACGAAAAACCAAAATTACTCGACAAGGCTTAAATTTGATATAGGTTGAACATGACTACCCATTATATTCGTATGCTGCGATGCTGTCTTAAACGACCTTGTAAAGTTCCAAAGTCAAACAGGAACACGATGGTGGTGAGGTGGTGCCGCTGGATGTCCTTCTTCTCTGTGTGTCTCTCATATATCATTCCTACACAGAAAGGTGCTTTATCTTAAATCCGGAAAACCACTTCAAATAGAATCTTATGAAATTCCCAAATTTCCAACCAAACCTATACGAAATATGGCTAAAATGGAAAGAGGATGCAGACAAAAAAATGATAAAATATTCGAAATAAAATATTGGAAATGTCTCAAGGGACATGCGGAAACAGAACTCCATCCTCTTGAGCAAACCAAAGAGAGAGGCTAAAAGCCTTAAAATAAAATACAAAAAAATGAAAAAAAAAAAAAAAACGAAGGAAACAGTAGCCTCAGTTACTCAGCTGTCATGTAATAAAATTTTTATGCGGCGTAGAAGGTATCCCGCAGCGATTCAATTACTTAATTCGATCCTTGCATAATCTGATTAAGTATTTTTTTTTTTGTGATGAAAGTGAATGATTATTATTATTGAACACCATAATTTTGCCTTAAACCAGAAAAGGACTTTTGAGCTATACCTATACCCAAGTGCCAAGAGCAGGTTAAAAGCCTTCAAAGAAAAGAGGCTTATTCGTAAATCCTTTGAAAACATGTTTCCCCAAAAGGCTTTGCATTAAATTTGTTGTCACTGCGAGAATCCTTAAACTATTTGTACTTTCTTCTTCATATTTATTCACAATGATTCGCCTTTCAAGAATCAACCCTTTTCAAATGATGGTGAGCCTTTTCAACACATTTTAATATTTTTCATTCATTTTTATAATAATTTCTCAGAAAAAAAAGGTCCTTTCGTAAATGATTTCTCTCTAAATGCTTTGGTGTACAAAAATTCCTGGTGTGCTGCGTCATGCATTAAAAAAAAACACCAAAGCAAAAAAATGAAAGGTTTACCATCAGACGTCGTGTTGTAGTTAGGAAACATGCCTTCACATCTTATTTTACTTAAAAAATAAATAAAAAAAATGCGAAAAATAAAAAGCACATCTAGTTGAAGAGGAGGAGAATGAGGAGGCGCAGTTTAAAAGGTAGGTTTATGAACTCGAAATATATATATTGGGTTGGGATCGGCCTCCTTCAGCTTGTTTTTCTCATACAAATCCGGTTGGGTCGAATATTTTTGTATATTTTGTGTTGTTTTTTTTTCATTCACTTTGCATTAATGACGTCGTCATCGTGTTACGGGTAGTAAACACTGACATTATACACCTTTAACAGCCAACACTGTCTACGCATATTTTATACATTTTTATGTTATATAATGTACACGAGTATCATCAACCAGGATTGTGACGTGGAGGATGTTGTTTAGCTCTTGACAAAAAAGGTTTTTATTTTATTTTTTTTTTTTGTTTTGTTTTGCTATGTTGTTTTGTATTCTTTTATTGGATACTTTAAAAAATATAAACTTGAGAGAATTCATGCTTGGAACTTGTTTTTCTTTTTTAATGAAGATCTAATTAGGTAGACGTTTAAGGATAAGAATTTTTATTTTAATTTTAATTTTAAATATTTTTATTTCCTGAGGTAATGTAGTTTAAGCTGAATTTCGATTTGCACATGTGTAAAATTTACACCTACTTATACTCTTCTTAACATCTTATTTCATTTCCATAAAATTATATAAAGGATTTAATCATAATTAAAAGTAAATTTATAGTAGAGTAACTAAAGCAAATTATTAGGGAACCCGGCCTGATTTTGACGATTTTTTTTTTCAAACGTAGGTAATTAAAAATACTTTAAAGTCTATAGATTAAAAATTGCCGGTGTTGCCGTATTGTTTTTTTAAATTAAAATTATTTTTTTTTTTAACAAAGCCATTTTTTTTGCTTAAATTTCATAAAACAAATGACAGCAAAAGATTCTCTAGGTAATTTAAGGAAAATATATAAAAGGCAGCAAGGGACAATCTTCCATCGTTTAAGCGATAAATGCAATTTTCTAACATTCTAACAACGCAACACCTACAATATTTTAAAATACATTTTTAAAAAGCCAGAAGCTCATTCTTGTCTCTTAAATTTAAATCCACTAAATTTATTCAAGACTTTTTAAAAAAATGGTCCTCAAACTCAGAATTAAAAAAAAAAATGTTATTAGAAAAATTTAAAACGACTTTTTTCCAAACTTTTTCTAATAAAATATGAATTTATTTAAAAAAAAATTTTGGCCATAAATATTATCAGTTGAATTTCGAAGCAAAAAAGGTAAAATATATCACACTTTTGAAAAAAAAAAAAATGAAAAATTACTTCAATTTCAATGGTTTTTTTTTTATTAAAACTGAAGATCATCAAAATCTAAGCTGTTCGGCCGGGTTCCCTAATATTGCCAATTTTTGAGCTTTAGTTACTCCACTATTATTGATGTTTTTGATACGAATTTAAAGAGAATAATAAAGAACTTATTCTTATTTGATCAAAACCCGGAAAGTGCAATTTTGTGACATTACCCCTTTGTACTTGGCGGCAAAGAATAATTGTTATTAAATCTTTTTTTTCGGTGTAATTATCGAAATTTTTGATATATTTTTGGATATTAGTCAAATAAAATTTCAGCACCTTTGAAAGAAACTTGCGAAATGTTGTAACAGGGTTGTAAAAAATAATTTTTTTAATGCATTTGTTTTGCTTTCCAAATTAAAATAAAAAATTTTTTGTTATAAAAAAAAAACCCATGAAAAAAATTTGTCTGCATTAAATTTTTCGTCGAATTTCTTACTATTTGACCATACCAGCCATGTCAACTATCACATTGAACCTAATTATATATTCAAACAAAATATTCAAAATTGTAAGAAATTCGACAAATAAAAAAAAAAATATATGTATTTATTTAATGCAGACATTTTGCATTGATTTTTTTTTCAATGCAGAACATTTTTATTTGTAAAATTTTTTTTTCAATGCCAAATATACATATTTATTTGCATTAAAAATTTGTATTTTCAATGCAAATATTTTTCAGTTGCGATAACATTTCTTTTTAATGCAAAATATTTTAAGTTGCAATAAATAATTTTTTTAATGCGAATAATTTTCTGTTGCAATAAAATTTTGTTTTATGCAATTTTTTTTATTTGCAATTAATATTTTTTTTAAATTTCAAATGCATTTTTTTTATTGATATTCTTACAACCCTGTTGTTCATTAATTGCATCCAAGAAAAAAGATAATTGAATACTAAAATTAATTCATACACAGGGTGGCACGAATAAAAAAATAAGAAACCAGTGTCAATCCAATACATTTTGTATGGTGTTTACTATTTATCTAACATTAAAGTTAGAAATCGAATTTTAAACTGTTAATTGAATGAAGAGTTGCAAAAACGGAGTGAATCCATCTAACAAAACTTTTCTGACTATGCAAACAATCAAATAACTTCTTTATTTGAATTGAAAAAAACGACAAAAATATCTAATTACTTGAATATTTGATAATTTCATATTAATTTTAATTTCAATTTCAAAAGTCAGAACTAATTTTTAGTATTTTATTCATAATAATTTACTGAACATTTTTATCCAAGGTCAAATTATTTATAAACCGCAATACAATAAAGAGCGTACAATTTTTAATTTGAATTTTGTCGGATCTACCATTATCACAAGAAATATGCATGCCATTTTGAATTTAAAATAATTGAAAAACTCATAATCATAATTTTTTTTTTTTTGTTATTATACAGGCGCTCATAATAATTTTAAACGGATAATAATCCTGAATTGTTTTTATTTCATATTTTTAATCAAACCAAAACTTTACTCATAAACAGAACTTTTTTCTTTCTTTATCAAAAACAAAAATAAAAAAATAAAACCTTCTGTCTCCTAATGACATCATCATAATTCCATTCCAAAAGAAAGAAAAAAAAAAAAAAAAACGTAGAAAGTAATTTCCCCGAGAATATGAAATATAAAAAATGAAATTGAACAGCCCAAAGCCATCTACGTTTAATATAAAGAAGTTCATACCTGAAAAGACTGTAGAAGTCAGAAGAAAAACACAAAGAAAAAAAAGAGCAACTTCACGATTTATTTGTAATTCATGACCGTAAAATCAGATTTCCACTTTATAATTGTTGCCAAAGTCTCTATGTTTTTTCCTTCTTAGAGTGTGTAGACTCGAAATCAAAAACCAGAAGGAGCAAATAAAGTTAAAAAAAAAAAAAAAAAAATGGTATATATATTGATTTTTAAAGAGCCCACAAATATAGGTGGAAAAGGTAAGAAGAAATGGTATAGGAATAGGAAGATAGGTAAGGAGGTATGTATATACAATATACTCATAATGGACACCTGTTGCTTGATAGATAGGTTGAGATGTATGGATACTTCTATAGTTAAAAGATCAATTTTAACTTTTAACCGACTTTCAAATGGAACAAAATAAAAAAATGAAAATATATATAAAATTGAAGCAAAAGACCTAACTTTCTGTTCTGTGTGATTCTTAATCACATTAAATTGTGGAATTATTGGGTGAAAAGTTTTCACTAGTTATCCCATAACAATTGAAGTTAAATGCCATAATTTAGAGAGCTCCTTTTGTGGTTTTACTCTCCATTAAAAAAAGTTCTATATATAAACTAGTACGTATGTGTGGATAGAGGTTACCATCTGTCATTTATTTTGAATTAGTCTTGTTGAATGGGAATAGGACTAAATAATTTGGGGTCAAGTTTGTATTTTGAAACTCTGAATGAAAACTTTTTTTTTTTTTTAATTTTCTCCTTTGTTGTTTTCAGAATGATACCTAAATAAAATCTGAAGTTATTTTCTCAAGAAATTTTTATTGAATGATTATGAGAACTTTACATTTCCAACTGATGGCATTCTTGAAGAAGGTATTTAAAAATCCCGCATTGAGCTATTTTCGTAAACAAGCCGTTAAGAGTTTCCAAAAAAGCGATAACGATAAAAATTTGAAAATTTTGTCTGCAGTCATTGAAATCGTTGTCATCTATTTTGCAACTGAATAACCGCATAATGAATGGGATAAAATTTAAATGTTAACGTAACCCTCTTATCAAAAAAGTGAATAATAGAATAATTGTAGATACCTAAAAGATCTTCAACTTTTATTTAGAGAGAAAGAAAAACACCCTTGATTGTTGTTATGATTTGACAAATGTACGATTAAAATTATTTTTTAATTTGTCTTGTTTTTTTTTTATTTTTTTCTTGCGTTTTTTCTTTTTTCCTTGTTTTTTTTTCTTTTTCCCTTGTTTTTTCAATTTTTTTTTTTTTATAAAAAAAAATTATTAAAAAACATTTTTTTTAAAAAAATTTTTTCTTTTTAATTATTTTTTTTTTTTTAATTAAAAAAATTTTTCTTCTTTATTTTTTTTATTTAAAATATTTTTTCTTTTTTAATTTTTTTTCTTTTTTATTTTTTTTTTCTTTTTTAATATTTTTTTTACTTTTTTTTTTTTTTTTTCTTTTTTTCTATTGTTTTTCTTTTTTTTTTCTTTTTTTTTCTTATTTTTCTTTTTTTTTCTCTTTTTTCTTTTTTTTCTCCAAAAGTTTCAAAAGTATAGACCTTATTGAAAAAGCTTAGTAATAAAATTGAAGATACCTAAAAGACAACTCTTATTTAGAGCACTTTTTACTCAAAAATAAGAAAGAAAAATACCCAAAACCATTTTTGAGCTTTTTATTTTTTTTCTGAAACGCTATGTAGTTTCATTATTGTTAAACATGGACTAAGTTTTTTTTTTAAGAAAGGTTTTTAAATTAGTTTTAGGTAAATTATTTCGATTTATGTACCTATTTCTTTTTTTTTTATTTTTTTTTTAATTTTGTTATCTTTTTTATTCTTATTTTTTTTTCAACAAAAATAGTTATTGAAAATTTAAAATTTTTTTTTTATTTCAAAATTGTATAAGCAATCTAAGCTGTAAAAAACCAATTTAATAGAAAAATATCACCCTTAGCAAACACCGCGTGGAAAGTTTAAGCTTTTGCAACTTCGGTCACTTAGGTACTTCTGCGAACTAAAAAAAATAAAAAACGACGCCATCGTCTAAATATCGCAAACCATTAAAATTAATCAGCTCTTTCCAAGTCTACACTTCGTCATATTTGATGTTTTCCTAATTTCTACTTTACGACTTTATTTTCGTTCAACCATTTAAGCCCATTTTTTTGTATTATTATGGCTTTTTATGAAAATGTCAAGTCGATAATTTATTTTTTTGGCGGTTCCATTACTTATACCCTAATGGTTATTTATCAGCGCAAGTTAAAAAGTAAAAATTCAAAAATGCGTAACGAGGAGAGAAGACTATTATAGGTACAGCTGTGTTCAAAATAATAGTAGTGCCTGCAACAAAATAACATTTGTTATATTTACGGTGCTTCTATGGTTAAAAATTTAATTTCTTTGATGTCAAAGTTTGTAACGGTCAATTACTAATAAATGTATCGTAATTTTAAAATGAAAAAGAAGGTGCCAATTCATTTTTCATTGATTTTTGGTTGTTCTTTCGAATTTGACCTGTTCAAAATAATAGTAGTTAAAGTTATTTTTTAAGAATTTAAAAGCGGTTTATAACTTAGAATATTTATTTTTGCTTTAAAAGTAAGTACTCATATAATTTGAATAATTTTTCAACAAAAAACGATTTGTTTCGGTTTTAATCTATTTAAAGTTCGAAGAGCAAAACACTGCAGTTCGGATAACAGAAACTTATACGAAAGCTGCTTCAAGAAGGGAAAACCTACTTGGTAATTCAAGTTTATATTAGGATGCTCCCCTACAATGGTAGCCAATGCAATAAAGTCAACGAAAGACCCGAAACGCGCGGTAGAAAAAGAAAAAAGCCCGCCGTAGATGACAGGCGTATTGTCCAGACGAGCAAAGTTGAGCCTTCTGCATCGTTGTTTCACATCCAGAAGGCTTTAAGCCTGGATTGCAGTGCAGTGAGCATTCGGAGGCGAATGTTAGACACTAATATGTACGCTTGAAGCCCACGAAAAGTTCAGCGAAACATGTTAAAAAGCGTATCCAGTTTGTAAAAGACCACATAAACTGGCCAGCAAAGTAATGGCGTAACATATTGTTTACTGATGAGAGCATATTTGTCCCCTTTGGTGGTACTGGATCTCCACAATATGTCCGACGTCCACCCAATACGGAATATGTTCCAAAGTATACGACGGAAACATTTAAACATGTAGGGTCGAAAATTTAAGTATTTTAACATATTTCTTTGTTAACAGCGGAACTTTTCGTGGACTTCAAGCGTACAAATTAGTGTCTAACATTCGCCTCCATATGTTCACTGCACTGCAATCCAGGCTTAAAGCCTTCTGGATGTGAAACAACGTTCAGAAGGCTCAACTTTGCTCGTCTGGACAATACGCCTGTCATCTACGGCGGGCTTTTTTCTTTTTCTACCGCGCGTTTCGGGTCTTTCGTTGACTTTATTGCATTGGCTACCATTGTAGGGGAGCATCCTAATATAAACTTGAATTACCAAGTAGGTTTTCCCTTCTTGAAGCAGCTTTCGTATAAGTTTCTGTTATCCGAACTGCAGTGTTTTGCTCTTCGAACTTTAAATAGATTAAAACCGAAACAAATCGTTTTTTGTTGAAAAATTATTCAAATTATATGAGTACTTACTTTTAAAGCAAAAATAAATATTCTAAGTTATAAACCGCTTTTAAATTCTTAAAAAATAACTTTAACTACTATTATTTTGAACAGGTCAAATTCGAAAGAACAACCAAAAATCAATGAAAAATGAATTGGCACCTTCTTTTTCATTTTAAAATTACGATACATTTATTAGTAATTGACCGCTACAAACTTTGACATCAAAGAAATTAAATTTTTAACCATAGAAGCACCGTAAATATAACAAATGTTATTTTGTTGCAGGCACTACTATTATTTTGAACACAACTGTATGAGAGATGGAAAGGCCATAAATATTAGGCAGCTTTATCGGCAAAAAAAAAAAAAAACAATAAGAAGAAAAACAAAAACAAAAAAAGGTGGGGATGAGTTTTCACAATTAATGGCAAAACCACTGTAGAATTGAGTTGGTCTGGATCTGTTTCATTTGTATTACAAAACCACAAGGAAAAATCACAGCAAGCAGCCGCACAAACAACACGATTTGCTTGAACATTTTTATGAGTTTGGTTTTGTTGTTGTTGTGTATTTTTTTTGCAGCATTCTCTTCAAAGTTTTGCTGTTTTTTATTAATTTTTTTTTACAATAAAAAAACCTCGAAGCTAGACGAAGCAATAATAATAATTTGTGCCATTTGTGCAATTTGATTGCTTGAGAAGTTTTTTTTTTTTATACATTTTATTTCCAGTAATGCCTACTTGTGGTGAGGTATACTTTTTTGTTGTTGTATTTATTGAAGAGAGGAGGGGGAGAATTGAAATCTGGATATATCTACATTACAAACTTGGATGACTCACGTAGAACGTGTTTTTTTTTTATTTTTAATGGGAAGAAATGATATGCGGTAGCAGCCACCAGTTGGAGACGACAAAAACGATGTCGACGACGAAGGCAAACGACGAATGACGATGAACAAATGACCACTCGTTCGTTCACTGACCGTCTGCCCTCTCGACAACGAACGACACCATCAAACAACAACTTGATTAATGGACTTAGAAAAAAAAAATACGAAAATTATATTTGAAGGAAAAATGTGCTTTTAATTGTGTTGAGGAATCAGAGATCTAATTAGTTAGCAGGTTTAATGACTTGGAGGTATGACAGCGCGAACGCAGACTGTTGTTTGTTTATATATATTTTTGAGAACGTGTGTTTTAAGGTGATGCAATGAATCTAGTAGATAGATAGATTGGTATCAAAACAACAGAAAGAAAAACATGAGTGTGACATTAATTTATGAGGTTTTAAGAACAGAAACTGAAAGTCGTATAGGTAGGTAATTGTTTGAGCTTTAATAACAGTAATAAATTAATGAAGCACGTTCGTATATAAGTGTCCGGAAAATACATATGTAGCCATTTTAAGATAATTTTAAATCTCGAATCGATAAAAAAAATTATTTTTTTTAAGAGATCACACACAATTTATCAAATTTTAAATCCATTTAGTCGTTGCAGGAGCAACATTTGTATTAATGAATTTGTGTTTTTTTGTTTTTATAAGTAAAATACAATTTATTTATTTAAATAAACAAAATTAAGTAACTCCTATTCCAAAATGCGTTTCGGTCCAGGGTTGAAAAAATATCCATACAAAATTGAAATTACTTGAAATTAAAAAAATAATATTTATTGCAAATAAAAAAAAGGTATTACAAAGAAATATTAAGCTAAGATGCAGCCATCCCCTCCCCTCCTCTACCCCTCCCCCCTTCTTTCCTATTTCCCTACTCAACTTACCTTCCCTTACCCTCCACAAACAAAAATTCCCAAGTCAAGGTAGTTGGAATACGTGCCGAGGACTGAATGGTGCAGGGAACAAAACATGTGCATCGCGAACGTACTGTCCCTATGCGATACCGGGCGACCTCGCATAGTAACTAGCCTTACGTCTACATGGGAGCTCTGTAGATAGTTGACCTTATATTTCTCGCCATACTCGTGGGATTCAAATGGAAACAAACAAACAAAAAAACACAAACCAAAATAAAAACAAAAACAAAAATCATTTACTGGTTGACAACGCAATAACGGAGTCAGATGAAGAAGCTCTACTCCGCTCACCAGGGACTGATATGGACGTGGATTTCGTCGAACAACCGCCATATACAGGAGCCGTGCCCGTTCCCAATGCAAAGGGCAATCTAGATGCTCAGGCACCACAAGGTCCAAGCTCTATGATTGAGGGTAACGAACACGTCAACAAGCCCCAGCAGAAAGATTATTTCACTGGGGCTCAGAAGCGACGTATAGCTGCGCAGATAAGAGACGGCATTGAGCCCGAAGAAGCCAGGCGCAGAGAAAAGGCTAGATATGCTAAAATACTAGCAGACAAGCAGGCTGGCACATCGGTGCAACCAACTAACAAGGGCAAAAGGGAACGGTCAGCTGACAACTCCCCTGCAGGAGCAGCCTCGAAGAAGCATCGTGCTCACGAGAAGACCAGATTCAGCCCTAATACCAGCAAAGACAAGCCCAGCAGTGCCGCCAAAACTGGATCCAACCATGGAAAAGAAGGTAATCAATCACGACCAAGCACATCAGGGGGCTCCTATCGGGATGCCACAGCCCAATGTAAGGTCGCGATTATGCACTTTCTCCATCCTTTACAAACACTTACGGAGCGCGAAACCAAACTGGTCAGAAAAAGCGTTCTGGAAGAAATGGACAAAGCAGACAAAAACTGTCCAGCAATTAAGTTTGTAGCCGTCTCGGACAGAGACGGATGGCTCTCGTTTACCTGTCACGACACAGAGACCAAAAAATGGCTCATGTCTACGGCAGAAAAAATAAAGCCATGGAAGGACGCAAAACTACGTGTCACTCAGGGCAACGATATACCCAAGCAACACGTTTGCGTTACTTATGTCCCGGAAGATGAAAATCTCACCAAAGACATTTTTCTAAATCGGCTTGGAAAACAAAACACCGATTTAAACACCAAAGGATGGAGAGTCCTCAGGATCATCAAAGAAAAAAGTGGCGGTCATCACGTCACTTTCTCTGTCGATGAGAAATCCAAGGACTCCATTCTGAAGTCAAAGTGCAAACTGTTCTTGAATTTCTCTCAGATCCAAATTAGGATCAAGGCAAACTCAAGACAGGAAGGCACTGGCACGCAAGGAAACAACAAGGGCGATAGTTCTAAGGACCTTGCAACAACAGAGGAAGCAAAAACAGATGCTCCTACAATCAGTGGGTCAACGGTAGAAGTTGCCAACCCCAGGAAGTCTAAGACGTCTGAAGACTTATCTCAGACCGACGAGACCCCTGGGGATAACTCTATCGCGGCACCTGGAACTGATACTGGCGCTCCTGCCAGTAAACCCGCTCAACAATAACATGGGATTGAGGTGTATCCAAATTAATCTGCAGCATGCGAAGGCTGCCTCGGCAGTACTAAGCCACAGATTCAATAAGGAACACCTTGATATAGCCTTTATCCAGGAACCTTACATAGTGAAAGACCAGATAAAAGGCCTATCAGGTGAGCTAATTTATGATTCTAGTAGTGAAGGTAGACCTAGAGCTTGCATTATGATAAATAAATCTATAATAACCATTCCTATTCCACAGTACACCAACAAGGACATGGTAGCAGCTATCATCCAGCTGCAGACCTCGGAGGGTAGGTCAGAAGCTGTCATCTGCTCAGCCTACCTGGCAGGGGATTCTGCCGACCTAAGCTTCACACCACTGCAGGATCTTATAGACTACTGTGGCAGAACAGGCCGGCAAATCATCATTAGTTGTGATGCTAACGCCCATCACACTGTATGGGGCAGCTCCAACATAAACAAAAGGGGTGAGTACCTTCTAGAATTCATTTTTAAAAATAATCTTGAAATCTTAAACTATGGGAATAGCCCTACCTTCATGAACAGAATCAGGGAAGAAGTCCTTGATCTCACCCTATCCACTTCATTCATAGGTAATGCTATACAAAACTGGCATGTTTCGACTGAAACATCAATGTCAGATCACCGGCAAATTTGCTTTGATATATGTATAGAATCAAAACTCCCCTTAACGTACAGACAACCGAGAGCGACGAACTGGGACGACTACTGCCTAGAAATCTCGCAAACGATCAGAAACTGTCCAAACAGCATCAGAGACATTGACAGCCTAGAAATAAGCTGCAACAGTCTTAATGCAACAATCACTACTGCCTACCATAACGCATGCCCAGAGAAAACGAAATCAGGCACACGAAAAACACCATGGTGGAATGCCAAGCTCTCAAAGCTAAGAACGCTGACCAGAAAACTATTCAACAAAGCCAAGCGCAATGGAGACTGGACCTCATACCGCACTTCTCTAACCAACTACAATACAGAGATTAGAAGAGCCAAAAGAGAATCATGGAAAAAGTTCTGCAATGATCTATCTGATATACAAAGCAGCGCTCGCATCCACAGAATTCTCGCTAAAGAGCACACTAATCATATTGGTCTCTTAAAAAACACGGATGGCACGCGTGCGGAAAATGGTCCAGATACGTTACAAATCCTTACGGACACTCACTTTCCAAACTCTGTAGTCATACCCTCAGATCTATCTAGTCCTTCTCCCCAGTTCAGGCTTACCAGACCAAACAGAGAGGATTGGAAAAGAGCAAGGGATATGTTCTATGAGGGAAATATAAAATGGGCAATAAATTCCTTCGACCCATATAAATCTCCCGGAGAAGATGGAATCTTTCCAGCACTCCTTCAGAAAGGAAATGAGTTAATTACACCTATGCTAATAAACATATTTAGAACAAGCTACGCATGGGGTTACTTACCAACAAGCTGGAAAGAAGTAACGGTCAAATTCATTCCTAAATCAGGACGAAGACCAACTGACCAAGCTAAATCCTTCAGACCAATTAGTCTTACCTCATTCTTCCTGAAAACAATGGAAAAGATACTAGACAGGCATATCAGGGACGGGCCATTGAAAACAACACCTCTTCACAACAACCAATATGCCTACCAGCCAGGAAAATCAACCACGCTTGCTCTTCAGGAATTAACAATGCGGATTGATAAATCCCTTAACGACAAAGAGACTGCAATAGGTTGCTTCCTAGACATTGAGGGTGCTTTCGATAACACTGATTATGCTCAAATACAACGCTGCATCCTCAGCACAGGGGTAGATCCTACCACATGCAGATGGATTCAACATATGCTCAGTCACAGAAAAATTAATGCCACATTGGGCAATGACAAAATCAGAATCACAGCTGCAAAAGGATGCCCTCAAGGCGGGGTTCTCTCCCCACTTCTGTGGTCCATTGTAGTTAATGAACTGATTGTCATACTTAGCAATGCTGGATTTTATGTTCAGGGCTATGCTGACGACATTGTGATCCTCATTAAAGGTAAATTCGAAGACACGATCTCGAATCTTCTACAAAGAGCACTCAATATAGTCGCAAACTGGTGCCTAAAAGTTGGACTTAATGTCAACCCTAAAAAAAGTACCATAGTCGCCTTCACCAGAAAAAGAAATAAACACAAACTTATAAAGCCTACTCTTTTCGGTGAAGCGATAGAATTCTCAAAGGAAGTTAAATATCTAGGGATTACCCTAGACGAAAAACTCAACTGGAACTCTCATATACAGAAAACCATTGACAAAGCCAGGACTGCCTTATGGACCAGCAAATGTCTAACTGGTAAAAACTGGGGTGCCAACCCCAAAATCTCTCGCTGGCTCTATACAGCCATTGCCAGACCAATTATAACATACGCTGCACCGGTCTGGTGGCATAAAACAAAACAAAAAACAGTACAAGCCAAGCTCAATAAACTACAAAGACTAGCTTGTATAAATATTACAGGAGCAATGAGAACAGCCCCCACAGCAGCGTTAGAAGTTATCACAGATCTACCACCACTCCATCTCCTACTAAAGAAAGAAGCCATGGTCAACGGCTACAGGCTCATCGCAGAAGATAACTCTAATTCCAAGATAATCCACTCTGATATTCTCACTGAATTAAATAGGGAAGAATTACTTAAAATATGTCTAGTAGACAATTGTCTCCCAAGATATAACTTCACCCAAAACTATAAGGTCACATTCCCCTCACGACATGAATGGGAACAGAACAGACCCATCTTCAATAGCGAGTCTCATGTATGGTACACAGATGGCTCCAAAACAAATGAAGGTGTTGGGGCCGGAGTATTCGGAATGAACACCAAAACTTATCTGCACCAGAGCATGGACAGCTTCAATTCCGTATTCCAAGCAGAGATATTCGCAATTGAACTCTGCCTCAGAGAAAACTTAAACAGAGCTGTAATAAACAAAAAAATTTATATTCTCTCTGACAGCAAGGCGGCACTCCAAGCTCTTAGGAGCAATGAAGTCACCTCAAAGCTGGTATGGGACTGTATACAACTTCTACACCAGCTTGCCAGTACAAACAGAGTTCAACTCATTTGGATACCTGGTCACAGCGGTCACGTTGGGAATGAAATAGCAGACACACTAGCCAGAAAAGGTTCCGCATCTACATTCATGATGCCAAGACCATTCTGTGGCATACCAACAAGCACTGCAAAACATTACATTAATAAATGGCTAAGAGATATGGCTAATCATTACTGGACGCATACGGAAGGTAACAGACAAGCCAAAAAATTTATACCAAACATCTCCCACGCCAGAACGAAACAACTCCTCACACTCACCAGGAGTCAGATTCGCATAACCACAGGCTTCCTTACTGGACACTGCTCAGTAAAAAAACATCTCAAGACCATGGGCATCACACAAGACGATACCTGCAGAATGTGTAACGAAGACGAAGAAACAGCAGAACACATATTGTGTCACTGTAATTGCTTAATCAATACACGTCGACGTCACCTCGGAGGGTATTATCTCGAAGCGGAAAACATTGCCGCTAGTTCACCCAAAAACATACTAAGTTTTCTAAACTCAGGATTTCTACGTGAACTCTAAAAAGAGGACATCACAATAGGCCCATCAGAGGCCGCAGTGATAAGGCGAATTATTCCCACCTCTCACCCTAATCTTAATCTTAATCTTAAGAAATATTAAATGGAGGTAACTAAAAAAAATTGAATTAAAAAAATTATTGCAACTGATTTTTGTTTGCAATTAAAATATTTATAGCAATTAAAAAGTATTGCATCATAAAAAAAGGTTATTTATTGAAAAAAAAAACTTCAATGCAAAATGTGTCCATTAAATATTTTTTTTAAATATTCGTCGAATTTCCTAGAATTTTGGCTATTTGACCATTCATTAGCCATTTCAACTATAATATTGAACCTAATGTAAGGCCAAAAAAAATGTAAGAAAAAAATGTTTAATGCACACATTTTGAGTTGATTTTTTTTTAAATGCAAAAAATTTTTAATTACAATAAATTTTATTGTTTTAATGCAAAATATTTTTGTTTGCAATTAATATTTTATCTTCAATGCAAATATTTTTCAGTAGCTATAACAATTTTTTAGTGCAATTTTTTTTTATTTGTAATAAATAAATGTACCTACATATTTTTTAGTTGCAATAAATATATTTTTACTTGCTCAATAGGGCAAGTATTGGTTTCGTGTAAAAAAAAAAATTCGAGGTTTTAATCAAAACTAACATTACGATGATGGAGAAGTCCGAAAAAGTGGTTTTCGTCATGACGTCCGTCGGTCTGTGCGTCGGTGCGTCGTCACAAAAAGCTGTACATGAAGCTGCAGCCCAAACGGGTTGAGGGATTTTCTTGAAATTTGGTACAGATGATTTTTTTGTAATTTCCAAGGTTGGTTTTTTTTTGTTTTTTAATATCTCGCTTTAAACGTATACCTCCCATACAAAGTTTTGGAGTTATTGCAACTTTCTCGAAAACGGCTCTAACGATTTTGATTAAATTTAACATACGTAATGCTGTTTGCAGTTCTAACATAACTGCGTTTTTAGTTTTTCTCAAAAAATGCGGATAGTGAAAATATGACATTAACTCTTTTTTAAATCGCGGATGTCGGCTCTTCCCGTACATCTTAATGGAGTTATTGCAATTTTCTCGTAAATGACTCTAACGATGTCGATTAAATTTTACACAAGTAATGTTATACGTAAATCTAACGTAACTGCATTTTTAGTTTTTCTCAAAAAATACGGATAATGGAAATATGATTTTACATTTTTTTTAATCTTTGATGTCGGCTCTTCCCGTACACCGTTAATGAGTTATTACAATTTTCTAGACTAAATTTGACATACATAATGCTTTAAGTGATTTTAATGTATGTAGCTAATTGCGTTTTTTGAGAAATATTTTTTTGTCAAAAAAACACGAGTAACAAAAATATGGCGTAAGAAAAACTAAAAAAAAATAATTTCGTATTTTCGCATTTCTTATGAAATTCCTTAAAAAAATCAAATTTTAACTAATTCAAAATATTTTTTTTTTAAATCTTTGACATAAAAGCTACTTTTATCATAAGAGCAAGTACGTGCGGCCCCAGTCGTGCATTTTATTTTTAATGCATTTTTTTTATTTTGCAATAAATATTTTTTTTTTTAATTTGTAATGGAAAACAAATGCATTTAAAAAAAATGATTTTTTACAACCCTGGTCCGAACACAGCATTTATCTTAACAAGTTTGATCCATATTATGCAAATGTTTGCGTCAAATTTACATTTTAAAATTTTTAAAATAACTCCTAGTAATTTCGTCAAGAATGTTAAAAATGTTTCTTTTTCAAGTTGCGGTATAGTGCAAATTTTCAATTTCTTAGCAAATTTTATGAAAAAAAAGTTGACCCTAATTAAATATGGTCTATGACTAAGCCTGAAAAAAATAAGATTTGGAAAGTTTTTTAGCTGTATCAGTTTCACTTTACCAAGAAACAAACACAAAAAAAAATATTTTTTTTTCTTAATTAAGATAAAAAAATATTAAAAATTGTTCACTTTCAAAATTGCTAAACTTTAAACTTTAATTGCACCTTTTGATCAAAGTTCTTTGCCTTTGCAATTGTTGATTACTTCAACGTCAAAAGGCACACATTAAAAAAAAAAAAAACCAAACAGAAATATTTTTTTTTGCCTCTCTCTGAACCCATCTATCTGTCTCTAAATGAACTTCAAATAAAAGCCAGCATAAGATTCATCATTACCAACCAACCCAACCTTCTCCAGCTAACCATCAACATCATCATCAACAGCTAACAGCTAGCAATTTCACAAATCCAACTCTTTAATGTGCAATAAAATATAAATAAGAAGACGAAGTGAAAAATTCAAAAGCAAAGACTCTCTTCTTCTTCAAATCTTCACTTTCGTCTCGTCCTCCTTATTTGATCTTTCTGACAAATCATACGGAGGAAAAGTCAACAAACGATTTTCCTTGAATGCACGCAAATAAAAGTCCTTGTGGTCCTTGGTCTCAGGCTGTGTCTTTTGAAACTTTAGAATTTTGATTTTCTTTGACTTTCTCTCTCACACTTTTGATGGCGAATGGAAGGGAAGAAGAAGAAGTAGAATCTAACCAAATCCAAATCCCCATGGAAGTTTTTGTGTGATGTTTTCTATTCGTATATGGATGGCGGCGCTACTACATGCCCCTAACCATCACCATCATCTACCACAAACCAACACGTATTCGGTTGTCAGTCGTCTATGATGCCTTGTGTGTCGTCGGTCGTCAATGACTGCTGTGGTGACGATTGTGGCTAATGACAAGACGACACACCGTTAAATCAGGATCTATTTGCTTTGGTTTTGTCGCGCGCTTTCCGTATACACAGACACACACAAGAATATGATGAAGGCTTCTGTGCATATTCTCCTTCCTCCAGCTTGATGAAGGACAAGAAAACTCATCAACCCGAATAGAAATTAGAAAATACCCCCGACCTTCTGCCTTAAGCACAGCAATCATCATTTCGTCATCAAGAGCACATGGTGCACCACATGCAAGCATGCATGATGCTGAATGCATAATGCATGCAAAAACAGTTCCCCAAATGTCACACAGGAAGAACAAAAATCGAAGAAGAAAAGAAGACGAAATGTACAGAGAAATGGCAGGACGATGATGATGATGACGAGTCGTACTCCTAGTTCGTATAAACTCGTACGTCTCAACTGACATTTGCCCCAAAATAAGACATTCACAAGCTGTTTCTGGTTCCTGTGCAGTTTGCAGTGTGTGCTGTGCAGTGGGGCGCTCTCTTTCAGACATTTCATTCAACGAAGTTGTGCAAATATTTTTGCAAATTTAATTGGTTATACATAGTTTTGGAGTTTTTTTTTTTTGAGGGGTGATGAGGGGGGGTTTGAGGAAGCGGAAAGAGAACAGACGGCACACAGCGCCCCCTTTTGGATGTTTTTCATTTGTTTTGGTTGTTTTTTTTCGTCTTTTTCTTATATTCATTCAAAAGGACTTTGGGTGGTTAGAGCAAATGCTGCGCGAAATTAATTTCACTTCCGCTCTGGTTGATTTGAAAAGACTGTGCCGACACACAGTTTAGTTGTACTAACAGTACACCCACTCATTCGGTTATTTTCTGACACAAATTCGATCAACGGAAGCAAAAGCGTCGTTTACGACGGTAACGTTAAAACGTTAACGATTGCGTCGATATGATGGCGGATTTACTTGAAAAAAGGTGTGTGATGAGTATAAAGCGTTTTTGACTTAGTGTAGTGGTGTGTAGTTGCTGTCTTGTTTAAGCTGCTGTCGTTTTTCGTTCACTTTCTTCCGATATGATTGCATAAAATGAAAATTCAATTTTCTGCCTAGGGAATCAGCAATTGAAGACGCATTTGGGTGATGATGGTAGAAGGAAGGTAAAGAGAAGATTATTTTATGAGGCAACAGCAATTTGATTGTAAGAAAAAAAAATGAAGAATTGCGGAATTCTTTTAGGTACAAAATAATATACAGACACTGCTCTCTTAACTGGCTTTAAAACTAGATTTTAACAAAAAGAGTAGTAATTTTAATTAAATTAATGATTCTTTGTATCATTCTGAATTTTCAATTAATTTAATAACATTTTCTTAACATTTTTTTGCTAAAACATTCCAACAGGTACTTTGAGGTACTTTTTTAATTTTTTTTAATTTTTGAAGTCATTTCCACTTCAACTAGGTATCATGACCCTAATACGAACACAATAATTCGGATAGCCACAATCCTATATGCTTCTTGCAAATTAATTAACAAACAACCATACTCAACCTCATTTAACTTGGTGGTGGTAAATTAACAAACCAAAATCTAATCCTTAACACTAATCGACTGAATATTCGACTGCACTTTCGTAATGATAATTATGTCCCTGAATAGGTACGTAGTATGGGAAATCAGCAGAATTTTATTTTTATTGTATGTATACAAGAAAGATAAATGCAGTACGTACCGACAAAAGCGGTGTGACAAAGTGTTCAATTTTTTTTTTTTTTTGATAAAAAAGATAGAAATATATTCAGTTACCAAGTTTCCAAAGTGCATACTTGACTTTTAATCCAAAAGCTTTTGAAATCCACTTAAAAATTAAGTAATAAGATTATAATGCACTCATTGCTAAATGTAACTACTTAGAACCCGTCCTTGAACAAACACTTTAATTAGGTTATTAAAAATAAATCGTTAACAAATATTGCAATTCAACAATGATACTATCCAGAATGCTTATCTTTTTTGTTGCAAAATTTAATTAGTTAACAGTTTTTTTTTTAATTAAGAAACGAATCTAAAGTCAACGACCGATAAGAATGTTAATAAGTGTGCTATGAGACAACACTGCTAAATGAAATTGGGTCATTTGTAACCAGGGCAGTGTTCAGATTAAGTAAAAATTAAATATTTGAAAAAAGACTTCTTTTTATAGTGAAGTCACCAAAGTTATTTATTTATTAAAAAAAAAAAAAAAAACTAAAAATTCTATGTATTAATTTTTACTATGCAATAAGAGTTTAAAATAGTTTATTTTATGCTACTTATTCACAAAATACTAATGCATTTACTTTTTTTGTTTAAATTTAAATATTAGACATTTTTACAAAAAATTTAATTTAAAAGAAATTAATAAAAGTGAATACTATAAAAATAAAAGTAAGACAAAAAGTTAAATATAAAAATAAAATAAAAAATTAAAATATAAAAAAAATTAAATAAAAAATTAAAATATAAAAAAAATTAAATAAATATAAAAAAATTAATAAAAATTAAAAAAAGGAAAATTAAAAAAAAGAAGAATTATGGAGAGAACAAAAAAAAATTTTTTCTTCAAGCATTAACATTTATTTGAAGAAATACCGTATAGGTTCCCATATCAATATACCTTAATTAAAAATATACAATTGCAATTCATTTTTATTAAAAAAACAAGAACGGTAAAAGAGTTTAAAAAAAAGTTGCTCTAGTCGCCGGAAAAAAATTGATTTAGAATTACCAAATTCTCAATATTAAAATCGAACAACATTGGCACAAAAATACAATAAAAATAAAATAATAAATAAAAAAAAAAAATTAAATAAAACAAATATAAAAAAAGAAAAAAAATTTAATAAAATTAAAAAAAAATTGATAAACAAAAAAAAATTATATTAAAAAGTATAAAAATAAATGTAAAATAACATAAAAAACCATACCTATAGATTAGTGTGGTCCAATCTTGTATGGGAAAAATAAAATTTCCAAAAATTCGTCGGGCCACCCTCTACTTTGGTTCCACATCCTATTGGTATCATAATTTAAAAATAGCTTGAAAGTTGTTTTTGTTGGACTTATTCTGAAATAACATCAAAATAATAATTTCTGGCGCCTTTTCCAAGTAAATTTAGTCAACATTTAGTACACAGACTTTTTTTGCCCCTTTTGCTTATTAATTATTATTTTTAATTATTGCTGACATTTTTTTCAGAAAAAAAAAAAATATTTTATATGGTTTATAAAGACAAGTAAAACTTAAATAAAATATTTAATTTTCAAAAAAAAAAAAAAAAAAACTGAAAAAAAAAATCAAGATTCCGTACAAAACCTAAAAATTGAACTGTTATCAACACCCTCTTCCGCTAAACATAGCGAACTCAAATTTTACAACGTTAATGTTCTAGACAAGTGGAACAAATTTAGCGGGTGGCCCGACAAAAAATCGAAAAAAAATATTTTGTGGACCACTCTACTATACAGGGTGTCCCACAGTCACCGCCCCAAATGAAAACCGTGGATTCCTGAGGTCATTTTAAGTCGAAAAACTTAAGAGGTAATTTTCTCGTTTTCGTCCCGTTTTCGAGTTACCACGGTTTTTATGATTTTTGATCTCTTGTCCTTTAACTGGCCTTATCTTTGCCGAACTACGTTTTATTCGAAAGATTTTTTTTACAACCAATTAAGAATTTATTACAGTTTTAGTTTGTCTCAAAACTTTTTTTTCTGCGGACAACCGTTTCTCCACAATTTTGCATCAAACTCAATTTTCTTCGTTTTTTTAAGTTGTTTTTACACTTTCATATCATTTTAGTAAAAAAAAAAACATGTTAATGAGTATTAATTTTTTGTGCTTTTTATTAAAGCCCAGTTTATTTTCATAAAAAAAAAATAAGTTTTATTTCATAAAAAAGGCTACTGAAAGTAATAAAAAAAAAAAAATAAACAAACTGAGTGAATTAAAAAAAAAAATTTTAAATACAAAATTAATTTAAATGAATTAAAAACTTTTTCTGAGCTATTGTAGATAAAGCTCAGAAAAAGTTTTAATTCATTTAAATTAATTTTTTATTTAAAAATTTTTTCCAACCTACGAGGATATTAAAAAGATATTAAAAAACAACTGATTTTTAAAAAAATATTTTTAAAAATGCAACAGCAATCATGACAAAATAAGAAATTTTTAAATTTATTTTGTAAATTTGGTTGATGTGTATTTCATTGGTAAAAATATTGCTACTAAAAAAAAGAAATATCCGAAAACAACGTTTTCAAAATGATTTGAAAAATCTTTTTGTAAAAGTTAAGCACCTTAAATTGATCCAACTTGAATTTTATTTAAATCAATAGTTAAAAAAAAACATTACGCATAAAAAATTTTTTTTTGGGAAGTTTAGGGGAATTTCATTAATTCAGTGCAAATTTTTCAACTGCAATCGTTTTTCCACCTCGAGTTCTATATACATACCAAATTTTATCGTTTTTCAAAAAATATTATCATGGACAAACGATTACGTCCTATATAAAAAAAATAGCTCTTAAATTTTTTTGAAGGAGGGACAAACGAACATTTTGGGTAGACAAAAATGGATAAAAGGTGGACAAACGAATTACACAAGTTTAGTTCAAGAATTTCGAGGTACAAGTTCTGGCTTCATATTTTATTAAAAGAAACTTTTCATGGTTCATAAAACATATTAAAGGGTGCCCCATTATCATTAACTGTTTCAGGTTTCATATTTTTTACATAAGATAATTATTTAATTCAATAAAAATCATAGTTATTTGGTTAAAAAAATATGTATGAAAAAAGAGTAGCTTTTCCATAGCTCTAACAGAGAATCCACTGTATCTACGTTTATTTTTATTTGTTATGAAGGTACCTAGTAAAGAAGAAAATATTTCAGTAGAAAATAGAGGCACATATGAGTTGGTTTGGACTGGTTGTTGTGGTGTTTTTACCCTAGCTATTGGCTCTCTGGCAAAATGTGTGTTACTTTCTTGCTGATTCAACATAATGTCATACATACCTACAAACACATACACTAATACTCATGTAAAATGTCTATCTACCTACCTCCAACACACAATTGATGGATGCACTCGTGCATATCGTACTTGGGGAAATCGTCGTCATCGTTTCATACAGATTGAATTACATTTGTGAGATTTTTCATATTTTTTTTTTCCATTTTCATTCGATATTTTTCAAACAATGTTTGTGGAAATTATTTTATCCATAACTTACAAAAAGCCAGGTGCATATTTATGTGTGTGCTCTAGGTAAATATTTTATACGACATACAAAAAAAAAAAAAAAAAAACAAACAAGTGAGTTTGTTGAATAAATCAGAGAGTTTAAATGGCAATTTGTTAACATTTGTTTCAATGATGAGTATGATACACGAATATGAGTCATTTTGAAGTGGAATAAATAAGTCAGTGAACTTTAAAGTTTTCTCATGAACTATAGATTGATAAATTTTAATTATTATTGTTCTTTTTTTTATTATATTTTTTTGAAGGGCTAATCTGATAGACACATGTATGTTAATGTAAAAGGGCAATGACCACGAATTTTAGAGGGCTGGATTTTTGTTGTTGTTTGTTGTGATAACGTTGATTTAGTGATCTGAATCTGATTCTCATACAGTGAATCGAGATATATTGACCGGTTCCATGCGAAGTGAAATTTTTTTTTGGAGCTAGAATTTGTGTACACATAATCTTGTGATATGTAATTGTTTAACACTTTCGAACCTAAGCTATGAAAATCAATATTAAATAAAATGCACGACTGGGGCCGCACGTACTTGCTCTTGCAGTTCAAAGCACTTTTATGTTAGCTTACTTGTAGGTTATTAGAGCTGCCTCTATATACATTTTTAAGAAATTTGGTTGATGTAGGGGAAGAGCCGGCATGGAGGCCAAATGTTAGTTAAATAAAATTTTTTTTTATTTGACTTGACTTTTTTGAGAAAAACTAAAAACGCAGTTTTACTGCAATTACTTTGAATATTACGTATGCAAAATTTTATCAAAATCCTTAGAGCCATTTTTGAGAAAATTGCAATAACTCGAAAATTTTGTATGGGAGGTATACGTTCTAAGCGAGATATTAAAAAACAAAAAAAAACCAACCTTGGAAATTACGAAAAAAAACATCCGTACCAAATTTCAAGAAAATCCGTTCACTCGTTTAGGCTGTAGCTACTTGTACAGATGGACGCACGGACGCACCGACGCACAGACCGACGGACGTCATGACGAAACCCACTTTTTTGGGCTTCTCCATCATCGTAATGTTAGTTTTGATTAAAACCTCGAATTTTTTTTTCACACGAAACCAATACTTGCCCTATTGAGCAAGTAAAAATGTTTTTTTTCATTATTATCGTGTCAAAAACATCACAACTAAGAAAAAAAGTTATGTTCCAAAATAATAAATAGCAAAACTAATGTGTTATTCTCATGTTACATGTAAGTAACTGCCTATGACCACCAAAAAATGTCGGACAACTGAGGAAATAACTTTTTATAGAACAATAATGTATGCTACCTACTTCTTCTAAGCCAAAACACAAAACACTTTCTGGATTTACATTTTTTATATCTTTTTTTCAAAATGATGACCATATATAAAAAAAAAATCATGTGTGCAATTCACACGTGGTAGAAGTGAAACCTTAAAAAATCATTTTTCTTGAAAAAAACAAATCAAAAACATCGAACGTGTTTTTCTTTTATCACTTTTATAAATCCATTTTTTTCTATGACAACCTAATAATAAATTGTATATCATCTTATAGCCCAGGGAAATTAGTAATTTAAATCGCATTTTTCGCGGGACAAAATTTTTTTCATGGAATGTGTTCGGGTGGTTGTCCTTATCATAAAAGTCAATTTGTTGGGAAAATTGGAGGTTGGGAACAGCCGCCATCTTGGATAAGAGATTGGTATCGTTTTTATTGAATAGCTCCATTGTTATTCATTTTAACAGAAAATGACAAAGGTAGGACTTATTAACAATAAAATTATCTAAACAATGATATACAAAACAATTCCGTGAGTTGATTAAATAAAATTTTATAGTTGGTCAAAGTGCGGGTTTGTATCGCAAGGTTGGGACAAAATGACATTTTTTCATATATCTGACGAACTTTTGATTTGTTTGGATAATTCTTCAAGAATGAATTATAGTACTTATAATTACCTATAAAATGAGCCCACAATCGTTATTGCAACCATCGTATTGTAGAAGTAATCTAAATCCGAAAATCTCCATGTACTAGTCAAAAGTGAGAAAAAGCTAGTTTTTTGCTATTAGGCCGAGAAAATTTTGGGAGTAGAGGTATAACCAAAATATAAGTACGCAGTTTTGCTGCCATACTCGTGTTAATGTCGATTTCAAAGGTCTGACAACTCTAATTTTGGGCTTTATACGGTTTTTGGGGGGCTTAAATAACGTAAGTTCTCCAGTTAACGTGAATGGGCTAAATTTATACTATTTGAAATTATAAGTATACCTACAAGCTTATGCTCTATTATTTTTCCTAAATCTGGACACCTCAATCTTGGCTATGAGGTTAATAGATCTCACGATATAAGCTTTTTTAACTAACCATATCACGCTTTTCAATTCAAATAAACAAACAAAAATCGAAACAAAAAACCCTCTAAAACATAATCGTATAAACGGCTTATATCTTGAGTTCTATTGGTCACATCCTCAAGATTGGGGTGTCTAGATTTAGGAAAAATAATAGAGCATCAGCTTGTATATTTATAATTTCAAATAGTATAAATTTAGGCCATTCACGTTAACTGGAAAACTTACGTTATTTAACCCTCCAAAAACCGTATAAAGCCCAAAATTAGAGTTGTCAGACCTTTGAAATCGACATTAACACGAGTATGGCAGCAAAACTGCGTACTTATGTTTTGGTTATACCTCTACTCCCAAAATTTTCTCGGCCTACTAGCAAAAAACTAGCTTTTTCTCACTTTTGACTAGTACATGGAGATTTTCGGATTTAGATTACTTCTACAATACGATGGTTACAATAACGATTGTGGACTCATTTTATAGGTAATTATAAGTACTATAATTCATTCTTGAAGAATTATCCAAACAAATCAAAAGTTCGTCAGATATATGAAAAAATGTCATTTTGTCCCAACCTTGCGATACAAACCCGCACTTTGACCAACTATAAAATTTTATTTAATCAACTCACGGAATTGTTTTGTATATCATTGTTTAGATAATTTTATTGTTAATAAGTCCTACCTTTGTCATTTTCTGTTAAAACGAATAACAATGGAGCTATTCAATAAAAACGATACCAATCTCTTTTCCAAGATGGCGGCTGTTCCCAACCTCCAATTTTCCCAACAAATTGACTTTTATGATAAGGACAACCACCCGAACACATTCCATGAAAAAAATTTTGTCCCGCGAAAAATGCGATTTCATGCCCATATTTTGACTAATTTCCCTGAGCTATTATTGTTTCAGCTCAAAATATTTATATCGACAATGCCTATACAACATTTACAAAAATAGCTAGAATATTTTGAACCCAATCAGTTTTCATCAAAAAAATCAAAAAAATCAGTTATTTTTCTTCTTACACCATTAAATCCATTGTTTTGAATGACAAACTATTATAAATTTTATATCTTCTGAAAGCTTGTTATTTCACATTTTATATGCCGCTTCAATCATATTTTTACCATGCCTACAAAAAAAGTAAGTATTTTGTAGAGCCCACACTTCCTACACTGGTGGCTGGTCATCGGCAAAATAGATCTCCACAGGTATTTTTTAAGTTATTCAATTTAAAATTGTGTAAGTTGTAGAGAACGTACCGTTATGCGTGATATATCAAATGAAAGGTAATATTATCAGAATGCTCAAAAAAGTTAAATCAAATTTGAATGTGCTATAGATCAAAAGATATAACGTGTTTAGAAAAAGAACATCTTTTCACCGTTATCGCAGGATTTTAAATATGAAGTTAATTTAAATTTTGTACAATTATAGTTTATTCTATTACCTACAGCCATGGACAGAGAAATAGCACACTATTGAGAAAAATCATGCAAATCGAATTTTAGATATTAGGAATGCTTTTTATAAATTTTTTTCTTTTGGTATATTATCGAAATAAAGTGATGGAGACAAAAATATCTTAAAAGTACCGTTATTTTCTATATTTATTTGCACTAGCAATATAATGCTTTTTCTGTCTCTTTCGCTAGTGGACACAGAAATAGCAAACATTTGTTTAACCGTTAAGTTTTTATTCCGCGTTCAAAAGTTGTAGACGAAAATGCATTCATTTTATTGCTACTATTTAATTAACAAGTATTTTTGGAAAAAATAGGCAGAAAACATCATTAAACTGCGAAAAAAGGGAGAATTACTTTCGAGCCTCATAGTCAAGGGAAAAATCCTTCTTAATTAGCTTAAACTCTAAATTTTTCGAATAAATGATGGATAAAGCCATTTATTTGGAAAGAGCAAATAGAAATTTAAACTCTGAAATTAAATTGCGTTAACTTCTTCCCCGCAAAACTTCCATACGAGTGGATAGAGCGACCACAAAGAAACGCAAATGTGGGCCTTTTAAGTCATCTCGCACGATTTTGCCCGAAGTAAATATAGAATTCGGCGAAAAAAGTGTCAAGCAGACTTTTAAGAAGGATACTTAATGATGCTGAGTTGTACAGACAGGTAAGCAAGAAAAATCCAATGATATAAAAAGACACATGAAAGATCACCTAACATTAGCTATAAAACATCTGAATAAAAACATGCTGTTTTGAATGAGAGTCTTTTGGAGTGATGAAATAAAGGTTAACCGCATTGGAACCGATGACAAAACATTTGTCCATCGCCTAAAATGTTAAAAGGACAAGCCAAAGTATTATCTCAAGACGATGAAACTAAGAGGATAGGATTTGATGGTCTGGGGCGCATTTTCCTGGTATGGTAAGGACCCATTGGTTAGGTGGATGGCAAAATTGATAAATTCTTTTGTCTTAATATTACATTAGAATACCGAGGAACCATATTTCTCGCCAGTTAATTAGATATTCATACATGACAATCACCCAAACATGCATCAGAAATAGTACAAGATAGGTTTTCGGACGAAAAAATCGATGTTTGCACCTAGCCATCTCAAATTCACAATCTTAACCCCATAGAAAACTTATAAATTGATGTCAAGGTTAAGCGTGGGAAAAGGAAATTCAAAAATTCAAACGATCTTTGGGCCAGAATCAAAGAAGCGTGGTGCCGTACTCCACAAAGTGGTTACCAGACGTTAGTTGAAAGTTTACCAAAGAGGTGCGAAAGAACTTTGAAAAACTATGGTCTACTAACAAGTTACTAACTTAGTAGTATAGAATTTATTGGAAATTGTAAGAATTTTTGCTTAGAAATGATTATTTTTATGATTTTCGGAATGTGGGCTATTTCTTTGTCCACAAGAAAAAAGGGTATTCTCTAGAAATTATATTTTTAAAAATTGAATTGAAATAAAATAATTTATAATTATTAATTTTATGAATTCCCATAAGCTAATGCATGCCCTGATGTAAAAATTATAATATATAAGTTAAAAGGTCCCAAATAAATCCAATTTTTGTAAGAAAAATCAAAAGTGTGCTATTTCTTTGTCCATAGCTGTATCTACAGTACAAATTTCATTCATCTATCTATTAAAGCAAAAAAGTTATAATCAATTGATTTTTCCTGTCGTTTTTTCGTGGATTTTAGTCCCTTTTTTGATAAAAAAAATTAAAAGTATGATATTGGACTAACTTTTTGTACTAATCCAGTGACTAGGCATTATTATCTTTCAATTAAGCCATCTAAACAAAAAAAAAAATAGTTAATGGAATATTTTTTACGAATTTTCAAAGATATGTTACATGAGAGAAACGCTTGTACCGAAAGGGTTAAGGTTATACCATCTTTGGTTTTTTCATGTCTAGGTACTTAATTTTAAGTTTTAAGTCCGATTTATGAATAAGAAAGTAATAAAGATAAGATTTAGATGATCATTTGGGGTGATGGTCAAATGATTATTTTTTTTCTAGAAACAAACAAATTTCGACAAAGCATATTTATAATTTATTTTACATATTTACGTTAAGAATCAGCTTTACCATTGAAAGTCGTAGCTTTATTTATTCTCTAAGTTTTAATTTAAACGTTTTTTCATGCTGGGTTTAATATTCCACATTATATAGGATTTAACTCCGGAACAATTCATAAGAAGTGTTTTTTAATGTTTTTTTTTTTTTGTATACTTTGGTGTCCTTAATACCTCTTTTAAAATCCCAATAAAATTGTGTCTAGGTACACGTCATTTATTTTCAAGGTCAGAAATCTTACAAGCAAAATTGCAAGACACACAAGAAAAGTGTGGAAAATTGTAGAAAACTCTACGAGCTTTGAATGCTTCTCTTTTCGATAAAACTTACCTACAGATTAAAAGTTATTGATTTATTTTTTCTTTAAGTTTTTTCTTGAAGAAGTTTCTTCTTAAATTGCAGACTCATAATTTTTGAACTAAGCTAGTCTCATTTGTCTGTCTAGATACATTGTCCACGAAAAAGTTGCGTTTAAGAAAAATACAACGCAAAATCTGTCCATTAAATACACTGGTCGACAAAAAACAAAAAAAAAGTCGAGAGCAAGAACTCTGTAAGGTCATTTTAATTAACTTGAGTGTGCTATAAAGTCTCAAAAACTTATTTTGAATGTAATGCTTTTTGATGTTTAATCTAAAATATATATTTTTCCCTAATGTTTTTTTTTTTTTTATACAAAAATCAGATGTCGAAAACTGGAATTTACTTCATATCTACTTCAAAAACCATTAGTTACTTAAGATTTTGAGATATCATAAATTTAGGTACCTATATTTGAAATATCTTTAAAAAAAAAATAACATAACTTATATTATTTAAGACGATAAAATATGGCTTTTTGAGATTATATAAGTAGTTTTGCAAAACAAATTTAACGTTGATTTAATTCGACGCCAAAAATCCAAAAAAATCGCGTTTTTGACCTGTTAATATTCAAATATTACAAAAACGTGACGTGCCAGTGAAATTTTGACTTCGAATTCGGAATCAATTCATACAAATCCTTTTAAAAAGTATGGTTTGCTCCAAACTCAAATTTGAGAAATTCGACAAATATTTTGAAAAATTTGTTCACCCACTTTTTTGAGTTGTAAAAAAATTTAATATGATGGAAATAAAATCTGTTTAAAGGTCCTTATTTGCCAGAAGTCATTACAAAAGGCGACTTTTTCCATTTCTATCCCCACTTCCGGCCATGTGTTACGATCTAATCGATTTTTCCGCTTTTCTTTCCCATGCATCCTAAATTTCTTCTCCAATAATATTCTGCATATAATTTTTCCAACTTGAAACTACGTTGGCACTCTATAAGTAAAACTCATCAGTGGCAATAATTTTTTTTATTTCCAGTAGGTATATTCTTTCACTAATTTTAACCTGTTAGACAAAATTTGCATTATAATACCTCAAGATTGTACCAGTATTTCTCCTTTAAAATAAGTTTTTCTTCGTACTTATTATTAGCTTATACAATTATTGTAACGACAATAAGACATGGATATTTAAATTAACTTGGCAACCGTAATCTTGAATACCAAGTGTTTTTTTATTTTTTGTTTTTACCGGCAGAAAAAAAAACAAACAAACAACCACTAGCATTATTATGCTGGGCTATGGCCCGCGAACGACAAAGATAACAACTATCAGTAGGTGCTGCCTAGGGGGAACGAGAATGACGCATATTTATATCAAAGAACCACACTCTTGTAGTCTTGGGGTAATTTTCATTGTGAATAAAGTGCCAATAAAAAAAGGCAAATCATAGAAGGTGTGACTGTGCGCGGTTTGTATGTTTATATTTTTTTTTTCATTCTGGTACTTTATTATTGTTGTTTGTATGCTTTTTTGCATAAGCATATTATTCCAATAGTTTCATTAAAATGGCCGACGATGTTGTTGATAGACTAGAGAATTTACGTGCTTTGGCAATCACACAAAAGAAAAAGATAAAAATAGAAATACAAATAACAAGTTACAAAAAAGGTAGGGAATTATTAAACTTGAATGGATTTCATGAACTTTGTTTTGCAGCTTTTTTTTTATCATTAGGTATTATGTATCAATAAATATAAATAAGTATAGCTAGAAATTAAATTTAATAAAATTATTACCTCCATAATTATATTATACTGTAGTCAAGGTTTGTGATTATATGGACTGATATTATTGGAATTTTTAGATAGATTTCTTTAAATCATTTATGAAACGAATCATCTGAAATGACTTTTCAAATATCTAGTATTACTCAGGAAATGACTATTTCCGGTTCGGTTTTGATTCAATGGTTATTTAATAGTAAATAAATATAAAAAAACTAGTGTTTCTTTATCTTCTCTTTGAAACCATTGGACAAAATAATATTATCTTTCAGATTTTTATATCTGACGGATTTTTTTTTATTTTTTTTTTTATATATTTTTCAGATGTAACAATGTAATAAAACAAAACTTTTTTAACTTTTCGTTACATAACTTTAATGTTAATCTCTTACAACATTGACCTCTAAAGTTACATGTAAAATTCTTGTTTGTTTTTGTTTCTTTTAATACCACTTTTAGCCCTGAAAACAATTGATTAGTATTTCTGCGGTAGGTCAAGTTTAGTTTAATGTTTTATTTGTTTGCGGTAGAATGATTTTGTTTTTGGTTTTAAATATTCACTAAAATCAGTGAGCATATCTAATGAAAAACTGTTTCAAGAACACAAACTCACATAACATAGGTTTTTTAAAATATTCACAATTATTCAAGTTAAAATTATGGTTCGGTAGATAACCCCGATGTCTGACAGAATTCAAGGTTTTATTTGCAGAAATAATTGATCAGAGGTATCAAAATTTATAAAAAAAAAAAATAGTAATTAAATTTAATCACATTAAGTTTGTTTTTGTGAACAAAACAAAATTGGGGATTTTTTGTAATGAGTAAATCGAGTGAAAAAACTTTTTAGTATCATGGAATTTGGTAATAAGTCTGGTTCTCAAGTGTTTGTTCTTTCATTAAAATTTTTAAATAATGAAGCAAACAAACTACTGTCGTACTTAAAAAAAAATAAATAATAAACTACTCCAGTTGCTCCAAAACCATGCATGTGACAATGGACAATTGGAATATCATCTGCCGAAATAGCTCAGTTGGGAGAGCGTTAGACTGAAGATCTAAATGTCCCCGGTTCAATCCCGGGTTTCGGCATTCAGTGACTTTTTTAATTTTTTTTGTATTCTTTTTTTTTTATTTTTTTTTTATTTGTTTTTTTTTTTTTTATTTGTTTTTTTTTTTTTTATTTGTTTTTTTTTTTTTTAATTTTTTTTTAATTTTTTTTTAATTTTTTTAATTTTTTTTTTTTTGTTGGGAAACAGAACAATTTGAATTAGAAAATTGATAAAAAGAACACGTAATAGGCACAAAAAGAAAAGTAGAGGTTTGTTGTGAACCTGCTTAAACATTTAGTTGCACATACACCCCGGTGTACCTTTGCCTTCATCGAATTCGTTGATAGTTTTGTCTTCATTTCAAAACGAAACATCGTAAAACACGAAGAAAAAATAAGAAAAAAAGCTTAAAGGTTTTTTTTGCATTAAATAAATGTTATTGCAACTGAAAAATAAATATTTGCATTGAAAATAAAATGTTGCAAATAAAAAGTTGTCTGCATTAAAAAAAAAAAATCAATGCAAAATGTGTGCATTTAATTTTTTTTTTAATATTCGTCGAATTTTTTACAATTGTGACTATTTGGCCTTACATTAGGATTACTAATACAGTTGAAATAGCGAATGTATGGTCAAATAGTCAAAATTGTAAGAAATTCGACGACTATTAACAAAAATGCACACATTTTGTATTGATTTTTTTTGCCAATGCTGAAAATTTTTTATTTGCGATACTATTTTTTTTAATGCAAAATATTTTTAATTGCAATAAAAATTTTATTTTCGATGCAAATATTTTCATTTGCAACATTTTTTCAATGCAAATTTTTTTCGGTTGCAATAAATATTTGTTTTTATTTTTTTAATGCAAATTTTTGTATTTGCAATAAATATTTTCTTTAATTTAAATTTTTGAATAACCCTGCTCCAAACATGACTTTATGTTTATTCAATTTAATTTCCATCAAATATAGCTAAGTATAGGAAATAAAAAGTCATACCCCACAATAAAAGAAAAATAAACCCCTCCCACAGTTCTAATATTTGTTTTAACAAAAAATGGCATTATTTGCAAGAACATTTATTAAAATGATGAAGCTTTCTTTAATGAACTTTAAAGAAACAAATAACAAAAAACAGCAAAATGTCAAAATCTTTTATTTTGTTTCATGTTTTTTTTCCAATTTTCTTCCTAATAGGATTTTTTTCTTTTAAACTTTTTTTTAGACTTAATTCTCTCTTTCATTTGAACGTCACGTGTATAAACATGCATACAAATTTGCCTATCCCCAGGTGACGTTGTTCCAACAGTCACATGGATCTTATTTTAAATATAATATGTATCAACGAGTACTCTTAGTACAGAACAGTATCATGGCTTATATTACATACATATACAAAAATAGGTACATATCTATACTTAACTTGAACATCCTACACCGAAAAATTTAAGTGACAGATCTAGGACACACGTTTATGTTTCTAAAATATTTTCCAATAAACGTTTGTATTAGGTAAGATACATGACGACAATCTACAAACATAAGGAGATACAGTTAACACCAGTTATGTGAAATACCTATAGAAATATATCAGGGTTGTAAAAAATCATTTACAAAATGTTATTATTCTAAGATCTAAGGAATAAAAAAGTCATTATAACTATATTAAAACTAGTTAAACCATTAAAAATGTTTGCATTTGCAATTGAGAAATGTTTACATTAAAAAAAGTTTATTGCATATAAAAAATGTTCTGCATTGAAAAAAAAAATCAATGAAAAATATGGGCATTATATTATTTTTTTTAATATTCATCCAATTTCTTACAATTTTGACTATTTGAGCATACATTAGCTATTTCAACTATAGTATTGTACCCAATGTAAGCCAAAACTGTAAGAACTTCGACGATTATTAACAAAAAAAAATAAATATTTAATGACCACATTTTATATTGATTAACATATTTTTTTCATTTTTTTTTCTTTGCAAATAAATTTTTTTTTAATGCAAAATATTTTTAATTGCAATAAAAAATTTATTTTCAATGCAAATATTTTTCAGTTGCAAAAACAATTTTTTTAGTGCAAAATATTTTTGTTTTAATGTAAATAAAAATTTATTTTTTTTTAATGCAACATTTTTTTTCAGTTGCGATGAATAGATATTGTTTTTAATGGATTTTTTTTTTATTTGCAACACGTTTAAAAAAAAACAATTTTTTTTGTAACCCTTATCTACATACATACATAAGTAGGTATCTACGCAATTATAATTGATATTCAATGAATAAATGAAATGAAATACATTTTAATTATATTTTTTGGTCCTTTGTTCAAAGGCCAACAAGTTGTTTTAGAAGTGTTCAATGTGTGAGGTCCTTATTTTTACTTTTTTTTTTATTTATTTTGTTTAAAAAATAAAAACAAACAATCCTCATTTAAGAAAAGCTTTTAAAAATCATATTTACAAAAAATGTGTATTATTTCATATTAAAATCAAGAAATTTCTAAAACGAGAAAAATAAAGTTGGGCAATTCCTTTCACCTATTTATATTATAAATTGAATATTTAAAAAAAAAAATGAGTTTTTCCAGGAACTAGTAGGTAGGTATCACTTTTTCAACAAAAAACGCGAAAGTAATATTTTATTTCAAATAAAATTCATAGGATATCAACTTTTATTAAATTTCTTGAAAACCATTCTGTTTGTTATATTATTATTTTTTCTTGGAAAGGAAACAACAAAATTTTCTCTAATAGAAAAACATATAGATACATATTTTAAAGCACACATTTACCCAAACTGTAAACTTTCAAATTATAAAGCAAAAATTCATATTATACCAAATAATAACTTCCTGATGCAACAAAAAACTCAAATGAACCGGAAAAACCCCAAAGCAATAAAAAAAATAACAAAAAATAAACACCCTCGTCTTATACGTATAGTGGCTAACTTTGTGCCAAAATAAATTTTTCAAAAAGAAACTCCTTAATAGACTCCTCTCCCAAGTCACCCGCAACTTAAGATCATTTTTATATAATAATCTAGCACCAAAGAAAGAGTTCTAAAACGCAATTTTCATTTTTTTTTTCTTTTTCTTTGAATTCTTTTTATTAAAGAGTTTCAAAAAGCCATGACAATAACAAAAAAAAAAAAAAAAACACACACACACATACAACTTTTTTTGTGCAAAATCATTGCAAAAATAAATTTAAGAGCAAAAATAAACGAATATATGTATAAAAAAAAAATTCTCTATTAAATTTAATGACCAACCATTGAACTAAATAAAAGGATATGCACATCATGCACATCCACTAACCAGTTCCCCCCCCCCCCCCCCCCCCAAACCGCACCACACGAATGCTCTGCCACACACCATCATCATATTGCCACGAAAACCACCCATCCTCCTATTTCTTCTTCTGCCCCATTCAACCCCAAACTTTGGTATTTGCATGTAAACTTTTAAAACCAACACAGAGCACAAACCAGCAACGATGACGACGACGGCGAATAAAAAAAAAATAACAAAAAAAAAATGAAAATTCTCAATCGATACCCCTTGAAAGTTTTTCACCGCCAACCGCTCGCCCGCTGCCACCACCGCAACGGACCAAAACCAACCCTCTCCGCCTTCGTGTACTCGTTTACACAATACAGTCACGGACCTAAAAAATGTTCCCTATGCAAACGTAAACTGTCTGCATGCATGCTTGCATGCTTTCATGTTCGTTTTGTCAGCCCTCATCCATCCCAACCCTCTCTCCTTCGACCATCAGCCTCTGCTGTTGCTCCTGTTCCTGCCGCTGCCTCAGCTGTTGTGCGTTGGTATTGCTTATTGGCCCAAACGAGCGCGCCAAATGTTCCTCCTCATTGCCGTCAACATCGTCCCTCCAGCAGCTGGTGAAGCTTCTTCTTCCAATTCTGCTGCTGCTGCCTGCCACTGCCACTGATGATGCCGCTCCACAAATGCTTAAAAGCGTAATGGGGCAAAATCGGTTTGCAGGCATGTATCCCTCGCAATGTGGTACACACTACATACACAAGCCTATCCCTTGCTGTTGCCCAGCCCCGGCCTCTTAGTCAGCAGTGTGGAATTGTGTGTTGTTGTTGTTGTTATTGCTGATGGTGTTTTTTTGGGGCTGGAGGGTTTTCAATTCGCATATTAAACGAAAATTCAACAAAAATATGAGAGAGAAAGAAAGAGAGAGAGGAGAAAAAACCCATAGAGTGAATGCCACCATCAACATTATTGTTGCAAAAGGCAGAGAAGGGCTTGAACGGGTTATTCCACAAAAATGAAAAAAAATTGAAAAAAAAAGTAAGAAGACAACAAAAAAAAAAATCCTTTCATTTGTGAGTTAGTACGAATATGAGCATAACCCAGTCACAGTTAAACCAGGAAAGAGGCACATTATTTTTGCCTCCACATATGTATAGCACACATATGTGCTGCAGTTATAGGAGTAGCAGCCAGCAGCATGCACTCGTAAAAACTCCATTTTGTAATAAATCATTTGTCTATTGTTTGGTAACAAAGAGGCTAGAGGGTGGCTGTGGGTGGGTGGTGAGTGGTTATGGTGGTGCTATTTGTTGATGATAAGGGTTTTGGGGGTCGATGTTGAAAAACAAAAAACAAAAAATAATCATAAAAAAAACTATAAAAACAAAAATGATGAAAATCCATAAATCCATAAAAATGCAAACCGGAAGTTGTGCGCTCAGTGTTTTTTTTTTGTGTATTTATGTGTGTGTGTTTGTGTGAATAATATAATCGTATGCTAGAACTCATTCAACACCCTCCACATTTTCCAACATTTCCTGCCAGTTATGCGAATGCAACAGCGCCCTTCGAGATTAATATCCATGCCTGCCGCTATTGCCGCCATTGCTGCTATTGCTGCTGCCACATGACATACAAGGTGGCAGGGAAATCATGAAAATGTGTTGGGAAATTATGGAAAATATGCTTGAAAAGAAAAAAAAAAATATATAAAGTATATCATTGTGCAGTTTATGTGTATAAAATGTGAGCAAATACCTAAAAGTGTTTGCTGGCTGCCATTGCTTGACTGGCTTCTTTCCTCCTCTTAACCAATCTCTCCCTCTCTTATATTCATTCTATCATTCTGTCTCTCTATTCTTATTTTTTTTTCCCACTATACTAAGATCCCTTGAAGCTTATTAAGTGTTGTTTTGCAATCTACAAGCTTATTAAAAAAAATTTATAGAGATAGCTAAAGTAGAGAGGAAGATATAAAACAAATTATTTTATTTTATATTGCCATCTTACCTAGGTTATATTATAAAGCTTTTGTTTTTTTTTTTTTATTATTTATTTTCTTGCTTAAAGGGAATTTATTTTTGCAAGGGAGAGAATGATTTGTAGATTGTCTCTATTAGATAGAAATTTAATCAACATTTTTAAAATGCTTTAAGTTTTTTTTTGTTGCAGAAAAACATTAAAACATTGTCGTTTGCTTAATGCTATTATAGCTCAGTAATTTTGTTATATTGAGAAGTGAAAGATCGTCTATTAAATCAATTACAGAACGCATTATTGTCAACATTGAGTTAAAAGACTAGAAGAATTCAAGTTTTTGACTTTGAATGTTGATTTTTACAATTTGCTGGCGAGTCAGTAAAATTTCTTACAATTTTTTTAAGAATTAGGCCTTAGCGCACTAGTTTTCAATTTTTTTTTTTTATTGCGAGACTCGAGTTCGAGTAGAGAAAAGTATTGGGCTAAAATATTGCTTAACATTTTTTGAGAAATTGCAATGCAAGCATAAGTCCCAGACGTAAAAGCAAAAAGAAAGAAAATAAAAAAAAAACAAAAAAATAAAAAAAAAAAAAAAACAAAAAAATAAAAAAAAAAACAAAAAAATAAAAAAAAAACAAAAAAATAAAAAAAAAACAAAAAAATAAAAAAAAAAACAAAAAAAAGAAAAAAATAAAAAAAAGAAAAAAAAAATAAAAAAAAAAAAAGAAAAAAAAAAAAAAAAAAAAAAAAAAAAAAAAAAAAAAAAAAAAGAAAAAAGAAAAATAAATAAAAAAAGAGAAAAATGAAAAAAAAAAAATAAAAAAGAGACAAAAAAGTAAAGAGAAAAAATAAAGAAAAGAAAGAGAAAAAAAGAAAAGACACAAAAAAAAGAAAAAAAAATAAAAAATAAAAAAAAGAAAATGAAGGAAAAAAAGAAAGAAAACGAAAGAAAAACAAAATAATAAAAAAGAAAATGAAAACAAAAATGTAAAATAAAAGAATCAAAGAAAAAAAGGTCATGCCCCTATCGTGACTTCAACCAACTTGGTACCCATCACAATGCCAATGGACCAATGATCCCCTCGATATCGCGATGATAACTGCGCCGAATGAAAGTAATAAAAAGAAGAGTAAAGTCCTGAGTGGGAGAGGTACTTAATACATAGGTCTTATTCAAAAAATTAACTCGAAGTCATTTCTCACTTTTCAGAACATTTTTTTTTTTCAGATCGATCGATCGCCAACAAATTGAAATGCCTATCCCAGTATACAAGGCCAATTTGTAGTATTTATGAAAAAATGCAAAACTTTCCTCAAATATGTCAAATATTCTAATTTAAAAAGTTTAATAACCGAAAACATTAAATCATTTTAAAAGAGAAGTTACGATTCCTTTTCTAATTCCTTTCATAAAAACTTTTTTCTATACAAATTGCTAACACAGAAGAAATCCAGTCGTACTAATCCTCATTTAATTGCCTTCCTCAAAAAGATATTTTGTCCTCATTTATTTAAATTTTAAACAATGCAAAAAAGTATGTGAAAAACTTTTTCCATACAACCCAAAAAAACAAACCCGCACACACTCACTCGAAAATTCTTAACCTACTGAAATATATTGTCGGTTCTTTTTCACCTCAAAAAAGGATTCCTTCAAAACATGAAACCCATGTTGTTAGAAAACCACATACAGTTCCAGACACACACACGCAAGCAAGCACTGAGAAATACATAAGTGCGTGGAAAATATTTAACCGACTAAAAATAAAAATTTTTAAATTACAAAATTGTCAAAGCAAAAGTGTTGACTTTTGGTAAACGACAACACACGAGACAAGACTTGGAAAGAAGAAGAAGATACCAAAAAGCTACTTTAAGCACTTTTCTTCATATAACTAAAACTAAATTCACACATTCCTCGTTTTCACATCTTCTTTGAGTTTTGGCGATAAGTTCTAGAAAATTCATTTTCAAGTGTTTTAAATGTATATATCATTTTATATAGGTTTGGGTTTGGTTACGGAATGGTGTACATATAGATTTTCCATAACTTTATGTGTAAAGTGGGTATAAGGGTAAATGGGAATGAGAAGAATCTATACACATATGTTCCTTCAGGAAAGAGCAATCAACTTCCATGCCAACGAAGATGCCTTTGACTGCGTTTTCATTTTGATAAGTTTGTCATCATCATATGTATAATATATTATGGGCTCCATCCAGTACGAGTATAGTAGATACGTTTCTCCAAGATATTGAACGAATGCATCATATCGTGTTGTTCTAGACACACATTTTTGTTGTTGTTGGAATCCTAGGTAGCGCGGACATAAATATCCTAGATGTGACGATACCACTTCTACTTCACATGTGTCTGAGGAAAATTAAACTCAATATTTGAGTCGCAAGAATCTGCGGATATTGAACGTTATAAGGGTAAAAAATAAATTTTTTGTATAGGTTACAAATATGTGTCAGGAGTGTAATGAAATTGGGAGACGTACACAATTCCAAAAATTTTGAATCCAGAAAATCCAGAATCCCGAAAATCCAAAGTCTAGAAAACCCGAAATCCCAAAAATTCAGAATCCCGAAAACTAAGAATCCTCAAAACTCAGAATCCCGAAAAACCAAAATCCAAAATCCCGAATACCCAGAATCCCGAAAACCCAAAATCCCGAATGGGATCCCGAAGAATTATTTTAAAATAAAAATAAAAAAAAACAATATAACTGAATAACTCCGTTAATATCTCTTTGATTTTGGTTTTCGGGATTTTGGATTTTCGGAATTCTTGTTTCCGGGATTCTGGATTACCGCGATTCTGGGTTTTGAATTTTCGGGATTACGGGTTTTCGTAATTTTTGTTTTCAGAATTTTGACCCCAAGCCAATGAAATTGTTAAAGTTTGAAGCTTAAAATCAGGGACTGAGGAGTTCAATTTTTTTTGCATTTTCTGTTACAATTTGTTGAATATTTAAATACATTTTTTTTATGAAAACTTAACATGACCCTAAAAACTGTTATGAACCCATATCTCAAGTTAAAAAAAAAAATATAAAAATATGTGTGTCTTCAAAATTATAACTCAAATACAGAATCTACCCATCTATGGCACATATTCAAAGTCAACGTGGCATACTGAAACCGTTATACATGTGTGAAATGACTGTGACTGAGAGTGAGCATCGTATTCCTTGCTTACACTGTCTCATTTTGTTTCTGTTGAAATATTCGAATAATATATCTTTTTTAGATCAATTTGTTTCTTTATAAAAAAATTAAAAAAAAAAAACACGAACTATGATGTTTTCCTAATTGACTGAATTTTACAAATAAATGAATGCTTTAGTTTTCAGTTAAAGTTAACGTTTTATGTTGTTATTAAACCAAAGAATTATTTGGTATAATTTTGTTTATCCTTTATAAGACTAATAAGCAAGAACAAATGGTGAAACATTTCGTCGTTCAATTTAAAATATACCTGAAATCGCTACATTTACACACTTATTATGAAATTCTTTTGAAACGAAAAAGAACATTTATAATTTTTCCTTTATTGATATCAATTTTCAGAAAAAAATGAAATCGACTTGAATATACAGATTTTTAAGAAGAAATTTTAAAGTACAGATTGTTTCAAAAAATATATTGAAGATGTTAATTATCATAAGGTCAATTCTGGTTCTTTGAAAGAAAAATAATAAATTTTCTACGAAAAAAAATGAAACCAATCGGTATTTAAAAATTTTATAATGAAAAAAAAAAAAAAAAAACATTTGGTTTCATAAAACAAGCTCGTGGAAAATACAAATATAAGTTCCAGTTGGTTTTTTAAATTCCCAATGATTTTCATTTTTTCTGATTTAATATCTCTTTCATTCTACTTTCTTAGTAGCCAATTGAAACAATAAAGCTTTTTTTCATTTTTGGACCTCGAGGGATTTTGGAGAAAGTTTTGATTCCTTCATTTAAAATCATCAGTAATCGAAGCCTAGTGTGTTTCTGGATATTTACTTCGGCTTAGTAACAGTAAAAAGCCTGTTGGCAGAATTTTTTATTTCGAAGTAAAATACATATAACAAGGATATTTTCTTAGTCTTATTTCAACAAAAATAGAAAGTGCCTCAAGTATATGTAAGTAGTTTTTCTTTTTTTACCTTTAAGGAATTTCACAGAAAGCTTTTATGTATTTCTTTCGGAGAGTTTTTAAAATACAAGTTCAAACTATTGAAAAAACATATTTTTTACGTTTATCATTGTGAATTTACTCTACGAAAATTAAAAAGTCTCAGTGTATTTATACAAGGTGTCCCAAAAGTCTACGTCAATAACAAAACGGTAGATAGAGGTGGTGACAGTTATCAGTAAAATAATAAAAAAAATTCGTAGCAATATATTTTGTGAGTTATGGGCATTCGAAAAAAAAAATCGAAAAAATGGTCACCCTGTGACGGTTTTTAATGTGCCGTGACAACAAATCTTAAGTTTTCTCAGTTGTATCTTTTGCTACGCAACCTTGAATAACTCTGCTAGCGGCAAGTTGGTGTGTTCAATTTTCTATTCTATTCTAAAAATAACGGAAATAAAAATTATTTTTTTTCTAAAAAACTTTAAAAAAAAACTACAAAAATTTTCAGTACAGTACAGTGCAGTGCAGTACACTGTGGTGTATGCGTAACATTTGTTGTTTATTTTCATTAAAAAAATTTGTTTTTTGAATATCTCCTAAACGTAGGTTAGGATAAACGACGGTAAACATTTAGAACTCTAGGTGGAAAAACGACTGTATTTGGTCGCTTTTCAGACTTCCTATAAAAATTGAATTTGCTGTACAAAATTTTTGAAGGGTGGATAAACGATAATTTTGGGTGGACGAACATATACAAAAGGAGGACGAACGATTTAGACTAATTTGGTTTGAAAATTTAGAGGTCGCAGTTCTGACTTCAAGGAGCTAACTTATTTTTGTTCTTAAAAGTTTTTTTTTTCAGTTTTCTTTACATTACCTACATTTTTGGTTTTTTTGTAAAAAATAAAAGAGTGTGAACTCAAACTTTTAGCCTGCAGTGTACCATTGAACTCATTAAAGAATCTAAAGATTTTTATTTTTAAATCCAATATTCATGAATTTTTACTGAAACTTTCGAAAAAAAGCTATTTAACCAAATATACTGGTCTTTATTTCTTCACAGTTTTCTTTTTCTCTTTTATCTAAAATCATATAAAAATATTATTGCATCCTTCGAAAGGAAAAAAAAAATGCAAGCATAATTAAACTCAATCAATCTCTTGTCCTATTCACTGCAGTAAAGGATTATTACATACTCTATCTTGTGATATTAATCATATTTTTGTGAATATAAACACCAAACTCTGTCAACTTTTTTCTCATTCGCTTGACTGAACGAAGTACTCCATCATATTTATTTTTCTCTGAAAATTCAATATAAGAAAAAATAAAATAAAACTTCCATCAACCCTTTTCATTCTTCCCCCAAAAAAAGTTCTCTATTATTTACTCCAATTTTTCTTCCAATTACATTTCAAACTCAACTCGAACTATAAAACATTAAAAAACAAACAAATAAACAGGAAAAAAAGAAAATATACAAACACACACACAAAATAAATAAAAAAGAAAATTCTATTATTCATTTTTTGTTCTGTGTCTTTCTTTCTAATTTTGTTCTTTTTCTTTTCTTTTATTGCAGGTTACGGAAAAGACATCTCTGGAGTTGAAAGAGGTAAGTGTGTTCAGAGCAGTCTCCTTTTCTCAATTTACTTTTATTTTTTTTTTGCTATTTGTTTGTTTACATTTTTTTCTGAAAAAAAAAAAAAAAAAAATATTACCAGAAATACCAATAAAGAAAGAAAAATAAAGGATTCTAAAAAGGCAACAAAAAAATCGCATCCCTTTTACCGCAAAAGAAATTAATATAGTCTCGGTACGATATAGTAGTATTAAAAAAAATAAATAAAACGTAGATACTCGCTCGTATAATAACATTCACAAAACAGAAAATATTTTCAAACTTTCTCACTATACTCGACTTTTTCATTTTTCTCTGTAGTTTTTTTTTATATATTTTTGTTTCTGCCCTCTCATCGGTCTGTCTGTAAGTTCTTTCTACACATCTCTCTGTTTGTTTTTTTTTTTTTAAAGTTTTGTTTTGTCTGCAGCGTAATATTTTTTGATTTCATGCTCCTTGACTATCTATAAGGGCTTGAATAAAAAAAAAAAGATTTACTACACAGGGATGGCCGCCATCAGAAAAAAAAAAATATTTAACAAAAAAATGAAACTTCCTTCAGTAAAGGAAAAGCGTAGAAAAAACTACCCCTAGGGGCTGCTGGTGTGCTTCGTAAAATGCTTTGTACAGCAAAAAGTACCTCTACACTAAAAGAAAAAAAACAAAAACAAAATAAAAAAAACAAGATCAGAATTTTGTGTTTAATGTTAAGCCTGTGCCTTCTGCCGTAAACGTCCTGATATGCTATCCGAGTCGTTAGTTGTAAAGGTATGCATTGCCATCTGTAGAAATATATATATATGTGAGTCAATCATTTGTTTATAATGCAGAAATTCGTTGTAACACGAAATAAAAAACAAAACAAAATGGCAGATATATCCGTGGAATTTCATCTCATTTGTACCATTTTTTTCCATTCAGATATTTTTTTTGCGGAATTCAAGCGTCCACGTAAAGTCGAGAAAGGTAAACGATGAATACAAAAGGACATAGAGCCAACGAAAAAAAAAAGTAAAATTAACAAGATGAACAGAAAAAGGAAGTAAAACTCGTTATATGTTCATTTTTATCATCTTTCCTCTCTCTGAATTTCATCCCTTTATTCCTCCCTCATTCAAATACTCCACCTTGAACTCCCATTTCTCCTTCTTCTTTCCCTATTCACTGCAAATGTAAAAAAAAGAACTACAATGGTGTCGTAATAGTACCTAGCTAAAGTAGAACTTTTTATTCCTCTTTCAGAGAGTTCAAAAAGAGTTTGAAATAAACGTATTTTTTTTTTCTCTTCTTCTTTGTTTCCTATAAAAACGACCTTCATTTCTATTTAACAGAACACACAAAAAAAAAAAAAATTCACTTACAGTTAAAGCCAAAGAGACAAAATTCATGTACCATCAACTAAACTCAGTGCGCGATGTATTACACCAAGGTGCATTTTTTAAAAACCAAAATCCAGGGGTGGTATATGAGGATGGAGGTTAAAAATGAAAATTGTGTGCATTCATCGTATAGAGCTGTATGGGGATAGTGAGTGTGGCTTTGGCTCCTCTCAATGCGAATTTACTGTTGCTCTCAAAATTCAGAGACTTGTTCAATTGAGGAATTTTACGTATAGATAGTATACATGAAGAATGAGTGATTTTTTTTTATCGTAATTTCGTATTAATTCAGTGTTGGATTTTGACTTGCTATGGGCCTTTGCATTTGTATATCCAGATTATCAGTTTTAAATAGCTTTTTGGTATTAAAAGAACACAGTTTATAAAATTTGAATTATTTTTCTATATTTTGGTTTCTCATTAAAAAAGCAGTCCCTGGTCATTGTATATAGAATCTGTACTGCCATAGCGACAAATAGCGCCCCCAAAAAAGTAACCTAACGATCGAACTAAAAAATCTATCAAATTTCAAACAGAAATGTATGAATGTTTTCATAAACGTCGGAAATCTGCGTTAGTACAGTCTTCTTTCTGTTTTGTTGCATTAATGAACACACCAATTCTGTATAACGTTTGCAGGCCTGCTTAAGTACTGAATGTTCATAAAAGTCAGACAAAAACAAAAAAAAATCAGGTGTGCAATTCACACATGGTTGAAGTGAAACCTTAAAAAATCAATTGTCTTAAAAAAAAAAAATTAGAAAGCTAATACATTTTCCTGAATAATAAAGCCATACTTAAATTTTACCAATGCTCAAAAAGTAGTTATAAAAATAATTTATTCAAAACGATAATTTTTCATGAAAAAAGAAAAACAAATTTTTTTTCTCTTCTAATACCATTTTTTTAAATGATTTCTTATAAATTCTATATTATTTGAAAGCTTATTATTTCACCTTTTATATGACGCTTCAATCATATTTCTACGATGCCTACAAAAGAAGAATGAATTTTTTAAAGCCAACCATGTCGAAATTCCAAACTGAGATTACGTTACTTCCTACACTGGTGACTGGTCATCAGCAACAGATCTCCACAGGTGTTTTGAAGTATTTCTGAAGTTTTTCAATTTAAGATTGTGTAACTTGTGGAGCACGTACCGTTATGTGTGATACATCAAATGAGAGATAATATTATCAGCATGCATATTAAAGTTAAATCAAATTTGTGTGTGCTCTAAATCAAAAGATATAACGTGTTTAGAAAAAGAACATCTTTTCACCGTTATCTCAGGATTTTCAATATAAAATTAATTGAAATTTTGTACAATAATAGTTTATTCTATTACCTACCTACAGTATAATTTTCATTCATCTATCTATTAAAACAAAAACGTTATAATCGATTAATTTTTCGTGTCGCATTTTCGTTTCATCTTGTTTAAAATCACTACGATACTAAAGAAGTTTTCACTTCAAAAATGACCACAGAATGGTTTTCCTTTAATGAATGTTGGCTGAAAGAATATTTTCTTTTTCAGTTTCCGAAAATATTGTTTTTAAAAACACAAAAAATTTGTAAAATATGTTACACTAGGGTGGCACAAAAAAAATTCTTTCTACTTTTAATAGTGGAATATAAAAGGCATCGCTTGGTTCATATTTAAAACAAATTATTGATGTAAAAATATATTATTAATTAGGGTGTTCAAATATTTTTGTAAAAGTTTTTTTTAAGTTCTGGGCCCCTAATGGGAAAAATACTTAATTTTACATTATTTTTATTCTATATGCTACGTTTAACAAACTTGCTGTGCAGTGGAAATCAATTTTTATTCAATTTAATTAAAATGCAATTTTTTGTTCTTTGATAATAATTGGGTTAACGTTGCCTTTTTTTAATTCCACAATCAACTTAAGAAGATGCCATATTTTAGAGCCACCCTAATACGAAAAATATCAATTAAAACTCATTTTCTCAAACACACGATTAAGAAATGTTGGCTAAGTAATCTGCCTGAAGTTGACGAGATAGTGACGTTTTTGAACAGCAGGTACTGCAGTTTGACTAAGTTAGTCTTCTTCTTCTCCATTATCGCCGATAGTCATGATCTCGAAAGGGGACTAAGTTAGTACGGTCGCAGATCTGAAATTTAAGTGTTTTGTACCTCGAGCTACAGCCTAAACTACTAGATCGATTTTCTTCAAACTCGTTTGTAAATAGTTTTGGGTGATTCCCTAGAGTTACACATTTAAATTTTTTGATTCCCTAAATTTTTGGATTTTTTATAAATGTTTTAATATTTTTTTGATGAATTTTAGCGAAATTTCGTGTGTTGAATAATATTTTCTTAAAAATGACTTAAAACTTCTTTTTAAAATGTTTGAAAATTTGTATACCTACCTACTATATAAAAAATAATTTTTTTAAAAAACGGCTCTAACAATTTTGGTTTTTTTTTGTATACATAAAATCAAATGGCATACTTGGTTTTGTGTAAAAGATCATTTAAAACGGTTTTTAATTAATTATAAGAAAAAAGAAATTCCTTAAAAAAAAAATTTTGGTCAGTAAAAAGCTTTAACATCAAAATTACTTTTATTATGAAAGCAAGTACGTGCGAATCAGTCGTGCATTATATTTGTTTTTTTACAAAATTTAGTAACACTGTTCTAATCTCCTTTCTGAGTAGTTAGTCCAATTTTTATAAAACATTTACCTTTTCTTTTTAACGAGAAAATTGATTAACGGAACAATTGATATGAAATTGGACCTTACACTTTTTGTCTGCACAGTTTTTCCCATCCTTCTTAGCAAAGTATGTATAATTCCAGAATTTTAAGTTCCTTTTAAAGAAATTGTTTCTTCTGTCTAAGCGTAGCCACATAGACCCCCCTCCTCAACACATTAATTTGTCTTGTATGGAAACCACCTTCACATTCTTATGAAGAAGCGGAATATTTTTAAATCGCGATAACCCTATAAAGTGTCATAAAATGCTCCGAAATAACCGCCCTTCGTGTTAAGTTCATAATCCTTCCCTGTCATACAAAAACGTTGTCTACAACTGGAAAAATAATTTCCAAAAAAGAAAAAAATTACTAGCTGGGAGACAACGAAGAGACTGATTCCTACAAAACCCAAGGAGTCAGTTACACTGTTGCGTTGGTGTGTATCCTGCATTCCGCGAAATAGGAATTCAACATTGATTTGATGTACACTTCCTGTACATATATATATAGTCCGAGATAGTAAGTGGTATTAAAGTAAGGCTGAAGTGAAAAATCTGTCCAACGAAGTGAAAAATATGTAAAAAAAAAAATTACAAGTGCCGTTGATGAAAGACGAAAATTTCAATGAAAACAATAATGATTTAAAAAAAAAATGGGATTTGGTATTTACTTCACTTTTTAATGCTTCTGTAAAACGTTCATTGAATTTCCCACTTTACCTTCAGGATTACTCACTGTAAATTTTAGTGTTCTTCCGCTATGAAGCGTCCTTTTTTCAGTTGCAATTTTGTTTTCTGCTATTTTTAGTAAAACCAACAGCAGCAGCAGCAGACAAAAAGACATCGAATTTTTGATATTTTTTAATCCTCCTCTGGCGCGGTTCGAAGCGAATAGCTTTTCAAACAGAAATAACTAAAACACGTACGCTGCGTTGCTGTGCTGAATTGCTGACACCCACCACTGCCATCCACTGAATGTGAAATGCTTGTATTTACGAGTATGTATGGATAGTGTTCGTTTACTTGAATTCACAGTAATTGTTTTCCAGTAAAATGCGACACAGGGATTATAGCGAGTGGGTCGATAAAATGGACTTGCATTTTGGATACATCCATGCTTGAAGGACTTTTTTTTATGAAATTGCTGTTTTTTTTTTAACTCTTTTCTATTCGTTACATATACAAAAGGGAAATCAAAATGATAATTTTTTTTGCATTTTGTTATCCAAAGGAATGTGTCAATTGCACAAAAGACTAACATAAAAATCAGTTTCTTTGAGAATTCATCGATGAATGTTCATTTAATAGAAAACATAGTTTGACAACTTTTGATAATGGTGGCTGAAATATATGCATCAATGAATTTGAATTAGAATTCCGCACCACTGAAAAGTTAATTTACATTTTTCACTTTCACACAATACCAGAAGAAGTAGAAGTGCTTTTTCAGCAAACATCTTCCTCTGTGACACTCTGTGCATATATATCTTTCTTTTTCGCTCAATTTAAGGCCGCAAGGATTTAATTAATGAATTGTCGTCTGCGGTATGGAAAAAGTTTGAAATGAAGAAACGTCGCAGAGAGGAAGTATAGTGAATATGTATCCTTTTTCTTGTTGCTGGCTTTTAAAACTAAAACGATGATCTGCTGCGGGTAGAGGTTAGTCTTTACAATTTGAATCAAGTCAAGTCACCACTAGAAAGAGTGTGAGACTTTAAGTTGATATACTTTTGATGAAACTTGTCTTTCGTGGTCTCGAGTCGTATAGTTTCTGTTTAGGTTGATTATTATTTTTTTTTTTCTTAACAAGAAATCCTTCGCCTAGAATCATACAGTGGGATGTAATAATTCGAAAATTTACACAAAAATCTGTGTTTTATGTCGAGGTCTTGAGTACAGATAAATTGGTTACAGATTATCTTTATTTTTCCTTTTCCAAACTTCAAAGAGTCAAACAATATAAACTATTTTGAGGTCTTAAGATTATCACTTTTTATCTTCTCCAGGCTTCTCAACTGTCACACTACATAAGAACTTTGTATACCATAAGGTCTTAATCGAGAATTTTCCTTATATCCTCGTATCCAATACCTATTGCATTAGAAAATAATAGATTTTTTTCTTTGCTTATTAAATGTCGTTCAATGTGTCGAACTTACTAAAAAAAATGGAAACTTTAAGTTTTGAGGTCCAGAAATTCTTTGTGATACTTAGTGGCAGTTAAAAACAAAACAAAGAAAGTAAAATTTTTCCATGGGTTAAGGTCTTAAGTAGAGCTTTTCTTGTTCTTTTTTCTGCTTTCAAGATCTTTAAGGTCTTAAGCTTAAATTTTGTTTTTAGTTTTCTTTTGAACATTTGTCTTGTGGTACTGATTTTTGTTAAAAGTTGTTTGAGGTCTTAAACTAAAATTTTTTTGTTGGTTTAATTTTTTTTCCTTTGAACAAAATCACCTTGTTGTGTGAAATGTTTAATCAAAAATGTAAAGAAAATATATGTCTTGAGGTCTTAAGAAATTATTTTGATCTCGTTTTTTTTACACACTGGTATGGTTACTTCAAAAAAATTGAAATGAAAAATGATTGCCTTAAGATCTCGAGGAGCGAAGGCCTCTTAGTTAGTTTTTTCTTCGTTCTTTAACTAAAATTTAAAAAATAATTCGAAAATTTTCTTGTGACTGTCTATGAAATGAATTTATTCTATTTTGTCTTCGCAATAATCTTATAAAATATCCCCACTATACTTTGGTCTGTAGCTTCTCTTCTGTGTCATTGTATAGTTATTAAAGTTAAATTTACATAAGAAGATATTTTAAATAAAACTTGAATTATAAAAGTTTTTTTTCCCTATCTTTTTCTGTATTTAATTTTCTTTCTGGTAATTCTGTTGGGGGCATGAAAATAATATCCTTATCATTTTGTCTTTAGCAAAAGCGCGCGGTTTCTTTGAAAGGAAGAAGGAATAAATTTGATATTACTTGGGACATGTTTAATCTGAGTTTGAATTGGTTTAAATTATTATCCGTTTTTTTTTTTTATGATGGTTTAGACTATTTTATCTTTTAGATTTTTTTTTGTTTTGGTTTTGGAAAATAGTTTTGAATTATTTAATCTTTATGATTTTTTGAATTTATGAAGCAATCAAGTCTTTTGAAAAGGAATCTTTGGAATCTGAAAGTATGATTGCATTAGATTTGGAATGGGATTTGTACTGAGAGGGAATTTTTAATGAAGGACAAATTTTTAGCTTGGAGGGCAAAATACATTTAAATATTATTTATGAGTTTTTATTGTTTTCTTTTTTTTTTTTTGATCAAAAGTTGAATTTCTTTTCATATTTTATGTCTCTAGGCAATGCTTTGAAATGACAATGTTGATCTTATTTAAAAATATAATAACAATTATCTTAGAAAAAGCCACTTAGGATTCTCGAGATTAGAACAAATTTAATGTTATAGGGATTGTAAGGCAAAATTAATTGGTCTTATAATGTCACGGTCCGGGCAACATTTTACTTTTTGGTTGCAAATCAGCAAGAGAAGTATTTGTTAAGATCCATGCAAATCAAAATGCTATTTTTCTAAAATTTATTTTATGTTTATCATGATTTCTTCAAAAGTTTGGAGGGAATTACTGTGAGTTTTTTATATAATTTGTTATTGGCTGTAAAAATAATCATTTTTGTAAGAACAAAGTCAAAATTCTATTACATTTTCTTTCCACTCAATTTGTCTCAACTTATTTAGCATTAATCAAAAATTCAATACACACCTAAAGCAGAAAAAGAAGCAAAATTTATTGACACTTATCCTTGTCTCTGAAATTTCATTTACATCTCAATTTTCTGTATAATCAAGAAACAAAAAAATACAAAATAAAAAAAAAAAAAAAAAATTGGGCACACCCTCCATAAAATCTTGAACATTGCTTTATTTACCCTAAAAATCTAATTAAGTGATAGAAAAGTGTATACCTATTCTTCTTCCGTTGCGCCCATAATAATTCTCGTTTGATTTATCAATTTAATTTTCTCTCCCGTTTAACCACAACACTTTAGCTCCTGGTTAACTCTGTTTACTCTTTCTCTTTGCCGCGCATTTTCATTTTTTTTTTTTGTTGTGTCGCGTTTTTGTAAAAGTCCCTCCTCATCGAGTCGAGTCGACTAGGGATATACGGTTCAATGGTTCAACGGATGTTCAACCATCCAGGAGTGTATTTTTGAGCCAAAACCAAAAAAATAAAAGAAAATATTTTTCAACCTAAAAAAAAAGACCATCGAACCCGAACAGAAAACCAAAGGCTTCACGAAATAATTCGAATAAAAAAAAAATACATAGAAAGAAAATTCCCAATATCAAGTGAAGTGAATTCTGCTGCTGCTGCTGCTGCTAACCAACGTTATACCTCCTCCTGTCCCTCCCTCTCTTCTATTCGTTCTCTCTTTCTTCTCTCATATACACACTCATTCCATAACTAATAATTATTATCGTGATGGAATTTATACCCCAGGAAACATTGTATTCCTCCCTAACTTTCAACATCAAACCCCTATCGGATGAAGATGCTGCTGCTACAGCTACTAGAGCAGAAGGGGTAGCGCCGCAGACGAAATAGGGGGTGGCAACATTGGTGACAGGTAGATATATATTATTTTCCCATTTTCCGATTAAAATTTTCAAAAAGCAATTTCGAGCGGAAGTCGTTGTCGTAGTCGTCATCATCATCATAGTCGTCGTTGTTGTTGTTGTTGTTGTTCCTGTTGCTCTGTCATCGCTATCGCTTCTATATATGCCACAACCTTCCTCCCACCCTCATTCCGCCACCCCCGCATCAATCCAGGCAACCTTCGCTTGTTTTGTGTTTTTGAGTTAAATCGCAAAATTTCGACTTGAGAGGGTTTTTATATCTAAGCTTGGGTCGACATTGTCGTCGGGTCGGTCGTGAGCTTGTTGTTGGTTCGAAGTTGAAAATGATATGCCTCCTCTACTCATCCCCCCAAACCCTAAGTCATTTCCCAACGTTCAATATGAGGAGTGCGAGGGAGGACAACATTTCGATTTAACTGAGCGTGTGATTTGATTAAAGTGCAACACTCTCTCACTCCTCTGACTCCCTCTCTGTCTCTATCATCGAGTATATATACATGGTTCCATCACTTACCCCAACTATGAGTTAAGTTTATTTATAGGCTGATTGTTGGAAGAGCGCACCCTCCGCATTACGAAGAAGGCTCACATAGTCAAACAAAGTGTTATGCAAAGGTGGCACTGTCACTGTGACTGTAGTAGTAGGGTGAGTTATAGTGTTCTCTCGGTTGTTATTATCAAAACAAACAAGCAAAACATCATATAAAAAAAGAAAAACTGCAGAAAAAACAACAACAAGCAAACCATCACAAGAAAAATAAATTAAATCATCTAACTATAAAACTAAGAGAGCGCGGATGTATTTCGTGTTGTCAACATGGTCGTAGAGTAAAGAGACCTATCTCATAATCATAACCATCAGCAAAGGACGACAAACTGCAGCCAACAACATGTCGGAAAAGTCAGTATTTTGCTTTAGGTCTTCTCACTCTCTCTTCTCTTTCTTTTTCGCTACACTGAAAAAAAAATTGTACATAAAATTTATGAACGGCGTTCATTAACTTGAAATTAATGTACGGTTCACGGAATTAATGCACCATCCCTTAATTCAATGAACGATTCATTAAAAATAAAATTATGAACCTATGAACGTTCATTAATCTCGTTCATTAAAATCCGTTTTTGTCTGAAATTTTTTTTATGAACGGCTATTCATTGAATTAATGAACCTGTACATTAAGACAATGAATACCATTCATTAAAATCTATGAACGTTCATTAATTCAATGAATAGCCGTTCATAAAAAAATCTGTTCATTATCCCAATGAACCTGTTCGTTAAAACAATGAACGCCATTCATTAAAATCTATGAACCATTCATTAATTTAATGAACAGCCGTTCATAAATATCCGAGACACTTTTTGATAAAAGATAAATATCCGATACACGAACCTGTTCGTTAAAACAATGAACGCCATTCATTAAAATCTATGAACCATTCATTAATTCAATGAACAGCCGTTCATAAATATCCGATACACGAACCTGTTATCCGATACACTTTTTTGATAAAAGATTCTATGAACCTGTTCGTTAAAACAATGAACGCCATTCATTAAAATCTATGAACCATTCATTAATTCAATGAACAGCCGTTCATAAATATCCGAGAAAATTTTTGATAAAAGATTCTATGAACCTGTTCGTTAAAACAATGAACGCCATTCATTAAAATCTATGAACCATTCATTAATTCAATGAACAGCCGTTCATAAATATCCGAGAAAATTTTTGATAAAAGATTCTATGAACCTGTTCGTTAAAACAATGAACGCCATTCATTAGAATCAATACACACTCACTAATTCAATGTTTGTGAGATGTTTTATTTTGCAAAAGTCGCTATTACTTCTAAACGAAAGCGAAAATCAAAAAAACTTATTTAATATATTCTGTCGGAAATTAAAAAATCTACACCTTTTATATCTGACAATTTTTCAAAAAAAGCAAAAATAGAAAAGATATGACGAAAAAAGTAAAAATTTCATGTCTTTTTGTTTGAGAGATGTTTTTTTCACAAAAGTCGCTATAACTTCTAAACGAAAGCGAAAATCAAAAAAACTTATTGAATATATTCTGTCGGAAATTAAAAAATCTACAACTTTTATGACAATTTTTCAAAAAAAGCAAAAATAAAAAAGTTATGACGAAAAAAGTAAAAATTTCATGTCTTTTTGTTTGAGAGATGTTTTTTTTCACAAAAGTCGCTATAACTTCTAAACGAAAGCGAAAATCAAAAAAACTAATTTAATATATTCTGTCGGAAATTAAAAAATCTACAACTTTTATATCTGACAATTTTTCAAAAAAAGCAAACATAAAAAAGTTATGACGAAAAAAGTAAAAATTTCATGTCTTTTTGTTTGAGAGATGTTTTTTTTTTCACAAAAGTCGCTATAACTTCTTAACGAAAGCGAAAATCAAAAAAACTTATTTAATAAATTCTGTCGGAAATTAAAAAATCTACAACTTTTATATCTGACAATTTTTCAAAAAAAGCAAAAATAAAAAAGTTATGACGAAAAAAGTAAAAATTTCATGTCTTTTTGTTTGCGAGATGTTTTATTTCACAAAAGTCGCTACAACTTCTAAACGAAAGCGAAAATCAAAAAAACTTATTTAATAAATTCTGTCGGAAATTAAAAAATCTACAACTTTTATATATGACAATTTTTCAAAAAAAGCTAAAATAAAAAAGTTATGACGAAAAAAGTAAAAATTTCATGTCTTTTTGTTTGCGAGATAGAAAATAGAAAAGATATGACGAAAAAAGAAAAAAATTCATGTCTTTTTGTTTGCGAGATGTTTTATTTCACAAAAGTTGCTACAACTTCTAAACGAAAGCGAAAATCAAAAAAACTTATTTAATAAATTCTGTCGGAAATTAAAAAATCTACAACTTTTATATCTGACAATTTTTCAAAAAAAGCAAAAATAAAAGAGTTATGACGAAAAAAGTAAAAAATTCATGTCTTTTTGTTTGCGAGATGTTTTATTTCACAAAAGTCGCTACAACTTCTAAACGAAAGCGAAAATCAAAAAAACTTATTTAATAAATTCTGTCGGAAATTAAAAAATCTACATCTTTTATATCTGACAATTTTTCAAAAAAAGCAAAAATAGAAAAGATATGACGAAAAAAGTAAAAATTTCATGTCTTTTTGTTTGAGAGATAGAAAATAGAAAAGATATGACGAAAAAAGAAAAAAATTCATGTCTTTTTGTTTGCGAGATGTTTTATTTCACAAAAGTCGCTACAACTTCTAAACGAAAGCGAAAATCAAAAAAACTTATTTAATAAATTCTGTCGGAAATTAAAAAATCTACATCTTTTATATATGACAATTTTTCAAAAAAAGCAAAAATAGAAAAGATATGACGAAAATAAAATAAATCTTTTTTTCTTCTTTTTAAAAAGGCGCCAAAACTTAATAAACCATTCATTATTTTAATGAACCATTCATTATTTCAATTATTCGTTAAGATTTATATTTAACGAATACATTTACTGTCGAAGTGAGCGTGTTCATGAATTTAATGAACGTGTTCATAGATTTAATGAACGTGTTCATAGATTTAATGAACGTGTTCATTGATTTAATGAACCGTTCATAAATTCAATGTATAGTTAATCAAAACTTAACGAAGGGCAACTTGCATGTTTCAGTAATCACACTTTTAAAAAGTGTATCAAATTATGGACAAGGTTTTCATATCATTTAAAGAATACATTTATTGTGGAAGTGAGCGTGTTCATGAATTTTATGAGTGTGTTCATAGATTTAGGAACGTGTTCATTGATTTAATGAACCGTTCATTAAAATTTAACGAAGGGCAACTTGCATGTTGCAGTGATCACACTTTTAAAAAGTGTATCAAATTATGAACAAGATTTTCATATCATTTAACTTTTTACTAAAGTAATAATTTTATTCAGTTTGCAGGTTTCAAAATAACCCTTTTTATGAGTATGAGAATAAAATGTTTTGAGACCACATTTGACAGGTGTCGAAATATCATTTTTTTTTAACCGAGTTGGGGAATCAAATAAGACGGGGCTTATTACCTTGTGTATTTTTTTGTGTTTGTACATATTAAGTAGTTTTGTGTTTTGTTCCCATTTTCAAAGTTTTCTTGCTCACGCAAACATTTATCTCGGTTGAACAACCGTTCGTATCAATGTGAACAGTAGTTAACGACACAAGGAGATGTAAATGTTGTTGAATGTGAAAACCCCTTTAGTACTTATTTTTTGGTGTCGTTTCATCTGTTTGTGCTTTCAACATGAAAGAAAATTTTAAGTTATTTTTTTTTACTGTGATTGTCAATATTCTTACAATATCTATGATATTCGATTTTTGAAAACATATATTTACAAGATATTTGCTTTTGTGTATTAACTGTGCTCTTTGCACATAGTTCACACTTAAATTTTAAAGAACGCGTAAAATAAAGTGGGAACACTACTTGTTGATACGTAGAACGAAAGAATTTCTTTCGTTAAATGATGTAGCCGGCGTCCCCAAGCCAACCCAAGCCATTCAGTTACAGTGTGAATGTCTGATCGATAAGAGGAGCTATTCAGCGGAGAGCTGAAGCAAAAATAAAAAGTAAGTATTTCATTAGATTACGTAGTATTTATTATTTAAAAGCATTTATTTATTAAAAGTACACATTTATTTTGTTAAATAATTTGTTTTTTATCATATATATAGGAGATTTGTTCGATTTCCCATTTGCCGCCGCCCGCCCGTCGCCTGCTGCCATCACGTCGTTTCATGCATCAAAAATTTAAGGTAAGTGTTTTCATCCCTAAAATGTGTTATAATTGTATTAATATATTTATATATATTTAGTGCTCTTCTTACACCACGTTGCCACCACCACGCTGCCGCCACATATTGTCTGCCTCCGGTGTCGTTGTCGTCATTTGCCACACCACGTTCCTTCCAGCCACCACGTTGTTCCCGCCAGCCACCTCCATCATCACGCTTAAATAATTCCTGGTATGTATCTACTTTTTTATAATTTTTATTGATCATTTTATCTTATAAATATATACGCATGTATTAATATATTTATATGTAGTGCCATCACGTTGCCACCACCACGCTGCCGGCACATCCGCCACATTATTGTCTGCCTCCGCTGTCGTCGTCATTTGCCACACCACGTTCTATCCAGCCACCACGTTGCTCCCGCCAGCCGCCACCAATCTTGCTAAAATAATTCCTGGTATGTACCTACTTTTTATGATTTATATTATATATATATCGATACCTTCCCAGAAGAATGTATTTAACCCTTTGCTCCCGGAAAAAAATACAAATATCTTGAAAAAAAGTTTTGATATTTTCTAATTACACACTAATATGAAAAAATAATGATTGTACTAGTAATAACATTGTATAAGGAATGTTTTGAGCTGAGAGTACAAAAGGAGAAGTCCATTTTTTATTAAAAAAAAACTAACAAAGTAATTAATACGTGGTTTCATGCTGAAACCACTAGGAAGCAAAGGGTTAAACGACATTCTCAAAATTTGTATAAACTTAAAACAAACTTGCTGTTCATTTCAAAGAAATAGAACTACAATTACTGCCTAGAATCATTTTTATTAATATTTTAAAATTTGATTGCATTATAATCATTAACACTCTACCGCAAACAGGCCAAAAATTGATTTAGATATTCTAAACTTGAATAAATTAACTTTTTCAATATGATTTTTCATAAAATATTTAAAAAAAAATCCTAAAAAATTATTTGAACTTCGTTTTTAGCTTATTTTTCTTTTCTGAAAGCAGCGTATGCGGTAGAGTATCAATAAAATTCGAATAGAATGACTTTTTAGCCACTTTTAAGCGTTGGTTTTGATCATTTATAGAGTTTGATATACTAAATTGAAAAAAAATGAAACTAGGATTGCCATCTACAATCATTTTCATTAGTATTTTGAAATAAACTTGCATATTATCATTAACACTCTACCGCAAACAGGCCAAAAAATGATTTAGATATTCTAAACTTGAATAAATTAACTTTTTCAATATGATTTTTCATAAAATATTTAAAAAAAATCCTAAAAAATTATTTGAACTTCGTTTTTAGCTTATTTTTCTTTTCTGAAAGCAGCGTATGCGGTAGAGTATCAATAAAATTCGAATAGAATGACTTTTTAGCCACTTTTAAGCGTTGGTTTTGATCATTTATAGAGTTTGATATCCTAAATTGAGAAAAAATGAAACTAGGATTGCCATCTACAATCATTTTCATTAGTATTTTGAAATAAACTTGCATATTATCATTAACACTCTACCGCAAACAGGCCAAAAATTGACTTAGAAGTTTTAAACTTGAATAAATTAACTTTTTTAATATGAATTTTCATAAAATATCTTAAAAAAATCATAATAAATTATTTGAACTTCGTTTTTAGTTTATTTTCCTCTTCTGATAGCAGCGTATGCGGTAAAGTATCAATAAAATTTGAATAGAATGACTTTTTATGCACTTTTCAGCGTTGGTTTTTATCGTTTATAGAGTTTGATATACTAAATTGAGAAAAAATGAAACTAGGATTGCCATCTACAATCATTTTCATTAGTATTTTGAAATAAACTTGCATATTATCATTAACACTCTACCGCAAACAGGCCAAAAAATGATTTAGATATTCTAAACTTGAATAAATTAACTTTTTCAATATGATTTTTCATAAAATATTTAAAAAAAAATCCTAAAAAATTATTTGAACTTCGTTTTTAGCTTATTTTTCTTTTCTGAAAGCAGCGTATGCGGTAGAGTATCAATAAAATTTGAATAGAATGACTTTTTTAGCCACTTTTAAGCGTTGGTTTTGATCATTTATAGAGTTTGATATACTAAATTGAAAAAAAATGAAACTAGGATTGCCATTTACAATCATTTTCATTAGTATTTTGAAATAAACTTGCATATTATCATTGACACTCTACCGCAAACAGGCCAAAAGTTGATTTAGATGTTTTAAACTTGAAAAAATTAACTTTTTCAATATGATTTTTCATAAAATATTTTAAAAAAATCCTAAAAAATTATTTGAACTTCGTTTTTAGCTTATTTTTCTTTTCTGAAAGCAGCGTATGCGGTAGAGTATCAATAAAATTTGAATAGAATGACTTTTTTAGCCACTTTTAAGCGTTGGTTTTGATCATTTATAGAGTTTGATATACTAAATTGAAAAAAAATGAAACTAGGATTGCCATCTACAATCATTTTCATTAGCATTTCGAAATCAACTTGCATATTATCATTAACACTCTTCCGCAAACAGGCCAAAAGTTGATTTAGATGTTTTAAACTTGAATAAATAAACTTTTTCAATATGAATTTTCATAAAATATCTTAAAAAAATCATAATAAATTATTTGAACTTCGTTTTTAGTTTATTTTTCTCTTCTCAAAGCAGCGTGTGCTGTAGAGTATTAATAAAATTTAATTTTTATTGATCACTTTATCTTATAAATATATACGTATGTATTAATATATGTATTTATATGTAGTGCCATCACGTTGCCACCACCACGCTGCCGCCACATATTGTCTGCCTCCGCTGTCGTTGTCGTCATTTGCCACACCACGTTCCATCCAGCCACCACGTTGCTCCCGCCAGCCGCCACCAATCTTGCTAAAATAATTTCTGGTATGTACTTACTTTTTATTTATTTACTTATTTTATTTTATTTACTTTATAATAAATTTGTATAAACTTAAAACAAACATGCTGTTCATTTCAAAGAAATGGAACTACAATTACTGCCTAGAATCATTTTTATTAATATTTTAAAATTTGATTGCATTATAATCATTAATCCTCTTTCGCAACCGGAACAAAAATTGACTTAGAAGTTTTAAACTTGAATAAATAAACTTTTTCAATATGAATTTTCATAAAATATCTTAAAAAAATCCTAATAATGTATTTGAACTTCGTTTTTAGTTTATTTTTCTCTTCTGATAGCAGCGTATGCAGTAGAGTATTAATAAAATTTGAATAGAATGACTTTTTTAGGCAATTTTCAGCGTTGGTTTTGATAATTTATAGAGTTTGATTTACTAAATTGAGAAAAAATGAAACTAGGATTACCATCTACAATCATTTTCATTAGTATTTTGAAATAAACTTGCATATTATCATTGACACTCTACCGCAAACAGGCCAAAAATTGATTTAGATGTTTTAAACTTGAATAAATTAACTTTTTCAATATGAATTTTCATAAAATATTAAAAAAAAAACCTAATAAAGTATTTGAACTTCGTTTTTATCTTTTATCAATCTTGCTAAAATAATTCCTGGTATGTACCTACTTTTTATGATTTATATTGCATTCATTTTATCCTATATATATATGTATGCATCTACTTTTTATAATTTATATTGCATTCATTTTATCTTATAAATATATACATATATATGTATATATATATATATATATCGATACCTTCCCAGAAGAATGTATTAAACGACATTCTCAAAATTTGTATAGACTTAAAACAAACTTGCTGTTCATTTCAAAGAAATGAAACTACAATTACTGCCTAGAATCATTTTTATTAATATTTTACAATTTGATTGCATTATAATCATTAACCCTCTTCCGCAACCGGACCAAAAATTGACTTAGAAGTTTTAAACTTGAATAAATTAACTTTTTCAATATGATTTTTCATAAACAAAAAATCCTAACAGAAAACTCCTTGAAGTTGTTGTGAAGTTTTTTTTATCTTTTGTTTGTGTTTGAAGGAAGTTGAAATCCCATCTCTAAAAGCATTAATGCTTCAATAATTTATTTTTAAATTTTTTCTAGGACTTCTTTCTCATCCGCTACTTCGTCTACTCCGTCAGTAGTTTCATTGGGAAAGTTAATAAGAGTTAATCATAAAATGATTTGTTTCATCTGTAAAGATAATATATCGTCTATGTACGCGTTTATAGCACATTTAAAAAAAAGACATGATCTAAGTACATATAGCACTTTTAGGTGTATGGAAAGTAATTGCAAGCAGTCCTTTCAAAATTTGGGAAGTTTTAAAAAACATTTAACTAGAAAACATGTTCTAACACAACCAACACAACCTATAAATGGTACTAGTAGCTCTTATCAAGAAAATATAAATCAAAATATAATTTTCGAAAGCAATGCGACACTTAACTGCTTTCAAGAATGCTCGGACAATTGCGAAAGTAAAATTCCAGAAGTTAAGAAATTCAATGTCGAAAACAGTCTGAATGAACTTTTTACTTCTGCGACTGGGTTCGTTTTGAAATTACATAATAATAACAGTTTTTCAAGAAAAAATATTATTGAAATTCAAGAAGGTATACAAAATTTTATTTTGAATCCTATCGTTGAATTGTTGAAATCATTTTCAAATGAATACTTTGCGAACAAAAACATAGAAGTCCATAACGTATTTTTGAGTCTAATATCAAAGTGTCGCAACCCTTTTTATTATTGCAATACTGAATACAAACTATTTAACTGGCTACAAAATAATAATTTTTTAGAAAGCATAAACGAATTTTCAGTAAACAATGAGATCAATGCAGTTTATCGAGATGGGAACCTAACGTATGACGAAGATAACACTAAAGGTGTTTTAATGCCATTAAAGTTTCAATTCCAAAAATTTTTTGAGAGTGGTGACATTTTCAAAAATACCATTCTTCATATGCAAAATTTAAGTGAAGAAAACAAAATTTCAAGTTTCATTCAAGGTGACCTCTGGAAGCAAAAAAGTAGTTTGTACCCAGGAAAAATAATTATCCCTTATTTTCTATACTCCGATGATTTTGAAATCAATAATCCATTAAGTTCTCATGCCGGGGTTCATTCGATATGTAATATTTACTATTCTTTTCCCTGCCTCCCGTGGAAAGAATCAAAGTTAGATAATATTTTTTTAGCAGGAATCATAAAATCTAAGGATTTAAAGTCGTTTGGAAATGAAAAGTGTTTTCAAACTTTAATACAGGAGCTTAAAAGTCTTGAAGTCGATGGGGTTGATATAACAATTAATGGTCAAAATAAAAAAAAAGTTCATTTTGTTTTGGGAATTGTGTTAGGAGATAATTTGGGTTTGAACACAATTTTAGATTTCAATAGATCATTTTCAGCTAATTCTTATTGTAGGTTCTGTAAAGTCAAAAAATCTGAAGCGCAGACGCTATCAGTTGAACGAGACGATCTCTTACGAAACCGTAGTAACTATCAAAATGATGTTCTTTTAAACAATCCTTCTGAAACTGGCATACAAAGATATTCACAACTTAATAAAATACCATCGTTTCATGTAGTAGAAAATTATTGCGTTGATCTCATGCACGACTTATTTGAAGGGGTTTGTCATTACGACCTTTGCAATATTATTACATATTTTATCTATAAAGTTTCTTATTTTACTTTGGAAACCTTTAATTTAAGAAAACAAACCTTTCAATACGGTCCAATAGAAATTGATAACATATCAGGTGAAATAAAAATTAATAATTTAAAAAATAAACATTTAAAAATGACAGCAAGAGAAATGATGACATTCATTTCTTATATTCAGATAATGATCGGAGATTTAGTTCCACATGATGACGAGGTATGGAAATTTCTGCTCAATTTAATTGAAATAATTGATATGCTGCTTTCTTTTGAAATTTGCGATGACATCATCTCAATGTTGAAAATAAAAATTGAAACTCACAACAAGGATTATGTTCGTCTTTTCAATGACACTCTGAAACCAAAACATCATAATTTAACTCATTATCCTACTGTTCTGAAACAATCCGGACCCATTCGGAACTTTTGGTGTTTTAAATTTGAAGCTAAGCATAAAGAATTTAAGCTTTATGCTCATGCTATTACGTCTCGTAAAAATATTTGTGTGACCCTAGCAAAAAAATATCAGCTAAAAACAGCATTTAAGTTATTTAATACCCTAGATCACTTTCACAGCATTTTTTTTATCTGTGAAGCAAATAAAAAAGAAAGTAATTTTAGAAATCTTGTATCAGATATTTTGAAAGTACCGTCAGCGGACATAGAGTTTTACTCTAAAGCTGAAATCCAAGGCTACAAATACCAAATAAAATTTTATGTAGCCCAATTTAAATCAGATGTAGAACTGTTTGTTATAATAGACATTATTCTTTTGAAAAAAAAAAACAGTTTTCTTGTTTTGCCAAAAAATTAATAAAATTCAATACAATCCGCATTTATTATCTTTTGAAATCGACGAAAACGAGTTAGGGAGATTTTCAATTATATCTTTAAAAGATCTCATTGGTCCACCAATAACCTTAATAAAAACTGCTGAAGGTAAAACGGTTATAAGACTTAAGGAATATTTTGTTTCTAATTATCAGATATGAATCGACGAGTCATTATTTTCCATTTCATTAATCAAATTTGTCTTATCAAATATAAATTATAAATAATTCAAAATAGCTTTCAAATATAGTATTTAATAACAGATGATTCAAAAATATACATATTAACTCAACTTTCAATGATACAAAACTAAATATAACAACTAGTGAAAACTCTGACATATTTAAAATATTCTGTTAAACAATGGAGTAGGTTTAATCTAAGGAAATGGCAACGCCGCCGACCAATATTACTGAAGATGAAGTTTTCGATGAGTATGTGATTGAGGATGAAAATGAAAATCAGGATGAGGACGAGGATGAGAATGAGGGTGAGGGTGAGGATGAGGAAAACATTGAAATTATAAAGAATTCAGTAGAGTTACCATCATCACAATATGAATTGGATTCAATTTTATCAAGCTGCCAAAAAACGACTAATATACGAGTAGTAGATGATGAACTCACAAATTTATTAAAAGATTGGGGTCACCTGGAAGTTTTGGATCATTTCAAGAGTAAGTTTAAACTTTATTAGGTTACGGGTTTTGCCACAAAATATACCTTAAATATTTGACCTCTATTTTATTTTACAATAAAAAAAATATGAGTAAGTTATAGTAATTTACTGGTATTTAAACTTGACCCAAGTCAAAAGCTATCGTTTTTCTGTGGGGTTCTTTTCAAAAATATGTTTTTTGAATAGAAATTATGAAATCAACTTGGAGTTAGTTAATCTTTTACACAACAAAACTATGATGGTTTCTTGTTTTTGGTACTTCAATAATTTGCCTTATCATATGTTACACATTATCGTAATTCAAATGACTTTCAAGATGCTTTTATAAAGGAAGCTGAAAGAATATTGAGATTTTTTATTTCAAAGATTTTCCACTTTATTACACCCTACCGCTAAACGAAGCTATTGAAATAAAACTATAAGTTAATTCTAACTTTGCTTAAGATAAACAATTTAATTTCACTCTTGCAGAGGAACACATAGATATTGAGGTTTTGAAAAATATTGAGTGCCACCACCTGGGAGAAATTATGAAACCGTTTTCGTACGGAAAATTGATTTTGTTTGAGGCCAAATTAAAAGAGTGGCGAAGCGCGCTTGGAAAGCCGCTTTTATTGTACCAAACTTCATTTAGGCCGCTTCAAAACTCACAATGCTCATCTGAAGCATCTTTCTCGGTCGTATCGACACCGACCACGCCAAAATCATCTAGATCAGAAAATTCTCCGAACTCCATACCTTTAGGCGAAATTTTGAACAGCAATCCCAAAACTTTGGCATTAGCTGAAAGCTATGAGAAGTCGAAAAAATTTCAGGAACACCAAAGGAAAGAACTTATCAATGCAATAGCCATTTATTTTGACCAGAACAACCTTCATTTGGATTTACATTCAAGTTACAAAATTGAACAGGAGATTTTAGAAAGATTCCCGACTGAAAAATTGGTAAAAATAATACATCTTTATATTTTGCTTTATTTTTTGGGTTAAAAAATTTTCCAAATCCCCAAAAATTAAAATGTTTCTATGCGAAATTTTTTTTCAAATGTCAAAAAAAAACTAAGTTTTTTGGGATGGAAAATTTTCTAAGTCCGAAAAAAAAATTTTTTCATTGAAAAATATTCTAAGTCCCAAAAAAAAAAATTAACTTTTGTTTGGCATCGAAAATTTTCTAAGTCCCAAGAAAAATATTTTTCATTGAAAAATATTCTAAGTCCCAAAAAAAAAATTAACTTATTTTTGGCATCGAAAATTTTCTAAGTCTCAAGAAAAATATTTTTCATTGAAAAATATTCTAAGTCCCAAAAAAAAAAATTAACTTATTTTTGGCATCGAAAATTTTCTAAGTCTCAAGAAAAATATTTTTCATTGAAAAATATTCTAAGTCCAAAAAATATTCAAGTCCCAAGAAAAATATTTTTCAGTGAAAAATATTCTAAGTCCCAAAAAAAAAATTAACTTTTTTTTGGCATCGAAAATTTTCTAAGTCCCAAGAAAAATATTTTTCATTGAAAAATATTCTAAGTCCCAAAATAAAATTAATTTATTTTTGGCATCGAAAATTTTCTAAGTCCCAAGAAAAATATTTTTCATGAAAAATTTTCTAAGTCCCAAAAAAAATTTAAGTTGTTATTGGCATTTAAAATATACACATAATTTATGTTAGAACAATATTAACTTAATATTTCTAAACTTTTGCAGGAATATTATCGAACAAGTAAAAGGGGTAAAATTTACGCTAAGTTTTGTAACATTAAATCCTCTTCAAGAACAAATGTAACGAATAAATCCCCTTCGCCGAAAGTTGAACAAAATGAAAAGGATACTCTTGAAATAAGTATGTTATTATTCATATGTTATTTCTATATTCCAAAGATATATCTAGATTGTAAGAACTTTTTGTAATTAGTCGCAATACGTTTTCATCGTATTGCATAATGACTTTAATCTAAAATGAAGTCTAATGGGTCCAAACTGACTTCTTATACTCTTCGTAATAACTTAAATTTTAACATCATTCGTGAAATTACAATTGAAATCAAGGCAATCAATTCCTTATTTAGTTTCAGAAGAAGATGCAGAGCAAACATATCGGGCATTAAAATATGATAACTTGTCATGTGAGGAGTTTGAACGTAGCTGGAAGGCATGTATAAACCACAGACTCTTGGAAATAAAAAACGCTTCTTCCACCTCTGAGATTCTCAATAAATGGCCTCAGTATAAGCTTCCATCTGGCCATCGCTTTGTGAGTTTTAAAACCTTTCATCACCATCGTTCAAAAATATTAAAATTCTTAAATTCCAAAGGTTGATATAGACTATAGTTATTTGTATCCAAATGCCGGCTCATTTTTGAACAATTGGGAAACACTGGGGGAAAAACTTCTTAAATTTCTCTCTACTGATAACCGTGTCAAGGAAAAGAATATACGAGAGGTTCTAATCAAAATTAAAACAGCAGATTCATCTGAAAGTTCGTGCTTAGTTTAAATATTTTTAAGTACAACTTGTAATTATTATTTTTTACTATTCCAAGTGATTAGTAAATATAAATTTATACTTAAAAATACACTATCATACATTTTAATATAGCTATGTATAAATATATAATTATTGTATCAAATTGTTGTTAAAAGCTTTACTGATTTTGGTATTTCTGTGGTTGGCTTTTTTTCAGACTGTAAAGATGCGGCATTACTTTGGGCTCTGCATGGATACTTTGTACCTTTCCAAAAAGTTATAAAAAAAGACATAGATGGTAGAAAACACGTTATACGACATACCATCAAGGACTCGCAGAATTCATTCGTTTGGATAGGCAACACAATTCAAGCTATAGAAGACCATATTGCCTTCCTCAACAAAATGGGTGAGAATATCCAACCATTCATTATTGTTGACGGTGTGTCAATCTTGAATTTTTCTGAAATTTTTCTCTATTTTGATGGAGTTAAATTTCCGTTTAACAGTTTCATCCGAGCAGTGGATATCTGTTACAAAATTTTTTATTTATTTAATCTGGAGTACCCAACCGCTTGTTCCTCCTTTTGGGGTTTTATAGAAACGCAATACCATCAAGGTAATAAAAAAAAATTGTGCGGAAAGACTCATGTTTTGCTTAATGAGATCTCATAGTTTCACTGAATTTCACTTTACTTTACTGATTGTTTCACTTTATTTATTTAAAAAAAAGTATAGGTATGCAAAGGCTCATGTTTTGATAAAATCCTTATAATTTAACTTAATTCCACTCCTTATAATTTATTTGACTGATTAGAATGTAATTTAAATGAAGATAAATTAAATAAAAAAATGTATGAATGCACAAATGCTCATGTTTTGTTAAATGAGATCATAAAATTTCAATTCTTATATGTATTTTGATTCAAATTTCACTTAATTTCACTTTTTATAATTTGTTTCACGTTCTTATCTGAAGATAAATCTACAAAATAATGTAATAAAATTTTTCCTGCCATTCATTTGGTTTATTTGAACAATAAAAGAGTTAATGTAAATATAAATATTTCTTTAATTTAACCTTTAAGATTTCAGAAAGGAGAAGATTAGAGATGAAAAACCGAATGTACAGGTTTGTAAAAATTGAAAACGGCGATTCACATTAATTTTTCTTTCTTTTTCACAGATCTCGACCTAATAAATTTAGAAAGCTAAGCTTCCATGACTAATTTATTTGTCAGTTGATTTTTTTAATTTCTTGAGAGGAGATTAAAAATTCTTTGACAAAGAAATAAGACTATACGAAATTTAATTTTTTAAATTTATTGAAAACAGTGCCTACGTTCTATAACGCTTGCATGGAAATAAGTTGTAGAAAAACAATTTGAATCAAAATGAAATTTGTACAAAATTTCATTCGAATTCACAATGTTTTTCGAGCACTTATGACGGTGCAAGAGTTACGGAACGTAGGCCTGTGTTCATAAAATTAATGAACGCGTTCGTTAAATTAATGAACACGTTCGTAAAATTAATACGAACGTGTTCATTGATTTTACGAACGCGTTCATTAATTTTATGAACGGGTTTTTTTATTTTTATGAACGCGTTCATTAATTTAATGAACGGCATTCATTAATTCTATGAACGGCGTTCATTAATTTTATGAACGGCGTTCATTAATTTTATGAACGGCGTTCATTAATTTTATGAACGGCGTTCATTAATTTTATGAAAGGCGTTCATTAATTTTATGAACGGCGTTCATTAATTCTATGAATGCGTTCATTAATTCTATGAACGCGTTCATTAATTTTAGGCAGGTTTTTTTTTTATTTTTATGAACGGTTCATTGATTCAATGAATGCGTTCATTAATTTAATGAACGCATTCATTAATTTTATGCACGATTTTTTTTATTTTTATGAACGGTTCATTATTTTAATGAACGTGTTCATTAATTCTATGAACGGATATTTTTATTTTTAAGAACGGTTCATTAGTTCTATGAATCCGTTCATTAATGTAATGAACGCATTTATTTTTTTTTATGAACGTATTCATTAAATCAATGAACACTGTTCATTGTTTTAATGAACGATTCATTAAAATATGTTCGAAATTTCAAGTTCGAAATTTTATGAATGAAATTATGTATGGTTCATAGAATTAATGAACGTTCATTGATTTTAATGAACGGCCGTTCATTATCTTAATGAATAGGATCATTGGACAAATAATAATGAACGATACATTAATAGAATGAATATATTCATTAATTCCATGTACCTTTTTGGTTCAGTGTATCTCAAACCAGTTTCAGTTTCAGATTTTCAAAAAAAGCAAAGGGAACTTAACGCCACCAACGCAAGCCACCAACGCCACCTCCGCCACCGACACCGAAAAGTGAATGAACTTAATAAAAAATCTTATAGATAACCCTACACTCAGAGTCATTTGATTGAGATTGTGATTTTTGATTTTGTCAAAAATAATTTCGCAATTTTCTTTGCATTTAAAGATTTATTTGTTTGGCAAAAATTTGCAAAGTTATTATTAAGAATTTTTTATTTTGTTATTGCAATTTTTTCACATAACGATTTTTACTCGTTTTTCCTTTTGTGATTGCGATTATTTCGCAAAGTTTTTTTTTTTCGCATTTTTCATTTTGACAATGCAATTTATTCTCTTTTCCAATAAATTGTTTTCACTTTTCTATTATTTTGCAAAATTTTATTCATCAAATTTTGTCCGTGATTGATTACAAAGCAAAACAATTCTAATTATTTACTTATGATTTCGCATTATTTAAAAAAAATGATGTTTCGCAATTTTATCGCTAAGCCCAAATAAATATTTTTTAAGCAGACCTAAGTACAAATTTCCAATTCGCAAATTTATTGTTTATGGTATTTATTAATTTAACTTCGCATTTTGTATTTTTAAATGTTGTTAGTTCTTGAGACATAGTTTTACTACCTTGCGTTTAACTCAAAGCGCTTAGCATTAATCGCAACTTAAAAATCTTAAGCCTTGCTTTTCGAAAAAAAAGTTGTTTATTTATTTCACTTGAAAATTTGGTTATCGAATTTTATTTTCGCAAAGCAAATAAATTATTTTTCTTTTCTAATTCTTTTTTTTTTTCTTGTAAAATTTTTCAAAACACAATATTTTAAAACTTTAATTTTACATAAATCTTAATGACATTCTCTTTCTCTTCTCTTTTTGTTATAGTTCGAATGTTCGTTTTCCAATTTTTTTGGTTCTTTAAATTTGCATATTGCATTTCATTCACTTCCAACAATAACTTTGCAATTTGTTAATCTCAAAGTACTCTATTTGATGTAGTCGGAGTTTTTCTTTGAACGGAAAATTAGTAGGTATTCATTTCGTTCGCTCGAAACTTTTAGCATATTTCGCAAAATTACACAGTTCTACACTTGCGAAAAGATCAAGTTGCGAAATTAATTTTCAACTGAATAAAAATATGCTCCATGATTTTACTGCGAGAAATTATAAAATCAATCGACGAGTAATAGCTATTTGCTCAATAAAACTTTTTTGCTTTAATTAAACTTTAATTTGCGAACCATACGAAAGTACAAACCAAAACTTGCTCTGCGAGCCTTGAACTCATACTTAAAAGTTTTTAATCCTTTTTTCTTTTGTTTGTCCATGTCTGCCAACAAAATATATCGTCTTCCCACCCTGCGTTAGGCAATTTTCAAAAAACAATCTTTTCAAAAAAATCAAACGGCAATCGTTTTTTCACCGCGAGAAAATTTCGGAACAATGTCATATACATATTTGAATTCACTTTGCAACTATTATATTTTAACTCGTTCAACCAGGTATATGAAAAATAGTTTTTCTATTAAGTGCGTAACATAATCAAGCGATGTAAAGTGTATAAAAGTATTTCATACAAATATTTCTATGACGAAGATAAATAATGAAATCATAGCATAAAAGCTGCGGTGAATTGGTCGTTACGCTTTAGAACGACACGATCTAAAGGCCGGTCTTTCTCTCTATGGTCTAGGATTTCTGACATAGTCGTGTCGTCGTTGTTTGTCGTTGACGACGACACGGTCCTCCTGTAGGCGGTTGATGGCATAGCGCGCGCGATAGCATGCCAAGTTGGGTTGGGTTAAATGGATTTCCCTCGAAAATTCCTCAAAAAGCTATACACATTGTCTGGACAGTGGGAGCTAGCTGCTGCTTCTGCTGAATATGGGTGTGTTGTTATGTTTTCTTGTTTTTATTTTTTTATACTTTATTTTTATTTTTTGATGATGATACTCCAGAGAGAGTGAGAGATAACAAGGAAAAAAAAAAAAAAACTCCATCATCTCAAGTGGAAAACATTCGGGCTTGTTATATGAAAAATTCTGATGGGTTGTGGCAGAGGGTGGTCTGAGATGAAGCTCTCTGAGGAATATCAAAAGGCAGGGCGACACATTATTTTGTGTTTGTCATGTTTTTATTTCTTTTTTTTTTGTTTTCATTATTTTTATTATTATTATTTTTTTGTTTGGTGATAGAAGGTGTTAAGCCTTGAATTTTAGTTGAATGTTATGATGATTTGATAGAAAAGGGAATTTCTATTTTGGCATCTAATTTTTGACAAACAAAATGGCTTTTTTTTTCTGTGTTTTTGATTTATAATAAAAATTTATATCTATATTTGTTTTGAAGACAGTTTTGAGTGTCTGCCGAAATGGGTTTTTCATTTTAAGATAAAAATATATCATTTTGGATTTTGTGATTGGAAGTGAGTTATATCTCCTTAGCATACATTTATTACAAAAACTTTGAAAGAAGATAACAAAAACTTTTATGTTGACAACTTAACGATTCATTGTTATCTTGTAGTTAATAACTTAAAGTTTATATATTAAGATTTGTTTGCGTTTTTGTTGACAACTTTCAAAAATTTGATAGGTAAGTAGAACCGATTTAGAAAATTCGGAGTAAAAAAGGCACCACAAAATAAGAAAATGTGCTCCTTAAATCCCTTACTTACTTACTTAGGGTGACCAGCGCCATAAGGCGGCTACAATCGGCTGTGGATTTGGGCCTCAACCAACAAGCTTCGCCAGCCAGCTCTATCTTTAGCTCGCTGCTTCCAGTTTCGAACGCCAAGTTTATTAAGGTAACCTTCCAATTGGTTGCGCCACCTCAGACGAGGTCTTCCTCTACTGCGCTGTCCCTCTGGGTTGGAGTCGAAAACTTTCCGGGCCGGAACATTGTTGTCCATGCTCTCAACGTGACCTAGCCATCTTAGGCGCTGCACTTTAACTCTCTTGGCTAGGTTAGTGTCTTTGTACAACCCGTAAAGTTCGTTGTTATATCTTCTTCTCCAATCACCATTAATGCATACGGGACCAAAAATCGCACGAAGAACTTTTCTCTCGAAACAATCCATCATGTTTTCATCCGCCTTCGTTTAAGTCCATGCTTCTGCACCATATAGCAGGACTGGGATAAAAAGGGTCTTATACAGGGACACCTTAGTTGCTCGAGAGAGGGCTTTGCTGGTCAGTAGCCTTCTCAAACCAAAGTAGCAGCGGTTTGCAAGAGTAATTCTCCGTTTGATTTCAGCGCTGATTTTGTTGTCTGTGTTTATAGCTTAGCCTAGGTAGACGAAATCCTTTACTACCTCGAAGTTATGGCTGTCGATGGTGACGTTTTGTCCAATGCGTCGGTGTTGAGTGTCCTTTTTTGACGACAGCTTATACTTGGTTTTGCCCTCATTGACCTTTAAACCCATTTTTGCCGCTTCCGTTTCAATGCTTACAAAAGCGCCATTGACATTAGGCTGAGTTCTTCCGATTATGTCAATATCGTCTTTCAAGAACGATGTTAAAGAAGACGCATGACAGTGCGTCGCACAGTGGGAAAAATGTGGAAAAAAACTCATTGGTGTGAAAGCTGGATTTTTTTATATGTTGGAAGTTTTTCTTACAGTAATTATGTTGTAGAATCAGGATGTGAAAGCATTTCTTTCAAAAAATATTTCTAGATATGGAAATTTGTATTCAAAGTTGAAAAATTATGAAAACTGATGTAAATATGAGTATTTTTTAAATGTTATAAAATCAGTTAAATTTTGACTTTTCAAACATAAATATATTAAAAATAAACAGATTAACAATATGAGTAACAATTTTAGCGGAAAAAAAATTTCTTTGATTTTTCATTTTAAGAATACCTACTTATAATTTTCCGGAATTTTAAGTTCAAAAATTGTTTTAACTACTTTCTCTGTTTGCCTCTGTGGGTGGGCTCAATCATATGATAGTGTAGAATCTTAGCAACATTTACCACCAAAAATCTTATCCTAGTTCGTCCTAATTAACTTTTTAGAGCTATTTGAAGCTAAACAAATCTGTGGCAACAAGGAAAAACAACATGAGTCAATTTTTATAACTTTTCAGGAGAGCGTTTTGAAAGTTTGGCTTCCCATAAGAAGTCAATGCTAGTGTAATTTTTCTTTTACCTGTAATTCATAAACCGCTTAAGATAAAAATACGAAAAAAATATGGTAGATAGAATCGCTTATTGTGCATCAGATTTTGTGAAAATCTCAATTTCGACATAAGTTGACTTATGTTGTTATTCCTTGTTGAGACAGAAATGTGAAAAACGTATTTTCTAAAAATGCAGATTATAATAGAAAATGAAAAGATTTTTTTAAAAACCATATTTGTTTAATATGTAGACGCGTCGCCTTGTCTAAAACCTTTTTCAAATGCTTCGGTTAAATCTTTACCGACTCTGACGGAGCAGCGTGCATTCTCCATCGTCATCCTGCACAGCCGGACGTGCTTGGCAGGGATGCCAAAACTAGACATAGCTCTATACAGTTCATCTCTATAGATACTGTCATACGCGGCTTTAAAATCGATGAACAGATGGTGGGTATCGATTTGTTGTTCCTGGGTTTTTTCCAAGATCTTCCGTAATGTGAATATTGGATCGATGGTGGACTTTCCTGGCCTAAAGCCACACTGATAAGGACCTATCACATTGTTTACGAACGGCTTCAGACGTTCACATAGTACGGCAGAGATTATCTTTAAATCCCACCCTTTTAAAAAAATACGATTTCCACTTAAAATAGGTGGAATCAGCTTAAATAAATTAAAAAGATTTTTTGCTTAACATCAGATGCAAGTCATTTTGGCAAAAAATCATGCAAAAATCCGCTTAATTTATAATACAGAATCGGCTTATTTTGATGTGGTCTTTTTTCTCCGTGTACTACACTGAGGGAAAAAATAAATTGAAATTGAAACGTCTTTGTTTCAAAGATGAACTACTTTGATTTATGTTACTTTAAGATACAAAACCACCTAAAATTAACGTTTTTTTCCACGTTGATTTTAAAATGCTCATCTTCAACGTTAAATCAATGTAGTTTTCATTGATTTTACGTTATTTTATGGTGGCTTTTCCCTCAGTGTAGGAATTCTTAGAAAATTTACCATCTTCGACTGAGTTTTAACAATTTTACTTTAGTTTAAAAATTTTAATTTAATAAAATATTTATAAAAAAAGGCTCTTAGTTTAACGAGTACTAGCAAAGATTTAACAGCGAACCATTAACACATCAAATGTATCATCACCAATATTTTGCTTTAAAAAAAAAACCTTATAAAAAAACTACGAGTTTAAAATATGTATAAAAACAAACAAACAATAACAGAATTACATACCAACTTGATTTATTCCCTCCCGCCATAATATTTGATTTAATCCCGCATTTGGTTTTTTTGAACCCAATTATTTAGTCATAACATATCCCCAATCCATGTTTCCAGTGCCAGAAATGAACGAACAAGTTTTGCAATATAAAATCAATTCTTCTTCATTTTTCAAGAATTAAACTTTTCTCCCTACTTGAAATGAATTTCATATAACAGTCAGGTGCTACCTTGCATAAATTTGTTCCGATAGGGGTCTTTTATTTTTTTTTTTATTTTATTTCTTTAAGGAGTGTAATAAAGTGACTTTTGATATTTTTCTTCGAATATTTCAAAAATATGAACTTCAACTTTGACAGTTTTTTCTTAATTTTTTTTATTTCTTTTATTTAAATTTATTCTGATGAGCTTCATTTTTTTTTTTATTGTTTGATCAATATTTTTATCCTCGACTGTGTGTGTTCATAAAGAATTCCGCTTACTCATTTGTATTTGTGTCATTTTGTGTCCATTGTCCATCGGGGATGGATGGGACGTATTGTGTGTTGTCGTTCGTCGTCGTTGTCCATCGTTATGTTTCGTTTGAATGCTTGTCGAGTTGTTAACCTCAAAATGTGGTTGAGAAAATGTCATTTTCCTCCCACACACACTGGATTGAATATAAATGGGGATGAGGCTGTTCTCCTTTCCTTTCCTTTCGCTACATTTTCTGTGTCGTTTCACATTAGTTATGGATCCTACACATACTCTCGAGTTCCAATACTCGTAAAATGGCATCTCTCCACACACCACAGCGATGATGATTCGATTTTATAAATTTTATGTGTTCTGCAGAACAAAAAAAAAAAAAAATTAATTTTTTTCGCTCTGTCAAATAAAGTTATAAAAAATTGAATTTCTGTACAAATATATCTTTTTTTTTCCTTTGTCTTTCTGTCTTATCAGCAGAATAAAAAGGACGAAAAAAAAAACAGAAAATAAAAAAAAAGCAACGAGATGGGTTCACCAGTTGAATGAGTCATCAACTGACTGACATACGTGGTAGTGCGAGAGAAGAGTAGCTTCTTCTCTTTAAAAAAAAAGTCATAATCATAACTCACACACAACTTTCATCATAATCATCATTTTCATCGTCATCCTGCACGCAACAGGGTGGATAAGCACATTCAAACGTACACACATGTTATAGAGAGATGTTCATCATCATACATGAAGAAAAAAAAAACAAAAAAGGAGGAACAAAGGAGCAAAACTTATATTTTAATTGCTGCTTTTTTGCAAAACAACAAGGAGCAACATTAACGCAAAAAAAAAGAAAAATAAAAAAGAAAAAGAAACAGAAAAACAAGCAAAATAAAGTGGCAGTTGGAAGAAGAAAAACAAAATACACTAAGGTGCCCCAATGGGTCGGAAATATTTGCACTGAAAAGGAAATTAAGCGGAAGGTATTTTTTTTATTTTTGTTTGTATTAGGTTGCATTTTTTTGCCTTTTGTTTATTTATGTAGTGTTGCAATGCATTTTTGAACCAACTTGTGGGGAATTGAGAAAATATAAATTCTAAATACCTATGGCTATGAAAAATTAACTTGGGTGTCTAACCTAATCTAACCTAACCTAACCTAACCTAACCTAACCTAACCTAACCTAACCTAACCTAACCTAACCTAACCTAACCTAACCTAACCTAACCTAACCTAACCTAACCTAACCTAACCTAACCTAACCTAACCTAACCTAACCTAACCTAACCTAACCTAACCTAACCTAACCTAACCTAACCTAACCTAACCTAACCTAACCTAACCTAACCTAACCTAACCTAACCTAACCTAACCTAACCTAACCTAACCTAACCTAACCTAACCTAACCTAACCTAACCTAACCTAACCTAACCTAACCTAACCTAACCTAACCTAACCTAACCTAACCTAACCTAACCTAACCTAACCTAACCTAACCTAACCTAACCTAACCTAACCTAACCTAACCTAACCTAACCTAACCTAACCTAACCTAACCTAACCTAACCTAACCTAACCTAACCTAACCTAACCTAACCTAACCTAACCTAACCTAACCTAACCTAACCTAACCTAACCTAACCTAACCTAACCTAACCTAACCTAACCTAACCTAACCTAACCTAACCGAAGGGGAAAATGTTAATGATTTATCGTGATCGATTAACAGTACAAACTTATGTACTGATTACAGATTTTTACGAAGTTTGTGCAGACTTGGATGCAGCACATAAACGCATCCATTACTTCGCTGTCTGTAGCTCATAAACATCTGCTTTTATATACCGGGTTTCATTGGGAACACTACTCAGTACATAACGCTTGTTTTCAGTACATACAAATCTATGTTTTGTACACAGAACTCAGATCACAATTTACTCATTATAATGAAAGTCTACTGAGTAGCTAAAAATCAGTATTATGTACAAAATGTCTGTACTGTACTTCGGGACATGTGAATACGAGTTTTAGTACTGAATACTTATGTACTGTATCCTTTTTTTTCTCTCAGTGGCGTTCTTGGGATTATAATGAGTTTATCCTCATCGAGCCTTATTTTCGATGAAGTGACAAATTAAAGGATAGGTCCTTTTTTCAGCTGCACTTTTCGAATGTAGAGTTCTTTATTTCAACCTTTTCCACAGTAAAGTAGGTATGCAAAATTAAAACCAATACACATTGATTCTCCCTTAAAATTACCAATTTTGCTTATATTCACAGTTTATTTAACATCAAGGCTAGTCATAATCTTCTTAAAGATACAGTTTACAAAAAAAAAAATACATAATTTAATTAAAGGAGGAATGTAAAATAATGTTACTTTTTTTCCAGTAAAAAGGAGGTACCACAGCTCAAATTGAATTTCTCTTTATAAGTTAATGTTCTGTTTCCCTAGTGTATATCAGCTTTTATTACCAATTGAAAAAAAAAAAAAATCAATAGAAAGCTTTATTAGCATTTTGCTGTTGTCAAAATAATCTAAATCAGGTGTTCATTTGTGTTTGTGTGTCTCTCTTTCCAAGGCTCAACTCAACTGGATGGCAATGCTATGGCCTTAGGTGCTCGTTTTCAATTATTGCTATAGCTCTTTGTTAAATAAACTCTTGATAATTAAACAGTCCTTACACAAAATCGATGAATGTCTTTGACGTAATTAAGACATGGAATTCTTTAAATATTTAAACAAGGGTCGTTCTTATTAAGTTCATTGTTTATTTGCGATAAAAAACACCAATTTATTTTAATTAAATAAGATTTTAAACAGTCGCGCATTTCAATTTTAAAAATTAGTGATTTTAAAATTATCAATAATTGAAGGAGCTGCGTGAAACCAGAACTACAAACTTAAAATTTGTAAATAAAACTAGTCTAATTCGTTTGTCCACCTCTGTCTATGCTTGTCCACCCAAAATTTTCGTTTGTCCACCCTTCCAAAAAAAATTTTTATTTTTATAGAAAGTCTGAAAAATGAAAAATTGCCTAAAAAGCACAAACTTAGAGATAGACTTTAGACGTATAATAGCAATGTTCGTCCACCTCGAGTTTTTTAATACACACCAAAAACAATGCTTTGTCCACCCTTCGTTTAGGAAATATTCAAAAATCTAATTTTGTACTGAAAATCAAAATTCAAACATCTGCCTTTTGTCCACCTCCATTTACTAAAAATCGTCGCTTAGAAATTAGTAAACAAACAAAAAACAATTTTTGTACCTATAGCAGCTTTCATAGAATATCATTTTTCTAAAATCCCCAAATACTATTTTTTTTTTTTCAAAAATTCAAACAGCAATTGTTTGTCCTTTTAGGAGATACTCTAAACAAATTTTGTACTGAAAAAGTCAAAGTCCTAAATCGTCAAAAACTATTTTTTTTTTTCAAAATTCAAAATTTCTATCGATTGTTGACTTCGAGCTCTTTACGCATTAAAAAATTGTCCTTTGTTCACTCGACGTTTAAGATATATTCAAAAAATAAAAGATGCACTGAATTATTCAAAGTCCCCTAAAATCCGAAAAATGTACTTTATTCAAAAATTCGAATTTCTGTCGTTTTTCCACCTTGAGTTCTTCCCATATACCAAAAATCGTCGTAGTTTTTCCACCCTCCGTTTAAGAAATAAAAATATACCTAATAACTTTTTTTCTAAAAAATATTTTTTTTATTTTATTCAAAAATTCAAACGGCCACCGTGTTTGTCCATCTCTAGAAATAGATAAAAACCAAAAACAAGACAAATATTAATTCATATCATTTCCAATCGAAATGATAAATTTACTAAAATTTTAAATCGGGTTATTTTAACAATTTTTCAATTTAATTTTACATGTTGTTTTTTATTATTGTTCTCTGTGTACAGTGAATTGAGAATAAAATGATTTTTGTCTCATATATAATCTCTCTCATACAATTGACCATTGCCACCCGTTTATGTAGTTTCAAAAAAAATTTTAAAAAAATTTTCCTCACAAAATTTTAATTAAAAAAAAAAAAAACAATACCGCAGTTGTAAGAGTTCAATGTTTTTTTTTTTTTAATAACAACTTTAAAATAAATATCCTGGCTCCGAATGCAATTTAATGAACATTAGTTACTCTGCTTCAAAAATTCGGGCACGCGGAATTAAGCCCCGAAAGAAAAATTGAAATAAGGCTCGAAATTGGGCTATTTTTTCATAATGAAGCTATAGGCCCCAATAAAATAAACACCCATCTGAATGAAAAAATATCCCAAATATAAAGGAAATAAAGCCCCAACTTGTTTTGAACTTTTTTGGAAAAATGAAATAAATCCCCAATTTTTCTTTTTCAAAACTTTTATTTTTGATACTCAAATATCACCCAAAACCAACAGAACCACTTTTTTAAAATTGTTCCTCAAGTGTTTCAAACGGGTTGGTATCAAAATTCTGCCGGGGTCAAATTTCTTTTTTTCAAAATTCTGCTTTTCAAAATTCTGTTTTTCAAAATTCTGTTTTTCAAAATTCTGCTTTTCAAAATTCTGTTTTTCAAAATTCTGCAAAAAAATTAAAAAAGGGTTTGGAAAATGTTAAAAAGCGCGCGCTTTTTAGCATTTTCCAAACCCTTTTTTAATTTTTTGCAAAAATTTGTAAAATCATCTTCTTGAAAAATTTTCTGCTTATTTGATTACTTACCTTCATAATTTGTCATTCTTTGAAAGCAAATTCATTTTTGTTTTATAAATAAATAAATTTGAAAATATTAAGAAAAGGTTTTTAATACATTTCCGAAAATAATTAAAATTTTTTTAATTTATCAAATAAAGATGAATATTCAAAAATTTGAATAAAAAAAGGAATATTTTGTATCAAACAACATCGGTTCCAATAAGTTAAACATAGATTTTATTTGAAAGAAAGTCAGTCTATGCATTTTAAAAAATATTTGCGACACTTAAACAAAAAAATTTAGGAAAGTACCAATGTTGAATTACATGAGGTGTATTTTTCTTTAGTCAGCGCATATGCTATAAAAAAAAACAGAATTGGCAGAATTTTTTTGTTCAATTATAATGCTGGCAGAATTTTGAAAAGCAGAATTTTAAAAAGCAGAATTTTGAAAAGCAGAATACAAAAAAAGCAGAATTTTGAAAAACAGAATTTTCGTTAAAAAAGCAGAATTTTGAAAAGCAGAATTTTGAAGCCAGAATTTTGACCCGATCCCGTTTCAAACAGTTGTTGCGATTTTATTCTTTCAATGATCCCTGATGGCTTACTGCACGATCTTTACATTGAAAGGCATTAGTAAGTAACAATAGCTGAAATATCACGCGATTTTTTCAGTTATTCTGTTACTTGTAATCCTTTTTAATGTTAAGATCGTGCTGCAAACCGTTAGGGAGTCCACAATAAGCTGTACTTTGCAAATTCTGGGTCCTTGATTTTCACAAAAGTTTTTTTTTGAAAGATAATTTAGTTTAGCATTTTAATGTAAATTATGAAAAGTGAAATGGCCCAAATTGATTTTAAAATAAAATGAAAATGAGCCCCAAAATATTAGTGTTGGGGTCTTATTTCATGGGGATCTTATTTTACGATGAAATTATGCCCCAAAAACAAAATGAAACAAGGCCCCAAAAACACCCCAAACTTTGAGAAATTTCTGGTGTATTTTATTGGGGCCTTACTTTCTTTTTTTGATGGGGGCCTTATTTCGCGGAGCCCAAAAATTCCTATTATTTCACGTTATTTTAATATTAAAATCGATTAAATAATGAATCTATAACAGTGCCTAACCTTTTGAATCCAGACAATATGTGTGTACAGAAAAAACCTAAGCAAATATTGAGTAAGCAATTTCCTTTTTATTCTTTACTTAGCCTTGATAAAAATATCAAGTTATGTATTCTAAGTTTTTTTTTAAATTTCAATCCCCAACTTGACCTTTAAAGTTCCTCCATATATTGCAATTAGAAATAAAAGATAAATGTACCCTTTGGGTGGGGTTGGCTTGTGAATCGAGCGAGCAAAAACTCAGCAACCTATCATGAACGAAAAAAAAAAAAAGATGAAGAAGGCAACAACGGGTAGAGAATGAGGCATCACAGGAACTCGTCGTCGACGGACTTCCAATCACATAAAATATGCCATACGCTTCCCTGCTGGTTCCCGCCAGTTGCTCTCAGTGTGTATGTAGACGGGGAGTACTCAGATGGAGCAGCATCATAGTGTGGAATTCCTCGTTCTTGGGGCCAATGACAATAAGTACGAGTAGTGTCAGTGTGTGTGGTGTGGTGCGGTTGATACACTACACTATACTCTTTGGCACATAATGTTAAGTAAATGGCCACATGCATTGTTATGGCCGATTATATTGTTGTGGTGGATCGGCGGCGGCGGCGGGTGTTGGAGGCTATATCAGCAGGAGTCCGCATCGTACCATTACTCGCCCCCATATCTCCACAATGAAATGGAGAGAAACTACAACTACAACGGGATATGTGCTCTAGAGACCATCTCTATACAAACAAAATAAAAATATAACTCAAATTGTGGGGTTTTTAATCCATTTAGTGCTTTAAACAGATTGAAGAGAGAGAAAGAGAAAGATAGTGATGGGCAAGCAAACAAGCCACATGGAAGAAAGTGAACTAAACTAATCGAATGGAATTAACTTGTCGTGTCCCAGAAAACGAAACGAAGGAATACAACCGTCTGCTTGCTCGTCGGTCGGTATACTAAACAGCATGAAACTTGATCGCACAAATGGTTCGTTGACATGGTTAAGCCATTTCGTCGACCGCCGCGTTCGTCTCCCGTCTTCCATATTGCTCGGCGCAGCTTGACTAGCTGGCTTGACAAAAATAAAAAACAAAACAAAAAAAAAAAAATATATTTGAAAAATAGAGGCGGAAGAGTATACTCGTTGGCATAAGGAGGCATGGCAAAGTAGAAGCTGTTAACAGCGGGTGTTAATGGTTATTTGTAACTATTGACCGACTTAAGTAATGGATTCCCTTTTATTGATCCTTTTTTTTTATTCATTCTTTCTCTCATTCTTTTCTTCGTTTGTTCTGTTCGAATGTTGTAATAAAGAACTAAACATTTCTTAGGTCACTTAAAGGCATATATAAGGGATTCTACATTCAGCCATTCAGCATTCGATATGTTGTATGTGTGTTATTGGGTGATGATGATTTTTTGGTTTTTAGTTTTGCTTTGTGATTTTATTTTTATGGCATTTTAATGTTGTTCCATTTATATGGCTTTATTGTTGAAATATGTAGTGGATTTGTGTGTGATTTTGGGGTTCCAGGGCATAAAACACAATACAAAACAACCGGGAGAGGACATTTCGGATTTTGGGGCGGAGATTGTATATGTTGAGTTGATAGATATTCATGAAAAATAAGCTTTTTGAAATTTCGGAATTGGCGGAATTTCCATATTTATTGGCGACTGGGCATTTTCTTAGGATATTAGTTTTAACGACATTGTTTGAGGGGTATAAGATTGAAATATTATAAGCTTGAAAGTTTAACTTTGTCGATTTGAATGTTGCAAGGGTTTTAAATGTCTAGTTGACAATCTTTTTCTATCGCTTTTAAATTGAAGAAGTAGTAATAGAGTATTTATATAATGAACTATGGACTACAAACAAGTAATTCATTTCAAATAATATTTTATTATAAATTAGGCAAACGTTGCTCCACTTTTCATTTCAATTTCTAACTGGTTGAAAATGATATACCTAATGTGAATCACTCATTATTTAAACTCCAAAATGTTTAATTAAGCTCTATAAAATGTCTTTATAATTCCACGGGTTCTTCATAATTCATGAAGGAAAACGAATCTTTAACCAATAAATTTCTTTCCGTAAGAGAGTGCGTAGCAATTTTGTCTTCGGATAACACTGGTCGGCAATGAAAGTAGAGCTAGAACCAAACTGTACTTCTCTAAAGGATTTTTATATGCTGAGTACCCGAAGTCAAAATATTGCTGGCACGTCACATTTTTTAAGTAGGTACTTGAATATTGAAAGGTTAAAAACGCGTTTTTTTTTTTTGTGGTACTTTTGATTGCAAATTTCAACGCGTTTTTTTTTTGTGGTACTTTTGATTGCAAATTTCATCAATGTTAAGTATTTTTTTTTTTGCAAAACTACTAATGCAATCTCAAAAGGCTATATTTTATCGTCCTATAGATATTTATATGTATATTAGGGTGGGTCAAAAAAATCGAAATTCTTTTTTTTGATTTGGTACTCCGAAAAATCGATTGCTAGACACCTCTAGAATATACACACCAAATATGAGCTCTTTATATTAATGGGAAGGTCCTCCGCTTTGCAATTTTCTATTTTCACATCAAGCGTCTACTAAAAAAAAATAATTTTTTTATTAATAGACTTATTACCAAATTTATTTTCATATTCTTGTAGGAAATTGAACGCTCTACAAAAAAGGCCTTATACACTTTTTTTGTTTATCTAAATGTTGAATAAATAATAGAGGTCAAAAAACCGAGAAAATCTTTAAAAATTCGTTTTTTGTTCTTAATTTTGTAACAAATTGAAAAATTATGATAATCAAACGCGCAAGACATATTCTTATTGGAAATTGATTGCTCCACAAAAAAAGGTGTTATTAACTTTTTTCATTAATCTAACCATTCTAAAGATATTCGAGGTCAAAGTTAAAAAAAATTATAAAAACATTTTATATTTTAAAAAAATTTCCAATTCACTGAAACTTCATTATTTTCAAATTAGCAAGATATATTCTTGTAGGGGCTTAAACGTTCTACAAAAAATTCCTTGGAATCAAATTGATTGCTTTAACCGTTTAGAAGATATTCGTATCCAAATCGCAATGCATACGGGTCATAAGAAAACTATTGAAATCAGTGAGCATTGGTTTGGATACGAATATCTTCTAAACGGTTAAAGCAATCAATTTGATTCCACGGAATTTTTTGTAGAACGTTTAAGCCCCTACAAGAATATATCTTGCTAATTTGAAAATAATGAAGTTTCATTGAATTGGAAATTTTTTTAAAATATAAAATGTTTTTATAATTTTTTTTAACTTTGACCTCGAATATCTTTAGAATGGTTAGATAAATGAAAAAAGTTAATAACACCTTTTTTGTGGAGCAATCAATTTCCAATAAGAATATGTCTTGCGCGTTTGATTATTATAATTTTTCAATTTGTTACAAAATTAAGAACAAAAACAGAATTTTTAAAGATTTTCTCGATTTTTGGACCTCAAATATCTATTCAACGGTTAGATAAACGAAAAAAGTGTATTAGGCTTTTTTTGTAGAGCGTTCAATTTCCTACAAGAATATGAAAAGAAATTTGCTAAAAAGTCAATTAATAAACAAATTATTTTTTTTAGTAGAAGCTTGATGTAAAAATGGAAAATTGAAAAGCGGAGGACCTTCCCATTAAGATAAAGAGCTCATATTTGGTGTGTATATTCTAGAGGGGTCTATACTCTGTCCGATAAAAATTGGCAGTACAGGCCTTATGGGAGAGCTTTTTCAAAATCAGTGGGACCTAACGACTGCCAAAAAGCAATTCACGAAAAATATGCCCCTGAAACACACAAGAAAACCACAGACGCGCCATGGCATTGTTGTTGTAATTTCTTTACTAAGCGAAGTACACCCTCCTATGACCGATCTGCCACACGATCTGTGGCAGAATGAAACTCAATGATAAAACTTTTTTATTAAAAGTATTTACAATACATAAGAGTTACCATTGGTAAACTTCCTTCATAAACTACTCCTTTTTCTATTATTTTTCTGAAAGAGCTTTCAGGATTAATGCTTTTTCAAGCTTTTAAAATGAAAAAAAGCATTATGTGTTGTCGTGGTGTTGGTGGCTGTTTGTTTTTTATTTTGTGTATGAAGGAAAACAGTAAATGTCAACATTTTGACATGCATTTTAACATTTCAACATGAAAAATAGTTTACCCTTGCTTGGGGTCGGGCTGTGTTTTAAATGAGTGAATTTTTTGTTTTGTTATTTTGGTGTTAAACAAAAAATTAATTTTTTTTTCGTTTTTGTGAAATTTTACCGATAAAATGGTAACGCTGGTACCTTTTCGAAACATTTTTTTCGGATAATACGGCATCGCTGTGTGAGCTTTTTTATGTGATAGACATATCCAGAAGACGTGAAGCAGAGTGAGATGCAAATGCCCTATCTTCCCTGTACTGCCAATTTTTATCGGACAGAGTATAGCAATCGATTTTTCGGAGTACCAAATCAAAAAAAATAATTTCGATTTTTTTGACCCACCCTAATATATATATATTTATTCTTTGCAGCAAAATTACAGTTTTCTTAAATTAATATTGCACAATTTACAGAGATTGGTTATAATCTACCTTACTACTGCCAAGTTCTTAGAATCTAACAATAAATACGTTCACGATTTTAGTTTTAAAACTAGACAACAAAAAAGTTGTTAAAAGAAAATCTTCACATTATGATGGATTTTTAAATTAACAATTTCGCGACTTTTATTTGTTATAGCTACTTGACATGTCTTAAGCTTGTGAAGAATTAAAAGATCAATGGTTCGACAAAAATTGAAAAAGTGAATATTATCTCTTAAGACGACAGTACAAACATAAATAATAAGAACTCAAGAAAAACAATAACAATCAACTTAGATTCTAAAATTAAAGAAAAATCTCAGTTTGTTAAACTAATGAAAAAAAGCTGCAACTTTATTTATAATCCCAGTTGAATATATATATTTGTATTTAATCGTTGACCAAACTACTAAACTGTCAACCACCAAAAACAATGTATCTTTACATTATATCTTTACATATATCTACTTTATACAGTAAACTAACCAAATATATTTGTTGTGGACATTGTGGTTGAAATACCATTAAAACCTTTTTCCCCTTTTAATCTGTTACAAAAAAATAAAAAAAAAAAAACACAAAAACTATTTATCCATCTGGTCAGTAAATTTTACCAATAAATCATGTTTCACTCTCGAATTGAGCTTAAAAGTATCCAATTCCATTGAGGTAATAAATTCCAAATTTTCACTGAAAATTAATTGTTTTTTTTTTTTTTTTGTAGTAGTTTTTACAAAAAATAAATGCAACAAAAACAAATGAATAAATATTGCGAATTAATTTATCAATCGTCTGGATAAAATTTATTTCATTTTCAATTTCCTAGAAATAAATAAAAAAAAAAAACATAAATATCAACACAACTCGGTCGTTAGAACTTGCACAAGAGTAATTCAATGTTAAACTGATTCAACTAACATTTGTAAACAAACCAACTTTGACATTGTAATTAATTTCAGTGTACCCTGTTTTTCAAAAAAAAAAAAAAAAAAAAATAAACAATCCCTACATAATTGTCATTATTCTATCTAAATGCACAAATTTAAATATATCAACACTTATAAATAAATTATACAAAAAAAGTCAAATACAAACAGACTTTCCGGAAGCAAACAAAAATGCGGATAAAACGCTACGCTTACAAAACGAACGATTGTAATTTACTTACGACACAAAAAAGTTAAACGGATTCGTCTATCAAAAAAAAAAAAATAAAAAACCGACAAAAAGAAGACTTACTCCCACCGAAAAGAGCCACCCCATTATCAACTAAAAGAAAAAAAAAAAAACCTACAATAAGGTTTGTTTGTTTGTACAATGTCGAAGAGCATGTCTGATTCTTCCGATCTCCAAATTGCAATTAGCTTTCTATGTCTCTTCCCTAAATATTCACATTCACAATGTTTGTAAAGGATGAGGTCAATTACCTCTCAATCGAAGGTCGCATCCTTGTTCACAAAAAAAAAAAAAAAAAATAAATAAAATAAAAAAAAGCAGGAAAGAGAGGATAAAAAGGATGTGACTCCTACAACAATACACTCAAGTCCTTGACTTTCTTTTCGATTCGATATGGCGGCAGCGGCATTGGCGGCGTTTTTGTCGTCGACAACGTTGATGGTGTCGATTTGGCTTTCTCTGCATGGTTGCCAAATATACAATAGGAGAAAAGGACGAAAATTCGTTAACATTCTGTTGTATCCTTATATTTGAAGAAAAGTGGGCAAATGGAATGAATTTATGGATGGGGACTTTTTTAAGGATCCTTATCTAGTTTTTTTTTTTTTTGTTGGTTGGTTCCTTTATCTTTTTCTATATATGTACATATGTGCATATTCGAATGCTTTGAGAGGACAAAAAGGACAGAAAAGGAATAACAATATTTTATAATTTTTTGTATTTTTGTTTACCGGTTCCTCTTTTGGTTTTCCGTTGCCTTATTTTTTTGTTCAATTTTTTTTTTTTTTTTTGTCTATTTTGACGATCTGACAACATTTGAAATTTCTTGTTAAATACATTAGGACTATACTCGACTTCGAGGACCAAAAAAAAAAGGAAGAAACAAAACAAAAAAAAAGTACAAGGAAACGTCTGGAAAAAGCTCTTCTTTTAGGGGCTAGAAAATGAATTTACATAAGATGACAGAGAAATATTGCCAAGATGTGAAATGTCCTTTCTTTTTCTTCGACGGGGGGAGTTTTGTGTTCTTTCTTCGGGTGTGAAGGCGGCAAAGAAATATATGACAGGATATGCGGATGAGATCTCCGTTGACAAGTTTGATGGGTCCAAGTTGGTAGGTAGGTTGTATAGGGGTCGGTAAAATATAGTTGACAAGTTGTATGGCATTTTTAGGCAGAGATAATATGAGATAAGCACAAGTGATGTGGAAAGTATTTTTTTGTTTTTATTTTTCCAAAAAAAAATGTATATTTTCTTGTCTTTTTTTAATAAGATTGGTGTAAGGGGTTACAAAAAAACTGATCCATATTTTATGTATAAGGGATTTGAGAAGATTTAAATTTTGACTTTTACTTTTCTTAGGAATTACACATGCATATACACGTTTGACAAATATAGGATTCTCAATCTCACCTAGCAGCAACGTGCTTGAATAATTAAATATTTTAATTAAAGTCACGGCTTTGGTAAAAGAATTTCAAATTATTAAAACGCGAGCTCCTTTTATTTTGAGAAAGAGAATTCCAGTGGGAGGAAGTTGTTAAGTGCCAGTGGATGGGGTTTGGTTTGAGTCTTCCATTTTAAATCATTTTTTTTTTTGTTTTGCTTCTTGAACGAAAAGTGATAAAAGTTCTTTCATCTATCCTGTTTCCGGTTCGTAGAAAATTGTAGGTTACCAAATTTGTGTGTAATTTAACAGCAGTTGAGAGTGTAAGTCGCTCTATCCTGGTTTTCACGAAACTGCTAAAATCGCTAATTCAACTTCACTGTTAGCTCTTCGCCCATTAAGCCTTGAAACCAATATTCATTGACCCTAGACCAAAAATTCGAATGGAGCAACAACTACCTTTCATTTAATATTGGATATGAGCTCCGTTTCGGAGAGTTGTTACATAAAACTAGTGTCAATAAAAACTTTAAAATAAAATAAAATTATGTGTTAGTAACCAATTTAGTCTTTAAGGTAAATCTTTTTCGTTAAAATACCCTTTTCTGTGTTTTCTTTGCTAAAAAACAACATTTCTGAAAAAAATTCAGCTTGAAACAAACTAATTGCTGCACTTTAAATACTGATTTAAAAAAAAGTTCCCGGAGCATAATTAACAAAATAACACACCCATCCAACCGTCCTCGTTATTATTGTCGTGTCGGTCTTTTGTCGACATAAAGAAACAACTCATTCGTTTGGTTAGTGGGTTCATGTTCGGGTGTTGTGTTTTTTTTTTTTTTATTTTTGTTTTCCTTTTTTGCATCTTCAAAGTATATTTTAAAGCAAAGTCAAAGGCAACATATAAAAGACATTTTATACCCCGTGAGTCAGTCAGTTAGTTGCAGCAGACAAAATATTACTTTGTTCGTATACGTTCATCGACTCTGTGTTGTCGTCCGTGCTCTGTACTAGCAAAGAGATGAGAAAAAGGAAATATAACTACTTGTACATGTACAGAAAAAAAAAATTAATACCACTGACATGATACAGACACACTCTGTATTCAAAAAAAAAGTTGCTGTTTTACATTTTAAACAGACTGCGGAAATATTGTTAACACTGCTAATTATGATAACAACTTTTGCTGCAACAAAAGAGATTCCGCTTCTGTGAGGACATATACAGGAGAAACCCAGTCATGTTGCAAGAAGAAGTAATTTCATAAAGGAACCACTGTTTCCAATATAAATGTAGTTTAACGAACATTTTCAATTTTTTTTTTTACATTTTTTTTGTTGGTTCTTAAAAAAAGGAGTTTAAGAAAGTTGACAATTCAACAAGTGTGGGCCAATTAACAACTCATATTGGTATATAAAGATCTGGATATTATTTTCCATCAATGTGCGGAAGGATTTATTAATAATTCCTATTCAAAAAAAGTGTTGCAAATGTGATATTGCTAACTATTTAGTAAACCACCATCTATGTATACATTATAGGGCGTCTCCCTCAAGGAATTAATTTAGACTCTATTATTTGTATTATATTAATCAATTACGTAGTGTCAATGATTCACGGAACACATACAAAATGTTTTAAATAAGGGTTCAAGTGATGCTCTACCTTTGCAATCATATTTAAACAATTCTTATGATGGATAAAAGTATAATGTTCCAGTATTGACTAAAAAAATGTTTTTTTTTTCATTTTTTATGGATTTCTATTGAAAAAAAATTTTAACATTTTTTTTGTCGAAGATTATAATCATTTCATGACAAAATCATAATCCTTTAATTTTTTTTACAAAAATTCGATTAGAAGCATAAAAAACGGCACCAAAAGCAAGAGGTAATTTTTTCTTGATTTTTCAATTAAATACAAAAAATAAAAAAATATTTCTTCCAAAAAGCAATACTTGATTTTTATGGGATTCCTCAGATATTGATGGTTAAAGGCAAAAAAATATCCTTTTCCCTTCAAAGTTCAAAGTTCGAAGTCAAAGTCAAAGTTTTCGTATCGAACTTTAAAAAATAAAAAAAAAATTAATAAAAGTTATCTCATCGATAGTGGTTAAGTTGGAATAAAAAATTTCAAGATTTTTAGGCCAGAAAAAAAACACGTTGCTGGAAAAATTTGTTCATCATAAGATCTCAAAACAAGAAAGTTCGAGCTTTAATTCCAATGCGACCATTTTTAAAAGAAATACAGTTACTTGAAAAACATCAAAAATTTTCCAAATTTTTTTCGGTCCTTTATTTTTTCTGCTAGTGTTAGAAACCAGTAAACAAAACATATTATTTTTAATAGTGTAAATGTTTAGTTTAATTGAGTCTTAAAGTAATGAAAATTTAGGTTTCTTTTTCTCTAATCAGAAACTGTTAAAATATTTTGCGACTTTTTTCAACTTTTTTTTTTTAATATTGGTTCTCAAGATGATAATGAAGTGCATTTTTGTATTTGAATTTTTAACGTTTTTACACTTCTGTGTAAAATTTTAATGCAATCAAGTTTAATTTTACTTTCAAGAAGTTGAAAGTTGAAAAAATTAATTTTTTTTTTATAAATAAAACATGTAGCCAATATTTAAAACTTCTAAAATTACACTGTTCAACAAAATTAATTTTTTTTTTTTTTTTTGTTACAGAAACCAAATTATACTTTTCTAAACGATTTTTGTGTCCTGAGCTTGAATCCGAAGTAAAAAAAAAAAAAATAATGTGTGCAATTCACACGTGGTAGAAGTGAAACCTTAAGAAATCATTTTTCTTGCAAAAAAAAAAAAATAGAAAAAATCTACCTTTTTTTATTCTATCACCTTCAATCCATGTTTTTTATATGACAACCTATATAAATTTTGTCTAAGCTCAAACTATATCTATCGATCAGGTCTATGAGACATCTACAAAAAGAGCTAAAATTTTTTGAACTCGATCAATTTCCATCAAAAAAAGCGAAAAAAACACGTATTTTTGTCTTCTCACGCTATTAAATGCATTTTTCCCTAACAACCTGTAAAAAATGTTATACCATCTGAAAACTTATTGTAAGAGCTCAAAATATATATATCGATCTGGTCTATGAGACATCTACAAAAAGAGCTAGAATTTTTTAAACTCGATGAAATTTCATCCAAAAAGCAAAAAAAACATTTATTTTTATGTTCTCATGCTATTAAATCAATTTTTTTGTTTGACAACCTATAAAAAATTTTATACCATGTGAAAGCTTATTGTTTCACCTTGTATAATGATGCATAAATCTTATTTCAAAGATGTCTACAAAAGAAGTTAGAATTTTTTAAAGTCAACCATGTCGAATTACCAGACTGAGATTACGGTACTTCCTACACTGGTAGCTGGTCATCGCCAACAGGTGTTTTGAGGTATTTTTAAATTTTTTTTTCAATTTAAAATTGCGTAACTTGTAGAGCACGTAACGTTATGTGTGATATATCAAATAAAAGGTAACATATCAGCATGCGTATTAAAGTTAAATCAAATTTGTATGTGCACTAGATCAAAAGATATAACGTGTGTTGGAAAAGAACATCTTTTTACCGTTATCTTCGAATTTTGTATATGAAATTAATTGAAATTTTGTACAATTATAATTTATTTAATTACCTATCTACAGTACAAATTTCATTCATCTATCTATTAAAACAAAAAAGTTATAACAAGTTGAAGTCGTGTCGCGTTTTCGTTTCATCTTGTTTCAAATCATTACGATACTAAAGAAGTTTTCACTTCAAAAAAAAAAATTCGATCACATCAGGCTTTTGATATATTTCCGTTAGAAAATCGAAAATGCTGCCTTATAAAAGTTATTGTGGTTATTTCTTAGCGCATTTTGATTTGTTTTCGGTTTCTAAAATATGTAACGATTTTTTTTCTCTCTTAATCTATTAGCATCTTTTCAATATCTTTTTCTTCTTTGAGAAATCCCAAACTGAAGCCAACGTGTTTGGTATTGGTATATCTCATGTTCATTTGCGTTCAATAACAAATCTCGAGAAGTTCTTCGCCGATCGCATTCAATTATTGTTTCCTTCAAAACTAACTGTTTTTAATGTTCTAATGCAATAACAAATTAAAAATACACAAAAAATAATTTTGGCCATTTTTTTTGGAAAAATATAGGTACCTGTGTGCGTTGTCAAGAAATAAGAAAGTGGAAAGTGGAACCTTAAAGATATGTTTAACAAACTGATAAAACCATCTCAATAATGATTAAATTTATTGGAAAAAAGTTTCTGGTTCCCGAGTGGTTAATTTTTTTTGGTAGATGCGATGATTTACTTACGTTGTTTGCCTAAGAAGAGGTTGATGGTCAAGAAGAAAGTCATCTATGTCGCATCGTCTTTTATTTGTTTCGATATTCTCTAGACAGAATTTCCCTTTTAAAACGCAAGCCGTCTTTATCTTTATTGTGTAACTGAATTCTTAAATTTTTAAATTATAAATTTGTCTTGCTTTAAAACCTTCAAGGTTGAAATGTTAAATTGTTGTATTTATTACGTGTTATCTACATCAATAAGTCTCTCCAACCAAGTACGTGATATTTGTTTTATCAAATCCAAGTAAAAACCCACATATACTCGTACCCTTGGAAAACAAAAGCGAAAAAAAAAAAATCAAAGATCTAACAAAGACAACCGTAGGACGTTTTCTTTTCGATTTTAAAATATTTTTCTTTCTTTTTTTTGTGAACATTAACAAACAGTCAGGCAGGGGCTGATTTACGCCTAGGGGTTGTTTGTGGCGCCTGCTGTTCTCATGTTAGGACGATACAAGAAGCAGTAAGAGGACTATACTATGTGTGGCAGGGGGTTATGTTTGAATTTAATCGGTGAAATTGATGCCTTTTGAAATATCAAAACCATAGAAAGATGTAAATGGTATGAGAATGTTGCGTAATGTTGCTCCAAACATTCATTCAACGTAGAGAGAAGAAGGAGATGATAGATTAAGAAATAATGAAAATGAAAATGTTTTCAATCAAAAATCGGAAATAAGATGGGAGAGTGGAGAGTGGAGATATACAAACGAGATACAAGAGATAGATGATGATGAATCACATTAATAGTGCTTGTTTCGGTTTAAAGAATCAAATTTAATTTAGCACACTTTGAAAAACCATTTATACAAATGCACACGCACACACTCTCACTCTGGTGACATATCTCAGCTTGATTAAAAAAAGGTATCAAATTACATTGTATGAGGGATGGAATAAAGGAGAGGCTAAAAGTGAAAGATATGTTGTACATTCCTACCTACCATACATTGAATGACACTTTGTGTATGACATTTACAATCATTTTATATATGCGACTTTGTTGTCATAAGTTGTCTTAATGCTATTTTGATATTATACATCATACCATACCACACATAATACCCGAAGGGCAATTTGAAGCGTGCAAACATTTATCATTGTCAAAACTGAATTAACACCTTCAAGTGGTAATGAGTGTAACTAATAAGCGGTTGGGTATAAAGTGGGGATTATCATTTGCAATTGAATAATTGAGCATTAATGTAGTTTGTATACCTTACTTACGAATGATGATTATAATATGTGTAAATCCTCTCCTTAACAGGATTGTCTTTGTTAAGATTCTGAAACCTTTTTATTAGAATTTGGTTTTGTATTCAAAAGATACGAGCTTCTCAGAATATTTTAACTCATTTGTTTTGTCTTTTATTTTAAATTAATATAATAATCAAAAACAGATTAAATATAATTGAAATTAATTCTAATTGAACAATTTCCTATTTTTTTTTTTTTCTTTTCAGGTAAGCTTATAACTGACTCAAATTTGTGAGACTGATTTTATTATAGAAAATGTCTATAATCCCTAACATTTTATGAATAAAATAAAAATTCAACTGAACAAATTTATCGCATCAAGGTAAACTATAATTTTTGAAAATGTATTTTGGGCTGGGAATTTATTTCTCTTGAGGGGAATTACTCATTAAGTACATTAAAATTTTTAATTTCTATAATAGTGCTATAAGAGATATTTTCAGTTTTGATCAAATAAATTAAATCTTATTATTATACCTATATTATTATTATTACTTAAGTAAGAAGACCTGTATATTAGAGTGGGCCGAAAGCCTCTCTTTCGAATTTCAAATCGTAATAGCGTGGAAAAGTTGCGAATAGTGAAGACTAAGAGGGGTTTAAAAAATAATCAAAATCGGTTCCTATCTTCCAAACACTCATCGGCTCTGAAGCTTTAAAAAAATTAAAAAATGGTATTTCAAAAAAAAAAAAAAAAAATTGACCACCCTAACATGTTATTTTTTGAATTTGTATAATAGCTTTTGATAACTCTGTTATGAGCTAAACATTAAGTGGAAAAAAAAAATGGTTCAAATTGGTTAGGAACTTTCGGTCACGCATGCTTTTGAAATTTTTCGAAATGATGCAAAAATCCTATTTTTACGAATTTTTTCATTTTTATAAGCTATGGAAATTAGCACAATCATTGTAAGGCTTGAACTCGCTGAAGCTTTAAAACTCTTTCGGTCAAGAACGTTTCGACTATTTACTATTCTCCTCGCCGCACAGTAGTGTCTCATGTGCTTTTTTTCCATTTCTTGACGAAAGGTCATGAATTTTGGTACACTGAAGCATATAAGTACCTATGAGAAATACCAAAAATGCTTTTCTTTATTCAAAATGGTGGTTCCAAAATGGCGGAAATAAGCTAGAAATTTACCTGAATTACATAGGTAACTAATGTCAAAAAAATGTTCGATGTTTGATTTAGGTACAATTGTTCATATTCAATAAAAAAAATTCACACATTTTTAAAACAAAGTCCAAAAAGTGCCACTTTTAGACCCTTTACCTATTATGTAATTTTTTGGATTTTTTTTTGTTTAAGTAAGCACATAGATAGATCAAAACCAGCGACTAAACTGTTTTTTAATAAAGGCACTTTATTAAAGGCACTAACGACTAATTTCAGCAAAAAATAAAAATGGAGCCTGAAAGTCAGCGCTTCCAATTAGCAGATACATCAAATAATCATTTTTATCAATAGTTTTTCTCATAGTTTATATAGCCAGAACTGAGCGAAATTGAAATGCATGCACCATCTTTCCAATACACAAAAATTATCAAAATTGGTTCACTCAGTCTAAAGTTATGAGGTAAAAAACATAAAAAAAATAAAAACGAGTTGAATAACTCCTCCTTTTTGGAAGTCGGTAAGAAAAGCATTTTATTGGGGTGTCTAATACTTTTGGCCATTTGATTTTTTGAAACTAAATTGTTGTCACTATTTATAACACTGCGTAACACTACAAAAATACTCGGACGAAGACCTATCACTTTTTCTATGAGACTAATTACGTGCGAACTAAAATGTTGGTTTAACAATTTGTTCACAAAAAGTTTATTTTTTAAATGGGGGTGTTTCCACATAAACTTGACGGTGAGGGTGTTTCCAAAATAAACAAAATATAAATTTTATAGCCTCAAGGTACTAAACAAAATTTAATGTTTTAGTTTCTATCATAAATTATTTTTTATTTAATTTATGAATTTATACATATCTCACAGTTTAAATACCTTATAATTACACTGTGATAGTTCAAAAAACCGACAGAGGGCTCTTATGTCTACTAAAGATAATTCAAGTATGCTGAACACAATGGCGTTCTTAGTTTTTCTGGATTAGGTCAAATAAGAAAGATTTTTGTGTTTGAAATTTTGTTTGCACATGCCAAAACTGAGGGTATAAAACACCATATATTTTCCAATTTTTGATTTTTTATCGATGAAAAATGATGCGAAATTTTTGTTTTTGGAAGTATTATTCGTAAAAGAAGTTATTTGAAAAAATCTGTCGAATAACTATTTAAATCATTATTTTATGGCAAAAAACGTCGACTTTTCTTTAACTTTTTCTTACATTTTTTAACTATAAAGGTACAAATATATGCGAAAACTCAACATTTTTTTTGTACACACCTTTTATTTGTTAGTACTCTGGAATATTATACATATGTAGATGTAGATATTTAATTAAAAAATCAGGCATGATATCAATATTTTTATTTAATTTTTTTTAAGTTCAAAAAATCATTTTTTTTAAACATATTTACTATTACTTCCATCTGCATTATATGAGCTCACATACACAACACATAATTGTGATTGTCACAGTCCATCTTTAACTTACGGGGGTTTTTCACTTAAACGAACCCCGTTTAACTGAAGAAAATATTTAAAGAACAGAAAAGTGTTTCAGATAAGCGGGTTTTTCTCTTAAGAGGGTTTCTCTTAAGAGGGTTTTTATGCTATTTGAGCCCATGGTCGTTTTGCCCCCTTCCGATCTTACCTGATATTCTAGAATAGGTATGTTTTTTACTTAAGGTTCAAACCTTTAAAATTCATTCTTTCACAAGAAAGTACTCTTGAATAATCAACTTTCATTATAAAGAATAAGTTAAAAACTTTAACTATCTCACGGTTAAAAGTGCAACTTACTTTAAACATAAACGGTAACGATTTGTTGAAAAATCACAAGAGTTTCGGCGTTTCAACCAAACATGCTCATACTTTCAGACATGGTCGATCATACCAAAAGCCACTTTTTCATATTGCAAGGTTTGCCAGTTTTATTATTATTTTTTTTTTTTTTTTCATACAACATAGTAAGAAAACGATTTTGCCCCCACTTTCCCTACATATGTATTGCATTTAAACTTTTTGTAATTTTTTATTTTATAAACTAAAAAATTAAAAAAAAAACAGTGTTTTACTGCTACTTTTTCACTCTTAAGCTTAACCAATATTGTAGATAGGTAGGCACTGCCTATTCGTATTTGTAAACAAAGCCATATTCTATCCTGACATACAAGATCAAATCGCTGCATTTTAATTTAAGTAATACGAAAAATATTAGAAAAATTGAAGAAAAATCGACGTTTTTTTGCCATAAAATAATGATTTAAAATGTCATTCGACAGATTTTTTTTCAAATAACTTCTTGTACGAATAATACTTGGAAAAAAATAGATTTTCCATCATTTTTCATCGATAAAAAATCAAAAATTGGAAAATATATGGTGTTTTATACCCTCAGTTTTGGCATGTGCAAACAAAATTTCAAACGCAAAAATCTTTCTTATTTGACCTAATCCAGAAAAACTAAGAACGCCATTGTGTTCAGCATACTCGAATTATCTTTAGTAGATATGAGAGCCCTCTGTCGGAAAAAAAAGTTCCATTTTCGAACACAGTGTTATTCAATACTTAAAATAAAGATATATCGTTTCAGTTTTATGAGTTAGGTATTTAAAAATTGTCTGCAGAATGTAGTTTAAAAAATATAATAAATTCAACTCATTGATTCTTTCCCAAAAATAATTTTAAGGTTGCTTTTGCGTTACATCAATGAATCGTTACATTTCATTCTCCTGTGATTTGTTATTCGAAAATGGTGTATTTTTAAGTCACACCAGAAACGCAACTAATCCGGATATTATAATCTCCTCAAATTGAATTCCATTGATAGAGAATTCATAAAATTATTGGTAAAAGTGTCACACCCGTAACGCTCTTTTATTCTTCTTAATATCATTCCTAAGCAAAACTGTCAAATTTAAAACTTTTTGTTAGATAAATCAATTTTTATATGTGAGTGTTAATTATTTCTTAAAAAAATGTAACCTACACAAAAATTTTGTAGGAAATTTATTTTTAACAAATATTGTTTTAAACTTTAACAACAACTTTGAATACGCTTGTGTTATGTATTTATTTTTTATTATTTTTATTACTCTGCCCCCATTTTTGCTTCGCTCTAAAAATTCGAATAACGACTCTTTGAGAAAAGAAAAGTGACGTTTTGTGTACGCCAAGTATTATGTCAAAAAACGGTTATTGGTGCCGTCTTCGTCGTCGTTTCCATATCTGACAGATTTACCATATGAATACAATTTTCTTTCATTTTTTTTTCTTTTATTTGTTTTATTCCTGACTATGCATATGGAGATAATCCATATGAAAAATTGAAAAAAAAAGGAATTATTATTTTTTTTTATTTGCCAAAGAATAATAAATGTGAAATGTATATAGTAACACACACGAGAAGGATACAATGTGTGTGCTGTTGGTGCTGGTTCTCATTTTGATCCACAATTCTAGGAAAGAAGGAGGAAAGGACGAGGACAGAGCAATAGTACCAGCAGAAGCAGCGAGATGACAACTATACTCAGTAGAACTAATGTGTGTGTGTATGTGTTTTTGTATGTTTGTGTGTGTACACAAAGAAGCGCATAGAATATTGAAAGGATTTTATTTGCGCAAATGTGTGCATAAAGAGGATGAAGGAAGAAAAGTCATTGTCGTTTATCGTTTGGTGCTTTGGATGTCCTGATGATGCCTGTAAGGTTTTGCTATGCCACGGCCTCCGACCATGAAGAGTCATATGCTCGACATTTTATTTTTTTTTCCTAAGCAAAAAAAGAAAAACAGAAAAACTTGGTTATTGCGGCCTAAGACCAAAACAGAAAAGCAACAAAAATAAAATATATACAAAAAAAAAAAAAAAAAAATAAACCACGATGGAATAAAAATGTCCTTCATGGCGAAGGCTTGATGGGTATATTTTGCCTTCAGGAATATAGAAGTAGGGTTTTTATATATTTTTTTTTGTTAAATGTACAAACTCTCTACTTGGAGAAAAAAAAATAATATGAAAATCTAACTAAACGCACCCGTTGATACAAATACATGTACATATATGAAGACACTCGTATATGTTAATACGCTTATTCCCAAGAGAATGAATAGCTGGATGGTAAAAAGAGTAGGAGGGATACTTGCTATGAAAGTTAAGGCCTTTTTGCCTTCTTTACATATTTTGAGGTTAAGAAGGAATAAACCTATTTTGTTTATGTCAGTTTGGATGCCTTTAATTTTTGCTCTTTTTTTTCTCTCTTTGTGTTTTTTTTCTGTTGTGGCTTCTTCTTCTCTGTTGATTATGCACAATCAGTGAAATTTGTTCGCTTTTGTGTTAGAAAAAATTACAAAAACGAAAGATTAAAAGACAAAAAAAAATGTAACAATTCAAGTGGTGCAATGTTGTGTACCTTCAGTACGCCCGGGAAGTTAATTTACATTGTTTGGAGGACATATGTATGTATTCCTTAAACATATTTTTTTTCTTGAATATTTAATTATTGGTAAAGAAAGCTTTCGAAATATAAGATTTAAAGTTATATTTCATGAAATTGTCCTTTTAAGAAATATTTTGTATTTAGAGGTTCTAATATCTTCCTTGAAAATGTCATCAAAATCAATTTCTTTTTTTTTTTTTGTTTGACCTCTTATAGTTGTATAAATTAAAACATAATATAGTTTTTACCTTCCAGACTATACACAGATGGATTCTTTTTTTTTTTGTGAAGAAAACTTTTTTTTTTTTTTTACTCTGTGAGAGTTTTTTTTTTCATAGAATGTGTTCATCATATCAACATGAATTTACAATTTGCTTTTTCCAAGAATTATTGATAAGGAAATTCTGACGTATAGTAAATGTGATAGTGGAGATTTTAAATTGCTCGGGAGAATGACAAATCAAATGTGAATCAATATTTACTTAAGTTTGTTATGAATGATACATAATGTAGGTAGACGTTGCCGTTGAAAGGTGACAAATGTCAGATAATGCAATTGTGAAAGGCAGAATTTTTATGGCGATGAATATGCAATTTTGTTGACAAGTTTTCAGAAATAAACTGTATCAACAAGTGTCGGAAAAAAAAACGATAATGATAAAAATGATAATTGGCTAGAAGGGATGAGTTTGGAATTAATAAGAAGACGTTTTTATTAAACCACATGAACGACTTTAAAAGTCAATCGATGCGACCAATACAAAATCGAAAAACTTTTTGTGGTCGAAACTATACAAAAGGTCTAAAAACTAATTCATGAAGTCAAAATAGAAGGATCTTTGGATGTAAAAAGTCCTTTGTTTAGTTGACTTAGTTGCTCTAGCTGATGAAGTAAGCTGACAAAGAGACTCGGTTGAAAGAAATTGTTTGTTATTCTGAAATACAATGTTTCCGTTATCCCTAGTTTTTGAGAAAAAATCATTTTTTCATAGAATCTCTGCAACGCTACGTGTATCATATATGTAATCAAAATCGTTAGAGCAGTTTTGGAGAAAATTGCAATATTTCTCGAAATTTTTGTAAATGCTCTTAAGGATACTTGTACCTATATGACAATTCGCTCGAATTTTTATTTTCACACCTCAAAATTGATTCTCCCGTGGTCAAAATTTTTTTCCGCTTCGCGTTTGTTTTTTGAAATTTGAGTACATTCTCATGTGAGAAAATTTTTTTCCGCTTCGCTTCTAATGTTTGCCTTATTTTACTTGGCGTTATTTCATAGCATCATTATAAATGTAATTGCTTATATCCACAAGATGTAGTTACATTTGAAAAAGAATACAACGTCGCACAGTGTGACAATTCGCACATTTAGCGGGATTTAATTAATAACGCTCACAAATTATAACTTTGCGTGGATTTTTTTTTATAGAATTTATAACAAATATATACAAAATGAAATGAAACAACAATTTTGTTAATATTCTTTCATATTTTTAAACAAAAGAGGTTTAGTGGGGGTCATTTTTGGGCAAAAGTACGATAACTCACAAGGTGAAGAATTGTAACGAATTCATGTAGAGGAGGTAAATACAAGAATTTTTTACTACAGGAGAGGGGGTCAATTCCTCCCCGTTTAAGAGGGAGGGGCAATTTTCTAAAAAAATATTTAAAAACGATGGCAACACTAACAGTTATGAATGATACCTTTTTCAAAAGCCAACATTTTATACTAAATTCCTATTTTTAAATCAAGTTATTTTAATAAATAGTTTTTGAAATAACCAATTTCAAAGTCAAAATTTGGGAAAAAAAAGTTTTAAGAAACACATAGAGGACTATATTTTTAAAGGCTTTGGATATCAATACAAAATTGATTGATAAATCCAACTGCTTTAATTCACTCATTATTAAACACTAAAAACCATATGTTCCTATGCCTTCTAGTTTTTGAGAAAATTGAAAAATAAGGAAACTACTTTCTTATAAGATTTTTTTTTTTGCTATTTTCCATAACCTTGGCTTTAACAGTGCCACTATCAAAAATGGTCTTTGATATTTAACTTCATGAATACTTGCTGGCATATGAAACCAGCTATAGTTTCTGATATATAGCTCCCTCGTATCTCTTGCAAATGTTTCAAAGGAATCTACGTCAATTACATACCCAGACCCAAGCGCTTCTAAAATAATGTGAAACTTTTTTATGATTTCAATATCGATTCCTGTAATTTCAGCAGTTTTTTCTTCATCTCTAAAAATCTTCTGGCCGTGTTGCCATCATTTGTGTTGCCGGGCTGTTGAGTTTCAGCTCTAAATCTATCTTGAATCATTTTGTTCTTGCTTTGACCTTTTCTTTACTCCCTTGATCTCTAACCTGCCAAACTTTAACATCTAGTCTATAAGCTGAATGTTCACTTCAGATGGTTTTTCTGCGCAAATGTAGCAGGTTTGTGACGAAGATGTTATAGATGATAAGGGAATTTCATTTAAAACAATTTGTGGCAGTTTAATGATTTTATTTAACCAATCACAATTATTGCTTTCAAAGCGTTCTCTATTACGACCACATTTGGCCATTTTTTCGTCCAACCTCAAGCATAAAGTTTTGAAGGTTGCCTTTATTGACTTAATTGCCTCTTCAGAAAATGAAAAATTATTAAAATTATCCATAACGAAGGAAAACACAGCATCGAAACGCTTAATTTTGATTTTCGAAATCCAAATATCAAAAATTTGTTTTTTCCTAATTTCGGTTGTCATCCTAGAATACGAAAAATTTTGTATGAGTGTCGCACCTGTGCGCAAAAAGATAAAACGCTTTTTGGTTCCACATATATACAGCTTTAAAACAAAAAGGGTCTCAACCTTGAAAAACACTGTAAAACTATACTTTTTGTCTAATGAACACATAAAACACATAGTTTTTCACTATTTTTTCGCTTCCAAGCACCCCCATTTTTATGACAACAATTTATAAAAAAAAAAAACTTAAGTTTATAATCACAAATATTATATTAAATATAAAAAAAATAAACTTTTCCCTTAAACCTCACGAACCACTTGCAACAGAAGCAAAATCCACTTGGCACTAAATCAGACCATTCTCCTAAAAATAATACAAAAGTTAATTTCTAAAGTAATTTTTTGTTGTTGTGCTTAGTTCTCACGTTAGGTTTAGGCTTTAAGAGAAACTGGTTTTTGTTTACATTCATGTATGTTGTTTTTTTAATTAAATCCCGCTAAATGTGCGAATTGTCACACTGTGCGTCGTTTTATTTCCGTATACATAAAGTATTTATTAATATGAATTCAAATGGTTCTTAAAATATCCAGAAATTAATCTTTTTTCCAAAGTTTTGGTGGGTAATAATTCCACACAAAAATAGGTGTAATAAATTCCCTTCCACGATGAGAATTTATTCCATTTCAAAAAGTGTAATAGATTCCCTCTTGAAGTGGAATAAATTCCCATGTGGAGCAGATTCCCGTGGAATTATTTCCCTGCACTGGACCTGCCCGATCGGTCTCCCATGAAAAAATGATTTAAAAATAAAAGCATGTAAATTTACAGTTTCTCAAAACTACTGATTTCCGCAAGGAAAAATTAAAAACATACAGTGGACGTGATGACCAGTATAACCCGATATAGCGAATATTGATATAACGAACGCGTTTAAGATTAACATTATCATCTCTAAATGACGAATGCTGATCATAATATACTATCCGATATAACGAAGGCATATGTAAATTTGTATTAAATATGCTCTTGTCTTAACTCTTTCATTGTTTCAGTTTTACAAATAATTATTTTTCTTCAGCGTCGTTATATAGTTTGATATGTAGTTATTGACATGTTTACCTTAGATCTCAACTTAAAGTGGGACAAAGTCGTTAATTATTTCGTTTTCTTTAAATAATTTTGTTAAATATGAGTAAATAATAGCAGAACCATTCAATTTTATATAAGCTGTAAAAAACGTATTTATAAATAACTTCACCAATCAATTATTGGATTTTTTTAAATGAAAAGTCGATCGATATAGCGAACGCTCTCGATATAGTGAATGAACTTGAACATTATATCATTCGTTACATTGGACGTTCTCTGTATCTGAAATTAGAGGGTCATGAATCGTTTTTTGCATAAAGCCTTTAATTTCTTCTAAAAAATAGGCAAAGTTAGGAAAATCCGTTCCCTGATTATAACTATAATGATGAGCCTAACTAACTATGTATAGTTTTGAAAAACTTATTTTGTAGGTACCTACCATAATTTTTTTTCTTGAAATACTCTGGTACCGAGTTATTTCATTAAATGCACTTTTGTTGATCTTTAATTTGGTGTCGAAAGGTTGCTTGTTATATCATAAGAGTCAATATCCAAATAAGAGGCACAAAAATTGAAACGAAGTCACCTTTTCAAGATCTAAAACCCCCCACTGTACTAATTATGTTGAAAATAATATTCAAACAAATAAAAAGGTTTTACGATGATTTCGACGCCGGCCGTTTCCAAAGCAATTCCGTGGGAACTATTAGGCTCTCAGAGATGATTTTGGATTATTAGACATTTTATAAGCTTTAATCGCATACCATCTAGCTAATCCAGTACCTGCAATTAAATTTTTAGCAACAAACTATTGATTTTCCAATCTTCAGAGTTATTAATTTTGTCTATATGCCATCGGTCCACGCATCAGTTGTTAAATTCATTTGAAATTCACAGCAGTAACTTTTCACATTTAAATTGGCTATGCCCCACTGTGCTCGACCGCACTTTAGCATATGTCGCTGCGATTTTGTTTTATGACTTGAAATAAAAAAAAAAAGAAAACTTCTGATATCGTGCAAAGAGAAGGGGTTCGTACGAAAAGAGCATACACAAAAAAAAATTGACATAAAAAATGCTATATAAGCCTTCATCCATAATCTTTTGCTTGAAACTTGCCTGGCAGTTCATTTTTTTTTTGTTTTAGAGGATATTCGAAAAATTCAGACATTCCGACACCAATGAGAGACACATTTTGTAAAGTTATCTCTCTCTCTGTCTCTTACACACACACATAAAATTGGAGCTCCTGATGTTCCTTCAACCATTCTCATATTCATTTTGAATCCTGGTGGCTTCCTTTTATTTTTTTTTTCATTTTTTTTTTATGGCAATGTTGTCCCTCTTCTAAGTAAAATCGATACCCAGCGTGTGCTTTAAAATGGGGGTATGTACAGTTATACACGACAACACACAGGACCAACAACAAAATCGTTGGCGATTACCATGATTTTCCAACAAATTAGCCAACTTAATTTCCTTCTCTACACAGAGTTCTGTGTCCTGTCAAGGGGGGGGACTCCAAGGAATATAAGGCAAAGGCAGGGTGGGGGGTAGAATAGGATCCTTGAGATACGAACTTCCCTACCAGCAATTGTAGAACGACGAATTTTTTTTTCTTCCAAAAGACAAAATAAAAAATGAAAAAAATGTTCAAACAGACGCAAAAGGACGAAACGACATCAGAGTGGAAAGTAAAAAAAAAAAAAAAAAAACGACAAGCATTTTTGGACTTTGGATAAGTTTTGGATTATGACAGAAGAAGAAGAAGAAGTGTGTTTGGGGAAGATGCTGGCTGAGTTAGGTATCATCATACTCACACCCCAATCTGTGTGCCATACGTATCCTCTTTTACCAAACTGAATGATAAATGAGGACAAAGATAGCTGATGTTCAACGGACTAACTGTGTGAAGTATAGAAAAGTTCAGTTGTACTCGAGTAAAAAGTACAGTTAGAGAAGTGAAATGTATAAAGATGTGTCTCCTGTTGGTCGTTTGGGGGTACCCTACCCTATCCAACACTACAACAAAGTCCTGCGATCCTCAAACAGAGGCGACTACTTTACACACGTTTATATGTATGAGTATATGTACCAACTAAGTTAAGCAGAAGCGTGTGTTTTTTTGTATGTGTTATTGGGGTCATTTTTGAGACATCTCTGCCGGTAGTTTTATAACACTTTGTAAAAGATTGCATGGAATGAATGTGGGGCTTTATTCGCAGGGAAAAGAAGAAAAAGGACCAAAAACTGTTTGAAGTGTAAAGCTAACTACTCCGGGGAGATTTGATTAGGTGGAAGCTGGAAGCAGTTGGTATTTTTTTTTGTTTTGTTTTTGTATCATTTTTTTTTTTTACTTTTCTTCTTTTTTTTTTTTGTTTGCATGGTTTTATGTTTTGGGCCTTTGTGTGTTGTTATTATTTGGTTTATTGGTACGATGGGAATTTCTAGGGAAGCTTAAAAGACAGAGAGAGATAAGAAGGATGGTAAAGCTTGGAAATTATATAAATTCCTTGTGGTTTTGACCTGTGATGCATTGTTTTAAGTATTTTTTTGTTTTTTTTTTGTTGTTTGTGTGTTTTATGGAAGGATAAAAATTTTTAGGAAATTTTCTTCATGGCACATAACTTTAATAAAACCATCAACCTTAAATGCCTAGGAGCAGTTTTTTTGTTCTCCAGGTATATTTGATTTTAATGTTTTTATTATGACAGAAGAAAGATATATAATAACTTTTAATGGATGGATGGTCTTGAAATTTGAAGATTTATTGAAGAACATTATGGAGAGAAACATGAACATGATTTTTAAAAAGCCCAGGTCAAGGTAAGGTTATACCTGAGGTCCAGATTGTGATGATTACCTACAAAAAAAAAAAAAACAAAAAAAAAACGAAATTGAGAAAGTTTTTTCCCATCTCTCTAAGCTAATAGATGTTTGATTAAGTTAAAGAAAATTTTTTCTGTAAAAGATGCATTAAAATTATTTATTAATATAGACTGAGATGAAAGTGATTCGAGGACAGGAGATAAAAAAAATTTTATCAAAAAAAAAAAAACAAACTGAATTTTTCTTTAAAAAAAGTACGAAGTGTTTGTTGGTACTGGAGACCGCCGCAAGTTTTCGAATTTAGTTACCAGTTTTTGTTCTGAATTTTAGGGTGCACAATAATTGAAATTCACAAAAAATGAAAATATTTTTCGTCCCGAAACTTGGTTTCTGAATTAAATAAAATGCACGACTGGGTCGCACGAACTTGCTCTTAGAGTTAAAGTTGCTTAAATTTTTAAGACTTTTTATATATAGAAATTTGGAAAATGTAGGTACCTACTATATAGGTACAAAAAAAAAAAAATTATATGAAAATTAAAATTATTTCTTTTTTTACAAAAATAAAATAAAATCTGAAATAAAATTGCCCTCCAAAACAAGTATGCAGTTTTTATTAATATATTAAGACGCCGTTTTTTTAAAAAAATTTCAAAATTGTTAGAGCCGTTTTTTAAAAAACTAATTTTTTATAAATAATTTTTTGGAAAAAAAGTTTTAAAATAAAATTGGTATGCCATTTTGTAGAAATCACTAATCAACATCTTAACACAAAATTTCAAAAAAAAAATCAATGTCCCGTTTTCGAAAACTTGACTTTTCAAAACAAAATTTTCAAAATTTTTTTAAAAATCCAAAAATTATTTTTTTTTTTAAATTTTATTTTAGGCTTATATTGAAATTATATAAATGCTTCTTCACAAAAAGTTTCGTTGAAATCGAATAAGCAGTTTCGGAGATAATCGGATTTGGCAATCTATGGCAGGAACCGTTAATAATGATTTTAAAAAAAATATTTTTATACGAAGTTAGACCTTGTTTTTAAACTTATATTTGAATTTTTTAAACAAAATCGTTATAGCCGTTTTTGAGCAATTTGAAATCGGTATATGACAAGTACCGTTATTTTTGGTCCAAAAAAATTAATTCCAAAAACTCCTCTGGAGAGTCGCCAAATAATGCTACATACCAAGTTTGACATCAATCAGTCCATCCGTTTAGGCTGTAGCTTCGTTTACAGACTGACAGACTGACAGACGGACTTCCGGGACCCACTTTTTTGGCATTCTCTGCTATCGTAATGTCATGGAAAAATTCTATCTCAACTTTTTTTTTTGTACGAATGCATAACTTGATATAGTATAGTACCTATATCGCAAGTAAAAATTATTTTAGCTTTTTAATTGGTATGAGGGTCAGAGGGTGTTTTTTTTTTTTCCAAAAATGTAGGTCCTGTCATATACAAATTTGGAAAAAATTATATACCGAAATATTTTTAAAATAAAATTTTAAAAGTGGAATAATGTCAAAAGTGCTTACGAAATTCATTTTTCGGGTCGATCCGTAATGCAAAACTTTGAAGTTCACACAAATGTTTGGAGCTCAAGTATGTCACAAAAGTTATTCAATTTGGGTTATTGATGGTGCATATAGAGCAAGCCAAATGTTAATTTCTTATGATGAAACAAAATTTTTTTTCTAAGCTTTGAAAGTAAAAACTAAAAAAAAGGATTCAAAACGTTTTTCGTTTGTTGAAAAAAAAACATATTTTTAATTGTTTAATTTAATGTTTTGTGAAACACCACTTTTTCGAAATCAAATTGTTTAGAAAAAAAAAAATATAAAGAACATTGAACCACACTCAACAGATTAAAAATTCTTAACACAAATCCATAAACTAAGTTGCGTCATTTTGCATTGATCCAGAGCTAAAAAGATTTGATTTGATGAAGTCAGTCATTTTCTTTCTTCCATTTTTATTCATGTGTAAAAATAAAATCTTAAAAATACTAGTTCTTTGTTTTGTGTGTTGTGGATAACATGATTTTGTTGTTCTTGTGTATATAGGTATACCTTTACTGTTCTTGATGAAATTTATCTTTTAATACTAAATAGAAGAAACTTCGTTTAAAAAGAAACTGCGTTTAAAAAACATTGGCATCTATTTTCGTTCCTCAGATATTAATTTTAAAGGCTATTTATTTTTTCTTGCCCATGATAATTTTTACTTTGAGGCGATTTTCTTCCAGAAATGTGTGATGAACATAGAAAACAAAAAAGTCATTCACAAGATTAAAACTCATTATGATACATGGGGAAAACCTGCACCAGGTAAATTCTTAAAACAATGGGTATTTTTTCCAAGTTTCAAAAGGCTTAGAAGGAAAAAATGGTTTTCGTTGTTTACGATAATTTTTATTTAAAATGCAGTTAATAGAAAAAAAATCATTCAAGTGTGTTCGGATATATTGAAAATCATTGAATACGTCAGTTTTTGGAGAACTGTCAGGACAAGCCCAGGAATTTAAAAATAAAGACTACAGAAATACAGATATCAAAATACGTGCAAAATTTCGAGGATTCGGTAGACCTATTCGCAAGCATGATTTTTGACGATTGTATATTAAAATACCATTATTTATCGCCTTAGTTAAAACTTCTTACCTTAACACCTATTTCTGAAACACCTTGTTAAAATTTTGTTGAAACTCATCAGCCTTGGAAATTTTTTTCAAGATAAAAAAAAAAAATGAAGCGATATTTTAATTCGTTTAGAAGCTATAATTTTTGCAACCAAAAAACCAAAAACATAAACGGGCCACTGTGCAACGTTGTGACCACTATTTGTTAACATCTGTGGTATGAGAGTTTATCACTCAAATGCTCTTAACTGTATACTCTGATCTCTGACAACTTCAATGCACTTATGGCCAACTAAGAATTTCTCCATCTTTTCAGAACCCAGCATACCTATTGTCAGAGTAAACGTTCAAGATGTCGATTTAGTTAGATCGCCGGTTTTCTGTGTGGATTCTTTATCTATGGAACCTAGTAGGTAGTATAGTTTATTAAAAGATGCTGTGCTTCGAAATTGAATTCTTTTCCAAGTTTGAAATTGAATTTGTTTGTTGAATTTGTCTTAAAGATGGTTTTATCATGACCAGGGCCCGGATTTGTATGTCCTAAAAAACACGAAATATGAGCCTAAAATATGCGCTTGAAATTACTAAATATGCCATCAAAAATCTAAAATATGCCTTAATAAATCCAAAATATGCTGCAATAAAATAAAAAATAATACAGTCTTTTATTAATGGAAAGTTTTCACAGCAAACAGTAAATAAAATTAACATAAAATTTAGGTAGGTTTAAAAAAAATATATCATTTATATAATATGTTAATACAATAGTTTCGTATGGGTTTTGTTGGCATGAAGTTTTCAAAACTAAACCGTTGGGATTTGGTCTTAAAAAAACTTTTATACATGAAAAATGACCTCTCCACGCGTCCACAGACGTTAGTCGAGCATTTATTAAAGAGCTAATCTCAGTTTTAGAATATTGACTATCCAAGCACTCTTCATTTTAATTTAGGGATAATGGTGGAGAAATTCTTCATTTTTATGTATCCTTCGTTTTTTTTTTTTTCATAGAACATTTTCTATTTCTGGCCCATTGAAGACTCTACTGCATTTATTTTTGAAATTGCTTCCTCCATCAAACTTACTTGTTTATTAAGCGAGTTCCAACCGTCTAGTTTTACTATAGTCTCACTAAGAAACCCATAGTTTGAACTTATGAAAGTCAGCTGGAATTGTGTTTAGTGCTGCCAAGTTCTTAACAGTATTCTTTTCCAGATGACGATAGAAATGTTTTGTCGGAGAAATTAGTTTAAGGTCTTTAAAGTTTATTTTTTTTTAAATGTGCTCGAAAAGTATGCATATGGTCATTAAGCCAGAATATGCATTTATACCAAAATATACAAAAATATGCGCTAACGATTGAATGCCACTTAAAAGAAAATCTTTTGATTCGAAAAACTATCTGATTCATTTGTTTCTAAGGCCGTCCAAAAAAATATGCATTTGCATAAAAATCCGGGCCCTGATCATGACGAATCCATAGCTTTTTATCACCATTTCTTTTCAACTGATCCCTATCAAAAGTAACTCCTGCATTTAGTAAGTTGTCTCAACTCTGTACATATTTTTACTCAATCCTCGATTTGTCTTCAAAAGTCTTAACTTTCATGATGAAATTGTATAGACAATTTCCAAACATAATATTTATCCAAAAATATTTTTTTAATCTTTACCAAAATAATAACAAAAAAGAAATGCTAACTCATCTTTACAATGATTGCTTCCTGGTTGTCCTTTGATAATAAAAAAAAAATCAGTACTGTGTAAAAATCTTTTTCTTCTTCAAATTTCGTAACTTCTATCCGGGATTCCAAATCTCGATTTCCAATTGACGTCCTCATTTTAATTCTGTTTGAATTTAAAACTTTAACTTTAACTTGCTATGTTAAGTCTTCTCGATTTTTGAAAAATTTTGTTAAATTATATCAATTTCGGGCAAAACAAAACAAAAAAATTCCAACGAAAGAGCCACATAATCACATCACTGTGTTCCCTTTTCCATTTCATTTGGCTTATTGACAGAACGCAAAAGTGGCTAATTAATTTATTTTGGTTTATTCAGAATTCATATCTATTTGAACATATATAAAAATTCATCAAAGCAAAAGATTATCCTCTTTTCTATAATTTTGTTTTTGTGCTGGTGGTCGTCATCGTTGTCGTTCATTTTTATTTTTCGGGTTAGCTTTGTGAATTTCTAGATAAAAGTATAATGTCAACACACAAACGCATGCAGAAGTTAATAATTTTACTCTTGGTTAAATAGCTTATACGCACACACACAAACAACAAAACACACCGATTGGGGATTTCCGGTCTTCTTCAGACTTTTTGTCGACATAATCACAGAATGGAGATTATTTTGTGTGAAATATGAGTATCACCAAATATTCCAAGGAAATTTGGTTATATTTGGGTTTGTGTTTTGATCGAATTGATGAAATAATTTGTCAATTCAGAAACCATTGAAATACCACCAACACACAAACACATTCACTTATAATCTATTATCAGATTAAAAATTAATTCATTGGAATCAAATTTAGTTTTGAATGACGATTATTGAATTTTTTGAAGACTTATAGATGCGGTTTTTTAAGTAAGTTCATAATTTTCAGAATTCTATAAATACTACAGTCATTACATATTTCACTTGGCCTATTTTAACATAAATTAGTCCTGCCAATTTTTAGCAAAAAAACACAATTTTTTTACACCGAAAAAAAAAACCAATATCAATTTAACATTTTTAAATTATCAAATTAACATTTTTTAAATATCAGCCAAAAATGCTCTATAAAATGTGTTTTATGATATTTAAAATGTTAAAACAACATTTTTATTATCAGGATGATATTTAAATGTCACATTTTGGAAATTTTTTTTGATATTTTATTATCATTTTTTCATATCAATTTCTCATTCCAAATTATTGAAAAATATATATATATATATATATTAGACTGGGCCAAAAAAATAAAATATTTTTTTTTTTGAAAGTAACTTCGAAAATCATGTTCAGGATGATGAAAAAAAAATTTGGTGAAAATTTGAGCCGTTAAAAAAAATTTTAAGAGGTCTATCATCGGTGTTTTTTATTTTTATACATGATATGATGTTTTACAACAGAACTGCTAGACGATCAAAGTAAAAAAAATTTCTGTTCATTTTTTCTTATATAAAATTAAATTTCCTACAAAAAAGATCCAATTGAAAATTTTCGTCAGACGAGCCGTATTCGAGTTATTAAGCTTTTTAAATCGAAGTGTTTTTTCAATTTGCCTGTTTCACTTTGGAATTTTGTGATGAGCAAATAAGTGAATAGAAAAATAAAACCTTGACAGATTCTTATAGGAAATTTAATTCTCTACAAAAAAGGTCTTGTAGTAATTTGCCCTAAATTGAGTTTTGAAGAAGTTATTCACGATTTAAATCGAGAAAAAAATTAAAAAATCAATTTTCAATTTCAAAATTTTCTAATTCACTGAAAATTCAATATTTTCAAATTAGCAAGATGTTTTCTTGTAGGGAATTAAACGTTCTATAAAAAATTCCTTGGCAGCAAATTAATTGCTTTAACCGTTTAGAAGATAATCGTATTCAAATCGCAAATGCATACTTGTCATAAGAAAACTATTGAAATCAGTGGGCATTGGTTTTGATACGAATATCTTCTTAACGGTTAAAGCAATTAATTTGCTGCCAAGGAACTTTTTATAGAACGTTTAATTCCCTACAAGAAAACATCTTGCTAATTTGAAAATATTGAATTTTCAGTGAATTAGAAAATTTTGAAATTGAAAATTGATTTTTTAATTTTTTTCTCGATTTAAATCGTGAATAACTTCTTCAAAACTCAATTTAGGGCAAATTACTACAAGACCTTTTTTGTAGAGAATTAAATTTCCTATAAGAATCTGTCAAGGTTTTATTTTTCTATTCACTTATTTGCTCATCACAAAATTCCAAAGTGAAACAGGCAAATTGAAAAAACACTTCGATTTAAAAAGCTTAATAACTCGAATACGGCTCGTCTGACGAAAATTTTCAATTGGATCTTTTTTGTAGGAAATTTAATTTTATATAAGAAAAAATGAACAGAAATTTTTTTTACTTTGATCGTCTAGCAGTTCTGTTGTAAAACATCATATCATGTATAAAAATAAAAAACACCGATGATAGACCTCTTAAAATTTTTTTTAACGGCTCAAATTTTCACCAAATTTTTTTTTCATCATCCTGAACATGATTTTCGAAGTTACTTTCAAAAAAAAAAATATTTTATTTTTTTGGCCCAGTCTAATATATATATATATTCAATCGCTCCACTTAAAATAGAAATAATTTAAATAATTTTTATTATTTTTGTTATTTTTTTCTTCGTTATTGTACTAATTTAAAGTCGCTTTGTGTTTTTTCGAAGTAAAATGTATGATTTACTGAGAAAATTTGATCGGCACTAAGATTTTACTTCACATAGTTTATGAGAAAATAACAAAACAATTATATCACCTATAATAGAAAAAATAATATCACCATTATTTTGTAAAGAATATTCCCTTTCAGTAATGTTTTTAAAAAAGAAAGAAAATTCTTAAAATAATAAAAATAATAAAAATGAAAAGGAAAGAAATAGGTTTCATTATAATAAACTAAAACGGGTAATTCCATGAAAAAGTGGACACGAATTTTGAAGAAATTATGCAGTCTTTTTTACTTTTTTTATTAGCAAATTACTATTTAAAACGGCAACTATTTATGAAAGTTGCAAAAAAAGATTCTTTGTTGTATTCCCTTATGGATAGACATAAAATTCAGGGAGTTTAATAATCTTAAAGCATTTTTATAGCATAAGCTTGACAACAACAGAAGAATTTCACATGAAAATGACGGAAAAACAAGCAAACTGAAAATATGATGAGTCTAATAGTGACGATGACAATATCCCCTAATGAGTGCTAAAATAAGTTAACATTTAAGCAAGCTTCGTTACACACTATTCGATTAAAAAAAAACTTGAGTGAAAATGCATCTTTTCTTTACTTTTGGAACCACAAATCGCAGGTAACATGAGTTACCAAAATAATGTAACGTGAGTTACCTAAATATTTTAAAATTTTTCCTCGTAATATTGAAAAAATGTTTGGTTTTGTCACTCATATTAAAAGCTTGTAATTTTGTATGTATGGAATCTTCATTGAAAACAAATTAAGATTCTTAATTATCACATAAAAACTTCATACTGTCGGACTCTTAAAATTCGTGTCCGATTTTTGTAACGTGAGTTACCATCAAACTTTTATTTTTCAAAAGCAAATGTTAAAAATAAAGACAATTTTTTTAGTTAATTATGAAAGTAATAGTTATGCTCCATTCATGGATAGTAATTTCGTATCAACTTACATTAAAATTGAAAAACAAAAAAATTATTTATGTGTTGGAAATTTTTGTGAATGTAACGTGAGTTACCATGGAATTGCCCAAACGTAAAATCTAGTCAACATTGATATTTTAACTGTCAAAGTGAAATTTTCACTATCCACTTAAACTTAAAAAAATGTCAAAATGATATTTTAATTGTCAAAGTGAAATTTTCACTGTCCCACCTGAAATTAAAAAATGTCAAAATGATATGATAAAATATCAAAATTGATATTTTAATTGTTGGACGACTTTTGTCACTGAAAAATGTTAATTTGAAAGCTGTTATTATCAATTTTTTTTTTCGGTGTACTCTATTTTATTTAACAAGAAAAAACTGTCCACTATTCCCACAAAATTAATTTAACTTTTAGCCGCATTGTACCCATTTCACCCTAATGCGGTCAAAGTTCATCATGTGCTCGCACTGCTGGGTCTTGAATTCTCTAATTCCATTATAATTTCAGAAAACAAAATGAATTTAATTCAACACGAAGACTGAGGTTATGAGGCATTTATCAACAAAAATATGATTATGTGTTTTTTTTTGTTATTATTTTTTTTTCTGTCACCCTGACATAATGTTATGGGTATATGCTCTTGCTCTGTTGCTCAACTTTCATCGCGCACATGTGACTACTATACATGACCATATGCAAGTTCAAGGCTGATGAAAGAATTTTTAATATGACTTCTTGGTGTTCTGAACATCAAGTTACCTTCCCCCACTCAGAAATGAAAAATGAAAAAAAGCAAAAACACAAAAAAAAGAAGAAAAACACAGAAAATAATGCGATATAAAAAGCTTTTATGAAGTTACCGGATGTGGTATGTGTGTGTTGTACGTACATGTAGTTTGAGTTTTTGTGTATTTCATTGTTGTTATTTTTTTTTTCTTTTTTTTTTTTTCTTTTTTTTTTTTTTTTTTTTTTTTTATATTTTATCGCGGCATCGCTTTGTTGATTAATTTAACCATGACAAAGGCTTCAAGAAGAAAAGTGCTTTTTTTTAAATAAAGACCATGACTTGATTATACACTTGTTGTTTTGAATATAATAACTTTTCATTTAGGGAAACAATTGAAATCTTAAAAAAAAAAAAAATAATAATTTGAAATCCGAAAACCTGTGTTGTAAAACCCATTTTTTCATGTTCTCTGATACAGAACCTAGAAATAAATTATAATTATATATTTTCAAAAACTCTTAAAACTATGAAGTCGACTTTATGCCATTTTTATGACCATTTTCTTAGAGAGCGAAGTTATCAGACCAAACGACGCATTAAAAAATTATATTTTTGTCAAAAAAATGAGACGTATTCATAATTGTTTTTAAAATCGAGATTAACTAAAAAGCAGTGTTTTATTTTGTCAAATACGTATCCGTATTAAAGTTAGTTTTTCGTAAGAGTCCAGTCCATGGTTGCAAAAAATCATTTTTTTAATGCATTAAAAAAAAACTAATGCAAAACAAAATGTTTGCATATAAAAAAAATATTTATTGCAACAGAAAAAAAAAATTGTATTGCAACTGAAAAATATTTATTGCAAATAAAAAAAAAATTGCATTAAAAAAAATGTTATTGCAATTGAAAAATATTTGCATTGAAAATAAAATTTGTCTTCTTCTTCCTTTTTCTCGGCGCTGTTATGATCTCGATGTCGAGGGGATCATAACTATCCCACGTAACTGCTTCACACTAGTGATCTGCCTGTGGGGTTCGCCGGGTTGACCTCAGAAATCGGCGGCAAGCCTCCCGGTTTTGTATTGTTCCATTTCTAAGGCCAACTGAATGCTGGTGGTTTTGCATTTGCTTGTACCAGGAGTTTTTAGGCCTACCTTTCTTTCTATTTCGTGTTGGAACGTTGTATGATATTGCTTTTTTGACGGGGTTCTCAGGATCTCTCCTTTGAACATGGCAATACCAACTGAAAATAATATTTGTATTGCAAATAAAAATTTTCTGTATTAAAAAAAAAATTAAATTGCACGACTGGGGTCGCACGTACTTGCTCTTATGTTTAAAGTAACTCTAATGTTCAAGCGTTTTATTCAAGAAATTTAAAATTTGATATTTTGAAAAAATTTCATGAGTAGTGTAAAAAAATAAAATCTGTTTTTATAATTAATAAAACACCGTTTTAAATGATCTTTTACAAAAAACGAAGTATGCCATTTTATTTCTTGTATAAAAAGGTATTTTTAGAAAAAAAAATTCGAAAATCGTTGGAGTTGTTTTTTAAAAAAATAATTTTTTGTATACCTACCTATACGAAATTTCAAAAAATTGATTTTTCGAAAAAAAAATTTGAGATATTTAGAAACCAAAAAAAACGTTATATAACATTACAAAAAATATTTTTTTTTATTTCAAAAGTTGGCTTTTATGTGTAATACTACACACAAAAATTTTAATCAATATCGTTAGAGCCGTTTTTGAAAAAAAATTAACTTTTGTATTACCGTTGTATGGCAGGTACCGTTAGTTTTGGCCATAAAAATAAAATTTCAATTTCTCCTCTAGGGAATCACCCAAAACTGCTAAATACCAAGTTTGAAGAAAATCACTTCACTCGTTTAGGCTCCAGCTCCAGATAGAGACAGACACACAGGCAGACAGAATTGCCGGACCCACTTTTTTGGCATTCTCCATCATCGTAATGTCACGTAAAATTGTTATCTCGAGTTCGATTTTTTTTACGAATCCTAAACTTGCCTTATAGTACCTATATCGCAAGTAAAAATTAATGCAAAATGTGTGCATTAAACATTTTTTTTTTTTAATACTCGTCGAATTTCTTACAATTTCAATTATTTGGCCTTACATTAGGTTTAATATCCTAGTTGAAATAGAAAAAAATATTTCATACACACATTTTGCATTGAGTTTTTTTATTTGCATTAATTTTTTCTTAGTTCACAACATTTTTATTTGCAATAAATATTTTTTTTTAAATTTAAAATGCATTTTTTCAATTGATATATTTACAACCCTGGTTCGGTCAAATAATCAATTTAAAAGTGCAAAGTTCTGGTGTCATTATTTTGGTTGACTAACTTGATGTTTTTTGGGTAACCGAAAAAGTCTAAAAATGTGTTTTTTTTTGTTGGAATATAACTTGATATGTGATTTTATGTTACAAAAATCAATTTATATTAAAATAAGAAGAGAAGAATACCAAAAACGTCATTATTACTTTCCGTCAAAAACTAGTTAAAAATCATGAATACAAAAAAAATCTCAAAAAAAGTATTTTATACTTCATGGTGATAATCTTTGAAGTTTTGTCCATTCCTCGAATGAGACATACCTTTGACAAAACAAAATATCTAGAAAATAAATAATTTAAGTGAGGCTTTGCGACTACTAGTAGTTATGAATAAAATAAATTAAAAAGATCACAAAATGCAGTGAAAGATAGTAGTTCGATTAAGTAATTGTTTAATTTTGTCTACAGGAAAGAAAGTTACGTATACGCCCCAGTAAACTACTTTTATCTAGAAAGGTGTAATTGGCATACCTTTCGTCTGCGGAAACCAAAATTAATCTTACTCCATAAAATTTGGTAAAGGGTTTATAAGTTTCATGCACTCCTATTTTTTGATGAAGGAGTGACATTTTATGGGTCAAAACAAGGGAGTTGGAAAATTAAAGTTCCAAGTAGTTTTTTTTTTAAATTAAATTAAAAGTTTTTTTTTTCTCATTTACTTACCAATTCAAATAATAAGCATGCGTCTAGAAATATATTTGTTTTCTTAAACCCTGCTCTTTCAATCGTCAGTTAGACTGTCAGTAGAATAAATGTCAATATAAAAAAAACTTTTATTCCTAGGAATAAGCTCTAACTCAGGTTTATCTGACTATTTAAAAATTGGCCCTAAGACAAGTTTTTATTTTTATTTTATTCAATCTTAAAAAATTGTTCCTGGAATACTTCCATAACACAAAAGATGAAATTCAAATGGGTTAAAATCACATTAAAATCAATTATTTTAAGGTATTTCATTTCTAATGTTCCATTGGAGTATTACAGAAGTTTTGCTTAATACTTTCTAGGTATACTATAATACTTCATACAAGTACTATTCCTTTTTATCCAAGACACAAAGAAAATAGTGAAGTATAATTATAATAGTTCATCTAATAAAACAAATTGAAAACACGATTGTAATAGAGACGAGTTACATGAGAAATTTATTTAGTTAAAATTCCAACTAAATTCGTCTATTTGATGTTACATATATGTACAATAAATTTACACTGCACTCCACAGTAATAAGAATCAATGACCTTTTTCATGTGAATTTGTTAAGGTAAATCGTTCTTGAAAATATAGAGAATAACATGAACTTTTGATATTAAAATAGGATATAACAGTATTGAGTTAAAAGGTATGGATTTCAAATTCGTTGAAAATTCAAATCACAAGAGTCAATATTAAGGGTATATGAGAAAGTTGTTTATTTTCTAGAAGAAGGTATAATGAGCATTTCTTAGAAATGAAATTTGATTGAGTAAAATTGAACTAAAGATACATACATACATAATTTAAGGATGCTATTAGAACAAAACTCTTTTTCCTTAAAACAAATACAATTCAGTTTTGTGTATATTTTACATTTTTATGTGTCAAGTGTGTTTAGGTTTATCGTTAAACATTTTTTTTTAAAAAAGGGTTTCAATTAAAAATATATCTCTTATTTAGTATCATTTAAAACTCAAATATAAATACATACATACCTATTGTTTCTTCGGTTCGACCAGAAACTTAAACAAATATGAAACCATATACAAAAAGGTTAAGAAATAAATATTGACCTTAAGCTCACATTAGGACTACTACGTATTTAATAGCTCAAAAAGGTCACGAAAACCGGAAATAGTAGTACATATAACGTTGGCAAATTATAGAAAATTCTAGTCTCTAGAGAAAGGTCTTTTATGCACAAAATATTTGTATGGGTTCTTTTTGATTCTTAATTTTTTCTCATTTTTTTTTTGCAAAGTTACTTCAATTTTTTTTTTAAATTTTAATATTCGGTATTTTCTTTTTTCGTAGTTTTATATCAGAGTTCAAAATCTGTCATTTTGGGGTTTTAATCTTTACCAATGGCATTCTAGTTTCTTTATCGAGGTCTTGAAATTGCGGATTTTGTTACTAACTTTTATTTTGTAAACGATTTTGAGTAGGTATACGAATATTAACTTTTTAAACGAGGTCATCTTGGGGGTTAAATTTTGACGTTTTAGGTATTGTCATTTGGTATTGAATCGTTATGGGTTTTTATTTGAAATTTCTGAACATGCAGTTTATCCATTCAGTATTTTAATGATTTGGACTTCTAATAATTTTGGACATTTAGATCCAATTTTTCAATAGCCAGATAAACTCCAGTTAAGGCTTATTCCTACGAATAAAAGTTTTTTTTTATATTGACATTTTTTTACTCTTCTTCTTTTTACTCTTAATATGCGAAACTTTGATTATTTTTTTTAGGTTTTAAATTCACCCATGATTCATGAAATTTCAGACTTACGATTAGGATATCCAAGATTTCTGGACAGTTCGGTATTCTATTCCGGGTTTTATTGTTTTATTGGAATTCGGGTTTTTGAACTTTCCAGTTGTAGAGTTTTTCTGAAATCTTATTATTCGAGGAATTGACTTAAAAATTCTAGATTGTCGAAATTTTGCCTTTTTGATTAATATATTTTTTTAATTGGAAGTTTCAAAATGGTATACATTGATATAGAGTTTAGGATTTTGTCTTAAAATTATCATTCTTGACAGCATAATTTGTCAACGACACGATCTGTCTTCTAAGATAGCTCGAAATGTTTTAAATCTCTCATCGTAATCACTCTAACTATTTATAGGTAATGCTTCTCAAAAGTTTTTTTTTTTTTTTTTTTTTTGAGAAAATAAGAAGAAAATTCAAAACTTTTTTTGTCATAAATTTTTGTTTTGCACTCCTTATATATATACGAGTAATACGAGCAAAAAGAAACCAATTACTGTCATAGAAGGTTTGCAATAGATCTGGCTCCTTTTGGTAGCTGGATGTGTATTTTGTTTTCATTGGGGGTCTTAAACTCTGTATTTCAAATACAGGGTGGTTCGTGTTTTTTTTTTAATTCGGCGACACATTGCTTTTCCGAAAGATGTTCTTACAAGGTAAATGAAGTGTAAAGAAGATTCTTAGTAGGAACTTTATGTTTTTAAAATGAGCGTCAAAACCAAAACCCAAAATTTAAACAACTCAAAATCTCAAAAATAATATCTAAAATCCTTAAACCTAAAATACTTAAGGTGTTATTTAATATATGAAATAAAATAATCTTAAAATTAGAAATATGTAGGTAGGTACCCTTAAAGCCGAAATACCCAAAATGCAATGGAAATTCAATTCAGATCAAAATTTCCAAAAAAATATTGAATGAAAAGTTTTGTAAATTCTATCTGCTTTTGTTTGGGAGTTTTCGGAATCACAGTTTTCTAAATTTAGCTTTTCGAAATCCAAATTTCCAGATGTCAAAATCCAGAAAACATAAAATAACGAAAGTACTTAGGAATTTTCTAATAAGATTTCGATAATTTGTTTTCTCAATTTCGGGTTTCTAGTTAATTTCATAAGAATTTTGGGATTGGAAACGATTTTCTGAATTTTGACGAATGTCGATTTTGTTTTTAGGGGATTTGTAAAAGGTTTTTTTTTTTTTTAAAGATTCCATGAAACCAGTTAAGCCCTAAATTAGGATTCCAAATATTTTTGTTATGAATTTGGTCAGTTTCGAATGTGGGATTTTTCAGATTTTAGATTAATGTTTTATTATGCTTTGTTTTATTTTAGTTTGTGCTTTTAAGTTTTTGAGAGGGTAAATGGCTTTTTGGGTAAAAATATTTATGAGTTTGAAATTTCGAACCCTGTGTGCTTCTCTTCTGTTAAATGGTTTTTAAGACTAGAAAATATTCTGCTCTCTTATTTCTGGTAAAATAGAAGCACCCTATGTCTGTTTACTTCAAAAAACATTTTTATATATTTTTTTTTCAACACCACACTATAAGAATAAATAACTTAACAGGAACTTTTGAGCATTTGCCTGCCACAATTTTTTTTTCTTCCTCTACAACTTGCAAGGTTTGTCTTGACTATAATATGCAGCAGCGAATTGCCTGATTTTTTTTCTTCACTTTTCTTTCTACAAAAATAAAAAAATATAAAAAATAGTTGAAAAAAAAAATTGTGGTAACTAGAATAATGGAATGGTGGCAAAAGTGACGGTATCAGGACAGGGCGTGGGGGGAGTGATAGAGTACACGGGGAGAAAGAGACATGGGTGTAAATAACAAGACTGTGCCTTCTTGATATCCTCCTATATTTTTTTGCTTATTAAAAAAAAGGAAAGCTTGCCTGTCGCCACCGGTCTTTTATTTTTCTGTGCTTTGCTCCTTTTTTCGAGGTACACAAGTTTCTTGTTGTTTTGTTTTTTTTTTCATTTCCTTTTTTTTTTTATAAAAGCTTAGCTTGCTTGTTAACATTTTAAACTTAATGATCCGATGGAAATTTAATGATGTCACTTTAATAGAATGAACTGAACCCCTCTATATAGGAGAGCTAGAGAGGGAGAGAGGCTTGGGTGTGATGAAGGGAGGTATTAGAATGAAGAGAAGGAAACATCAACATCTACACCAAATATAGTATAGTATAGAATCCTTATACATCGACCTCTCTATACTGTCTAAACGAAACCAGAGGGTGTTCTTCTTTGCTAGAAGCTTTGGTGTGTAGCGTATATCTTGTCGTCGACGTACCTACATGAGTTTTATGAAACAACATGAATTCGAGAATGTGATGGGTGGTGGATGAGGGAGTGAAGAGTGGGTAGAAGGGTATATGTGTTGATAGAAGGAGTTTGGAAGGTGGATGCCAATGTGCTATACTTAGATTTAGTTTTGCCATACTCTCTCATTGCCGCTTAACACTACAGTGGCGTATATGGATAATATAAAGCATACGAAGAGAGAAGCTTGCAAACAAGCTTCCAGTGTAGTTTTATTTATATAGAAATTCTATAATGTGCCGTTGTACATCCCACACACATTATATTTGAAACTATAGTTGGCAGTTAGTGTTGCCATTCTTGGATTATTTATCCATTTATTCTAATTTTATTTTCAAAAAATCGAAATAATTGTGGTTTATTATAAATATTTTTTTTTTCTCAACTGCTCATAGGAAAGTCGAGATATTTGAGTTGCTGATGGTTTCAAAATAAATATTTCAGATGGTTTTCGAGTTTGTCAACATTAAAAAAAATAGTTATACATTTTCCCTTATATTGTATATTCTTATTAAATTTAGCATCACATATCTTTCAACCAGCGTATTATCAAGATGCTTTCAACGATATCTTATATTTATATTTATAATAAATTACCCCACATAAAAACAGAACCTCGAAAACAGGCAAAATTACGTTTTTTAACATTTTATAACTTTAATATTTCAAAAACGGAGGCCAATCAAATTTTTCTGGCTTCAGATTAACGTTCAGCACATCAAAAACCTATAGAAAAGTATGCTTTTGTTCTTGTGGCAAAAAAAAAAGTTCAATTTTGTTGACCAGTGTTATCATTGTCATGAAAAATTGTATCTCTGCTCAGACTCAGCAGAAAATTGTACTAGTTGCAAGTTGAGAAAAGAAATTTATTTATTTTATTTAAACCGGACATCACATTTTTTTAGAATTCAAACAGTTTGCGATTATAGGCCTCGACTTACCGAAGGTCTAAATGGTGTAAATAAACCGTTACCGTTGAGCAAAGAAATGTTCTAAGTTTTAAAATATTTAAAAACTTTAACTCTTCTTTATTGATTTGTAGCTTACTATTTGGAAGAATGAGTTTCTGAAAGAATACAAAGGCTTCTCGCATGCATCCAATGGTAACTTTTTTTATTTTTGAAAGGCTGTAGTGATGTCTTAATGAAAGCCTTAAGTCCCTTTTTTTGGAAGCGCCGTAATTTTTGCAGATTTACAATTTTGTAGTACAAAAGATAATCGCTGGTTACGAAAGTTTCTTTGAGATGAATTTTTATATAAATGTAGTTGATGAAGTGTTCCGAAAGTTCTATCATTAGTAGAGCTGAGGCTGCTATTGCGATAGCTGAGGGTCGATTCCCGTATTGTGATATTTTTAAATGAAAAAAAAATTCATAGCTTCACAATAAATTCGATTCTTGATTTGTGAAAAAATGAAAATAAATGTCTAAATCTTTTCACATGATAAATTATTTATCACAACCGAATTTTATTGTGAAGAGGTTTTTATTCAATGAATATTTTGAAAATAATAAACATAAAAAAGGTAAAGGAGGCAAATTTTACTAAAAGTTCAACTGTACGAAAATAACCAATGTTAAAAACTTTCAAGAAAATCTTTCACCATGATTTGGATGCATTTTTATTTTTTTGAGAGGAAGCAATTTAATTTTTTATTTATTATGAGCATCATATAAAAATATGCTGATTCCAGATACCAATTGCTTAGTTGGTCCATGTATAACATGCAAAGAATTGAAATTGAAGAACCATCTGCAACAGCTTCTTGCTCTTTTCATAAGTCAGTATTGTAGGTAAAGTTTGAGAGAACCATGGCTTTAGTTACATAAGTACTGCAACGACCCAGGCTTAAATGCTTTTACAGTTTTAAATTGTTATAAGTTAAGTTCTGACTCTTTGCTTACAACAATTAGAAAATGAAACTTTTGAGAATCGTCTTGCAACGCGTTTTGAGTTTGGACACTCTCTAGATAATTTTGAGTTGAATGCCAGAGGAAAGTTGAAGACAAGAATTAAATTAGGTACAGTTTTGTCTCAATTGAAGAATCTCCAATAACTAAGTCTTCAACATTTTCAATAGCACTCAAAGCGTTGAAATTTATGAATTTTTCACATTAAATTCTTGTTCAGTATTGACAGCATTAGTTGGGTTGATTAACGGAGGCAAACTATAGGGCATATTCATATTTGTTGCTCGTTGATCCAGACTAAACGGTCTTCATAGGCCAAATACCAAGCTGACTGACAACTTAATATTTGAAACAAGAGCATCTTGACACTAGCGAGATAATTTTAATTTGAAAAAGATATGAGGAAAGAAATAAAGGCACTATTTTAGAGATTAAATTTTGTATTTAGATTTATTAATATTTGCTTCCATTTAAATTTTGATAGTTACATATGTACATTTGTATATAAATTTAGAAATAACAATTCTTCTGCAAGTTCGTCCTCATCGCCTCGCCTTCCCAACTTTCTTTATTTGTTTCTGGGAACATAATATTTTATTTAAGCTTTGGTTTTAATAATATTATCTTTTCTTTGCACGAACGCTTTTTATTTTGAATAATTTATTGACAGATAATTGAAAAATAATTAAAAACTCACAAAAAACTGAAAGTCAAAACTGAAACAAAAGTGATAGAATTTTTTATTTAGTACTTTTTAGTACAGGCAGTCATGACTATTTATCATATGTCGTTTTCGATTGGAATCACTCAAGGATTTACTCATTCTGATATCCAATAAAACAGTTTGAATCGCTTCCACTCAATACTGAAATTTTATATCTGTATTGGTGAATAAATCAAATGAAATTTTTTTTCTTTTCGACTAGAAAATTTGGTTTGACGTTTAATTATTTAAATATTAGTGATTTTGAGTGAATTTTGTTTTGAAATCAAGAAGATAATTTTTATTCTAAGAAGCGTTCTGTCTGTCATATTCGTCTGGAATAAAACACTTTCAGAAGGCTTCTGAATGATTCCGGACGCTTCTGGAGAGCCAATCGAAAACGACAATAATGAGTTTGGGAATCGCTTTTTTATTTATTGTGAAGTGATAAAATGATAAATAGCTGTGAAAACTGAAATGATATTTTATTTATCACTTCACAGCTTCACAGATCGGGAATTGACCCTCTGATCGCTTAATGTTTTTCATTGTTAATATAATAAAAAAAATTGCACAGCAATTGGATTTTGTAAGGCTGAGAAATGAGCAGTGAGCAGCTATATTGAGGTACGATCTCATCTGTTCACTGCTCAGTTGAAGAGCAGAGTTATTGAGTACTCCGGAGAATATAATCTTTTACTCCTATAACAACTTGTTCATAAGCGTTTTATCATTGTTGTAGAAACAAAAATTCTCAAAAATAAAAAAAAAACTACAAAATAAAATTTGGCAACCCTTTTTCTTCAGAACTATATTGTGCATATGAGAACTTTAAAGTTGTGGATATGAAGTCCTTCTGCTGCAGATGTTTTGCAAAAGGATATATTCGAGAGTTTCATCTGTGTGCAATTCTTTTTTTGAGTTTTGTACATTTCATTTTCTATATTATATTATACTCTGCCACTCCTTTAGTTGCTTTAAAACTCCTCCACAGAATCTCTATGAATTATGTGTGCATAGAAGAGAAGAACAAGAAGACTTACAAAATAAAAAAAAAACTAAAAGATTTGAACATTTATTTGAATTAAGTGTACAATGAGAAAAGTTTTGCATTTGATGTGTGTGTGTGTGTATATAGAATCACACACACATTTATTCTCCTACTTCTTTGACAATAATGAAATAAAGCAAAGTTTTCACCCATATACAACCCCTCCACCACTCCCCGGAATTGGTTCTCATAGAAAAGTTCTCAAATAAACGGTATACAGCGTCAGGTTAATTGCAAGCAAATTTATTTGCTTACCTGCATTCGAAATACAATACACATAGCAGCAGCACACACACATTACAAAAGGCAGAGAAGTGGGAATAAATCACCAGAAAAATAGGGGGTGGCTCTCGATCTGGGGTATGAGCTAGAGAGCCAAAGGTAAATGCAGCAGTTGACTAAAGGCGTAAAATACAAAGAATATATATGTAAATATCCTATCCGTCGTATCGGTGTTTGTCCCGTTTTACTGGGATTAGGATTAATACCGTTTTTCGATTAAGAGTTGCCCCCGTATCGTGTGTTTGTGTATACACGACACAACTAACGACAATATATAAAACCCTGCGCGCACCTGATTTTGAGAGCTGGCTGACTGTGTGTCGGTGTCGGGGAGTATTATAAGGGCTTGTGGTTAATTTAATGACATTAATCTGTGTCCTGTTTTAAGGAAGAAGAAATGGGCGAAAAAGCTGGCTAACCTGGTTCATTCAAGTGAAGGTGCTTTGCTGTGTTAAGTTTCATGATAGAAGGGGGGAAGGGGAAAAGCACACAATACACACACTCGAAGGTATACCTGTAAAGTAGTATACTTGGGTGGTATAGGTATCATGTGGGTTGACTGTTGAATGTTTGGAATTAGACTAAACCGATTTTCAATTAATTTTTTAAGTGCAGGTGAGAAAATTAATGTTTCTCCATTTTTACTTCTTTTTCTTTTCTTTTTTTTTTTTTGTATACTCGTTTTGTGAAAGTTAAGATTGTCCTTAAGTTTAAGAGGGTTCGAGAGAGGGTAGGGATGGCATGCACGCGAAAAGGTATTATACATTTTCATGACCTTATTCGTGATGGTGGTGGCATAGCAGCCAGCATAAGGAGCAGTGGTTTTAAGTAGCAGCACAGCTGCTTCGAGATGAAGGACTGTAAATCGATTGTGGAAAAAAAGTCACGATTTTTCCTTAATGCATCACAACCTTGTGGATGATGATGAAGATGATGGCAGAGTGACGACATGGAGACTACGATGAAGACGACGACGACGACGACGGAAAAGAAGATGTAAACCAATAGCCATTATTATATCCTTGTCAACGATTCAATTATAGATGGCTTTTGAGAGGGTAGAGCATATAAAAAGGAAGCTTGTTGCAACCTTGTGCGGCTGGCTATTGTCAAATTGAGAACAAGTTGGTTCAAGGATTAGGTTAGTTACATTTTCAATTGTATGAAGCACGATCTCTGTGAGTTGATGGATTTTTTTTTATTCATTTAATTTTTTTTTTTTTTACAATTTTCAAGAGGATTTTATTTTCTCGAGTCCTTTTTGTAAGCAGATTGTAATATCTAAATTAACTGTGAAGATATGTATATGCAGTTGGAGTGGTTGCTTTTTTCTTAAGACTTGAGAAGTTTAGAATTTTTAAAAAAAGTATTTGACTTGCATTTTAGTATTGATTCGAATGAAAATGAGGGCTTAGGAAGGCTTATATAGACCGTAAACTTGAAGGTCTTATTAAAATTGTCTGAGCATGGTAAAGTATCAATGAAGAATTTATCTCTAGTAACCTTGGAAATCTTGAAAAAATTTAACAAAAAGGTGGAAAAAATGTGGACTTACCTAACAATAAGCCATGATAGAGAATGTAAAAAAAAGTTGGTCACGCAAGTCTGTCTGTCTGTTTGTCTGTTTGGCTGTTTTTCTGTCTGTAAAGCTGCAGCCTACACGGATGGACCGATTTACATAAAAGATTGTAGGTATTTAGAGTTTTTTGGAGACTCTCCAGAGGGGATTTTGGAATTAATTGTTTATGGCAAAACATAACGATACCTCCAATATACCATTTTTGGAAAACTTTAATTTTTTAAAAATTACTCAATTCGATGAAAAAATTTAAATTATTTTTTTTTTAGCAGCATCCATAGAACGGTTTTTTTTGTTTCTGAACTTCTCCTAAACGACGAATTCAATTTTAACGAAATTTTTAATAGGTACAAACGCATTTCTACAGCTTTAGTACCTAAATAAACCAAAAATTAAATTTAAAAAAATAATTAATTTTTGGATTACCTACAAAAATTACACTGGCCAACAATTTTCAACTTTTTAAAATTTTCCAGAAAGATTTATATCAAATTTTATACATTTGAGTTCAATAAGCTCAAAAATAACATTGGTTTCTTTCTAGCAGCTCTAGTTTTTGAAAAAATATTTAATTTTTCATATTTGGGGAAATATTCATACTAATTTTTGAGTTTTTCTTATTTTGAGCGTTTATTAAAATTTTCAAACAAAAATTTATATTAAACTCAATGTATTTAGGGTCTGTAAACCTAAAAATCACATTCATTATTTGCTAGGAGCACTATTTTTTTTTTAAATATTTTAATTTTCCACATTTTCGGGGTGATTTCGTACTTATTTTAACTGTTTGTTAACATTTTCCAGGAATTTTCTTATCGAACCTAATGCGTTTGGGTTCACTAAGCTTAAAAATCGCACTGGTTGCTTTCTAGGAGCTCCATTTTTTTAAGATATTTAAATTTTTCACATTTTTTGAGTAATTTCATACTACTTTTTTTAAATTTTATTATTACAAGCGTTTTTAAAGTTTTGTTGGAAAAATTTGTTTTGAATGTAATGTATTTCGTATTAATAATAATATTATATTTTTAGTAACTGGTTGGTAACAGTCCCGAATCGTTGGCAACAGTAACCGGACCAGCCAAATAAGAGCAGTAACTGGCAACAGTTTTGTCTTAAAAGAGGGAACGAAAAATTCTAAAATTTTTAAAATTCTTCAATTTTTAAAATTCTTCAATTTTTAAAACTCTTCAATTTTTAAAATTCTTCAATTTTTAAAATTCTTCAATTTTTAAAATTCTTCAATTTTTAAAACTCTTCAATTTTTTAAAATTCTTCAATTTTTGAAATTCTTTAATTTTTTAAATTCCTCAATTTTTGAGATTCATGAGTTTTTTTTTTGCCAAATCAAATGTTTTATACATCTTATTCGAAAGGCCTTAGTGTATTCTTTTCAAAAGAGCTAAATAACTATTTAATGCTGACGTACCTACGTAGCAAAAAAATATTTAAAACCTGGGCTTTTGGGTGGAATAAAAGCGATACATTTTTGGAAGCTGATTGTTGATGATGCATACCTAAGTCCTTGTTCAAAATTGACGAAGTTTTTTAAAATTAAGTTTACAATCTTTCGTTTAATTTTTCTCTTCAAAAAAAAAAAAAAAACTCAAAAAAGGTTTAAAATATGTAATATTAATGAAATTTTCAATTTATTTTTATTTTCAGGTGAGTCGAAGAAATCAATTTAATTAAAGAATGTAGCAAACGCATGAGTAAGTCCTTATACAATTTATTTAAAAAGAAAAGTTTTGTTCTCTTTAATTACATTTAAAAATCCAAAAATACACAATTACAAACGTAATACCAATGTATTCGACAAAAATCCCAATTTTGTTATTTCTTTTTCCCAAAATTTAATTCCGACATTCAACTTAGTTCTTTCTCACACTTTATCTTTTACCCTTGAAAGGATTTTTCAATGGATAAATCTTTCACAATTTCTCAATCTCTTAATAAAAGTTTTCTTCTTTTTTTTTTTGGGATAATTGCTTTGGTTAAGGTCAAATATAAATATCGACCCTTGGCACACCTTTGTATGAATTATGTCGAGTTAGAATTTACCCAAACCCAAAACAAAAAAAAAACCCATAGCTAACCCAAGTAGCACCTTAATCATAAAGCTAAACTGCTCATATTGTCGCAAAAGAAAAATTAATTTATGCTAAAATAAATGAAAGAATTATACAACCGTAGCAATTAAAAGAGGTTTGTTCTTCTGTTAATTTTATTGTATCTGTAATTTCAACTAAATAAAAAAAAAAGACTCATTTCAATTTTTAACCTTTTCCACGAGGAAAAAAAGAGGAATTATTAAAAGATTTTTGATTACTATTCAACCTCACCAATTTCCTAATAATTCTTTCGTTTTTTTTGTTTTTTAATATATTCCTCTGATAATAAAAAAAAAATAAAACAAAACAAAATGTCCTGTGAGCAATTACATTATTATACAATTTACTCGTCGTCCTTTTTGGAATTAAATATTCAAAAAATCCACCTTGATGGTGGAACGTGATTTTGTGTTTTTCTTTTTGGGTGGGAATGCTGACGGTCTGGTCCTTACCTATTAAACTAATTAGGGTTTTTTTTTTGTATTTTTATTCTGTGTAACCTTTTAACCCAAAGAACAAACATAAAAATATGCAAACTCATTTGTCAACAAACAATTGTAATGACAAAAGAAAAATACTATTCTCGTGTGTTTGTTCTGAAATTTTCTGCTCCAATTAAAATTTTTACCAAAAAATAGAAAAAAAAAAAATAATAACAATGTGTACATAGCAATTACCTAAAATATATCTTTTCCTCTTTTTTTATATATTATTTTTTGTCTAATGTCCAGATAGATATTCCAACTGGAATGAGTAAATAAAAAAAAAAAAAAAATAGAACCCACACATACACTCATAAACAAAAGGATGATAGTAAAAAACAAAAAGTCTTTAACTAGTGGTGGGCAAGATTTTTTTTCTATTGTTTAATGGATTTTTTTTTGGGGGAAATTCAAATTGGAGTAGAGATGGGCAGATAAATGTCGATTAAAATCATAGAGCAATTTGTAAACAGTATCTTAGCCGATGTTTCGAGAAACAAAATATCTACGTTCCGACACCAAAATATCGAATTCTTTGACAAAAAATTATTGGATAATCGAAAAAAGTATCAATTTATTGTTACTGTAAAATATCTATAAATTGGCTTAAAAAATTTACTACAAATGATTTCTGATTTTATTTTTTAAAAAAATTGAGCTTTTTTTCCAAAATTAATCAAAATCTGGGTATTGGTTTCGTGTAGAAAAAAAAATCGAGGTTTTAATCAAAACCAACATTACGATGATGGAGAAGATCAAAAAAGTGGTTTTCGTCATGCCGTCCGTCGGTCTGTGCGTGTGTGCGTCTGTGCGTCCATCTGTACATCTAGCTAGGGCCTAAACGGATGGATGGATTTGCTTGAAACTTGGTACAGATGATTTTTACGTAATTCCCTAGACCCTTTTTTTTTTTTATTTTTTACCGACTTCCAAAAAGGAGGAGGTATTCAATTCGTCTGTATTTTTTTTTTTTTTTTTTTATGTTTTTTACCGCATAACTTTGGACAGAGTGAATCAATTTTGATAATTCTTTTTGTTTTGGAAAGCTAGTGGCTGCAATGTGGTCCCATTTCGTTCATTTTAAGCCATAGGAACTATTAGAAAAACCATAACCCCGTTTTGAATCATGGAAGTCGGTTTTGTTTTTTTGATAAAAATGATTATTTAATATCTCCATTTTAACGCATACCTCCCATATAACGTTTTCGAGGTATTGCAAATTTCTCGAAAACGGCTCTAACGCTGATCAAATTTGGTGTGCGGAATACTCTTATTGATTCCAACAAAACTGCGTTTTTAGTTTTTCTCAAAAAATGCGGAGAATGGAAATATGGCGTTGCCGTTTTTCGAAAATTGACATATTTTTTAAGTTCATATATTTTATCAAAGCATTAGTTATTTTATTTAAAATTTACAGAGATCATTATGTATAAAATGTTAAAAAAAAATATTTTTAAAAACATTTTTGAAAAAAAAAAAATGTTTAATTTAATTTTTAAACTTTTTATTTTTTTTTTTTTTTTTTTTTTTATTTTTTTTTCTACAAAATCTTAAATTTCCAATAGATATTTAAGATAAAGATACTGTGAACTACAAGAGCAAGTACGTGCGACCCAGTTGTGCATTTTATTTATCACAACTTAATATAGCTAAATATTTCACAGCAAACAACAGAAAAACAGTGGTTTTAAGTGGGGGAAATAAGCATTTTTGATTAATATCACAGTAATCGGTAATCTGTGAATCTGTTTTTCTACTGCTTTTTTGTTTTTTTTTTTTTTTACCGATGCAATTAAGAGGGTAGTGATGTTTGCTATTGATTTTTTCAATATCCAATTGTTGACTTAAGTTACCCAAAAAATAATTTTTATTATAAAAACACAAAAACCCCAACATAAAAAATCTCAAAAGAATATAAATAAGACACAAATTTGGCCGAATTGTGAAATTGATTTTTTTTTGGGTACTTCGAATTCGGATAATTGGATTTTGAATTTACCTAAGGTTGGATATTTTTTTGATAAATCGATTTTATTTGGCTCCTCCAAGCAATCGCATAACTATTTTAACCGATAAGGAAGTTCAATATTTGAAAAAAAAAGTTATTTAAAGTTGGTTCTATCTGAAAAACAGAATTATATTTAGTTAGCGTCACTGAAATACCTCTTATGAGCTTAACAGTTTGTGGATTCTTTTATGTCCGTCTCTGGTTGTGACAGGGTCTAAGTTGGTTCAGGAATAGTGGAATACTTACGTTTCATCTAGGTAGATAAAGTCAATTGAAGTCTGGGTAGTTACCAAAGTCATTCAAGAAAGGGTTAAGAAAGCCAATGTGGCACTCTTTTCATGCAAAAAAGCCATTTGTGGCAAATGGGACTTTTCTCCTAACATTGCACACTGGCGATACACATCGGTCATAAGACCAATACTTACATACGGTATGGTAGTTTGGTGGACCGCACTGGACAAACAAATAAATTCAAAAATCTATCACTATTCATGAGAAGCTCCGAGTGGTTTGGCTAGTGAGTTCCTAACTTGCTAGTCGTCTGTGATATCAGGGTCTAAGTGTGTCGGGTAATTTTCCTGACAACCACTACTACCTAACCTAACCATAGTCACGAGTTTTATTTTTTATTTTATTTTTTATTTTATTTATTTATTTATTTTATTTTATTTTTTTTATTCTCGTCTTAAGACAACATGTACAAAAACATACTATAATTAGAATTTAACTATGTAAAAAAATATATCTCAAAGACAAGGTCTTTTTTCGTCAGTCACGTGTGGGACAAAAAACGAAGAGATTATGATGTTGACTGTATTCTTAAAAAATGTTTTTTTATGAAGAAAAGAGTTTAAAGGTCAATTCAAAACAAAATCAAAAATCCTTTGATACTTACATCATCAATTAAAATTAAACAAAAATAAAATAAAATTTGTTAACTAACATGAAATACTATAGGTACGTCGCATTCAGTTTCATTTTAATAAAAACTCCCGAGGAAATGTTTTCGGAAATGTGTTTCGAAAGACTTTCAATCCAAAAACTCTTATGAATCTCGTTCCATTTCTTGTAAATAATAACAAAAAAAAAAAAGTTCCGGCAGTTATTAAATTGGAAGCTCTTCTCCTGAAAACCCTCCGCGGGAGTTTTTATTCAGAATTGGGTTGATATTCTTGCAAGATTCAGTCGAAGTTCCCCGAAAAAAAAGTGTTGCTTAAAAAATCTTAATTATAACTTCGATTTTTATCTTGGTAGTCTGCCCATTGAACAAACCAATATGACAAAAGCTATCTTTTGTCCACCGTCAAGTTTTGTATGTTAAGTCACTATTAATTGTATTTTTTCGCTAGAAAATTACAATTTTTTCTCCTGAATTCATTAACTGCAGAGTCATTTGAAACAATGTACTGGTGTTGACACCTTCTGTTAAGTTTTCGATGATAACCTTTCTTGCCATCAATTGTTAAAATTTCCTTGAATTGTTTTTCTGCTTCGAAAATTGAAAAAATAATGGCGCTCAAAAGTTTCCTTGAAAATAAATTGATATCAGGAGTAAAATTTTTGAGAAAAACCTTGTTGCTATTTTATCGATTTTCGCATAGGTAAAATAAAATTTATCTTGATATTTTCTTTTCTTTCTACTAAAGTTTTCATTGACTGCTGATTAACATCGGTTTAATAAGAGTACTTGCCCATCACTATCCCCTTGGCCCAGAAAAAATGACCAACACTATTTTAATGAAAATACCTGAAAAAAAAAAAAAAATTGGTTCAAATGTGTCTCTGAGTGGAGCTATTAATTACAACCCATGTTCTGTTCTCTTCTTTTTTTTTTCAACAAAAAAAAAAGATGTGTATTCTCGGTTTAACATTTTTATTTTTTTGTTCATTCTGTCATTCTTTTTTATACATTTTTTGTTCTCTGTTTCCAGGACAAAAACCACAAAAAAATTCATCAAAAAAAAAAACCCTTTCTTCCATACCGCTGTTGGATTTTCTTTTGAATAACCAACATATTCCTCTTTCCTCCTTTCTTTGTCGTCGTCGTCCTTAAAACGAATAAATTTGAATCCTTTTTTTGCTGAAGGTTTCTATGCGAATGTGTATGTGTGTATTTTTTTTTTTTTTTGTCTATTTATGGTGATGGTACGCAAAATGCTTATGAATGAAGTTGCGGTATTCAAAGATAGGTTAGCTAAAGTAACCAACCAAGCATCAGCATAAGTTTAACCAGGCTCCTTCACATACCTTTACTGTTTAACAAGAAATAATAAAACACACCCCCTAACAACCCACTTCTTCAGAGTAATTTTTGTTCCTGTAATGTTTTGTTGTTGTTGTTCAAGTACATACTCAGTGAAAATACATGAAGCACCCAACAAGTTACAAGGTTGCAAGTAACAAAAAATTAAGCAAACAAAAAAAAAATTACCTAAACAAAAAATTCTGAACCTGAGATGAAAATTCTTCTTGGTCTTTTGTTCGACAATTTTTTTATATAATTTTGTATTTTTTTTTTAATTTTTTGTTTTGTTGTTGTACTGTGGTGCGCCAAAAGTTAATTGTTGTGGAAAAAATTAAGATTTCAATGAAAGAATCATTTTTAGCAACTTGAACATTTTTAAAGATAGCAGTGAAAAACTCCACTTTAACATAAGCAGTTTTCCTAGGGAAAATGTTCTTATCGTTCAATCGTCAATTTATTTAGCTTATAATATTCTGCTTAAAATTGCTTTTAAATGAAAGACAACTTGAAAATGGAAAAATAGTGTAGACACTTTTAAAATAGGTATACCCTATAAGAAAAAGTTGTTGAATCAATATATTCGTCATATTTTTGTATATTAGTAACGCAAATAAATGATAAAAAAAGTTAAAATACTGACGACAAAAAAAAAAAAAAAAACAGTAATATAATTTAAAGAGCTTAGTTAAAAAACAAAAAAGTTAGTTAATCTAAAGAGCTTGGTTTTTCTAATACGGTAACCCTATTTAAATTAAAAAATGTTTTTACAAAATTTTTATCGTACTTAAGAATTGGCACCCTATATTATCTTACGCAAAAGAACGCTTAAGATAAAATTTCCTTTATATTTTAGCGTTTTTGTGTTTAAAAGTGCATACTTTTATCATTTGCAAAGGGTTACCATATTCTAACCTAAGTTTCCTTAAATTATTTTATTACATTACATTACATATTAAACTAGTCTGAAGATAAATCTCCGGACTAGAAACACTGCAGCTTCGGAATCTAGGTCCATTTTGCTGATACAACACAAGACATTAATACAATTTATTAATTTTTCACTCTGTTTCAACTTTTTTATTGCATTTTTTAAACGTTTTTTTGTTTGACCAATTTTAAAAGGTATGGCGAAAAAAGTGGTCTGGAAATTGCTATTTAAATAGGGTTGCCACATACAATTTTTAAATTGAAAAAAAAAGAAGATATTTTTTTGATTTTTTTATAAATCTGTAGGTGTTTAAAAATTTTTTGAATGCTATTAAAACTGTTCCTAAACAAAATGTATACACATTTTTTTTTAGAAAATCACAATTCCTACAAAGTTCCCATAAACAAACTTTTGATAGATTCCATCAAAGAGTTGCATACGAAAAAACGTTATTTTCAACATTTGACCATAAATATCTTTAAAATGCCAAATTACCCTTGCGAGATGCCAAACAAAAAAACCAATATTAACTACCATTACATGGAAACCTCTTTAGGGGATTTTTCAAGAATTTTGTTTTATTTTACCGAAATTAAGAGTCATAAAAAAACTGATACTGATACTTATTAAATTTATTTGCTAGCAAAAAAAAAATACAAAGGGTCAAAAATCTCCATGGGAAAACTCTTCAAAAAAAATTCCGGCTTCAAAGTTGACTAGATTGATATTGATAATAAAGCTGATTGATTTTTTTTTCCAAAATTTAATATCATCAATTCCTCAGTCTTGAAAGGCCGCTGTACAAATAAAATATATTTCTTTTAGTTGCAAAAAAAAGGAACCTGCATATAGGTAAGGGAACCTCCTTTTTTTATCTTTTTATCTTGTGTATCTTGTTACACCCACTAGAAGTTTTTTGAAGATATTCAAAATTCATCCCAGAGATTATTTGTTTATCACAGTCACACACCCGCCGAACTTCCTATTATAGAAGAAAGTATCCCAAAACTTACCTTTATTTGCTGACCATACAAAATAATAAAAATAAATAAAAAAAAAAGGAATATGACTTTCAGGCACACATAACCTTTCACCCATTCTCCTCCATAACTCAGGATTATAACAACAAATTTATTATATGCTTCTGACAAAAAACTTAAGTTCTACTAAAACTCACAAAGGTTAGAACCTGATAAAGCTTTTCCAATAAAACATTTTTTATGATATCCATCTTTGAATACAATAACAACAGCAACAACAGAAATCCCCTAAGAACCAATATTAGACTTTAGTGCTTCGAGGAAATCTCAGGACAGTAACCCAAAACAAACAAAAAATCGAAAAATTACCACAACAACAATTTAGTGATATGTATATGTGTGTCGAAAAAAAATCGCCATATCAATAAAAAGGATAGGGGCTGGCTACGCACTAAATTCGATGGACCATAGACAAAACAAAAATTGATACAGTACTGTGCAAATTCTTTTTGTATTCTAGCTCGTAGATGATTTTAAGGGGAATGAGAAGAGTCAATTTGATTGAATACCGAAAAATTGGAGAATGGAAAGTTCTTTCTCCTTGACATTTTGACTGTCAAATGTTCCGTTTTAACTCCAGAGTTGTCGAACTAAGAAAAAACCGTTTGGGTGTCAGTTTTGTCGACAAAACCGCAAGGTTATACTTGGCAAATGCAGAAAAAGCACTGACGTTCCCACGAATTTTTGCTTCTGTAATAACAAACTGTGAATCGAAAAGACGAGTAAAATATAAAATAAAAAAGATTCTACTTCCTCTACTCTTAATTGCAGCAGGGCAACGGTAGAACAGAAACTTACATTTCATCAAAATTTGTCTTCTATTACAACAAACTGTGAATTCAAACTTTGATTAATAAAAACGTCCCTTAACAAAAAAATATTTTTTCACACAACTGTAATTTTCATAATAAAAAAAAACCACAGCTATCAACAATGAAAAAAAAAAGTTATAACCAAAATGTCCTTTGAAAAGTATTTTTTGATTTACAAAACTAGGCCAATACGGTCCATTAAATCGACTCGTTATAACCCCGTTCAAATAAATCAGTCTACAAATTTATAACTTACACAATGAATTCAATTTACGTGCGTTTCCTTTGGGAGATCGGGATGATGATGATGGTTTGGTGGTTATTTTCCTTCTTTTCTGTCCATCTTTTGGTTTTCTATAATATATTTTTTACGAACTTTTATTTTTTTTTTCTCCTCTCCTTTCCACCCACTAGATGTTTCCGCAACATTAACCAATCTATTGGTTAAAGTAAAAAAAAAAAATTAAGGGACGCAAAAAAAAAAAAAACACGGACCACCTCATCGTATCTCAGAACCGCAACAATCCATTCAACCATTCAACTGAGAAAATACATGATGTAAGTCGGTTAAGTAAAAAAGAAAAAAAAAATCGATAAAAAAAAATAAACCCAAAACGTCGAAAAAAAAACACACTTCTTATCTGAACCAGTAAATCTTCATTTTAAATCGATTAACGTGCCGATTTAGATATTTCATTCCTCCATAACTCTTCGACCCTTTAACTAACCAACCTGAACCAACCAACAACGTGTTACCAAGAACATCACGTTTTGAGATTAAAGTCTTAGATGCAACTTTAACAAACTTAGATAAATTTTTTTTTTTACTTTGTATAATCTTCGAATAATTTTTTTTTTTCTTGAAAAGTGGAAGTGGTGTAACGGGTTTTAATTAAGACATTTTACTTAGCATTGGAAAAAGGATATTTGTGTTAAATCTTTCTTTTAAAATGAACACAAAGTGTCTGCGAAAGGAGTAAAAAAATATCCCCAGCACCTGCCTTTTGTTGATTTACTCAAACTGTAGCAATAAATGGTTGCTTTTCGTAGTTAAATTTAAATTTTTACACCCATGTGATTTTTCGAAAAAAAAATGGTTTCGAGTGGATTTCGGTTGACATTGATGCTAATGCTAATGCTAATGCTAATGCTAATGCTAATGCTAATGCTAATGCTAATGCTAATGCTAATGCTAATGCTAATGCTAATGCTAATGCTAATGCTAATGCTAATGCTAATGCTAATGCTAATGCTAATGCTAATGCTAATGCTAATGCTAATGCTAATGCTAATGCTAATGCTAATGCTAATGCTAATGCTAATGCTAATGCTAATGCTAATGCTAATGCTAATGCTAATGCTAATGCTTTTACTAATGCGTTTACTAATGCTGATACTGATAGCGATACTGATTCTGATTAAGTGCATAAAAGTGCCGTCAAATTGAGCAGAAAATTGTAATTAACTTTGAAAAAATTCCGACCTCCCTGAAATTTAGTACACTTGTTTATTTTATCATAACACAATAGGTAATTTTAATTCTCATTAATCTGAAGCGTGCGATATAATTTATTCAAGGACAAGTGCAAAAAATATCGTGTTTTTACTCATTTGAATTTTTTCAAACTTGGAACTAGGACATAACTCTTTAAAAACAACTAAGCAAATAATAAAGCTGGGAATCAGTTTAGTGTAATTAAAAATTCCAAAAATTAAAACCAAATTAAAAACATTAGTGTCCCGAGATGAGTTTAATTAAAAAAATCAAATAGAATTCTAAATTCTTCATTTGTGTCCCATTTATTCCACTTTTTATTGCTCTTTTATCTTTGGTGAAAAACAGTATTGCTTGAAATGAAAATACTTCTTCCATTCATCAAGTAACAAATTGCTGATGGGTCAGATTCTTATCTAGCATATGACACGACCTCCACCATCAACCAACCGTATCTGAGTTCTAACATAAGTTTTCTTCTTTTTCAAAAAAAAAAAAGGATAAAAAAACATCCTCTTATCCTTCACACAGATCATCTAATGCATTCCAAAGACAAGCACTCTTTAACCTTTTTCAAAATATAGGTACTCTTATGCTCTTCTATGTTTTTTATGAACTCTCTTTCTTTTCTGCTCTCATTGCTGCTTTAAAAGTTACAATGCACAAAAACGAGTCCTTAAGCAAGAAAAAAAAAATGTTAGACTCCAAAAAAGAAAACCCATTAAATTTCAACGATCATCTGATGATGACCAGTGACCCCAATCTGTGCCCTTCTGTATCCCAAATCTCCCACCTCCCTTTCACAACCTCTATACCTACTCTAAATCACATAAAAAAGTCGAAGAAGAAGCAACTTCAAAATAAAAAGAAATTTTTATATTTTCCAACTCAAGGCTAAGCATGTTGGGGGTTTTTATATTTTTCTTCTTTGGTATTAAAGGCGCGCGCTCCACATCCCTAAACAAAAACACACCCAACTCTCAAATGACAAATGTATACGTGACGACAAGGTACTTGGCCTCAATTATTTTCATTTTTCATTCCTCAAACAGCGCACTCTTCTTTTTTTGCCTACCATATTTATTCGTCCTCTCTAGGTCTTGTGTATGCCTATGCATCTTTCTTCTACACACTCCCATCATCACCACCGTAATCAACATCATCATCGTCCTCGTCATCATCATCATCGTCCTCTTACTGGAATATATCAGGGAAAAAAAAAAGTGAAAATCGCACAGAAAAACGAAAAGAATCTCTTGTGTTGCAAGGACAACGAGCCAAGAGCTACGAGGCATATAATAATAATACACAAACATCCACACTTTCCTTTCGGTACTTGAATGCAATTCGACAAAATGCATCCTAAGCACAAAAACAAAATACCTAAAAAAAAATTTTCCATCTGGAATGAAAAACGAGGATGAAAGTTAGGTGTCCTGGGCGTTAGTGGCAATAGGTACACAGAGAAACGTGCCTTTTGCGAGCGAAAGAATAGGTACACATGGCATGAATATGATGAAAACGAAAGTGAAATAGATGCAGATTCTCATGTCGATGCACGTGAAGCCCTTAAATCAGGATATATGATTGCCGCACAGGGTCAGAAACGGCCTCGAAAATATTTCGAAAATAACAAAAAACGCTCAGAACTAATGAGCGAGAGGAACACTTGTGAATTAATTTCAGGTTTTTTATCATGACGCTTTTTTTCGGAACCCTTTTTTTTTTTGGTAAAGAGGGATAGAGAGATAGAGAAAGAAAGAGAGGGAAAACAAAAAAATCTAAATTTCATTCGTTTGGCAGGTGAGTGCCAAAGTCATAGCAACATAAGCGACAGCCTCCTTGAGTCTGAGCACTCGTGGGAACAAATTAAAAAGAATTGGGCCACTTTTTCAAGTGCCAGAGCGCACAGAATGCAAATTTTTCATCTGTGTTTTTTTTGGCTTTTTTTTATTTTGTGAAGACCCTTTGGCTTTCTACTTTTTTATTAGGTTTAGGTTCACACGTAGTATAGGGTAAGTGCTAGAGGGAAAAAATTTGATTTTGTGGCAAAGTAAGGCTTACACGCCCTCTGTCCCGTTCCGTTCTACTTATTCGGTGGTTCTACTTTTGTGCCAGCAGTCTGTTTTAAAATAAAGTGAACAAAATAAAAAAAAAGAAACTTATATAGAACAATGTATCCTTTTGTATTTGAAACCTCTCTACATTGTTTTACAGTGGGGCAGATTGTATGAGAAAGTATGTTTAAAAAGAAGATAAGGTAAATAAAGAGTGTTGCATACTTTTATGCTATGAATTATCTTTACAATTGTCCAACACTTGAGGATCAACTCTCCTATTTTAGTCTTTATTTTTTATGATTATTTAGAAAACTAAAAAATTTAATGTCTTTTGGTTTTTACAGTTTTAGATAAATTTAAAAGATTCATTTTCTAAAATTGCATTTGTCCTCTCTCTAAAAATAGAATATTCAATTTTAATGAAATTGACGGATAATTTAAGGGACATCGACATAGTCTTCATTTCTATTCTTTCGATGTTGTACTTTTACTCCAAAATTAAAAGGAATATGGGTTAGCGTCTTGTTTCTTAATATTAAAAAATTCAAAGGATCATAATTCATAACAAAACAGTGCAAAATTATTACATATTCTTAGGGATTATACAAAATTGTAAATAAATTAAGCAATAGAGAAAAAATATTGCGATAGTTTATATTACATATATTCCGTATTATTATTAGAGATGTGAAATCAGCAGTCTTTTCCAACATTCTCAAAATTCATCAAATTAATTGCATATTTTTTGGAGTTTTCGCCCAAAACTCTTTTTTTTTTTAATGGAATAAAATTTAATTATTTCCTCACAATTACTTTTCTGTTTGTTTAAATTAATTTTGTATTTCAAGTATGAGAGTTCGTAGAATCAGATAAATATTTAGCAAAGGATGCATAAAACTTTTTCTCAGGATTGTGATCTTGGTTTCACTTCTTAGAAAAAATTACAAAAATAAAAATTGCATAGTAATCTCGTACTTTAAATGCTTTGCAGAAAATATTTCTTAGAATCATGCACGCATTTTACAAAAGTGAACATTTTAAAAATGAGAATATTAATTGAAAAACAATTTCTCTATAAATTGTATTATATTCAGAGTTTTTCATAGAAAAGTATATTTTATTTTATTTTGTTTGTTTGTTTTTTTTTTAATAATTGCTAAAAAATAACATCAAAATGTTCCTTTTTATAGCCTCCAAATGACATTGCATATTTTTTGCTCTCGGATAAGCTCTTTTATTTCCGCAACTCGTAAAAACTGACTCGTTTTTCCTGTTGCAAATTTCCGTACCTATTATACCATTTTAAAATAAAAGATTGCATATTCTTAGTATGAAATGGTTTAAAAATGTATTTTAATAACAAATCCTCGTTAAAATTTCCATAATTCTAATAACTTACACTTGGTGGAACTAATGTGCCGGTGTTCTCAAGTAACGTAATGGTAACATAATATCCTCTTATTTGACAGATATTTTGCATAGTTTTAGGATGAAACAGTTAAAAAGTAATTTGCTTTGGGTAAATCTTCCAGAACTCTTACAGACTTTGATTAGGTGCTACTGACTTGCTGGTATTCTAAAGTAACCCAATATCCTCTTGCCTAACAAAATAATTGCATACTTTTAGGATCGACACAAGTGCGGGAGTCATTTTTATATAATATTTTTGGATATCCAATAATTTTAACACTCTAAATCAAATAAAACTCAGAATATCCCACTGTTTCTGCTGGCCTTATAACTTCTACACAATGGTGGTTCTGCTGCTGCATTTTTTTGTCACTTTGGCCCAGCCCGTCCAGGACTCTTGTGTGCACAATTACTTTTCCTCTGTAGACTTCTTATTATATGAGCTCGTTCTTTCTGGTTTTTTGTTCTCTTTCTGGAACAGAAAGTGACAAGTGGCGATTGGGTTTTCGGGGCAAAAAACAAAATGAATTCCAGGGACGAAATGGTAAAAGAGCAAAAAATAAAAAAAAAAAAATAAAAAGTAACGTTCCCAAACGGATTTCCCATTTTTCCTATGCATTTACGCGCGCTTGTATGTTTCTTATTCATTTTTTTTTTTTGTTTTTCAAAATACAAAAAATAAAAACAACAAGATCTCCTTCAAAATTCCTACTCTCCTTCTCTCTTCTTGTCTAGTTTCTTTGCTGTTTTCAACGATAATGTGCCATGAAAATGGAATACCGTGTTTTATCAAGAAGAAGAAGAAGAAGACGAAAAAATATAACGGAAGTATGGCAGGTACCCTGTTAACAAAAAGGGGTGCAGGAGTAGCGGAGGAATTGAGAAGAACTATAAACCTAGTCATGATAGTATTTAGCACACATTTTGTTTCACATTTTTCATGTTGTTGTTGTTATACCCTCTCTTATTTTACTCGTCCTTTCTCCCTCTCTGTTGATTTCTATCTCTCTTTTGCTCTGTCGTTGATCCTTTTCGTGCTGTGTCTTAAGTATGCTGCTTATAACAAAACCAAGGAAGTCATAGGGAAAAAAGTTGTGTTACAATTTTTATTTTTATGGCTTGAAGCAATCCTTTCAGTTTTTTTTTTTCAGATGTTGTTATTTCTATATGAGAAGGTATTTGTTTTTCTATTTTTTTGTTATTATTTTGTTTCTCTCTTGTATTTGTGTGTGTCTGTTGAGGAGTGAAATAGTATCCTGCGGCCTTTGATTCGGATATTTGATTTCACTTAGGAAATAGTAGCGTTGGATGTTTTTGTTGTTGTTGTTGTTGAATGAAGGAATCTCGTGTTGTGTTTCTTTTTTTTATTTTTTTTAAGTTCAATTTGGAATGATGTCGGGGTCGACTAAGTTTTGTTTAAAAGCATTTCGTTTGGTTTTTATAGTCCAGTCATTTTAGATTTGGTTGTATGGAGGTCTGAGAAATAATTCGCAACTGCAATTCGGACTAAAAATATGAAAGTACACTAGCACAGGAATTAAACCCCCCATTTTCCGAACAAATGTTTGGACGACTTTAGCCGCCATTTTGTTTTGAACAGTTTTGCGACTATCGCTTGTAGTTCGGCTAGTTTTGGTCTTAGAGAAAAATGTTATGAGACAAAGTTGTAGCAAATTTTATTTCCCACAAAAAATGTTAAGTAAGTTTTTATTCTAAAACCTACCATTTAGGAGTTATAATGAATTTCGTAAAATGCTATGCTCACTTATTTTTTATATTCACCATAACTTTTTTTTTCAAACTTTTATTAAAAAATTGTTGTTATAAAAGTTAAAGAGCTACTAATTATCTATGTTTGTCTCATACTAAGTTTTTTTGTCCGAGTTGCCGTTTCCTCACTAAAACAAAAATTCAATAAAAAAATTAGCAAAAACAGGGTGAGGGGAGAGTACGATAATTGTGGTGCCGAGATTTTATAACAGTTTTTTGAAGAAGGGTTCAATACAAGTATTTTTTACTATCGGAAGGGGGGTCTATCTCCCCCCGTTTATGCGGGAGGGGCAGTTTTCTAAAAAAAAACAGCCTAAAATAAAAAAAAATATTAAAAAACAACGGCAACACTTACAGTTATGAATGATACATTTTTCAAAAGCCACAATTATATGCATTATTGTAGTTTTTAAATGGAGCTATTAAAATTTACAGTTTTTGAAATAATCGATTAAAAAAAAATTTTTTTTTCCTAAATTTAACTTTGAGATCGATTATTTCAAAAACTATAAATTTTAATAGCTCCATTTAAAAACTACAATTATGCATATAATTGTGGCTTTTGAAAAATGTATCATTCATAACTGTAAGTGTTGCCGTTGTTTTTTAATATTTTTTTTTATTTTAGGCTGTTTTTTTTTAGAAAACTGCCCCTCCCGCATAAACGGGGGGAGATAGACCCCCCTTCCGATAGTAAAAAATACTTGTATTGAACCCTTCTTCAAAAAACTGTTATAAAATCTCGGCACCACAATTATCGTACTCTCCCCTCACCCTGTTTTTGCTAATTTTTTTATTGAATTTTTGTTTTAGTGAGGAAACGGCAACTCGGACAAAAAAACTTAGTATGAGACAAACATAAATAATTAGTAGCTCTTTAACTTTTATAACAACAATTTTTTAATAAAAGTTTGAAAAAAAAGTTATGGTGAATATAAAAAATAAGTGAGCATAGCATTTTACGAAATTCATTATAACTCCTAAATGGTAGGTTTTAGAATAAAAACTTACTCAACATTTTTTGTGGGAAATAAAATTTGCTACAACTTTGTCTCATAACATTTTTCTCTAAGACCAAAACTAGCCGAACTACAAGCGATAGTCGCAAAACTGTTCAAAACAAAATGGCGGCCAAAGTCGTCCAGACATTTGTTCGGAAAATGGGGGGTTTAGTTCCTGTACTAGTGTACTTTCATATTTTGAGTACAAATTGCAGTTGCGAATTATTTCTCAGCAAAAGTATAACTTGACTGGACTATTAGGAAAATGTGTTTTTTGTTGTTTTTGCTTTTATTATTTAAGTTTATTTTTTTTTACTTTTATTTTTTATATGATTTCAAGAAGGCTTTTTTCTCGTTTTTTTAAAATATTTTCTTTTTGCCTCATTGAAGTCTTTCGAAGAAATTCTAGATACATAAATACGTATGAGTTTGCGTGTGTTTGTGTTGGTACTTTTGTGTTTGTATAGAAGAAGAAGAAGACGTTGATTTATGTTACATCCGGTAGAAAAGATTTTCTATGGATTTTGTTACAAAAAAAAAAAAACAGATGTTTTTGACAAGCTTTGGGGGTAGATTTAATGTTTGCAATGTTGGAAATTCGTTTTTTTTTATGGATAGTAAAGCTTTTCGGAAGATTTGGTTTTGATCATCTAAAAGGAAGTTTAAAGTTTTTTTTATGTGTCTTTTCTTAGTTTCGGTTGAACAAAAAAGAAGTTTATTTTTCTGTTTACTTATTTGTGATAGATCTTGAAATTGTATACACTTTTGGGTAAACTTCATTTTATAGAAAGATTAAAGTTTTTTATTCAATTTGATAAAAGAAATGTTAAAAAAAGAATTCAATGTCAAGGGTTGTTAAACATTTTATCATTATTTGAGTGCCATGATTCGGGGACTTATTGTTGATCTCTTTCGCCCTATAAAATCAAAATCGCATCAAAGTTGGTAATTTTTTTTTAGCAATTTTCGTTCAAAATACACATATTAAAGATATTTTCACCAGTCACTTATATGAAAACTTCAACAAAAAGTAAATTTTGTTAGATTAATTGACACCTTATGAAGTACATGTTAGTTTTTAGTAGTATTACTTATTGATTGATAAAGGTTTATGTCATAAAATTAAATTCATCGCTGGTAATTACTTTTCCATGAGAATTTTAATGGATTTAAAATATTCCAAAAAGTGATAAAGTTTTACTCAAATTGGCCTTTATTTTTGAATCTATTTGGTCATATGCAAGGTGCATTGTTGAAAAAATTCGACTGAAAATGCGATTTCAGCAGTGGAATAGTACCTACATACAAACTCTTTATAGTTAAGTGTTCGCTTTTTTTCGTTATTCAAAAGCATTTGCTTCTTGTCTTGTCTTCCTCGTCATCAAAATATACTATCAGAATACTACAAAAGTAAACATTTTATCAATTGACAATAAAATGTTACAAATACGCCACAGTGACCAACCTTCTACATCTGATTGACTTGTATAGGTTCTAAGAAATTAAGTCTTTAGTTCTCTTAAAGTAATATTTGTAACAAAACTATTTAGTGATAGCTTATAGTAAATTTATACAAAACAAAAATAACAAAAAAAAGCTGTTATATTTTTATAGCGTCAAAATTAATTATGTGTTGTGTGGTTTTGTGGTAAAATTATAAGATAATAAACTGCCACCTATAAAACATACTATATTATATAGTTTCAATTAGAATAAAGTGTCTTGAAGACATAAAACATATGCGAATGTTGTTGAAGCAATTTATAAAATTAATTACTCTTACCATAAATTATTACCCATGTAATATTGTATGATACTTTTACAGTGCTGTGCAAACAATTGTTTGACAAAATGTGCTTTTTTGTGCTTAAAATGTGTCAAAACAATGTTTTCATACTGTTTTAGTTTTTAAAAATAAATATTAAAGAAAAATATTATTTGATTTTTAACACTTTTTTTTCTTTTTTCTTTTTCAGGTAAGCTTAAAAACAATATTAGTTTCGAAGCACTCAGCGTAAGTTTTTAATTTCTATTCGTTGTTATTGGAGCAACGCAATATTTTTGAAATAGTTTCTTGAGAATTCTGAAAAATTTATTAAACATTGCATTTTTTACTCGATAATGCAATAATATTTTTTTTATATGCAAAAACCAGTTTAGACTTTTAAAAATTAGCTGGTACAATCTTTAATTTTACTGGTCGCAATGCGAACTTTGGAAACAAATCTCTTCGTTAACAATATTTTAGTGCATACCTATATAAATATAAATATTACATCTTTTATTAAAATTACTCTTTTAATTTAAATAATCTTCGACTTATTTAAAAAGTTATTGTAAGTTAGAGTTATGGTAGTCAATTTTGTATGGTACATAGGTAAAAAATCATGGAAGTGGGAAATTCCAACATCTGTTTTATAAACAAATCAACTCATTTTTAGTTCTAGAGCGTTCCCGGAAATGACGTTTTGACCTTTATTATTTTTTATTTCTTACATTAGCCGTGTTTTTTTGGTAACTCAGTACTTAGCTCAGTAAAATTTTGTTCGGGAAACAACAACACATGATTGCTAAGGATAAACAAAAGTTATTTATTGCTTTACAGAGAAAAATTTTTCTGTTAACCCTTCAACAATAAAAGATATAAAATAAAAGTAAACGCTTGTTGTTGTTTAAAAAAGTCAAAAATTTAGGACATGCCATTTGTTTTTTGACATAATCTATTTTTGGGGGATGAATATCGAAAAAATTATTAAAATCGAATTTGTAGACCACATTCAGACCTACAATGTCGTATTTTTATATTTTTTTTTGGACAAAAATTACGACTTCCAGCCGGCCGCAAAGTCGTTTAGTCTGCGCCCACCGCCAAGCAAGCCGCCCCACTGTGGGGCAACTTGTATGGGAGACCGGAAAAAACTCAATTAAAACTAAACTACTGAACCAATTTTCATGAAATTTGCAGAAAAGGTAGCTAATAGCAAGACAAATGACCACCCATTGCCACGCCCACTCAGAAAAAAATTATATTAAAAAATCAGAAATCAAGTTTTTGCAGCTGTAAATGACTTACTTCCAATCGCTTTTTTAGAAAAATCAAATTTTTTTGAGTTTATTTGAACATTTGATTAATAAATACCGTTTAAATTTTACATAAATAAAAAAAAAATAAAAAATTTTCAAAAAAAGGAAAAATGTCCAAAAACGGTAGGTATGGCATTTTTTTCAAAATTTAACTTTCTTGGAAACTTTTTTTTCCCTGGTTAGTTCTAAAATTTAAACGGCTACCAAGCCTAAACTTTTCCTTCAATTAGCGAAACATTCCATCAAATCATTCCATCCTTTTTTTGGAAACAAGTGGAACTAAAGATAAGAGAATCTCCAAATAACCAGTTTTACTGTATTCCGATTGCGATAGTTATAAATAAAGTCAAAAAAGTGGCTTAGTGAATAAAACATTTGTTTTAATAGGTAAATGTGCAATGCAGGTTTCATTAACACAAACTCCTGATCCCAACAGCGACTAAATTGGGAAAAACTTTAAAATTGTGGGTTTAAAATTTTTTTTTGCAATCTTATCAAAAATTTTGGGCTGTTTAGCAAAACGGACTTCACATTCAGATTCAGCATACCAAAATACATTTAGAAAGATTTGTCTGGCCAAAAATAGCTGCATATTTCTTTTTTGCCTTATTTTTTTTTATGGTTTTTTGAATGACTTTTTCAGATTGAAATTGCTATAAAAACCGAATACGGACGTCTTCGGGTGAGATTTTTTTTTTAAACTATTGCTGAGATTCAATACTATCTATTAAAACCTATCCGCCAACCGAGGCAGACGGAGGCAGTAGTTAAAACCTAATTTGAACCTAGAAAGTCACTAAAATTGAATGTTTTTTTGTCAAAAAAATTGTATTCAATTCTTTTTCGCTAAACTAATGTACCATATTGTTTGTCAATTTATTTTAAGCCTATTTACAAAAAAAATTGGTTCAAACCTTTAAATTTTAAGGAAAATAGATCATTTTGAAACTACTCTTGTATTTTTATCAGTTTTCACTGTTTTTCAACTTTGAGCGATAATCTCCAGGACCACAATTTTTTTTTGAAAAACAGTTTTCATTTTCTGATTCTTCAACTAATTTACTGTTAGTAACACGTGCAGTATTAAAATAAATCGTACTTCCGAAAGTTAGGTTTTTTCCGCCTTTTCCCCACTGTGCGCCCGCCCGTTCGGTTTTAAAAAAACAATCATTCATGCTTTTTTTAATGTTTATATTATTGTATCAGTAACACATACATACAAATGTATGTACTTATTTAATAAATAATGTGAAGAAGATGGTAATGGTTTTTTTGTAACCCCAATTTTATTAACCCAAATTTTGTAAATACAGTATACCGGCTTTTTGTGTTGATTGTGCATTTTGTAATTTGCTTCAATCTCTATCTCGTTCATCAAAATTGCAATTAGATCAGTGCCAATAATTTTTGAAAATAAAAAAATTATTAGCAGCATATGGGTGGTTGGAAAATTTAGGATAAATGGTATATGAAAGCGGAAAAATAAATTGCCCACAAACTAAGCTTTTTTAAGCATCCTCTACAACATATCCAAAATTTAGCTTTCTCGGTCATTTTGCATTTCCAAATGTATATAATGACTGGCCTATTCAATCGATCCACTAGAAGCAACAATCTAATCCCTCATCTATATAATTACTTCAATTCATCCCGTTTATTTTTCATTCGTGCTGTCAGACTCTGGAATTCTCTCCCATCAATAATCAAATAAATTGTAAACGTTAAAATGTTTAAAACTGCAATTTTTCTTCATTTCTCATCCCCTTCCAGTCCAACATTAGCCCTAATCCAACTATGATACTATTCCTATTCCCAAAGATTTGCTCATCATAATTTATCTATTTTTTTTTTTTGTTTTTTTTTTTTGTTTTCTTAATCAATGTTAACTTTACACTATATCTAAGAACTATAAAAGACTGTACAAACTGTACAAACTGTACAAACCGTTATTGTCAATAAACTTAAACTTAAACTTGCCACCTTCATGATTTTGACCCATACGTTCTCTCTCAGCCTAAAAAAAAAACGTCAAGAATTCGATTCTATCTGCTCTGAGAAATTTTCAACTCCTGCGTGAGACGGTTCTCGATTACAGAGCTCGTTTCAGATCCGCGCTTTCAAATCCTTTTCTAGGTACCGTCGTCATCGGGGTTCCTCAAGATAGTCACTTAGGTCCTCACCTTTGCATCTGTTCTATAAACGATATTGAAATAATTGTAAAAATTTAAATATCTCACTATACGCCAACGATACGAAATTCTTTTTCTAGTAAGGAACATCCTGAAATTTCTTGATGGCAGCCTTGTTAAATTTTGTTCAATGCTCACTCTACCATAACTTGCCTTTTCATTTAGTTTGCTTCTGCATAGTTTCAAACGTGTTGAGCTATAAAAACACAAGTCTGCTTTTAATTTCTCCTTTGCGTTACATCCCATTCAAGTTTTATTTTCGATTTTTATTATTTTATCTCGTCTTAACCGGCTCCGTTTGATTTATTTATTTATCTTTTCTTCTGTGCAAAAAAAAAATAAATAAATAAATAAAAAAGGATAAAACTTATGGTGTTGACCATGACATAGATATTTCCTAGATTCCTTGCATCTTTTATGTTTATTTTCTTGATGAAGTTCATGTTTTTTGTTTTCTTATAATTAACTCAAGGCATACCTACTTTGTAGCTAAAGAAGTTTATCTAAAAGATACTATCTCATACCGGTTATCTCGAGTGTTAGACAAGGGAATGTGGGGAAGAAGATTATAAGGATGTTGAATTATGGCAGACGGTTGAAATGTATCCTTTTTTTTCTATTTTCTGTTGAAACACTAAAAACTTGACGTGACCTTCATCTTGAAGACGGGATTATGATTTGTTGATTAGTTGGTTGAGCTCCTCCTCTCGTTCGTCTGTCTCGTTCCATTCGCAGTTGTTGTAGAAGAAGTTCTGTTTTGGATGTTTTTCATCTTGGTGTTCCTGCTGCCACAGCCAGAAGGAATTATTTTTGTGGCACATAAAAGCTAGAAAAGTTTGGACTTCACACTGCCGCGAGCTCAGCATCATACCGCGCTGCACCGCACCGCACCGCACCGCACCGCACAGCCGCGGCACCACCGTGCGTCATCGTCAGTCGTTTGAAACTTACGACTTGTAGTTAGTCCTACAAAGAGTGGGAAATAAGAAGTTTTTCTTGGCAAATTTTACGGTTCAAGTTTTGAAATTGAATTTCTTGTGGTTTGCGTTTGTGGCGGCGCGGCGGCAAGAAACGAAGAAGAAAAGTTTTTTTTTTCTTTCCTTTTGAATTTCACTTTTAAGGTAAATTCATGATCAAATGTTGAATTAAAAAAAAAAAGTAGAAAAAAAAAATTCCAAGTTCTTCCTTACTCCTTTTTGATTAGGGTTGGAATATTTAAATACTCTCGTCATAGTTGATTAATATTAGTCGTAGAAGGGGGTAAGGCGGCAAAGCGCGGCAATGTCGGTGACAGTGATGGAGTCAATTAAAAGAAGGAAGGATGAAGGATGATGTTTGTTTTGTGTTTCTTGGTATAAATGAATGAAAGACGACACCTTGAGGGGTGTTAATCCCAGTGTTCTGTTTTATTTTTTCTGTTAAAGTATCGATTTGGAGTAAATGGCAAGATACACAAACAAACAAGCAACTTGAGAGAATTTTTTTTTTTACTTTTGTTACTTTTTGTTGTTTTTGGCTTATTTTTTATTTTGGTTTTAATGTCTATCATTCTTAGGCTCCTGTCACGTTCGGAATTGACATGCTTTTAGTAAAAGGATGGGGATTTTTTTTTTCAAGTTATTTATTTATGTATTTTTTTTTTTTTGTTGCTGTTTGTTTGTTGTTGCTTTTGGTGTTGTCTTCGAGAAGGATTTGTTGATTTTTCTCTGGAATTTGATCTTTTTGATGGGGGTACAATTTTTGTACTTTTTATATTTTGGTGATTTTTGTTAAATACAATTCAAGCATTTGAGATTTATATTTAATTTAAGTTTTTTTCTTTTCCTATTTTAATTTTAAGTCTTATAATTTGTTCAGTGGTACTTAAAAGAAAATCTTTGAAGTGTTAAAATTTATTTATAATAGTGGGGTAAATCAAAGATGTACAATTTTTGTTTAATTAAGAAATAAGTTATATCTAAAGTTTTCTTGCGTAAATACAAAAAAAAAAAACAATAATTTTTTGGCCGTTTAGATGAGACGAGCACTTTTCTCAATAATTGTAGGTACATTTAAATAAAATACAAAAAAAACAAATGTGAAAAAGGAGTGGGTAGCAAAATTAATCTACTTTTACTTTTCGCATCAATTCAAAATTAATTCTTTTACTATCTATTATTTGAAAAAAAAAAAAATGTATTCTGAGTAACTGGGGCGTTTCTGTTAATTTATTTGAGAAGAAAATCCCAAAACAATGGAATGGCATTGAGAAGTAAATAAAAAAGAGGTTGTCTGTAAAGCCGGTTTACGGACGATGATTTTACGTGATAACGTCGTAAGAAAACAGGTTGTGTGCTTTTGTTTAAAATGAGTCAATTGAAGCGTTTACTTTTTCAAACAATCATAATTTACGAGAAAAAGCTAAAAAAAATACCTTTTTTATTTTCTCATTATATTAATTTTTTTATTTTAAAAGTTTACAAAAAAAAATTATGCAATTTAAAAGCCAAATATTTCTTCTTAACCCTCTACTGCATGAATTAATATTAGCGGACGAAAAAATTAAAAAATGCTTTACATGGGTTCTTTGGGTTGTTTCAAAACGGTTTACATTAAAAAAATTTGTTTAAATTAATTAATTTAAAAAATTTGTTTATAAGCCAAATTTGGCTTCGTATGCATTAAGGGGTAAGAAATTTTACTAATTTTATTTATTCAGATTAGGTAAAGAATAAAATTAAAATTATAAAAAGATAAATATTTATCATTTAAAAACAAAATAAAGTAAAATAAATACATTGCATTACAAAAGGTTAAGAATTACTTCAAATTTGGCTCATTTTAAGCCATGGAACCGAGAAAAGCAATTTGTTTTTTCAGTTACATATATTTTTTCTGGTTCACATTCTTTCCACTGTCGAAGTAAGTCTTGCTCCAACATTTTCACCCACTCCCAGATCTTAAAAGAACTAAAAAGTAATAAAATGATTGAAAAATATTATAGGTGAGCCTCCCTCCACCTAAATTTTTTGTGGTTACGCCCCTGGAAATGGGGTTAACATTAAAAAAATGTCTCTAAAAGCGAAGGGGCTCTATTTCTGAAGTAAAACATATGTAAAGGAACAAAATTTACAACAAAAAAATTTAACAAATTGTGTAGATTTACAACCCCTTTATGCATACGAAGCCAAATATGGCTTCCGTACTTTTTGCCCTCCCAAGACCAGGCCAATCATTTTTTTCAGTAAAAATTGGTTCATAGCATACATAATAAGACAATCCATCAAAAATAAATTTTTAATTCCACTTTTCTTTCCAAACAAACGCAGTAATTAACACTTAAAGTATGAAAATATTCTACACTTTCGATTTCAATGCACACGACTGATCGACTCACCTGTGATCATAAAATACACCTTTATTTTGTGTCGGACACACGAAAAAACTATCTCTATGGGTTCTCAGAAACACAAAGAAGAGGATTGTATTGAATCTTTACCATTTTTTTGTGACAGAGAAGAGAAAAGTGCATACAAATAGACAAAACCATATTTGGCTTCGTATGCAGTAGAGGGTTAAGAATAAAACCATTTTTTAGTTTTTACAATGCGCAAAAAGTATAAAAATAATTTATTGAAAACAATAATTTTCATAAAAAAAGAAAAAATAAACTTGAATTTTTATCTTCTCACGTCATTTTTTTCCCTAACAACATATAAAAAATTTTATACCATCTGAAAGCTTATTGTCTTAGCTCAAAATATATATATATCGATCAGGTCTATGAGACATCTACAAAAAGAGCTAGAAATTTTTGAACTCGATCGAATTTCATTAAAAAAAGCAAAAAAAAAAAATTTTTTTCTTTGACAACCTATAAAAAATATGTACAATGTGTAAGTCTATCATTACTCTATATACTTTATTCCTGTATCTATTAAAGAAAAAAAAGATAAAAATAAAAAACGATGAAAATCGGTTAAAAACGGTTTAAAAACGTGTTTTTTTAAAACTTGTTTCTTTTGTTATTCAGTCACAACTCACTAAACGATTCCAAGTTTTTGCACATGTATGCATAAGCCTACATGTCCTATAAGTTTGAAATTTTTTGAACGCTCCAAAAAAAAAGCTTAAAATCAAAAATTACCAAAAAATACCCCTAAAAAACAAGGTGTTTTTCAAAAATTCATATTTCGAAACGCAGAGTGTTGGAAAAAAATTCGTATCAGACGCCTAATTTTTTTTTCTCTCATCTTATTTAGAATTGTCAAAAAAAATTTCCTTTACCCAAAATCATCATTTTGTCATAGCCCAAACACGTGTACAACGTTCAAACAAAACGTTATAGCTTAGTTTCAAAATTTTTTCTTAAATGCAGTTATTCTTATATTAATCTCATCTATCTATAGCAAAAAAAATCAATTATCTACGACTTCGCGTTTAGATTTATGCCTAAATTTCATCTTTTCGTTTTACCCCTGTTTACCCTATTAAATGACGGAATTTTTAAAAATCCTTCATTTGGATTAAGCTTTAGGTAATTATCTTTCAAATAAGCTATAGAAGATTTTTGTATCTTTAATAGTTTGTTTTTAATTTTGAATTGAAATTTGTTGCCGCACTGCGAAAGTGCGAGAGTGCAACGTTAGAAAAAATGGCGTCACTTTTTTGTGGTGGCTGCCATGGTTCATCGATTTATAAGACGTTGTCACGTCAAAAAAAACTTTGTCTACTGTTACATCGTAAAGCTATTTCTTTTTGATTTGTTCAAATCGCCAAAAATTAAAAAAAAACCAGCAAAGCAAAAAAAAACAAAACAAAATAAAATAAAAAAAAAAAAACCATCGAATGCCGAAACCCGGGATTGAACCGGGGACATTTAGATCTTCAGTCTAACGCTCTCCCAACTGAGCTATTTCGGCAGATGTGGTTCTTGTATTCAATTATGCAGGCTAGGTTTTTGGATATGCTAAATAAATTAAATAAATAAATATTTGGAAGATGTGAAAAAAGTATGGTGTTTGGGTTATCTTATCGTACATTCGTATGTTTTGTTTAAAAATTAAGATGATTTTGTTTCAATAAAATACTTAATTCTTAAGGCTCCAAACGGGGAAATGAGTATAAATATGTCTATTTAGATAGTAAAAGTGGTTACGTTGGGTATCAAAGTCAACTATTCGATTTTTTTCGACGAAGAAAAAAATTCTTGTGCAATAATATTTTTTTTTTTAATTCAAAAAAATTTAAATTTAAATATTTATTTTTCTTTTATTCATTTCAAATGTTTTTTTCTTTTTTTGCATTGATATTTTTACCTGAAAGCAATAAAAGATCTTTATTTTGTCGGCATTTATCAGTAGCCCACTCCGAGCTAAAGACTAATATAGCAGTTCAGTTTTTGAAATGATGAATGAACCAACAAAATTGTATTATATTTCGAAGAATAAACATTTATAGCCATTTTGTTTTTTTTTTTTATTTGAAATTTCCGCTAGGTTATTTGAGATTCAAAAAATTCTGTGTAAATAAGCTCAAGAAAATTTGATCACAACAAAAACATTACTGTTAAAAAAAGAGCCAAGTCTCCTATGTTGAAATTATGCTGGCACAAAAAGTACTGAAATGTAAAAGTGTACAACGTTCTAAAGCTTTGCTTTAAATTTGTATAAATAGAATTTTGATTGTTCTCTTGACAATTTTACAGATTTTTAAAGCTATTTGAAAAATTGCCAAGAAAACAATCAAAATTCTATTTATACAAATTTAAAGCCAAGCTTTAGAACTTGGTAAATTTTTACATCTCAGTACTTTTTGTACTCTAAAATATTTAATGTAAATTAAGTGAAAATGGGCGGTTACCACGCCCCCTGAATTGAAAATCCACAAAGCCCATCAACGTGCCAAATTACAAGTTTCTACGATAGCGGGAAGTTCTCCATAATTTTGATGATCTGTCAGTGAGTGAGTGAGTCGGTCAGTTACGGTTTTTTCGATTTTTGAAGCCCTATATCTCAGGAACTACTCATCGTATGTAGCTGAAATTTTGTGAGGAGCTTGGTTTTTCCCAACTTAACAAATGCATCTTTGGTATGGAAGTTAGAGGGGGCTTAAAATGGCCTGAGTTGTTTCCTGTAAATAAGGGTGTAGTGCCAAAGTTGCTAGAGAAATTGGCTTAGCACTACCGTGCCCCTTGATTCTGTGCATTTTACAGTGATAAGGAGAAAGTCGTTTACAAATCAAAAAAAAAAAAAAATGATGTTTAATTAGATCTCAAAAGTTCGGACTTAAGGAAGAATAATCATTTTTAGCAAAAAAACAAAACCGACTTCCATGGATCAAAACTAGGTTTTATGGTTTTTAAAATAGTTCCTATGGCGAAATTTAAATGGGACCACACTGCAGCCACCAGCTATCCAATACAAAAAGAATTATCAAAATTGGTGCACTCAGTCCAAAGTTATGCGGTAACAAACATAAAAAAAAAAAAAAAAAATACAGACGAATTGAATACCTCCTCCTTTTTGGAAGTCGGTAAAAAAAGGTTGTTTTTGCCGGCTTACTACATTTTAAAAATCTAACCTTGCTTTAATTTTATTAAATAATAGCTAGTAAACATTTTCTATAAAAGTGAACTTTATTTCTTTTTATAGCATTTAATGGAGGCTTTAAGTCCATATTTGAATTTTCTTTTTAAATATTCATTGCTGAGGTATTGCTTGTTAAAACCAAAAGTATGGTTTTTGGTTTGATGGCAAAAATGTCATTAAACTGTCTCTGGGGTACGACTATGTTAATTAATAAATTTTTTGGGTCGCAGAAATCGAAATCCAAAATCCATTTTTTTCTATCTTGTCAGGTTTCTGAGATAACCTCAAAAAATTTCTAATGTCTAGCATTAATCTTCATTTTTTTGTGTTGCTGTAACATTTTTTTTAAGGTTAACTCGAAAATCAGACGAAATAGGGTAAAATGGACTTCATATATGTAGTTTACATAGTCGCACCTCCAGGTCGAAACTTTTTTTGTGTCTGTGTTTTGTTTACGAGATATTCATTGTAAATTTTAAATATTACAATATTAAGCTTACCTCAGAGACCATCACAAGTTTTTCTAGTTAAGACCTTTACGTAAGCTTGTCATAAACCCACTTTGTTTCTATATAAACATAAATTGAACAATATTATTTTTAAATTTTAATTAGAACCTTCCACAAAATGTGTGCAAAACTTTCTAGAACCTGTGTGTCCTATAATCTTGCATTTTATATTAAATTTATATCCTTTATCTTGTATAAGGATTTACAAACAAAATACATACATAAATTCTACGAGTAAATGTGATTTCAAGAAACAAAGTTAAAGTCAATTTATCCATATTTTGTGTCACACAAAAAGCTTTATATAATTCATTCCCCCCTCAAAACCCCCTCTCTAATATCCAAACAAACAACAACAAAAAATATTAAGATCTAATCTAAACTAATCAAAAAGTCCATAAAAAAAGAAACTTTCAACATAACAGACTTTATGACAGCTGAACTTACTTGGCGTATGTATACGCGTTTTCTTCATTTTTAAGATGACTAAAAAAATAAAGAAAAGATGCCATCGAATCACCTTTCTCTTCTGGTTTGTCTTCTTGTTCTTGGTAGATTAAAATCTTCCTTTCAATTTCCCTCATACTAACTCTCTGCACTTAGAATTAGAACCAATCTGCTTTTCGTTTTTTTTTTTTTTTTTTGTATTTTAAAGGATCACGTGCCAGGCACACGTTCTTTTTATAATACGCGCGGTTTTTTGTTTAGTTTTTTTTTTCTTTTTTTTTTGTGACAAAAAGTAGAGAAATTTTACTTCGAGGCTTTTATAGTTTTACAACTGTATCTACCTCAATATAATTTCATTTTTTCCTTTCTCTTTTTTTTTTTTGCTGTTGTATATAGGTATCCTCCTCCTCTCATCACTCTTGTGAATCCTTGTGTGTTGTAACCAAAGGAGGTAAAACCAATCTACCTACAGGTATCTTCTCTTCTTGCATCACAAAGAGCTTTGCAAAACAGAATAGAACTTGGGTTGGCGGCGGTCGGTGGTGGAGCTCCTTCATAAGCATACTCTCTTCTCCATCTCATAATTCCTGATTACAAATCCCTGGAGAGTTTGTCATTGATACACTTACATCACAACAACACTTGGTTGTGTAAAGCAAGTATAAGAGGGGGCGTGTATACATATTTATACAGATTCAAAACTGGTTGGTATAGCAGGGCCGTGGCTTTTATAGAGATATAAGTTACGAATGTTGAGCGTATACTCTGATGTAATATAATATACTTGAGAACCTCTTACATATGTAGGTATTATATTTTGTAGAAAAATGGAGTACTCCCATGTGAAATATTTTGAGGGATTAAAGTTGATTATGGGAAAGAAAAAAATAATTGTGTTCCCTGCCGATAGTAGTGGATAGGGCGAGGGGGTAAAAATCTGAAAAAAAATATTATTTTTTTAAATTCTATTACGTTAAAAACTAACGAAGGTTATTTATGCAGTATTGGCAAGTTAAAATAAAATTGTATTATATTGAATACGTTCCACAAGCTTCTTTCCTACACATTAATTTTGTTGTTCTACGTATGATTTTTTCTGATTGAAGCCTCTCTGATAGAAGCTCTTGAGTAATAAACTCCATACAACTGTTTTTGTTGCGATTGCGATTCAGAGGTTGTGGATTGCAATAAGTGGAATATAATATGAAGTCAATTTTTAATTATTTCGCGTTGTTTCTTCATGTGAAACGCATTAATTTTTCATGTCACAATCTGAGTTTTTTTATACTTAAAATCAACAAATTTCAAATCTAATTATTCACAGAATGTGTAACGCATTTATTTCTTTAAGTCTTGTGTTCATCCCGAAGTTACGTTCCACCTTACTTAAAATAAACTCATCTATGTGGGATGAAAAACAAATAGATTCCACATTCTTAACAGATTAAATCACCGTTCCACATAATGTTAACAACCACGTAACAAATTTTCCAGCATAAAGTTACGTTCCACTTTTCTTGAAATCAACTCTATAATTTGAAATGAAAACCAAATGGATTCCACATTCAATAAATGCAACAACCGTTCCACTTTTTGGCAACAGTCAACGAAATGAAAGTTGCGTTCCACATAACCATAATTCAATTCTTTTTTTTCTTAAATGAAAACCGAATGGATTCAACATTATGTACTTAACAGAAAAATGTACCGTTCCACAGCATGTTTGCAACCATATTAATAACTTCTGAAAATTTTACCGCAAGGAAGAAAAAAAAATTTGATTTTACGTTCCACATTTCTTAAAATTAACTCTTGTGTGAAATAAAATGAAATTCAAATGGATTTCAAATTCTTGACAGATGAAACAACCTTTTCACTTCATGTCAATTTCTGAGCATATGGCCGAATAGAAGAAAGAGTTTGAAGTTACGTTCCACATTTACTTACATTAACTATTTTATGTAAAATAAAAATAAGCAAATAAATTCTATAAATGTGAAAAAGAGAAAAGACGAATACGTTCCACAATATTCTATTGGTAAAATTACAAACATTTGAGCAAAAATCTCCTTAATGAAAAATGAATAGGTACGTTCCACATTTATTAACAATTAAAAACTCTTCTATTGTCAATCAAACATATTTTTGTCGAACTAAAAACTGTGATATGTTATTTACTTTCCCGTTTTGTTATTATTTTATTCGATCCAAATCGATGGATGCCCAGATACCCTTTAAAACAATATCTCCCCCAATAATGTCTAGTAGACTGATTCAAAAAAAAATTTTTTTTTTTTGTTCAAAGCATTGTTGAAAATATTGTTGGAAATCACGACAAAAAAATACTGTAAAAGTTTCAGCCCTTAATGTTAACATTTAGTACCGCCGCATCGCAATTTTCTATTTCCCATACGATTTGTATGGGAAAGATTGTGTATTTGTGTTTAGAATTTTGTATCTTTTTAATGGTTCATCCAAAAGGCTTGACAAAATCACTTTCTTTTATAAAATTGTCTGCTCTACAAAAAAGCTCTTATTAATTTTTTTTGATTTACCCCCGCGTTTCGAAGTTATTCAACTTTAAAATATAAAAAGTAATTTTTTCTCATTTTTTTCCGATTTTTTGACGAAATTATTATGTTTTTCAAAAAATTTGGCAAAATTTTTGAATATTTGTATTCTATGTTGTGTTTTGGTTTCACAGATCCTTTTATATAACTCACAAACCCCTAAAACTATCATATTAGATTTTTTCAATAAATTCGAATTATTCATTTTTTCAACTAAAAATTCTTTTAATTAATTTTTCGCGTCCGTTTTTTTTTAATTTCATAAATGCAATCTTGTAGAGCGTTCAATTTTATACAAGAAAATGATTAAATCTAGCCTTTTTGATGAACTATTAAAAAAATACAAAATTCTAAACACAAATACACAATCTTTCCCATACAAATCGTATGGGAAATAGAAAATTGCGATGCGGCGGTACTAAATGTTAACATTAAGGGCTGAAACTTTTACAGTATTTTTTTGTCGTCATTTCCAACAATATTTTCAACAATGCTTTGAACAAAAGAAAAAAAAATTTTTTTTGAATCAGTCTAATGTCTACGACCCTGGTTTATGCAGATTAAACAAGAAAAAAATACTTATTCTATATCTTCTGGATGAATTACCAGCTCCAGAATCATAGCAGCAGTAGAGTAGTAGCAGAAGCAGAACCAGATCCAGCAGCAGCAGCATCATCATCATCATCAGCATTTTAGTATCTAGTAACTCTCGCTGTGAATATATATCTGTCCTCCTATGGCAGCAGCCATATCTCGCAGATAACACCAGCTGCTACATAACTCAAGCTCACTGAATACAAACGTATCCGAGGCAAGCCTCCTTTTAGCAGAGCACTTTTAGATGAAGCAAAAGTCAGCGTTTTTAAGGTGATTTGCTGTATTTTTGCTTACACAAAGGTGTGGGAGGATGATGGAGTTTGGAGGTATTACAACAGCTTCTCATATATAAAGCAGCAGAATGATGGGGGTATATAAGGGGAGCCATACCAGTTGGAGGAAAGTACTAGAAGGAGTGTAATTACTTTTCAAACTCTTGTGCATGTTTAATTGATTAAAAACGGAGAGCAGAGTAAGAAATACAAAAAAAAAAAAAAAAGAAAAAATAAAAAAAAAAAAAACTGAGTACTGCACTGCACATAGTCCATAGTGTATATTATGAAATCTTTTGTGTACACGAAGCTATAGATACATCATTTGTGTTGTGTTGGAATGGATATGTAGAACGACACGATACGAGGGAGCTTCTGGTTGTAATGAGTTGAACAGAAAAAAAAACGACAAAAAAATTGAAAAGAAAAGTGAACATTTTTCATATTTTTCTCCTTTCGGCTCTGTAATAATCTCTCTTGCTATGATCTCGTATTCTTTTTTTTCTCTGTAAGGATTTTTTTTTGTTCTCATCATCAGAACCTCATACACAATCCATGATGATTTTTTGCTTCTGAATGAAAAATCCGATTAAAATTCAATTCAAATAGTTGGTTTCGTTTTTTTTGTATTATTTATTTTTTTTTTTTGTTTTTGTTTTGTTTTTCTGAAGAAGAAAATTACTGAAAAAGAAATTTATGGATTGACAAAAACAAAATTATGATTGCCTAACGATTTTACAGATTTGAAATCCAATTTTTGTAGATCGACAATCTAGTTAAGTTAAAATGTAAAATCAAATTCTTTGTTTTCAGTGATTTTATCGATGATGATTATTTCTAGTTGAAAACATTCATGAATCAATTTTTTTTTCTGGAACACCTAAATTGTATATTTATTAATTTTCTTTTATATCTTAGATGTTATTATTAAAATTCAAGTAATACCTTAATATTGATATAACATTGTCCATAAAACATTAGGTACACGGTTAATAAAAACTTGTTCCATTTTTTTTTTTTTTTTTGAAAAGTTAATCGGATAAAATCAACAACATAACCCTGAAAAATTGACTCATAAACAGGTCAAAATAACAAGTTATCCCGTTAAAATAAATTATCCCGGAAAAAATAAAAAAAAAAAAGAATTGATCTAAGAAACTCAACTGAGGAGTTATATCGTTAAATCAATCTATTGATCCAAAAACCGCGCATGGTGCATGGAATCGGTTAAAAAAAATTAATTTTCTAGAACAAATAAAATATTGACCCATGCTAGAGTAACACAAATATCTGTTTAATTCAATAAATTGATACAGGTAACCGCAAGAAGGCTGTTTAAGACATCGGACTAATTGGTCAAAAAATCCCATAAAATCTAATAGTTTTTTCTACCAGTTGAACTGTTGAAGTTGACGCATTATTTCTGTTAGGTATTCGCATTATTGACTATCAAGTTTTGCATTCGTGAAAATTATGTTAAGACATGGGTTTAGTGGAATTTTTCTATACCAAAAATTACGGTACCTATCCCACAGAGAAAAATACCACCTACAAGCGGATTTCTGCATGGTTTTTTGCCAAGGTGACTTCCTCCTAATATTAAACAGAAATCCACTAAATTTAAGATAAAAATCTTCTTATTTAATAAGAAGATTTTCATCTTACAAATAAGTGGATTTCCGCTTAATCTAATACGGAAGTCATCTTGGCAAAAAAACATGCAAAAATCCGCTTGTTTTAAGATGGTTTGATCTCCGTGTTACAGTTACAGGTACAGGTTATTTTTGTTCATTTTTTTTTTTTTTTTCAAAAACGATTTTGTTAAAAAAAATGAAACGTTAGTTTTTATACAAGGATTTCTTTGAGTGTTTTTTTTTTTTGAAAATCATAATTAACGAAATCAGCCATAGAAGCACTTTTTGTAATCTATGTTTTTTTCCAAAACGATTAATTCAAAAGCATTTATAAATTGTCTTAATCGTTGAAGCCGTTTTTTTTTTAATTAATAAAAATAACGCTAGGTACCTGTCACACGGAGTAAAATCCCACCTTAACAAACAAGCGGATTTCCGCATGGTTTTTTTTGCCAAGGTGACTTCTGTTTGAATTAAGCGGAAATCCACTCTTCTTATTAAATAAAAAGGTTTTCATCTTAATTTAAGTGGAATTTCGCTTAATTTAAAAAGGAAGTCATCCGGGCAAAAAACATGTACAAATCCGCTTGTCTTTAGGTGGCAAATTTTTCCGTGAAAAACAAGCAAGATGATTTTCTTTTAAAATAAAGCAGAAATCCACTTAAATTAGGACGAAAAAAGATTTTCATCTCAAATTTAGTGGATTTCCGCTTGATTTAAGACGAAGTCATCTTGTCAAAAAACCATGCAGAAAACAGCTTGTGTTAATTGAGACATTTATTTTTATTTTCTAATTGAATAACATGAACAAATTTTGAAATAAAATTGTTGCTAGAGCGCAATTATATAAATGTTAAAATTAAGTTTTTTTAAGTATAAAAAATCAATATAAAAATTCTACATCCGACTAACCAACAAAAAATTCATACTAAATTGTACCCATTTCTAAAAAAAAAACAAAAACATTCAAATCATGTAAAAACACATTCACCCAAACTCTTGTTTAAAAGTAAAAGAGACAATATTTATCCAAAATATTATTGATAACGCGACGACGCGCGTCATCCATCGCAACGGATGGACGCTTCATCCCCATCTAACGTTTGTTACTTAAATCCCATTTGGAATCATTTTTGATGCAAAAATTGATTCAACAGTCAGTCAGTTAGTCAAATTGTATACTTTATAGGTCTCTCTAGAGAGTTTTTATATAAAAAAAAATCATCAAAACACCATGTCTATCAAATGTACATACAAATACAATCCAACCAACCAACCAAAGGGTATAAATGTTTCTGTCGAAATTATTATTTTTACCAGATATTTTTATTTTGTGTTCAATCGAAGTGTGAATCCATGTGGAAGCTTCCTAATAAAACAGGACTTATCATTCAATATTTACTTTGATAAACATCAATCAAAAGTGAAACTGGCTAAGGCTTATACAGCTGTGTTCAAAATAATAGTAGTGCCTGCAACAAAATAACATTTGTTATATTTACGGTGCTTCTATGGTTAAAAATTTAATTTCTTTGATGTCAAAGTTTGTAACGGTCAATTACTAATAAATGTATCGTAATTTTAAAGTGGAAAAGAAGGTGCCAAATAATTTTTCAATGATTTTTGGTTGTTCTTTCGAATTTGACCTGTTCAAAATAATAGTAGTTAAAGTTATTTTTTAAGAATTAAAAAGCGGTTTATAACTTAGAATATTTATTTTTGGTTTAAAAGTAAGTACTCATATAATTTGAATAATTTTTCAACAAAAAACGATTTGTTTCGGTTTTAATCTATTTAAAGTTCGAAGAGCAAAACACTGCAGTTCGGATAACGGAAACTTATACGAAAGCTGCTTGAAGAAGGGAAAACCTACTTGGAAATTCAAGTTTATATTAGGATGCTCCCCTACAATGGTAGCCAATGCAATAAAGTCAACGAAAAACCCGAAACGCGCGGTAGAAGAAGAAAAAAGACCGCCGTAGATGACAGGAGTAATGTCCAGACGAGCAAAGTTGAGCCTTCTGCATCGTTGTTTCACATCCAGAAGGCTTTAAGCCTGGATTACAGTGCAGTGAAAATTCGGAGGCGAATGTTAAACACTAATTTGTACGCTTGAAGTCCACGAAAAGTTCAGCGAAAAATGTTAAAAAGCGTATCCAGTTTGTAAAAGACCACATAAACTGGCCAGCAAAGTAATGGCGTAACATATTGTTTACTGATGAGAGCATATTTGTCCCCTTTGGTGGTACTGGATCTCCAGAATACGTCCGACGTCCACCCAATACGGAATATGTTCCAAAGTATACGACGGAAACAGTTAAACATGGAGGGTCGAAAATTTAAGAATTTAAACATATTTCTTTGTTAACAGCGGAACTTTTCGTGGACTTCAAGCGTACAAATTAGTGTCTAACATTCGCCTCCGAATTTTCACTGCACTGTAATCCAGGCTTAAAGCCTTCTGGATGTGAAACAACGATGCAGAAGGCTCAACTTTGCTCGTCTGGACATTACTCCTGTCATCTACGGCGGTCTTTTTTCTTCTTCTACCGCGCGTTTCGGGTTTTTCGTTGACTTTATTGCATTGGCTACCATTGTAGGGGAGCATCCTAATATAAACTTGAATTTCCAAGTAGGTTTTCCCTTCTTCAAGCAGCTTTCGTATAAGTTTCCGTTATCCGAACTGCAGTGTTTTGCTCTTCGAACTTTAAATAGATTAAAACCGAAACAAATCGTTTTTTGTTGAAAAATTATTCAAATTATATGAGTACTTACTTATAAACCAAAAATAAATATTCTAAGTTATAAACCGCTTTTAAATTCTTAAAAAATAACTTTAACTACTATTATTTTGAACAGGTCAAATTCGAAAGAACAACCAAAAATCATTGAAAAATTATTTGGCACCTTCTTTTCCACTTTAAAATTACGATACATTTATTAGTAATTGACCGTTACAAACTTTGACATCAAAGAAATTAAATTTTTAACCATAGAAGCACCGTAAATATAACAAGTGTTATTTAGTTGCAGGCACTACTATTATTTTGAACACAACTGTATGTATGTACAAAGTTACAAAATTGATTCATGCACCATAATATGCAAACTCAAATTCCATGTAGAGTTAATCATCATCATCAAGGCAAGTGTAAAAGAGAGAAAAATAAAATAGATAGAGAGAGAGAGAGAGCGAGAAAGGTAGAGAAGAATGCAAATACAGTATTTTTGTATAGAAACTATGAGTACGAGTATTTGATGTGGATTTTATTTTTCATCTCTGAAATATGCGAATGATTTCACTCATCATAGAGTATCCATTTTGATTTTCTCTCTCCGCCATTGCCGCTGATGCTCTTCAGGACTCGTAAGGCTTTTGACATAATAATAACAAACATATACCATAACTGTATCCATAAAACAGACAAACATATACATTTTCTGGTGCAAGCATAAGAACTCTCCTCTATTTGTGTATGTATCATCATCATCATCATGATTCATCATCTAAGCATAAAAAAGGAATTATGTACTCTTCTCCATTCAGCAGAATGTTCTTCAAAATACTTTTTTGTTTTTATGCAATGCTTTGCTTATGAATGCTATTTGCTATTTCACATCCTCATCACAGAGATTGGAAACAGTGACTTTGGAAAGTTTTCCATTGTTTTTGGATTGTATTTTTTTAATGCCAGTTATTTGATAAAATGTAATATTTTGCCTACTTTAAGACCCTTTAAAAAAGAAATCTTGTGAAGTTGAACATATAATAACAACAGCGTTTAGTTATTTTTACTGGCTGTATAGGAAAGAATTGGTCTCGTGCAAAAAAAAAAAAAAATCGAAGTGACGGAGAAGTAAAAAAAGGGTTTTCTTCGTGCCGTCCGTTCGTCCGTCCGTCCGTCCGTTCATCTGTACATCGAACTTAGGCCTAAACGGATAGATGGATTTGCTTCAAGCTTGATAAATATGACTTTTAAGTGATTTTTAAGACCCGTTTTTTTCATTTGTTTAACATCTCCTTTTTAACGGATATCTTCCCATATAACGTTTTCGAGGTGTTGAAATTTTCTCAAAAACGGCTCAAATGATTTCAATTAAATTTGGCATCTATAGGTGCCAATCATTCTAATAAAACTTAGCTTTTAGTTTTTCTAAAAAAAAAATCGGATAACTTTTTCCGTCTTTCATTTATTTTCAAAACATGATAAGTCCATGATTTAAAAATTTTCAGGAGAAGAAAAAAACGTTTTATTTTCTTTTGATGTGTGTAACAAAATTTATAAAAAATATATTCTGTAGAACTTTTGCCTGGGTACAGAATACCGTTTCGTTTTTAATTTTTGGAGCGATAGTTCAGAAGATAAAAAAATAAAAACGCTTTTGGACTTATCATACTTTGAAAATAAACGGATGTGAAATTAGTTTTAAAATGGGTATACAATTTTGCTTTCATCTCCAGTCTATCACACAATTGTATTTGAGATTAAAATATAATGTCCGGAGTGCTTATTTAACTTTAAAGACGCTTCATATTTTGAAGACATACGTGGTTATCCCTAGAGTAACAATTTAGTCAAAAAACGAATTTTGAAAAAAAGTGGACTTATCATGTTTTGAAAATAAATGATTCAATTGACATATTTTTGTATCTGTAAATCTCGTATGCTTAGTCGACACGGAAAGAGAAGAGAGATTTTTTCACTTAACTTTTTTCAATTTTTTCTTCTAAAATTAACCACGAACTTAAATTGTCAATAGTCCAGTGCATTTATAATTTGACACAGCAGTTTGTACCACCCTAAAATTAGTTTTGCTTATTCGATAGAGAGTTGTGTTGAATATCATAACCCTGATCTTTAGCACTCTTTAAATTCACGTTTCGGCCGCCATATTGGATTTTAGTTTTTATTAAATATCTCGACTCCTGTTCAACCTAGGTAAAAGTTTGTCATACAAAAAACGCAGTCAGTTAAATTTCACGTCTTTTATGTTCAGAGCACTTTTTTGATATTCTGAATATTATAAAAGTTACAAGCCAAAAAAAAAAAACGAAAAAAGACAATTTTAAAGTTTTGAGCTTTTTTTATCAAAATTTCTCCAAGAAAGGATTGTTAAAAAATGTGTGTGGAAAAATACATGTAATGTGATAAATAAGATTTTTAAAATGAAAAAAAAAAAAACATTTTTTCGACCGTTATTAACGGTACTTGCCTGCCATAGAAACGTTTTGTTAAAGTCTGAATTTCTCGTATACAACACGAACGATTTTAATGAAATTTTTTGTATATAATTAAGTAATTAAAAAATTAAAATTAACCCTTTCGGACCCAGCGTTACTCTCATGTAACATATTTTTAAAAATTCGTAAAAAATATTCCATTAAATATTTTTTTAGGTTTCGATGGCTCAATTGAAAGATAATAATGCCTTGTTACTGGATTATTACAAAAAGTTAGTCAAATATCATACCTTTAGTTTTTGTTTATCGAAAAAGAGACTGAAATTCACTTTTTTGATATTCTGAATATTATAAAAGTTACAAGCCAAAAAAAAAAAACGGAAAAGACAATTTTAAAGTTTTGAGCTTTTTTTATCAAAATTTCTCCAAGAAAGGATTGTTAAAAAATGTGTGTGGAAAAATACATGTAATGTGATAAATAAGATTTTTAAAATGAAAAAAAAAAACATTTTTTCGACCGTTATTAACGGTACTTGCCTGCCATAGAAACGTTTTGTTAAAGTCTGAATTTCTCGTATACAACACGAACGATTTTAATGAAATTTTTTGTATAATAATTAAGTAATTAAAAAATTAAAATTAACCCTTTCGGACCCAGCGTTACTCTCATGTAACATATTTTTAAAAATTCGTAAAAAATATTCCATTAAATATTTTTTTAGGTTTCGATGGCTCAATTGAAAGATAATAATGCCTTGTTACTGGATTATTACAAAAAGTTAGTCAAATATCATACCTTTAGTTTTTGTTTATCGAAAAAGAGACTGAAATTCACTTTTTTGATATTCTGAATATTATAAAAGTTACAAGCCAAAAAAAAAAACGAAAAAAGACAATTTTAAAGTTTTGAGCTTTTTTTATCAAAATTTCTCCAAGAAAGGATTGTTAAAAAATGTGTGTGGAAAAATACATGTAATGTCATAAATAAGATTTTTTAAATGAAAAAAAAAAAAACATTTTTTCGACCGTTATTAACGGTACTTGCCTGCCATAGAAACGTTTTGTTAAAGTCTGAATTTCTCGTATACAACACGAACGATTTTAATGAAATTTTTTGTATAATAATTAAGTAATTAAAAAATTAAAATTAACCCTTTCGGACCCAGCGTTACTCTCATGTAACATATTTTTAAAAATTCGTAAAAAATATTCCATTAAATATTTTTTTAGGTTTCGATGGCTCAATTGAAAGATAATAATGCCTTGTTACTGGATTATTACAAAAAGTTAGTCAAATATCATACCTTTAGTTTTTGTTTATCGAAAAAGAGACTGAAATTCACATTTTTTTCTTTTTTTTTGCAAAAAAAAAATTTTTGTATGGTCATAATTTTGAAAAAAAAAAAAAATATACCTAAAAAATGTTAATCCAGAAAGTGTTTTGTTTTTTGGCTTAGAAGAAGTAGCATACATTATTGTTCTATAAAAAATTATTTTCCCAGTTGTCCGACTTTTTTTGGTGGTCGTAGGCAGTGCATGTTACTTACATGCAACAAGAGAGTAACACATTATTTTTGCTATTTATTATTTTAGAAAATAGCTTTTTGCTGTTCATATTTCTTAGTTGTGATGTTTTTGACACGATGATACTGAAAAAAACATTTTTTAATATTGATTTTCATAGCTTGGGCTCGAAAGGGTTAAGAAAAAATTTAAAAAATGGATTTTTAAAGAAAAGTTTAAATTTATTTTTGAAAAATCAATTTTTTGAAAACGGCTCTGAATTTTATTGACATTTTTTTTATGTGGCGACTAATAGTACCAATAAAAATATGTAAAAAAAAGCCTCTAACGATTTGCAAACAAAAAAAGAGGTTGTCTGTCTGTAAAACCGGTTTACGGACGATGATTTTACGTGATAACGTCGTAAGAAAACAGGTTGTGTGCTTTTAAAATGAGCCATTTGAAGGGTTTATTTATTTCAAACAATCATAATTTACAAGAAAAAGTTTAAAAAAATACCTTTTTTCTTTACTTATTATATTAATTTTTTTTATTTTAGAAGCTCACAAAAAAAATTATACCATTAAAAAGCCAAATATTTCTTCTAAATAATAAAACCATTTTTAAATTTTTACAATGAGCAAAAAGTATTAAAATAATTTATTTGAAAAAATCATTTTCATCAAAAAAAGCAAAGAAAACATGTAAATTTATCTTCTCACGCTATTAAATCAATTTTTGTTTAACAATCTATAAAAATTTTTAAAATATATATATAGATCTAGTCTAGTCTATGAGACATCTACAAAAAGAGCTAGAATTTTTTAAACTCGATGAAATTTCATCAAAAAAAGCAAAAAAACATTTATTTTTATGTTCTCATGCTATTAAATGAATTTTTTCCCTAACAACCTGCACAAAATTTTATACCATGTGAAAGCTTATTGTTTCACCTTTCAAATGACGTATCAATCTCATTTCAAAGATGCCTACAAGAGAAGTTAGAATTTTTTAAAGTCAACCATGTGGAATTTCCAGACTGAGATTACGGTACTTCCCACACTGGTGACTGTTTATGGCGCAACAGATCTCCACTGGTGGTATGATAATTTTCGCAAGTTTCTTGATTTAACATTGTGTGGCTTGTAGTTAGTCTAGATGTGTGATATACCAATTGAAAGGTAATTGTATCAGGATGCTCATAAATTTTTAATCAAATTTCTATCTGCTCTTGGTAAAAAGTTATAACCTGTTGAATTCTAAAATTTTATTTTACCGTTATCTCAAAATTGTGTTTACGAAAATGATTGAAATTTCGCACACATATATTCGTAGTCATGGTCTATCATTACTCCATATATAATATTCCTCTATCTATTAAAGAAAAAAAGGTAAAAATAAAAAACGATGAAAATCGGTTAAAGACGGCCAAAAAACCTGTTTTTTTAAAACTTATTTTTCTTTGTATTCAGTCAAAAGTCTTTAAACGATTCCAATTTTTTGCACATGTATGCGCATTTATCAGCCCTACATGTCCCATATAACTTGAGATTTTTTGAACGCTAATAATCAAAAACTACCCAAAAATACCCCTAAAAAAGTAGGTATTTTTTAAAAAATTCATATTTCGAAACGCAGAGTGTTGGAAAAAATCCGTATGAAACGCCTAATTTTTTTTCCTTCATCTTTCACTTGGCACCTTTAGAATTGTCAAAAAAAATTTCCCCTACCCATAATCAACATTTTGTCATACCCACAACACCTGATCAACGTTCAAACAAAACGTTATAGCGGAGTTCCAGAATTTTTTAGAATTTTTTCTTAAATGCAGTTATCCTTAAATCAGTCTCCTCTATCTATAACAAAAAGAATCAACTCTCTATCCTTCATTTGGATTAGGCTTTAGATTATTATCTTTCAAATAAGCTTTAGGAGATTTTTGTATCTATAATAGTTTATTTTTAATTTTGAATTTAATTTTTTTGCCGCACTGCGAAAGTGCGAGAGTGTAACGCTAGAAAATGGCGTCACTTTTTTGTGGTGGCTGCCATGGTTCATCGATTTATAAGACGTTATCACGTCAAAAAATCTCAAAACTCCTTTAAACTTTAAACTAAATTTTATATTACTTTATAAGTTTTTTATAAGTTCTTTTACGAATTTAAAAAAAAGGCTTTAATATTCCATAAGAGCAAGAGCAATAAAATTCACGAAATTTTATTCTTAAACAAAATGATTTTTTTGTTGATTTAAAATTATTCTTAATTTTTGTTTGAATTCGGGAGTTGGATTTTTGTTTTTATATTTTTATTTTTATTATTGCTGAGTTAGTTTCGGTATTTCGATCTAAATAGTAGAATATAATGTACCCTTTTTGGAATTAACTTCTATCATCGGCATCCCGGCAGAAAAATCAGTTCCCATATAAGGAATTGTGATTGTGTTCTGAAGGTTTAAGAGGTTTCTAGTTTAAAACGACTGTTATTTATGTATTATGTAATATTTTACTTCATAAAATTAAAAATAAATATCTTCTCAATTTGACCGAGATGTTTTAATGAGATAATAAAAATCGCAATTTAATTTTTAATTTTATTTTTTTTTTAAATATTCTTCTGACAATTTCCAGTTTTTTTTTTTTTTTGTTAAATTTCACAAGTAATAAAGAAGAATAAAATATGACAAAATCCCCCATTAATTATCTCCCAAATCCCGTTATGACTTAACTGTCCACTCAAAAGAAGAAAGAAAGAAAAAAAAAATGAAATATTAAATTTCCAAATAAACAGTCAACGAAGACATTACACTGTCATTCCTTAACCACAATGGAACAAGTCAAGTCCATGTCCTTTTTATCCCTCCTTACTCTATACAAACATACATACATAAACGGATTTGAATCCATAAAATCCAATGGTACTTTCAGCTCGCGTCACAGCCATTATCTTCACCAAAAAAACGTCTGCAAAGTTTTTCTTCTTGTTTAATATTCCTCCAGACGCACTCAATAATACTTCCATACAAAAAGAACAAGAAAAAAGAAAACTAACTCTCCAGATCATCAACACATACACATACAAATGAGCGAGGGTCAAAATTCTCCTTATTTCTCGCAAGTAAAATGAAGTACATGTCCCATTTTATGTGCGATGATAACCACTTTCATTTGACTTTTACCATGTCCTCAAGGTTTTTCATAGAACGAATGGTTTTTTTTTTACGTATCCCATATTCATCTGGAATCTGGATGAGTGCGAGTTGCTCCGTCTGTCCTATGTGCAACATCTTCTTTGTGTAAAACAACTCAATAAAGTCAAACACACCAAAAACCATGCCCCTCGACTATTACTCCTGTGTCCTGTGTGCACTTGGCACACCACTCATCCATTACCAAATATTTTCTTAATTTTTTTTTTTTTTTTTTTTAGATCAAGCTTTATCTCGTGCTTGCCATGATAGCCCCGTCTAGATACATATTCCTTTAAGCCAATTTGTTTCTTATAGAGGGTTGAAGAAACAGAAACAATTTTTTTTTTTTTTTTCAAAAAAAAAAAACCATTTTCATGTCTTTACTGCTGCTTCTGTGCGCTCATCGTTTTGTAATTTCCTGTGGATTTTCTTGTGATTTTCTGTTTTCTGTGTGACAATCCAATTCCTTTGAAAAAAAAAAAAAGCAAAAACCAAACGAAACGAAACGATTTCACGATATAGATAGATTCTTGAAATACGAAAAAAAAAAAAAATTGTAAGTATGCCCCGCGGGTGGTTTCAACACGAAACCAGAGATGATACCGAGCCAATGCACACACAAAACCTCTAAAAAGGAAGAATACTCTTGGTTTGACTTGGCAGGACGTATCCGTATCTGATATTCTTTCTTATATCTTCTTTTGGTTTCAGTTTTTTTTTTTTTTTTTTTTTTAATTCGTCCTTTTGTATATGGTAAGGAAAGAAAAACGTGCTGCAACTATAAATCGACTTGGAAAGTAGTTCATTGATTTTTTTTTGTTCTATTCTATTCTGTTCTGCTGTGTGTGCCCTGCCTTGGCCAATACCATTCATAGTGTATAGCAAATCTAGCCAACAACAACTATAACCTCCCTCTGCTGGTTGGATTTCGCTTACTTGCTTGCTTGTTTCATCAATTCTACTAGCAAACGTTCGTCCTTTGCCGCCACCGTAATCGTCTTCTTGTGTTTGTTGGTTCGTTCGTTCGTCGTTCGTCCTGAGGAGTATTAGGTTATGTCGCTACCATAACAATGTTCAATGAATTCACTTTCCACTTGGCCAATTGCATGCATACATCGAGTCAACCAGAGCGAGTCAAATACATCTCTACTCTACCACCCCCTTTTTTATTCCCATCAACAATTCTTCTTCTTATCGCCTCCCCCCAATGAACGTTCGTTAAAATATGAAACGATGACGGGAAATCGATATGACGAGATTAGCTAGCTTGGCTGTAGTTGGTGCAAGCAAGGTCCTTTCTTATCGAAGCTTTGCTAAGCCTCACCACACCATACCCAACCGACCGACCGCCACTATATATCCGATGCAATTCGACTATACCTATAGAAGGACGACTCTAGGACAACGATGACTACGACGACGATGACGACGATTGGACGATTTAGGGGCGTAAAAGGTTAATAAATTTTGCGACTTCGCATGACAGTAAGCCGGTTTGAGGAGAATTGAGTTGCACCAGAGGCCAACTACTGAAGCAGCAGTAGCAGAAGCATAGCATTTAGTGTCGCCTGTGGCTGGTTTTGCGTTTTGGTTTTGTGCTGAAGAATTTTTCCGAAACGAAACGGTACATGAGCAGGATTATAAGAACATGGCTGAAATTACAACCCCATTTGTGACCGTACCCCCTCTTCACTTTTGCTCACCCATATCATCATATTGCCACTTCGTCATACTCCGCCAAGAACTCTGGAATGTTTCTATTTTGTGCTGCCTGGCTCTTGGCTACAAACTACTATATGTATATGTGCTCGGGGTGTGGAATTCAATTGAAACCATGTGTGGCATATTTAAGGACGAAAAATATGTGTGTATATGGGAAAAAAGTCGCGAAGATTTATGGTTTTAAAGTCTCACAGAGCTTGAGCTAGCTAGAGTTGACGATAGTTTGCAATCCTTCACATACTCTTTTATATGCTCTTTTTTTTTGCGAAAGGAGAATGAGGGGGAGAGAAGAGAAGAAGTGTGATGGGTGAGTTAAGGACGAAATTGGGGTCATGGAACTCGTGTTTTTTTTTTCATTTTTTTGTGTCCCTTCCTCTTCTTCACTTTATTTTGTTAGTTTTTTTTTTTTTTCATTTTCTAACGTATGCGGTATGCATCCTGCATAAGGATTACCATATATAGAATATCCGGAAGTTGACTTGTGTTTGGTTGGTGGCTGGTTGGATGATGGTGGATGGTATATTTCTGGCTGGCTGGATGGTTTTAAGTTTAGGCTACGGTTTTGTGTTGCCTTAAGCGCCAGTGATGATGATGATGACGACGACAACGTCGCACAGTTGTCGTTATTCCTAGAAAGGTATAAACTATACATAGGTACCTTTTAGTCGGTTCTCATCCTCTCTCTAGTGATGGTAAAGTCATCGTCGTTGTTTGAGTTTTGAATTTATGGCATAATATGATGATGAAGTGGTTTTAGTGTTGCACATTTTTTTTTGTCTTCTAACTTTTACTTATGTTTACTTTTTTATATCAGTTTTGTTTTTTTTTTTTTTTTTTTTTTTTTTTTGATATGATGAAGTATGCAAACAAAATATACTGTAGCGAAAAGGTAGTTTTTTTTATTAGTTTTCAGTTGGGGGTGACAAATAAGTATAAAGCAGTCAGCTTTAGAAGGGATCCTTAACACTTTTGTCAAATATCAGTACAAATTTTGTATGAACAAAAAATGTATATAACTTTTAGAAGGTTATAAAATACATTGAAATAGATCCCACACGAAAAAAATGTAACTTACTTTTCATGGTGCTACTGTTGCTTGGGTGGTTTTGAGCCTCATTTAATAATACTTTAGTTCAAGAAGCATTATTTGTTGTGCAATCTTTATAAATCAATATTATCCTCGACATCTTTTTTTTTAGTCCCCTAATCCAGTTGTGTACTTTATCAATTCATATGATATTTTGAATTAACTTTAACACGTGGTGAGAATAATGAAAGAATGATCTGAGAAAAGATCACAGCCTTTTTCTTTATTTAAATAAATTATATTTATGAATTTTGTAAAAATCCTTTATATTTTTTTTTGCATTTTCTGATAACTTTTTTTTTTTTTTTTCTTTACAGGTGAGTTGAAAAATACTAGCGGCAAAGGAAAATCATACAAAATTAAATATATCGGAGGTAGGTAGTATTATCAATAGGTATTAGTGATGGCAGTTGTTAGTGCAAAAACTGGTTTTTGGTTTTTCCGGATTTTTTTTCGTCCGGTTAAACTGGCCAGTTTTAAACCGGCCTAAAAAAAACGGTTTTCGGAAAAAGAGGGTTTTTGCTTGATTTTTGAGCTGAATATGAATGACAACTTATAATTGTGTGGTTTTTTTATCTAGCTCGGTTTCTGGTTTTTGTTTTCTGTTTTTTTCAGTGGGTTTTCTATTTTTTTTTTCTGAAGGCAAGAAAGAAAAATATGATTTTGTGAAAATAGTTTAAGAATTTGAATTTACACTATCGAATGCTTTCGTGCAGTCAAAAAGCATCCAATGGTTACGATTATTGGTGTTGAATGATAAAAGAGCTCGAAATAAGGTCACATCTCTCATTCGAAAAGCTAAAAGCACATACTATTATAGTAAATTTAATGAAAACATGTCGAGTTCGGGATTTTGGAAAGCCATACGGGAAACAGGTATTAGTTCCAACAAACTAAACAAAAACATTGATATAGACCTGAATGAATTAAATCAAAAATTTGTTGGATCATATTCTGTATCACAGCCTCAATTCGAACCAGACATAATGCAGAATACTTATAGTGGACGATCGTTTTCATTACAGTGCGTAGACGCATTTTGCGTTGGACAGGCTATACTATCAATAAAGTCAAAGGCAGTTGGATTAGATGGAATTCACCCAAATATCATAAAAATATTATTACCTCTTATTGGTTCACACATTACTCACATATACAATACTGTAATAACAACAAGTGTCTTCCCTGACAAGTGGAAAAGTGCTAAGATATTACCTATTCCAAAATCCAAATCCCCTAACAACACCGATTATAGACCAATAGCTATTCTGCCTTTCCAACACGTTCCAACACGAAATAAAAAGAAAGGTAGGCCTAAAAACTCCTGGTACAAGCAAATGCAAAAAACACCAGCATTCAGTTGGCCTCAGAAACGGAACAATACAAAACCGGGAGGCTTGCCGCCGATTTCTGAGGTCAACCCGGCGAACCCCACAGGCGGATCACTAGTGTGAAGCAGTAACGTGGGAAGGTTATGATCCCCTCGACATCGAGATCATAACAGCGCCGAGAAAAAAAGGAAGAAGAAGAAGCTATTCTGCCTTTTCTAAGCAAGGTTTTTGAAAAAATTATCAGCCACCAGATCAAAGTGTTTTTGGATGAACAAAAGCTAATAACTGATTATCAATCGGGATTCAGATGCAAGCATAGTTGCATTACAGCACTTATGAAAGTAAGTGATGACATTCGTTCAGGGTTTGATAACAATTTGATGGCATTCTTGGTGTTGCTGGATTTCTCAAAGGCTTTTGACTCAGTAAACCATTCAATGTTAATTCATAAACTAAGGAGTCAATTTGCCTTTGAGAACTCTGTCTGCAATCTCATGACGTCATATCTTGGTAATAGAACTCAGGCAGTTTTTGAAAATAATAGTAGGTCAAATTTAATGATTGTGCCTAACGGTGTACCACAAGGATCCGTTTTGGGTCCCCTTTTATTTGTGATATATTTAAATGACCTGTCTATGTGTATCAAAAATTGTGAATTTCATTTTTTCGCTGATGACGCACAACTAATATATAGGTTCAATAAGACTAACCATGCTTTTGCAGTAGAACAAATGAATGCTGACTTAAATAATATTTGTAGATGGTCTAAAAGTAATAGAATTCAATTGAACGCGTCCAAGACTAAAGCTATGACTTTGTGGAGAACACAAAAGTATGATGTCTTTCCCTCATCACTCAACATAGACAATGTTCCTATTGAGTTCGTAGACAAAGCAAAGAATCTTGGAATATACTTTAATCAGAATCTGAATTGGAAAGATCATATCAATAGCATAGTATCAAAAATATATTGTATTCTTCGAGGTTTGAGTCCTACCAAAACGTACTTGCCTATAGCCGTAAAACTAAAATTAATCAAGACCTTTGTATTGCCTATTGTTATGTATGGTTGTGAACTATTTTCAAATTTAGATGCTGAATCACTATCGAAGTTAAATGTCGCCTATAATAGTTGCGCAAGATATGTTTTCAATTTGAGTAGATTTGACCACGTTTCTACTTATGCTAAGCAAATAAATGGTTGCTCACTGATAGCTCTGTTAAAATTTAGAACAGTACTTGCACTACAAAAAATTATTTCAACAAAAACTCCAAACTATCTGTTTTCAAAAATTAAATTTAATAACTCTCAAAGAACCAATGCAATAGTTCCACCTAGATATCAATCTTTGGCCAGCAGTCGACAGTTTTTTGTTTATGCAATTCACCTTTGGAATAATCTCCCTCAAAATCTAAGGAGAGTAAGTTCTAGTGGAACATATAAAAACTTAATATTTCAACATTTCGCTACTGATTAATAATATATACAATGACTCGAGTACATGCAATTTTGTTATTTTTTAACTTTTTTGTTTAGTGTTGTTTTTTTTTTTTTTTTTTAAGATTAAATACTTGTTTTATATGGTTACTTTAACTACTTATTTGTAAATTTAAATTTTCAAACCAATTGTTTTCCTGTACAAGAGAAAAGAATGTAATTCTTATTTATGTATGGAGTTAAATTATTAATAAATAAATAAATAAATAAATGTTGAGCTGACGTCGCACAGTGGGGCACCTTGTATGGGAGACCGGAAAAAACTCAATTAAGACTAAACTACTGAACCAATTTTCATGAAATTTGCAGGAAAGGTAGCTCATAGCAAGACAAACCTACATCAATGACCACCCATTGCCACGTCCACTCAGAAAAAAATTATATTAAAAAATCTGAAATTAAGTTTTTGCAGCTGTAAATGACTTACTTCCAATGACTTTTTTACTAGAAAAATCAAATTCTTTTGAGTTTATTTGAACATTTTATTAATAAATACCGTTTAAATTTTACATAAATCAAAAAAAAAAAAATCAAAAATTTTCAAAAAAGGAAAAATATCCAAAAACGGTAGGTATGACATTTTTTTCAAAATTTAACTTTTTTGGAAACTTTTTTTCCTTGGTTAGTTCTAAAATTTAAACGGCTACCAAGCCTAAACTTTTCTCCCAATTAGGGGGAACATTCCATCAAATCATTCTATCTTTTTTTGGAGACAAGTGGAACTAAAGATATAAGAAAGGCTTCAAATAACCATTTTTACTGTATTCCGATTCCGATAGTTATAAATAAAGGCTTCGTGAAAAAAAAATTTGTTTTAATAGGTAAATGTGCAATGCAGGTTTCATTAGCCCAAACTCCTGATCCCTACAGCGACTAAATTGAGAAAAACTTTAAAATTGTGGGTTTAAAATTTTTTTTTGCAATCTTATCAAAAATTTTGGGTTGTTTCGCAAAACGGACTTAACATTCAGATTCAGCATACCAAGATACATTTAGAAAGATTTGTCTGGTGAAAATAGCTGCTTATTTTTTTTGCCTTATTTTTTTTTTTTTGCTTTTTTAAATAACTTTTTCAGATTGAAATTGCTATAAAAACCGAATACGGACGTCTTCGGGTGAGATTTTTTTTGAAAACTATTGCTGAGATTTAACACTATCTAACCTATCCGCCAACAGAGGCAAACAGAGGAAGTAGTTAAAACCTTATGTGAACATAAAAAGTCACTAAAATGGAATGTTTTTTGTCAAAAAAAATCGTATTCAATTCTTTTTCGCTAAACTAATGTACCATATTGTTTGTCAATTTATTTTAATCCTATTTACAAAAAAAGTTGGTTCAAACCTTGAAATTATACGGTAAATAGATAATTTTGAAACTACTTGTATTTTTATCAGTTTTCACTATTTTTCAACTTTGAGCGATAATCTCCAGGCCCGCAATTTTTTTTTTGAAAAACAGTTTTCATTTTCTGATTCTTCCACTAATCTACTGTTAGAAACACGTGCAGTATCAAAATAAATCGTACTTCCGAAAGTTGGGTTATTTCCGCCTTTTCCCCACTGTGCGTCGCACTGAAATTTGTAATGATTTCCGTGTCGAGTACTGTCTTATAGAAATCCAAAAAATGCATGTAAGAAAATTCTTGACAGAAACTCTTAAGGAGCCCGAGAATGACTTCCTCCAGAACATTGATGTTGTTTTTGAAGTAGAAAATTAAGTTGTTATCGGCTTATCTGTGACTCAAACAAAAAAGAGCAGTACTTTTGGCATTTGTCAAACGTTTGTTCTAGAATTTTGAAAAATGATTTCTTAGTTAAGTAATTTTTCTTTTGTGGACACAAATCATATCCCCTCCATCTGTCACATTTGTTTGAAGTTTTTCATACCATAAGTTCTTTATAAAACTGACCGTTTCATTACGCCCAGGAAAAATCATTTAGGGACTTTTGGAACCCTCGAAAAAAGTGTCTCGTATACAAACTGTATAATATTTCGACAGTGTCAACATCTATTAAATCCATTTCTTTGTATTTTAATAAAGCTCCTTGGTAGCTTCAACTAAATTACGTGCCACTCAGTCGTGCACTTTATTTGAATCACAATCCACATGCATATCAGATCTTGGAGGACGACAAAATGGTAGGGAAAATAAAATGCAGCAAAATCATCCATTTTTTTTTGTCTCCCTCTGAACTATAAAGCAATTTGCCTCTCAACTTTGTCGATATAGAAAAAAAAAACGACTCTTCAAACAAAATCGATTTCCTTTCGTATTAAATTGTCTCTTAAGCTATAAGCTAGTAGATGGCAAATGTTGAAGACAACAATTTGATAAATTGACATGACCTCATTTAAACACACACTCACACATTTCAACTCTAGATTCTGAATCGAAGGATACAAATAAAAAAAAAAAAAACATTTTATTTGTGGAAAAGGACTGTGCTCTCTGATGTAGGTACTTTATCATAAAAAAATAAAATTAAATTAAACAATCCTAACCCCAAAAAAGTAACCAATTCCATGCCATTTGACATTTGTTATTAAATGAGTCTGAAATTGCATTCGACAGAATAAATCCCAGATCCCTATAACCTACATCCCTAAATCCCTTTTGTTTGGATTTATTTTTTTTTTTTTTGTTCACCTGTTCCACTTCTTGTGCATTTTCTCTCTAACTGTGGTACTCTGCTGGTTCTCTGTAATCCTGTGGCCAGGATATGTGTATACATTTAAAATGACACCCCAACAAAAAAAAAAAAAATTATTCTACACATTTTCAACCAAAATAAAAAAAAAAAAGGAAAACAACATCAGGTGGAAGGATGAAGAAGGACGAAAGATGTCGATTTATTCATTGTTGCATTACGTGGGGCACTTGAGAGTAGATTTTCCAGGCTGAACTGAAATACCAGGGAGGACAAAATAAATAAAATGAAAACAAAACACAGGACTCCAAGTTGAAGCCCTGGGTGGCATGACAGTTGTTATTTGCAACTCATATATGAATGGAGAGTAGCAAAACTAGAAGGTTGTTAGTGCATTTTCTGTCTCTCTCTCGCTCTTTCCTACTGTTGCATAGCCCCCATGAACACATGTTGAGAAACTTCCACCTCGATGACGACGTTGTTGTTGTTGTTGCTGTCGTTGTTGTCATTGTGCGCTTCAAGTCCTTGAAGTCAAGTGAAATATGCAAATATACAGTTAGTACCTAAATCACTTTTGTTGTTGGGCTATAAGGATGTTTCTTTACTATATCCTGATCCTGGCTAACTTCTTTGTGTATGTGTGTGTGTGTGTGTGTGTTTGTGTGAGTTGGTGTTGGTATAGGTATCTATCAAACATGATAAATGAACCTATGACCCAGTTTCCCTCTTTTAGAGTCGGTACAAGGTAAAGGAGGTGGGGGGATAGAGGTAGAAAGTATGGCTCCTTTCGGAATTGTTGTTGATTTTAAATATTTATATATTTTTTCTCCCTTCCTCCTTGGCGTTTTATTTATTGAGAGTTTAATCTGAAGATATTTTTGGTATGACGGCAGGATGTTGGTTGCTTGGCTGGTTTGGATGGATGGATGGATGGATGGATGTGGATTGTGGAGAATGATGATGATGAGAGGATGACGGTGCGTCGCACAAACATCCCATCAGAGCTCAACAAAAACACCACCACCGCTGTCGTCGCACCGCCATTACCACCTACAACGAACAACCTTCTCTATTTTGTATATAGGATTGCCGCTAACGGAGGACACGATGAATGGCATAAATGAAATATTGAGAGTTACTTTGCATTCATTGTGTTTTGTATGGAGATTTATGAAGGAACAAGCAAATTCACTATACAAAAAATATAAAAAAAATACACACACAAGCATCCAGAATCTATTCGCAGTGAGAAAGAGAGAAATATTCGTCATCCTCGAGAAGGACGAAATAGCTCACTGTTGAGAGTTGATCGTCGACCATTTGAAAGGCATTTTAAAATTTGAATCAAGTGAATAATAAATAAAATCTCATTGAGAAAAGTCCTTTTGAGTTTTTTTTTTTTTTTTTTCAAATGTTTGAGGCATGAAGGAGAGTTAAGTTTTAGTTGAACAAAAAAAAAAAAATATTTTAAAAAACTCAATGAGAAATAAAGTAGTTTTTTTTGTTTTGTTTGAAAAAGAGAAAAATAAATAAATAGTTTTGCGAGGAAAAAAATGTATTGAAATTGTAAAAAAATGCAATAAAGTAGGTATAGTCAAAGTTGCACGGTTAATAGTAAAAAAAAAGGTAGAAAGGTCTGTTTTAGTTTTACTATTTGAGAAACAAACAGAAAAGGAAGAGGTTTAAGGTTGTTGTCTGAAATATTTAAAACAAAAATCAAAAGGAAAAAAAGTTTCTTCTTTTTTTTTTGAAAAAAGTCAAATTAAATGACACTTTGAAAACTGTTGAGAAGTTCGAAAAGTCAATTTTGTTTTGATTGATTAATAATAAAATATTCAATAAAAATAAAAAAGAATATGCTGAAGGAAACTTAAATTGATTTCCATTTTTTTTTTTTTTTTTTTTATAAGTTAAAAGTTTTTCATTTGACCTTTTTTCAATTCAACCCTATCCATACGGATACAAAAGGTTAAAGAAATTTGAATAAATTTAAAGCACGATTGAGTCACTTTTGTGGGTATGTTCTCAAAGGTATTATATAAAATACACCCACGAAAGTTAACTGCGCCATCTGCTAATACATATAGGTTATTTTATTCTAATGGGGTATGTTATAGCCTTTGTGTATAGTAATATTTAAGAAAAGGTTTCAAGATTTTAGATACGAACATTTTTGAGTAAAAATAAAAGAACAATTCATGATTTGGAGCAAAATTTTTTAAATACAATTTTTTAAATCTATTTTTTCACAATCTTATTTGGCGTTGAAATTTCACTCGAAATAAATTGACATGTAATAGGTCACAAGGCAAAACTATTTTTACTACAAATGACATTGTGCAATGAATAAAAAGTGAGATAAAGTTATGGGAATAAATAGCAATGACAAATAAACAATTTGAAATAGAATATGCAAAATTATAATTTAGCAGAGTGTATTGCAAAACGAAAACTCGTTTAGTAAAATAATGCGAAAATAATTCAAATTCAAAACAAAAATTGGCTAAATAAATTTGGCAAAATGAAAAAGTGATTTAAAAAAAAATAAAATGCACGACTGGTGGGTCGCACGAACTTGCTCTTAGAGTTAAAGTTGCTTAAGTTTTTAAGACTTTTTATATAGAAATTTGGAAAAAAAAATAAAATTCGTTTTTTAAAAAAATAAAATAAAATCTGAAATTGAATTGCCCTCCAAAAAGAGTATGCAGTTTTGATTGATATATTAAGGTGCATTTTTAGAAAAAAAAATTTCAAAATCGTTAGAGCCGTTTTTTTAAAAAACTAATTTTTTATAAATAATTTTTTGGAAAAAAAGTTTTAAAATAAAATTGGTATGCCATTTTGTAGAAATCACTAATCAACATTTAAAAACAAAATTTCAAAAAAATTCAATGTCCCGTTTTTGAAAATTTGATTTTTCAAATTTTTTTGGAAATTTTATTTTTGATTTATATTCAAATTACATAAATGCTTCTTCACAAAAAGTTTCGTTGAAATCGAATAAGCAGTTTCGGAGATAATCGGATTTGAAAAAAACGGTTCTATGGCAGGTAGGTACCATTAATAATGATTTTCAAAAAAAAAAAAATTTCATAAAAAAATAGACCTTAGCTTAAAACTAACAATTGAATTTTTTAAACAAAATCGTTGGAGCCGTTTTCAAGATATTTCAATTTAACTAAAATCGGTATATGACAAGTACCGTTATTTTTGGTCCAAAAAAATTAATTCCAAAAACCCCTCTGGAGAGTCGCCAAATAACGCTACATACCAAGTTTGACATTAATCGGTCCATCCGTTTAGGCTGTAGCTCCTTATACAGACAGACAGACAGACAGACGGACTTCCGGGACCCACTTTTTTGGCATTGTCTACCATCGTAATGTCATGGAAAAATGTTATCTCAACTTTTTTTTTTGTACGAATGCATAACTTGATATATAGTACCTATATCGCAAGTAAAAATTATGATAAAAGACCCCTACCAGCCTTAAGACCTTTTACCAATAAAAAGCTTCATAGCATATTATGTTATTTAGGTGTTCCCAAATATTTGGAGGACAATATTTTTTCGGAATTTAAAAATACGTCATAAAAACATTTGTTTTATTAATAAAAAAAAAAAAAAAATATCCGTTTTACATAAATAAATATACACTTTAAAGAACTCTTAATTTTTATTATTGATAATAAATTAAAACAACGTAACCAAATGTAATTTTATGATTGCATTGACTTTTGTTTTTGAATGCAAATGCTCAAATATTTATACCTATGACCAAAAGGAGCATACTTATGTATATAAAATAAATAATTCAAAATTTTAATGAATGTAATATTTTCATTTTGAATTTTGTATATTTTGAGGACACAGTAGGACAAAAAAGTGAAAAGAAGGTTTTGGTTTTAGTTAAAAAATCAGTTTTTTTTTAACATTTTCTGTACTGATTTTAAACTATAACGTGTTATTTTTCATTAATATTATAAAATTGTATTTATTGTCAAACCCAGCGAGGTACTTTTAACGAAAATCAGTTGAAAATTGACAAAAGAAAACTTTAAACAATTTCACTCCAAAATAGAAATAATGAAACTTCCAGTAAAATTGCCATATTACAACAGATTGAATGAAATTATTTAATGTTTTTGTTTTTAACCCAAATGTTTGAATTTTTGCTTGAATGGAAATTTTAAAATTTTTTCGAAGTCAGTTTTCAACCACTTTTTAATAAAACAAAAATACTGGATCGGTCAACTACCTATGTATATCTACTGTGACTTATTTTTCCAGTTTGACATGATTTTTTTTTTTATAAAAGAATACTTTTTTTTACATTGCTTTGTATTTTGATTTTCGTGAACAGAGAATTTTTTAAACCCATTTTGTTTAAATGTGTTCAAATAAATAATTGGATTTGCGCTACTTTTTACACTTAAAAAAATCTTAAAACTAAAAAAAAAAGTTTCCAAAAGCTTTACCTATAATTTTTTGTCAGAATTTCAAATTCTGACGAAAATTACAGAAATAATAGCTAACACTCAACCAATATCACTATTAAGTTAATTCTTATTTTCAAGTCTTTTCACAACGCATTAGTGTACATTTCTCTTACTATACTATATTAAAAATCATTCAACCATTTCAATTAGATGTACAAAATGAAAAAAAAAAAGCGATTTCTAATTAATAATTCGTTAAGCATTTAAACCACTCCATTATATACAAACTTTAATCCTTTCAAAGATTTTACAAAAAAAAAAAGAGAGAAAAAGAACAATATTCTAGAACCAAGGTAATGACAAATGTCACTAATCTTTTTAACTTTATCCTCGTATATTATATAAGCAGCGCAAATAAGGCGACAAAATGTTAACACCTTGCATCCAGCTTATACATTATACAACTCAGCAAAATGAAACAAACAAACAAAAATAGAAGAAAGAAAAAAAAATTAAATATTAACACGAAAAACAACTTTTAAATGGCATCAGAGAGAGATGAAACTTTTTTTTCCACGAAATACCAGAAAAAAAAGTATTAAATTTTCTAGAACTTCCCCAAGAAAGTAAGAAATAAACTCCTGAGTTGCACCAAGTTTAGCAGATTTTCTTCAATTAATGCGTGTGTTTACAAAATGCAATTACACGTACCGACGACGACTAAGACGACGTAGGTACCTATAGTACAAAAACCTAGACCTGATGGGAAGTCTTAACATCTTTTGCTGAACTCTCAATTAATTACTTTTCAACAAATGTATGAACGTTTGTATGTTTATATGTGGCTGGTGTGTACAAATGATGTTTTCGCTATACCTTCCAAGGTGGCGACACTCATCCTTGTTCACGCGGTGTGTATCAGCAGGTACCTATAACACCGCATCAACAACTTCTTCGATACTGTTTCACCTTCATGTCAAAACTTTTATAAGATTTTCTTGTATTTTTTTTTTTTATTCTCTTAAGATGTTTTTCATTTTTTTTTTTTTTTTTTAATTTTTTTGAATTTTTCGTTTTGAGTCACTTTAGTGCGGAAGAAGAAGATGATGAAAAAAAAAGAAATCCTTAAAAACATATTACAGAGTATGAAGCACTCATGTAATCCCAATTGAAAGTCTGCTGCTTTTCCTATACTTACTTACCTTCAACTTTACTTCAACTGCTCGTCTATATCCTGTGTTCCTATATAAGAAAAATATCTCCTTATCGAGCTATAAGTTCGATTTTTCTATTCGCTTCCGCTTCCACTCCATGGCAGAGGCAGCAGAGTTTTAAGGTTTTGCGAAAAAAAAGAGCAGCAAAAAAGATATTTAACTAGAGGCTAGCTGAAGGGGTATTATTAGAAAAGGGCTCAGAGCAAGTGGGGCGTATTTCAATTTAATTTCCTTTCGATCTTAGGAAATTCTTTGTATTTTGTTATTTCATCGCTCAAGGAATTACGTAAAATAGTTTCAAATTTCCTGAACCCGAAACATGAGTAGGACCCCTTTTCTTTGAAAATTTGTGGTGTTATTTCGAACATTCCTATAAGAAAATTTGTTTTGCTTTAAATTGCCTTTCAAACTGCAAAATTTGGACATTTAGGACCCTTATATGTTTACTTTGGGCCCTGTTGGTCTGATTTAATTAACCTGCAGTAACTGATGTTATCATGTGCTTCTAATCCGATAAAACGAAACTGTTGACTGTTAAATTTCACAGTGTGCCACGCAATTTGAATTCTTTAAACCGTAAAATTATGGCCTATTACATATTTAGGACCCTTACTATATCAAATTGCGCAATGGGTTTTATTTCAAACTTTATTATAAAAAGTCTCAAAGTCGTGTAACTTTATTAAATGCTAAAAATATACATCATATTATTGCATTTCTTATTTCAAATTTTTGAATGCGTAAATTTAAATTAAGACCCCTTGACCCTAAGTTTTTCTTCTGATTAGATTTTCTATCCTGTGGATTAATTTTTTTTTGTTTGAGTCCCTTTTAGTGACTTAAAACTCCTTACCAATTAAGTTGAACATTTAGGACCCCTACTTCAATATTTTTTAAGTTATAAGTTGATTTATGATTTACGTCCTTTGGAAAAAATTATTATTTTCCTGCAAATTGATTAGTTCAGTTTGAACCGGAATTTTATTACCCATGAGAACATCTTTCCTTTCGGGTTTCCTACTTTAACAAGTTTTTTTTTATACGATAAAACTCTTCAAATATTTAAAGTTGAACATAAGGTCACTTAGGAACCTTTATTGTGTTTTTTTTTTTCATTTTTTTGTTTGTAACGTGCCAAAGACTAAAACGTCCAAATCTCTACGTCATGTTCGTTTATTTTGGATTGCTCTTGTCTTTGTATTTTTAGCCCTGCAATAAAACTTTGACTCTTTAAAAAAACTTCCAAAACACTTACACAGTTTGGACAAAAGTCAACTAAGGACAGTTTGTATTGATTTTATTTCTTTATTTATCACTCCTATCACTAAAATGCCAAATTTTGTAGGTCACCTTATGACCCTTTAAATTTTTTTTTGTTATTTGTTATTTACATTTTCCTTTTTTTGTTTGTTCCCAGTTACAATTCTTATCATTGAAGGAAATAAAAAAAATGAGTAAATTTGGGACCCTATGGTTCAGACTACTAAACCGCCATTAGAATTCACTGGTCTTGCCTTAGAAAACGGCACCAAGACTTACTTGCATTTATTTCTATGACCAATAGAATGCTTCTTTATGGCATTTCAGTCTACGAAGAGTTTCAAAGCCTACATTTACGACCCTTCCGTGCTACCTTTTTTGTATTTGCCAAATAAGTGCCCTTCAAATTTGTTTTATTGCGGTTCAGTTTTGTTTTAATTTCTTCTATGAAACGTTATATCTCAAGTTGTTAATTGTAAGGTCCCATTTAGGACCCTAGTTTGGTAATAGTTAATAGGTAAAGAGGTCTTTTTTACATGTAACCTGACGAATACATCATTATAAACTAACAGGCAGTACAGTCTTGTCAAGCAATTGAAATTCCACAAGTATGCCGAGTATGCGCAATTAAGAAAATTTTAGGACCACGTTCGTAGTTTTTTTTTTTTTTTTTTTGTTGAAGTTCTGTCCTGCAGATATTATTCCAAAAAACTTATAGAGTGTTTATTCATATTACAAGACTGAAATTAATCAAATTACAAAATTTGGACAAATCCAAGCTCTTAGGACCCTTTCTTTTGATGCTATTGTTATGAGTGCTGCAAGCTTATTTAATTTATAAATAAGTTACGCTCAGATCCCTTTCTATTAATTCTTCCTCATAGTTCATATTTCACGTATTTTTAACCATGGGTTTCTAAACTCTATACAAGGCCCTAAAACATTACAACTTCAACTCTGTTCTCAAACCATCCCCATATAACCACTGAAGTATGAGAAAAATGATGATAAAACTTCTCTGATCGAAATCAGATTTTCCAAGTCTATTTTTTTTCTGTCGCCTTAATTTTTTTTTTTTTTTTTGAAACTACATCAGTTTCAACACCACCACATCGGCTTCGAGGTTCGATACGGTTGGGATTGTGCAATGGTGGGTTAGTTTCTTACTCAGCTTCATAACAAGACTTGTGGAATGAGAATTTTCTTCTAAGTGAAGAGCATCAGCTTTGAGCATAAGAAAAAGCTAAAAAATAAAACGAAAATACCCATCGCCGTAGTTGTCGTCTACTTCGTCGTCGTCTTCTCTTCATCGCCCATCGTTGAAGAAAACACTTTCCATTATTATTTTTCGTGCACTACCACTTAAGTGCAATTCGTTTCATCTCGAAGCGCCGGTATCTTAAAGTTGTACATTTTTTTTTATTTATTTTTTGTTAAGCTTTCTCAAATCTTTTTTTGATTTTTTTCTTTTTTAAGTTTCTTTCAATTTCAATTTTTAGTTCCGCTGTTGAGTTTAAGTATATTGTGCCGGGTCGTTCTTCTTCAAAAGCATCTCTCCAACCACCCAAGCAATCATAAAGAGTTAAAGGAAAATTGAAAAAAATAAAAAAAAAAAAAAAAAAAAAGTTGAAAAATCGAAGGAAATATGAGGAAAATTGATTCGGGTACGATACATGAAGTTTGAGGGACTTATATTGTCCTCCAACCCACAAATCAACCCACTTCTTCTATTGCTTTGTCATTAGACTCTGCGATATCAGGTCGATGCAAACTTTTTTTTTTTTTGTATATAAAACAGTCTATATGTGGGTCTTGTAGGGCATACTTCTTCTGATGGAAGAATAAAAAGAGTTTAAGTCTTTATATATAATATATTGAACTGCAATGCTTGGGTAAAGATACAAAAGTAACAAACTATAAACTCGTATATGTGCACAGTGATGTGCAAAAGGAAAAGGTGAGTTTAGTGCTCCCAAAAGAGTTAAATTTGTTTAACTTGGGAAAAGTTTTTTTTTTCTGATTTGCCAAAGAAAAAATGTCTGTTTACGTCAAATATTGAATATTTATATTCTAAGCAAATAAGTTGCTTAGAAGGATTTTTGTTTGTTACTTCTAGGTTTTTACCGGTTGTGTTCTAATTCATTTTTTTATTTAACATGATTCACCAATGACCAAGACTGTCATTGTATTTGGGTGATTTTCTAGAGTGGAAATTTAAATTTCGTTTAGGACGGTAGGTAGCTTCCAGCATCTTCTTGATTTCGGACTTTTGTTAAAGACTCAACCGATTTCAACGAAACTTTATACAAAAGCACATTAATAACCGTAATACATAATGTAAGAAATTGGAGTAAAAATTTTGGAAAACTATATTTTTTTTAAATCCACCATAAAAAACAATAAGTTCTAAAAATAATATGCCGTCATAAGTTTAAGGTCAAAATGGGATATCAGAACTGCTATCTTCTGAACTTAATTCTGAATTTGTATTAAATAGGTACATTAATCAGCCCTATCGGCAATTAACGTACCTGAAAAAAACTTATCTAGTTCGAAAAATTGGTATCGGCAATAGGTACTGACTTATTTGTGTGTACGATAATATTTGTTCCTCTTCCTTTTAGTCGGCAGGATTTTTTTTTTAAATATTCTTTTTATCAGTATTTTTTTTTCTCTTTTTTACTCTTCTCTCAAATTTTTTAAAAGCGAATCTTGAATGTAAAATTCCAAAAAGTGCATTTTAATATATTTCAGTCACTACATTCGATACAAAATTGGTATATTTTAACAAAAAAAGTATTAATAACTTTTTTATTTATAGGGATACAGACAAAAGTTGTATTGCAGAGTAGTAGAGAATTTTAATTTGAACAAACTTTTCGCGGACATTTCTTGCAATATTTTGCGAAAAAATATTCAAAACTTAAAAATTTGTTTTTGGTTTCTTTTTTGAAGTGAAAACTTCTTTAGTATCGTAGTGATTTGAAACAAGATGAAACGAAAAAGCGACACGAAAAATCAATTGATCATAACTTTTTTGTTTTAATAGATAGATGAATGAAATTTATACAGTACCTAGATAGGTAATTAAATAAATTATGATTGTGCAAAATTTCAAGTAATTTCATATTTAAAATTCTGAGATAACGGTAAACACGTTATATCTTTTGATCTAGAGCACATAACAAATTTATTTAACTTTAATATGCATGCTGATAATATTACCTTTCATTTAATATATCACACATAACGGTATGTGCTCTACAAGTTATATAATCTTTAATTGAAAAACTTGAAAAATACCTTAAAACACCTGTGAAGATTTGTTGCCGATGACCAGCCAGCAGTAGAGGAAGTACCGTAGTCTCAGTTTGAAATTTCGACATGGTTGGCTTTAAAAAATTCCTACTTCTTTTGTACTCATGGTAGAAATATGATTGAAGCGTCATATAAAAGGTGAAAAAATAATGATATAAAATTTATTATAGGTTGTCTTTGAAAAAAAATGGATTTAATGGCGTTAGAAGAGAAAAGAAATTGATTGGTTTGCTTTTTTTATGAAAACTAATTGGGTTAAAAAAAATTCTAGCTCTTTTTATAGATGCTGTATAGACATGGTCGATATAAAGATGAGCTGAAACAATAAGCTTTCAGATGGTATAAAATTTATTGTAGGTTGTCATATAAAAAAAGTGATGAAATAAAAAAAAGTTATATTTTTTCGATTTTTTTTAAATGATTTTTAAGGTTTCACTTGAACCACGGGTGAATTGCACACATGATTTTTTTTTTTACTTTTATGGCTTGTAACTTTTTTAATATTCCGATTATTGAAAAAGTGTAACATAAAAGACGCGAAATGAAATTGTGTATGTTTTATTACTAAAATTTACCTATGATGAATAGGAGTCGAGATATTTAATAAAAACTAAAGAGTGCGAAAAATTAGGATTATGATATTCAGTCAACTCTGTATAGAATGAGAAAAAAAACAAATTGTGGGTGGGACAAACTCCTGGGTCAATCAACTTTAATTTTACTTAATATTAATTAATGCCTTTTAGCCTTGAAACTATTTTAATTCTAATAAATCATGGTTTTATTTTTAACCGAGAAATAATTTACAAAAAAATCACTATATCGTTTTTTCTTATTTTGTTCTTAATTTATTCTTTTTCTGCGTACTTCTAATTCGATTAAGCTTTTAGTTCTCCGACAAAAAAAATTTTTTTGAAAAATTTCCCGCTAGTATTTATAAGCTTTTATGTTATAAGCTATTGAAATAACTTAAATGCATTTCCGACTTCTGCTGTATTATTCCGGTCATTTGAAAGGTATCCGAACTTTGACTGAGCGATATACATTGGGGCGTTCGTTATTTAGGTTTTTTTTTTTCGAGAATCAAGTTTCTTAGTTGAAAAACTATTTCTAAATAAGATGGGTTCCCAAGAGAGTTGAAGTTTTTTGTCATTTAAAATAGATATATGTTAACTTATGAGGCAATTTTTTTTAGATATTGCCTTAAATCAAAAATGTTTGATGAGGTTCTTGTCTCCATTAGACACCGTTTTCAGATAGGTGTAAACCATTTTTCTAGGATCAGGAGTTTATTCAGGGCATGCATGTTCTTATTCTGTGATTTATTTCATTATTTGTGGTGTTTTTTTTTTTTTTTTTCATTTTTTCGGTAAAATGTTCATATCTGATTTCTTTAAGAGCATTCGGTAGTTCCTCCCTCTAATTTTCTTAATTAGCAGGTTTCCCTCTTTTTGCTCAACAAACTTCTTTGTCTAAAATCCAAAGACAACACAATTCAAACTATATCGTATCACTGCAGAAAAAAATGAGAATTCAACAAGAACGAATGATTTCTTCCAATATCGTTTGTTATCGAATCTCAAGAAGTAATCTTTTAAGCTGATGATATTTTATAAGCTGAATAGTAAAAATGATTTTTTGTCCCCACATTACTGTTTGTAAAATATCTTCTAAGAATTGTGTGTCGTCTGAATGAAAAGTGTTTCAACAATAATAATAACAACAACAACTAGAGCGCCACCACGACAAAAGTTGAGAAGGAAAAATCACTCAAAAACGTTACGACGTTACGTCGTCGATGTCGGTCGTTGTCGTATCGGTTGTCGGTCGTATAGTCTTCGTCGTAGTCAACTTGGAAGTAAAGTTTAAATGTATGACAGGGATGAATAACGGGTATCTAGCTATTCATTCCATCAAAACAAAATCGAAGAAAGTAAAAATTGAAAATAGGTTAACGTTGGCGTATATACAAGTATCGATGGCACAGTGATGGGTTTTTTTTTTCTTCTTCTTGATATTATTTTTATTATTTTTTTTTTCTTTCACATTTTTTTTTCTTGTGTCGGTAGGTATTTAAGCTATTTCGATTTTTTTTTTGCTTCTTCATCTTTTTTTCTTGATCTTTTTGCTCCTTTTGGTATTTTGATTTTTCAGTATTTGGAGCATCGCGCACCGGCTTACGCGTTTTCCTTCCATTAGCGATGATGCGATTATAATGGTTTTCTGTGGAAAAAGTAAAATGCTATTGAGACGATGGAAAAATTGTTACAAGAATGTTGCTATAAGTTGTAAGGGTACCTCCTCATACCCACCTTATAAAAATGTATCTCTGTGCTCCTTTTTTCGCGAGGCGAGAGAGTGTCTGAGACGATGAATAGAAAAAGAAAAGGCCATGCCACAAGGGAAATTTGAAAGAGGAAAATTTTATTATAAGAATATTATTAGACGACTTGTAAATCGATGTTTTCTATCTGGATAAATTTTAATACTTTTTTTTTTTTCGGTGCTTTTCTTTTGTGTTGAGATGTTGTGTTGTGCATCTGATTGAAGAATTTTGATATAATAAATTGTTGAGGATTTTTCTTTGTGCGATTTAACACCCTTAACAAAGGTAAAAATTCAACAGAAGAGTAAAAAAAAAAAAATGATTTTAAAATGGAGGGGTCCTTGTTACCTTTTTGTGCCTTTTTTCGTTTGTTGTGAAGGTTATAAAGGTTGATTTGCATTGGATAATGATTGTACAATGTGCTCGTTAAGATTGGAGGGCTTTTAAAGGGATTAAGTTCAAAGTTCTTGGTTTAATATAACTACATTAAAATTTATTATTAAAAGAAAATAAATGACAGATTTTTGCTGGAATCAATCGATTCCATGAATTTTATGTTGTTTTAAACAAAAACCCAAGTACTTTGACAAAATTGCTTTTTCATCGGAAAATAAAACACTTTGATTAGGTATGAGATTCTAATCAAAGTCAGTGTTTTTAAGAATACATCCAATTTAAAAAGAATATCATCTTCTTAGAAATAGGTCCATAACACGATTCAATCTTCACAGGATTCGATTGTAGATTTTAATAAAATTGCAAATGTTGTCAGTTTATTCTTTTCTATGGAAATTGTCATAGATGAAAGTAAATAATATTATGAATGCTATTGAAATGGCTTTAGAATTATTTATTAACAGAAATATTTCTACAGAAAAGCATTTATGAAATGAATGAAAGTGTTATGAGGCAAGGTACAATTTTAATCAAAATATCATTTTCAGTATATAATTTTCGAGGAATTTATAAAAAATTTATACTTCTCTTGTTCTTTGCCCTAATCAATAAGATACTTTCATAAAGAAATACATTTTCAATATTTTACTTGATATATTTGTTCGCAGAACCCGAACCAAGTCTTTTGGTATGTTTTAACGAAAATCTCGTATAGAAACACTTCATTAGAATTCAATATGATGATGAAGATTTTTTTAAATTAAACTTGTACATTTTGAACTATGGAAATTTTCAATTTTTTTAGGGTCAATACCTACATATACATAACCGTCGCACAGTGCGGTATTTTGACCCAAAACGTGGTCTTAAATCGAATTTCTTTCTATAAATTAGTCAACCCAGTTAGCGACACCATCAGTTGAAACTTGCACTATTTTCCTAAACACGAGTTTTTTTTTGCGATTTTTATAAAAAAAAATTGATTTTTCTAAGTGTTTTTTTTTTAACTTAAAAGTGATTTTGGAAAATTTTGAAATTAAAAATTTTGACATGGATATTGACAATCAAGAAAATACCATAAATAGGTATTATAAACAAAAATTTAATTGTATATCCAACTCTAATTTTTCGGAGGGGTTGAAGTACGGTGCAGGGAAATAATTCCACGGGAATCTGCTCCACATGGGAATTTATTCCACTTCAAGTGGGAATCTAATACACTTTTTGAAGTGGAATAAATTCTCACCGTATAAGGGAATTTATTACACCTATTTTTTTGTGGAATTATTACCCACCAAAAATCTGAAAAATAGATAAATTTCTGAATATTTTGAGAGCCATATTTGAATTCATGTTAATCAATACTTTATGTATACGGAAATAGAAGGTTTAGTTTTACCAAAATATTTTATTTTAAAAAAACGACGTTGTATTCTTTTTCAAAACAAACGATTAAATAGTTTTTCCTTCAACTGAAATATTCACAAATGTTTATATAATTCCAATTCTTCAAAAAATACGTTTTCTCTCAAGTTGGTCTTATTAAAGTTTGAAATTTGGACATAAATTTGCCGGGACATTTGAGTTTGTATGTGTTTAATAACATACCTACTGATATTTAATAGAAACAAAAATGTACATTTATGTATATTGTATATGTCATATAATCCGGCAAACGCGAATCGGAAAAAAATTTGCTCACATGAGAATCTACTCAAATTTCACAACCAAAACGCGAAGCGGAAAAAATTTTGACCACGGGAGAATCAATTTTGAGGTGTGAAAATAAAAATTCGCGCGAATTTTTATTTTCACACCTCAAAATTGATTCTCCCGTGGTCAAAATTTTTTCCGCTTCGCGTTTCGGTTGTGAAATTTGAGTAGATTCTCATGTGAGCAAATTTTTTTACGCTTCGCTTTCAACCAATTATTACAAGAAGGATTGATATGTTTTTGATCATTAAGTTCTCATTATTTGTCCGCTTTGTTTGTAAGATATTTATTCAAATCACGCGAACTGAAATCTATGAGACTTGAAAGAAATCTTCTTCCTCTTTTCAGTAAACTATTGTTTTGCTATGAAATATATATTATTTTCCCAGATCGAATTGGAAAGAGCTCTACTTTTCTAGGCATGAAAATGGTTTATAAATTTCTGACTATTTGAAACAATTTTCTAAGGTGAAAAATCAACCAATCTTATAATTTTCATTCAAAATTACATACGATATTTGTACCTTAAGATACTATCTTTTTCCGCAAAATCCAGCTTTTCTCCAGATTGCACATACAATACAAACATAAAGTAGAATCATTCTCCAAAGTGACAAGGAATAAATCATCAAATTTGAAGGTGAATTTATTTCCCAATAAAAAGTGTAATAAATTCTCACTCGAGGCGGGAATTTATTCCACTTCAAAAAGTGGAACAGATTCCCACATGAGGTGGAATAAATTCCCATGTGGAGCAGATTCCCGTGGAATTATTTCCCTGCACCTTGAAGTACACACTTAAAAAATTTCACTTTTTTCGTTGTTTTTTTTTTTTTTTAAACATACCTAAGTGTTTTTTAAAATGGCGCAACACGCCGCAACATGGTCTTACCTATATGTTATTAAACTAGATATATGTAGAACAACATTGTATTTGCAAGAGTTTGCCCGAGTTTTTTTTAATTTCTTAGGAACTTTGATATTTATTTGAATGAATTCTTTATTATTTGACTTAAAACTAGCAGGTCATTAAATAATGATAAAAAAGGTACATTAACAGAATGAATTAAAAAAATAAAAATTTTTGTTGTTTAAATTTCATCTTTCAAACTTAATATCTCAAAAATTACTTAATCAAACAACTTGAGTCAAAAAACCAAATTAAAGAATAAATTACTAGCTTTTCTTTTTTTTTAATAATTTTTTTTTTCACGACTAATCGGGAGGTGAGCACTTTAGTGGGTTTTACTGTACCAAGAAAATGAAAAATTTTCCTTTCAAATAACTTTTTAGTCATTTGGTAGGTACCTACCTATTTGATGTGAAAAATGTGCCCAAACATTGTTGGCCTGGTTTAAGACCAAAATACAGCACTGAGCGTCGGTCGCCACAAAAGTAGAGTTTTAGAGATCACATTTTAGACAATGCTATTTTAATTTAAAAATTAAGTTTTTTTCAGGCGTTTCATTTGAAAATGATTTGGTTTTACTGTTCTATCAGACCCTTTCATTCTAAATCTTGCAAAAAATTATTTTAATAGTGAAATCTAGTCAAATTTATGAAAAAGTTATTGACTCTCTGCAAAAAATCAAATTTTGACTGAAGCAAGTGTTAAAAATTTATCCACTACTGGTACCTACGGTGACCATCCGTCCTGGTTTACCCGGGACTGTCCCGTATTTCAATAGCTTGTCGCGGGTTTTTATTTAAGATACCCGGAACGTATAAGTGTCCCGTATTTTATAATTTGTCCCGTGATTGTGACGTATTTCCACATTCTCTGATTTTTGTATTCAAAATTTCAAATACTTTGTATACGTAAAACAACACAGCAGTGGTGCCAGGTTAAAAAGCTAAACCAATGTTCGTCTAATGAACATTATAATAATAAAAAATTAACAACATATGAAAGAGGAAAGAACCCAGCTAAATTTCAAAACTTTTAGGGCATATTAAAAATTGAATTAAATATTACAAAATTTCAAAATCATTTGAAATAAAATAAAAATTAAAAAAAACAGCTCTCACAATTTTGATTAAAAAAAAATTTTATATAAAACCGTTTTCTTGATTTCTGACTTCCTCGTAAACGACTTAAATAATTTCAACGAAAATGTTCCCATAAAATGGTTTAAGAAATCTTGATATCAAAATTGGAAAAATTATGAAAACTTATTTGATTATAATTTTTTTTTTTTTTTTTTGAAAAACCAATCTTTTCAAAACGATCCAACGATTTTTTATCTGTCCCGGGTTTCGCTCCTAGAATGGTCACCGTAACTACAAACCGGTTTCATTTTATTGTTCAACAAAAGAAAATTGTATCTTAATAAAAAAAAAAAACGTTACTCATACGCCACAGTGTCCATTTAAATAAGTGTTCTCTGTTCTTTTGAAAAGTTAAATAATGACTTCGTTGCCATGGAAAATGTTAAAACAGCAATTTTTTTTAAATTTTTTGAAATATTAAAAAATATACTACGAAATGTATCAATAATTTTTAAAATAAATGAGTGTGCTATAATTTAAAACAGCTAACCAAATTTGAACCCCCTGTTATATCCAAAATAAAGTAGATGAAATTTGATTATCAACTTTTTTGTTTGAAAATTAGTCATTTTTCCAAAAAAAAAAAACAAAAAATATATTAAATCAAAAAATTAATATTTTGCTTTTTACCTTTTTCAATGTGTAGGTATTGACAAATTCGTTGGAAATAATTACCTAATTCTCAGTATTTAAATTTATTTTTAATTAAACCATGGTTATCAGTAACTTTGACATCAATAAGTGATGTACCCACATTAATTACGAATTTCGCTGAATCGAATTAAAATATGTATACTGTTCGTTAAAAAGTTTCTGAAAGTTGAGAGTTGTTAAAATTGTGCCTCTTTCAGTTTTTCAATTCCAATGAATTTTAATTCAAAATTAAGGTAATACAAAATATATTAAAAAGTTAAAAATTTAAAAATCAACTTTTCTAAGTGACAAAAAAAAAAAACAAATGTTAGAATTTTTGATGTGAAAAATTGGAACGAATTGGACAAATATTGTTACATTTAGTACCTATAAATAAAAAAAATGAGTATCATTATTTTTCCATATGTGTATCCTTTTTATTTGCAAACCTTTACGAGTATCCCTTTTTTAATTTTTGTTTGTATTTATTTTTCGAAATTTGTATAAAGATTTCAATTATTTACGTTTCATTAAAAACATGTAGTAATAAAAACCAGAGATTTTACACTCCACTTAAAGCTCCCCCCACCACTACGTGGGGGGCAGAGCCAGAATAAAAAAATCCTTGAAATTTATATCATTGACAATAATAATGTCAAAAGAAAAAGAATGAAGATAAAAAACAAAAATCAAACAAAACAAAAAAGAAAAGAAAACCAGCAACAATGGAAAATACGAGATGGCCCCGGCAAATTTAAATCCTCCAGACATCTTTTTTTATTGATACAAATCCCCATCGTCCTTTCAGGCACACATACACAGATACTTTGGATATAAATATGTTTATGTGCGTATAAATATACACACATTGCCGTTCCTTAATCAAAATGAGGCACAAAGTACAATAAAGAATGCCAAATTCTCATTCACATACACACAAACACAGTTATACAATAGATTCAGTCCTTGGCGAACGAACGAACAAAAAAAAAATAATAATAATAAACAAGGACCTTTCCAATACAATGTATCGTAGGTATATGATAAAAGCCAGGACTTGTGTTTATAGTCCTTCCCAATTGAATAGTGACGTTAATGATAATGAAGTTGATGGCTCAATGGCAATGACAACAACAACAAATATCCTAAAAGGATTTCCAATTCGATTTCATTATTGATCCCTGCACCTATCTCTACCTACCACATTCAATGAGAGAATCGAACGAAAAGAATGAAAATCACTTTACGAGAAAATCCTTATTGCGCGCTCGTATTTAGGAAATGTGTGCGTGTAGTTTTTGTCTGTTTGTGTGTGTGTATATGCATCGTCTGTCATTCTCAATTCATCGCCATTTATTCGGTCATAAAATATGTTTACAAAATTCTTAGTAATCCGTTTTTATTTGCTTATTTGCTCCTTTTTTGGTCCTTCTTCTATCTTTTCGTATTTTCTGTTTTTTTTTTTTTTTAAACCATTATCATCACCATCATCATCATCAACAGGATTGGTGAAAGTTTTTATCGCGACCCCAAATACCAACAAGAAAATATTTTTCTATCGTCTGGTATCGTCGTTGTCGTATAGTCTCTACTTCGTCAACGTCCTTTTTTTTTGTCTTTGTAAAAGGACCCACAAAAAAAATAAATAAGAAAAATAAAAGAAAAAAAAAAAACTTTCACTAAAATAAATATTCATTCTGTTTTTGCTGGTAAAATATGTTCCAAGGCTTTTGAACAAAGTTCCTTCTTTTCCAAATAGTATATATGGGGTATACTTTTCCACGTTTTGAAGGGAAAGGGGTTCTTCTTTTTCTCATTTTGTGTTAGTCTCTGCCCAATTTTAATCCATTATAAGGATACACTCTCTCCACTATATCTGGAGTGTCCTTATAGTTTGTTCCATCTGCTGCCGCCTTCTTGCCACCGACCATCATATTATCATCATCCTTCACCTCCTTTTTCTAAGTTGCTTTTCCTGAATCATGCAGCTCTATATCTTTTGCTCTCTAGCTCAAGCTAACCATGACTAAAAGTGATTTATTAAGAATTATAGTGAAACTTTCAAGTTTATGTTGCTCTACTCCTGTTTATATCTAATTTCTTGAGGTTTATCCTTAATTTTTTAAGCTTATGCCACTTTACATGGGGGACGATGTGATGTTATGGATGTTTGTGTTATAGTATAGAAGGTTGGTGTGAATCTGTGTGATGGTTAAAGAAGAAGGGTGTATGTTTTTTGTATGATTGCTTTTGTGGCCCTGAGAGCGGACGAGTTGTGAATATATTTTCTCATCCTAAGATTAGTCTCGGAGGAAAGCAAATAGTTTTAAAGAAATGGAGGAAAAACATACACACACACATGGAATAGAACAGGACTGAACTAAAGCGTATTGAGGCCTTTCTTTTTATTTGTTTAATTTCTTACCGTGTGTAATCTAAACTAGTTCACTGTTCCCCACCAAAATTTAAGTGAGAAAAAAACTGTCGATTCCTTGTCATATTACATGGAACATTATTCAAAATACCAAGAGTTTTCCAAACGTGAACAACTTTTCGCCTGGAACTCAAAATAGGGTAAAAGTGAAATTGAATTTGCCGGGTGGAAAAAGTTGACGTGAAACTCACAATAGGCTGAAGTTTTAACAACTATTTAGTTAGTATTTTTAACGCAAAGTTAAAATAAATCAAGTTTTAGAAGGTTTTATTAAAGTTTTGAACATAAGAAATAGTGATTGAAGTGACCCGGACTGCGATTCTTTATCATCTTTAATTCAAAATAAATGAGAAAGGGTTAAGTAACAAATTTCGTTGTTTTAAAATTTTGATTTATAACTTTTTATATGAAAATTAGAGAGAAATTTAGAAAAAAAAGTCTAAAGTCAGCTTCTTAACTAGAAACACTTTCCATTTACGCTATCCTCCCTTGGAAAAAATGTTGTCCAGCCCGTGACATTAACAACTTTAGCATTTAAAAGCTACGAATGCTTTTGTTTTGTAAGCAAAACGATTAAAATATAAATTTAAAATAAATTTACATATATTCTGATAAAACACACACCCTAACTTAAAACTCTTTCTTCTTTTTTCCCACCCGTGAAACAAAACAAACCCTGTTTATTTTCAAAAATAAAAGAGTTGAGTTATTTTCCGTTGCACAGCTAAAATAATTATTGGATTATTAGAAAAAATTTAAAGGAAAACAATAATTTCATTGTACAAATGTCCAACCCGTGACGATGGAATTCCCTACATAGATTTTGAATTTTTGAATGCATACAAATTATAACTAATTTTTATCATTACAATGTTTGAAACTTATAGGTTATAGGCTATGAAACATTCTGAACTATGATGAATTATAATAGAATTGATGAATAATAGTCAAAAAAGGATCAACATTTTAACAGGCTTCTTATTGGAATAAAGGTTGTTGGTTTTTAGTCTACGAAAAGTCCTCACTTTCCCTCCGTCCGCCAGCCACGTTAAGGGGACATAGGTTGGTAGGTAGAGATGGGGATCAAAGCAAACCGTGCTGGATGACCCAATTAGCGCAGAATGCGCCGCCGTTTTGATACCAAAACTCATGAAATCTGTGAGTGATAAATGGATTTATTGGAAATAAATTTTAAATTGGTTTTAAAAAAGGGGAAAAACAAGTGCTAGGCAGTCCTAAATCCACTTTGTTGCATTAAGGAACGATTCTGAGATGTTATCTATGACATTAAAGAATTCACTCCCCAGAGAGAGTGCCCTATTCCTAGCGAGGGCAGGACATTGGCATAGAAAATGGAAGATCGTTTCTTTTTCTTGCTGGTCCAAGCAGCTGCGACAGTAAGTATTGTGCGGTATACCCAACTTTGCTGCATGTTCCCCTATCGGCCAATGTCCTGTGCACACCGGAAACGAGATCTGCTAATGTCTTTTCTGGGTCTTGATATCAAATAATTGCTTTTGGATTTATTGTAGGTGGGCCAGATTTTCCTAGATATGGCACAGCTAGTCAAACCGTGCCACCTATTATTAGCTTTTGTTAAATAGTTTAGAAGATATTGCCTATTGGAATGTTAACTGCTTTCGCTAGCGACTCATGAAAAGCCGATCCTTGCCTGGCCAGTTTATTCGCCTTTTCGTTACCCTCAAAACCACTATGTCCTGGGATCCAGACAAGAGTGATTGTGAGGCTTTCGCTTAGCATTGAGAGTTGCTCTCTGCACTTCTGAACCAGTTTGGATGATGTCATGACCGAAGAAATTTCTTTTATAGTTGCCTGACTATCAGCAATTCTGCTTGAAACACGCTTGCAAAATTTAGAAGTCGAAAGGATATTGAAATATTAACGGATTTCTGATAAACACCCGCACTGAAAGCTGACCTTACAATTCTTTGCAGTGTTCAAAATAGGAGTGCAATAGTCGGTGGGAGTCAGAAGCATATCTGATGGTACTAAATTTGTTGTGTCACTGTGACCAAAAGGTTTTGCCTTCCAACGGGGGACATTGCTCACAACATTTTTTATTTTTAAAACGGTAGGTTTTACATAGAAATAATTTTTTTTAGAACATAATTTTTATCTTAAATCTACCGTTTTAAAAATAAAAAATTGTGGCCTATGACCCTAGGAAACTTCAGAACTTTTGACAGATTGTAGTATCCTGTGGCGCAATGGTTAGTGCGATGGGCTATAACTCAGGAGGTCTGGGTCCGTTTCCCAGCCTCCGCTACCTTAAATTAAAAAACTGTTTTGCCTCTGCGAGGAATTGAAAAAAAAACCTAAGAGTGTTTTGTTAGTCACTAGGCCTTGCCCCTTTATGGGGTGTCTCAACCCAAATTTCCAATGCCACCAATCCTTCAAAGTAGACATTTAGTTTTCACAACCTCTTAGAATTATTTTTGTTTTTACTCTTCCCCAAAGGCTATTTTACCTTTTCGACAAAAGCTAGACAATAAACATTAGATTCATCGATCTGTCAGGAAGTCCATGTATTCAGCACCAACTTTTTTCCACAATACCTTATCCCTCAGTTATTTAATTTTGTCAACCAAAGTTTTAGTTCCAATTTCGAAATAATTATTAATAAGCGCCCTAAGCTGCGGTAGACCCCTTAAAATTGTTTGCCATTCATCAATCCAGCACTATACCATTAGTTTCCTATAAGTGACACCGAACAGCGCCCTCTGTCGCATTACACCATCATCAAAAAACAAGAAACTATGAAATATGTGTGCAAAATATTTTCGCCTCAAATAGTTGGTCCTTTCTAACAAAAACAAAATGCAAAAAAAAAAAAAACCGAAAAATTTTATGGTAATCATATGAGAGAGAGAGAGGAAACATGTTCGGTATGGTATTGCACTAACGCCTCCTGTGTTATTTTGGGCGGGAGGAAAGACAAAACGAGAAGCTTGACACATAATGGCCCCCTCTTTTCCCCTTGCCCCTTGAGCTCCCGCGTGTCGGAAATGTACTTTTAAAAAAGGAAAGCGGGAGGGTGGGAAGATGAAAGAGAAATAGAGGGAGAGTTTTTGGTGGTGGCAAGTTTTTAAGCTCCTTTCATTTGTAATCGCATGAATATATTTTTGTATATTTCGCAAAAGGAAAACTTTTGTTTGTGCGGCAGCATCCTTCGAAATATGTGCTACTTTCTGTTTAGGGAAAATATTTTTCTTCTTTCAACAAAAACTGCAGCAGCAGAGTAGAGCTGTAGAAAGAAGCTTAAGGCATACTCTATTGCTGTGATGTGAGTTCGCTCGTTCGTTCGTTCTACTTAAACACTTCAAAATCTATGCATGCATGCATATTTTCAAGTCCTGACAGAATAGAAGTTCTGATGGTCCTCTCTCTCTATGCTGTGATGATGGTAGAACGTGTGCCTTGTATCCCTCTGAAGCTTAAAAATAGAGACGACATTTTTGACCAGTTATTGTAATTGCTCGTGCTGATGGGAAAGTATTTTTAATGCCCATGATTATATAGACAAATAAAGAGACGAAGAGGACTCTTGTATAGATATGAATAAGGTACCTTGGAAAACATATGTGGAAACAGGAAAACTTCTGACAGGTAATTTTGTGATCCAAACCCATACGGTTCAGAGAAAGAGAGTTCCTGTGAAACATTAGATTTATGCATTTTTATACCTTTTTTTTGTGTTAACAAAAGAGAAAAAGTTGTGGTTTTATTCTCACATCTCTTCTAACCGACAATCATGGTTCATGGAGTTAAGTTAATGAATGTTGTGTGTTAAGGCAAGAAACAGGAGTCAATTATACAATGAAACCATAAAACCAACCCAAAACTCAGAGAGAGAGAGAGAGAGAGAGAGAGAGTGAAACTACATCCATAACAGACTATAGCTTTTACGAAATTCTACAACATCAGTATATAAGACTGTAATTGCTGAATAGCATGGTTTCGTTTTTTGACAGTTTGACTTGTTATTTGGATATCCTGTGACAGGATGCTATCAAAGCTGTTGGAGAGTCGGAAGTGCGTTTTGTTTATATTGTCGAGGAAGTTCTACTAATGAACATCATCTCATGATTGTGTATTGTATAAATGTTGTGTTTTATTTTTTGATTTTTATTTCATTTTTTTTTTTTTTTGTATAATATTTTTGGACAGGAACAGGATATTACTTTAAGTGAACTCTGTGTGAAAAGGTGAGTGAGTGTGTGTTTGTTTGTTTGCATATAAATGGTCTGTTGTTGTCAGTTCTTTTTTATGACACTAAGGTAGTCAATTAGAAATAATAATGTGATATAATATCTTGTGCAAAAGGTTAAAGGCGGTTCTCTATTGTTTTGTGTTAAAAAGTAGTGAAGGACCCTTTTCTTGGTTTATGATAGTTTATGTGGGTTTCAGACATTTTATTATGTGTTGTTGTGTCAAAATGTTAATATTTCCATGTAAGTGTAGGATGTAATTGTTTCTTTAAATATGACATTTCTGCAGTAATATATGTATTAGGGTGGGTCAAAAAAATCTCCGAAAAATCGATTGCTAGACCCCTCTAGAATATACACACCAAATATGAGCTCTTTATATTAATGGGAAGGTCCTCCGCTTTGCAATTTTCCATTTTTACATCAAGCTTCTACTAAACAAAAATCATTTTATTGTTAATTGACTTTTTAGCAAATTTCTTTTCATATTCTTGTAGGAAATTGAACGCTCTACAAAAAAGGCTTTGTACACTTTTTTCGTTTATCTAACCGTTTAATAGATATTTGAGGTCCAAAAATCGAGAAAATCTTTAAAAATTCGTTTTTTGTTCTTAATTTTGTAACAAATTGAAAAATTATAATAATCAAACGCACAAGACTTATTCTTGTAGGAAATTCATTGCTTCACAAAAAAGTCTTGTTAACTTTTTTCATTAATCTAACCATTTTAAAGATATTTGAGGTCAAAGTTAAAAGAAATTATAAAAACATTTTTTACTTTTCAAAATTTTCTAATATACTGAAAGTTCATTATTATCAAGTTAGCAAGATGTATTCTTTTAGGGGCTTAAACGTTCTACAAAAAATTCCTTGGCATCAAATAGATTGCTTTAACCGTTTAATATTCGTATCCAAATCGCAATGCATACGAGTCATAAGAAAACTATTGAATTCAGTGGGCATTGGCATTGGATTCGAATATCTTCTAAACGGTTAAAGCAATCAATTTGATGTCAAGGAATTATGTGTAGAACGTTTAAGCCTCTACAAGAATATATCTTGCTAATTTGAAAATAATAATTTTTCAGTGAACTGGAAAATTTTTAAAAGTAAAAAATGTTTTTATAATTTTTTTTAACTTTGACCTCGAATATCTTTAGAATGGTAAGATTAATGAAAAAAATTACTAAGACCTTTTTTGTGGAGTAATCAATTTCCTACAAGAATATATCTTGCGCGTTTGATGATTATAATTTTTCAATTTGTTACGAAATTAAGAACAAAAAACGAATTTTTAAAGATTTTTTCGATTTTTGGACCTCAAATATCTATTAAACGGTAAGATAAACGAAAAAAGTGTATAGGGCCTTTTTTGTAGAGCGTTCAATTTCCTACAAGAATATGAAAAGAAATTTGCTAAAAAGTCAATTAATAACAAAATGATTTTTTTTTAGTAGAAGCTTGATGTAAAAATGGAAAATTGCAAAGCGGAGGACCTTCCCATTAATATAAAGAGTTCATATTTGGTGTGTATATTCTAGAGGTGTCTAGCAATCGATTTTTCGGAGTGCCAAATCAAAAAAATGAATTTCGATTTTTTTTTGACCCACCCTAATGTATATCATTATTATGTTTTCTTTGAAACGCAAGCAAAACCTTCACAGAATATTTTAATGTATGCGTTTGGCCTTACAAAAATCATATATTTCTAAAAATTACTGTTATTATTTACTTAAACAAGTAACTACTTCAGCAAGCTTTTTCTTGCTTTCGGTTAGATTCAAAATTCTGAAGCATTTTTTTTTTTCTTGCTTTGGTAGTTTTGTTAAGTGCAATACCAAAAAGCCTGAGGCCCAATTAATTCAGATTCCATTAAATTTAAAGTCTCCATTAATAACGGAAAATTTTAAAATTTGACATATCGTCGGCTTAGGGTGTAAACCTGCTAACTCTATTAAAGTAAATTTTACAGGAGAAAGAAAAAACTTTTCAAAATGGTTCTTGTCAATTTAAAAGAAAAATCCAAAATACCATTTTTTGTGTTGAATAGTAGTCTTTTCTATAGGAAATCAGATTCAGAAAGACACTTAGTTTCGAATCTTTTTAGCATTTTTGTGAGTTAGCAGTTTTTCTTCTGTTTGTAATGCAAAACTTATTGGATTTAGCCGGTTTTCCTCAACAAATAAAAACAATGCTTTTAATTGCTTACCAATAGATTTAGTGATTTTCTTCTAAATACAGGGTGATTCAGCAGGAATGTGTAAAGAAAATATTCGTAGTGGAGTGGGGGTTAGAGTATTTCCTGGCCCTAAAGACAGGACGGGCAATTTTCTAAAAAAAATTGACTTAATTTGGAAATTAAATTATTACAAATCAGCGGTAACGTGGTGTACTTTTTTGTAAATCCATAAACCTCGTCTTTTTCTTATTTAAAGCTGTTTTATGATATTCCAAATATAGCGTTTTAAAGAAATTTCACTAGGGGCCCATCGATTTTGTTTAAAAAAAAAAAAACACCCTTTTAGCCATGTTATTCTTATTATAGACGTTTCAGATTCTAGTTTCCAATCTCAAAAGTAACATTTGCTGAATTTAAATAGGGTACCTACCACTACTATTACTAAGTTTTTCCAATAAGCCCACATTTTCTCTACACCTAAAAAAAAACACCCTTTCACATAAAAAAATGGTTTCCCTAACAAAGACGTTATTATTTTTAATAAATAACGTAAGTTTATTGGACTTATCGCTGTTTTGCCTTATTTTCCAAAAAAAAAAAAACACCCTATCACCTAAAATATTTTTTAAGATTCTTGGTTTCTGTTATAAATAAAACATTTCTACAAATTTTTAATGGGGTACCATTTTTGTCCCAGTTTTTGTGATGCTAATTTCATAATTTCTTAAAAAAAAACATTTTACTCAAGATAATTTTGGGGAGTCTTTAGATTCTTAGTTTTTATTACGAACGAAACATTTTCACCAAGTTTAAAAAATTAACAAAATTTATGTCAGCTTTTATAATACCTTTCTAACACATAACTCAATCTATCAAAAAAACACCCTTTCACAAAAAATATTTTTAAGAAGTTTATGAATCATTTGTCAAAGCCTTATCTTAAACATTTATCCCGAACTTCATTAGTGTAGGTATCATGTTTTTCACATTTGTTTCGGTTATATTTTAGGTACCTGTTGAAGTAAAAAAAAACAAGCCCCTTGTTTTTAATCGGCAATAACTTTTCTTAGAGCAATCGTATTGACTCCAAAACGTTTGTCATTTGATAATATTTCAAGAATATTTTTTTTTCACTATATTCTTGGCCTCTCCTTTTTGACCACGAAAAAAAACCCTTCCACACAATTTTTTTTTGATATAGACTCTTTGACCCTTGGTTCTTATCCCAAAAATAAACTTTTTGTCAAGTTTCATGAGGGTAACAATTTTTTTTATTTTTAAATGCCTATTTTACCTGTACTAAAATGATAGGTACCGTAAGTTTTGTTCCTAAAAATAATTTTATACGAGGAGAACTGTTTAAAACAAAAAATTTATTTTCAAAGGACCTAAAAACTACAAAATTTTTGGTCAAATTTTTTTTCTAAATATCTCAATGAATAAGGAAAATATAGTATATTTTATACAACTGGTCGCCTGTCAAATGGATTCTTTGAATTGATTGATTGGATTCTTTGCCACGTTTTTTCCCACCCTCACTCCACTTCTAAGCATTGGTTGTGATCCAATCTTTTTTTCCGCCTGTAATCCCCTCTTTCCCCCTCATTTATAAAGAAAAAAAGCAAAATGAGTATGAAGGACAATGGGGTGTATGAGTAATAAAATTACATTTTTCTATTCCCAGTTAAGGGAACAACGGTTAAAACAATACAAAATTATCCTTGAACAGTCCACACAACAACCTGCCTTTTTTGATTAAAAAATTGTAACTCAATTGCAATGATTCGTTTTATTTTGTTTGAATGACACTGAAAATCATAAATTTAAACCAGAACACCAAAAAATAAATTTACAAAAAAATTAAAAAAAAGATAACATTAAAAAAATAAAAAAAAAAAAGCACTCAATGCCGAAACCCGGGATTGAACCGGGGACATTTAGATCTTCAGTCTAACGCTCTCCCAACTGAGCTATTTCGGCAGATGAAATTTTAACACCCTTTTAGTGCGTGCATGGTTTTGCTGGAGAATTTGTATTGAGTTGAATAAACATGGAAAATTGATAACGAAAAAATGGTACTTTCAAGGGTTAAAGTCCCTATAATTTAATATAGAAAAACAAAATTTGTATAATTTAAAGGATATTTACAAAAAAAAGATTTTTTTTTAAATCTATTTTTCATTTCAATTAGCTAAGCATTTCCATTTTTTGAACTCAAAACACTTTATTTAAGCATCAATGGGTTTAACTCGCCATTAATTTTTTTTTGAATGCGCCTCATTAAATAATTTTTATAACTTCAATTTCTATTTCAAAAGAATTGAGATAAATCGTTTTTTTTAATCAATAAAAAAAAAAAAAAAAAACAAAGTACTAATTAATGTTCAATTTAGTAGCAGCATCAGCCACGTGGGAATACTTCATAATGAATTGATAATAATTTCTGATGTTTTGTGTGTTTTTTTTTTCTTCTATTAATTAGATGTGTATATATGTATGTTTGATATTTTGTGAAGAGCTTTGAATGTTTACAAAGTTCTTTTTTTTTTTTGTTTAAATTATTACTCGCGCAATCAGTTTATTTTGGTCAAGTTTGATATAGATTGGATAAAAATTTCACATTTACAATATCAATTGGTTAATTATCATTCATGTTTTTTTTTTATTTAAATTTATTGCAAATATTTGATTTTATTTTCTTGCAAATGTGTTGATGTTGATTTTAATTATTGATTCAGTTTGAAATTTCTAAAAAAAAAATACAGTCAAGGATTGGAAACATTAAAAGTGGCTTTTTTTAAACTATTTTTTTTTTTCGTTTTCATAAAGTTAGTAGGAAATGAGCCCTTGTTAACGGATTATGTGAATGATTTTAGGGTAATTTGTCATTAATTAGATATGGCTATTTTTTCAATTTTTGTTTTTGTTGTTTACTTTATGTAAGTAGGTAGGCGTTTTTCGAACTTCTCATTAAATTATTAAAAAAAGAAAAAAGAAAAAAACTTGAGCTTAAATTCATTCACTGCCTTATAATCTTATGTTTGTTTATTGCTAATCAGTTAGCAAAAATTTAAATTTTGTCGCTGAAATAAACTAATATCCAATTTTATGTTAATGACGAGTTAGTTCTAAAAGCAAGTTCGTGCGACTCAGTCGCACATTTTTTTTATTGAAACCTGTTTACTTTTTTTTTTTTAGACGACAAATACCTAGTAGTTTCGTATGAAAAACAAAATTCAAATCAAAACAAACATTACCTACATTAAGTTCGAAAAAGTGATTTTTCGTCTTATCGTCTTTTGGTCTGTTCATCTATGCGTCCATCTGTATATATAGCTAATTCCTAATGTTCCGGATGTATGAATTCGCTTTTAACTTGTTACAGATGATTTTTGCGTAGTTTCCAAGACCCGTTTTTTTTTTAATATTTCCTACTAGACGTAATTCTTCCATATAAACTTTTTCGAGTTATTGCAATTATACATATCTCAAAAACGCCTGCAAACGTTTTCGATTAAATTTCGGCAAAATGCCGCTTCCCTTTTTTTTTTTTTTTTACAAAAATTGACTTATGTTTTGTTTTTGATCTCGTTTACTTTGTGTCAAAAATTGAACCAAAAATGAATTCATTCGAAATTTAAATGCAGATTATCCAAAATTTTGAAAAAGTTTTGCATGGAAAAAAAATACATGTGCTTATTTAACGTAACCAAAACCTTTAACTTCCAATAAATATCTATATACCTGTATTTTATTATAATTATTAACTTTTTAAAAAAAACCCAATAGATCAAATATCGTTGTTTCCAATTATATACATAATAACCCCCATTTAAAGTTCTTTACATTGCCTTAAGTATACAAATCCAGTTATAATTGATGCACTCAAAGATACTTATCCAATCCTTTGACCCATTAAAACAATTTTTTTGTTCAGAAAGTTTAAATTTTTGAGTGTCTGGCATGAATATTAACTTCAACTTTGTTAATTATTTCCCCCCATCATAACTAAAAATACACAAAAAAAACTTGATCCTTAAAAATTCAAAAAATTCTTCCCATTCAAGTGACACAATATTGAATTTCAAAATCCATTCAAATCTCTAACAAAAAAAAAATTAAACGAAAAAAAAAAAACCAAGATATCAATTTTTAATGATGTTGTTTTTGACTTACGGTAATCTCTTCTCAATCATCTGACTGACTTCTTAAGTTCTCCTCTCACTTTTACGAGAAGATAAATGATAATTTTACAAAATTAAAAATACAAAAAAATTTAAAAAAAAAAAAAAATCGTGTCTCTCGAAAAACCCTTGCCAGATTGCGATTTCTTTTTTTTTTTTGTCTTTCTATTTTACAATAATTACCCACTTGTTATTCATCGTCGAGGACAAATTTACCTCAATCATTTTTCGTTCGTTTTCATTTCGTTCATTTGGTCGCTCTTTTATCCTTTTGTATTATTCATCTCTCAATTTTACCAAAAAACTAGAAGAAGAAATTCAAACAAAAACCAAAATAAAAAACCTAATTTCGCATTTTCGCTAGTATATAGAGTGCTGTAGTAGGTACTGTAGCTGTGGAGATATATTTTTATGTATAGAGTTGCTCCGTTTACCGAGGATCTCTATTTCCACTTTACTCTTTGGATAATTAATTAAACCCTTTTCTCGTTTTTCATACTTTTGTCAACAATAGAGGCATAGAGGACGAAAATACCCCTCAAACAAACCCTCTTTCATGCTAACGTTACGTTGATGCTAACTACCACTACCACCATCGCAAACATATCGTCCTTAGTGACATAGAGCCTTCGTCGTCGTCGTTGTTCCCGTTTTCGTCGTCGTTCTCGTCCTTGTCATCGTCATCATCATCAGAATCGCATCTACTACTTTCGCCTTTATCAACCCAAAAAAAAAAAGAAAAAAGTAGCGTAATCCTTAGCCAAGCTCCATTGGCAATTTACACAGGAAGGTGCATGGGGTGCGAAAAAGGACGAAAAAAAAAAATTAAACGAAAGCAAGAAAGAAATCAAAATAAAGGATGCTAATTATGGCATTCGTCGAAAAGTGGGGACAAAAACAAAAAAAAATGGAAAAACGAAAAAAAAATATGAACTGCGCTTTAAGGACATTTTGCAGCTTTCTTCCTTACCTCTGTTTTAATTTTTAACTAATTTAGTGGGTAAGTTTAAGTGCACTTTATAAATACATGGCCATTTGAGTTTGTTTCTTTTATTATTCCTTTGTTATTATTTCATTTCAAACTACCGTCCTTCATCGTTGCCATCCCCCGTCGAATTGTGTGTAAAAATAAATAAAAAAAAAAACAGCCAGCAGAATTAAAAATAAAAAAAAACCATGCTTTTGGCAGTTGGTCTTTGTTTTCGTGTCCTTTTTGTGTCCTTATTCATTTTCAGCTTATTTCTTCTCTCTCTATAGTTTTAAATATAATTTTATATCTTAATTAAATCCAAGCAAACAGAAACATCAGAAGAAGAAACAGAAGACGACGAAGAAGAAGAAGGACGCGTACGTCCTTCTCTCTCACAAACAGGAAGGTAATTATATAGGTACAGGAGCATTGTAATTAGTAGGCAAGGATATAATGTTGTTGGTAGTTTGTTGGCATAAAGCACAGATAAGCATAGAATCCCAGAATCAGTGGCACAGGTAGAGTTATATAGGTTTGGTATGAGAAATTCAGAAATAGTATAGTGGAAGGTAGTTTAATAGGTGAAGCCTGCCTGTGCCTCTACACAAAGCTAGGAATTAAAGGCGAATGAAAAAAAAAGTATTTTTTTACGAGGCAATCACCAACAGAAACATAGGAGAGCACAAGGAATAGCATAAGCAGCAACAGCAGCAGTAGCAGACTTTTGTAATTAATTAAAATGAAAGATGAATATAAAGACAAAAATAAAACCAAGATGTGAGGCGTTGCGAGGCGAGACGCGACGCAAAGAAGAAGCTGATAAAAAAAAAAAAAATCAAGCCTAAAGCAGAGGCCTGTTTGCCATGAAGGCTTATGGCCAAGGATTATCTCAAATGTATATTCAAAGTGGATAAAAGTCCCGAAAGGGTTTTTTCTTTATTTTATATTTTTTATTTTAGTTGGGCTCCTTTTTTGTTTTAAATTTATGGAGGTATCGTTTTTGTGGTCACAGAGATTTTATTTTTTCCTATTTATTTATTTGCTTTGGTTTTGTTTTTTTGTACACACAGTGCTTTTATGTATAATAAGGATACACCTATACTGTATAAAGCGATCAAAGAATCCGGATTTGTATTTTGAGGCTTTTGATCACAGACAGAGATATTATATAGAAAAAGGAGTAAAATACTGTTTCGCATTCAAGATTTGGATATAAAAAGAACTTTATTTTTAAAGTCTGAAAATATTTTCGACAAAATTGAAATCTACTTAAAGCGGAGAGTTGAATTTAAAATTTAATACAGGAATTTAAATTTTGAAAACAGAAAAGGGAGATTTTTTTATAGATTGATAGCTTTTAATTTTATATTAAAAAATTTTGACATATTTTCTACCTAACCAAAAATTTTGCTTTAAAACATAGTAAAAAATAAAGGTGCACTCGGGCGTATGTGGAACAAAATAGTCAATTTTTAAATGCTCCACTTAAAATAAAGATAATTTTTAATATTTTTTATTATTTATTCTTTGTTATTGCACAGTAGATGTTAAGGGATTTTTTTTTGTAATTTGTTGTTTGTTATTTTTGTAATAATGAATAAATATTTGGATTGATATCATTTGTTATTATATATATTGCTCAACCTTATTAAAAAAAATCACTGAATGCCGAAACCCGGGATTGAACCGGGGACATTTAGATCTTCAGTCTAACGCTCTCCCAACTGAGCTATTTCGGCAGATGGGGCTCTTTTTCTCCATTGAGGCTGGCATGGTTTTTTGGATCTACTGGATAAGTAAATTAAATTGTTTTTACAAAACAAAAGGGGTCAGTTAAGTTAAGTTGTTGTAAATTTAAATGGAAACGACAACAACATACATGGACAAAAATAGTTTCCTAAGGTTTTTTTTTTAAGGCTGTGTAAAGACATCCAACTGTCTACTGTTGCATCCAACATATTAAGACTTTTTCACGAATTAAATTAGTTTTATTTGAGCGACGTGAAATCCGATCATAACAATATAATTATCAACTTGAGTCGACACCTTATTGATTTCACAATTTTTTTACTTTTAACAAAAAACATTTCGGAATTTTGTCATTCCATGGATGGAATCCACCCAATCCACTTTCCCTCCACTTTTTAATAATTGACAAAAAAAATCCCTCTTTTTGATATTTTGGTTCCTCTTTTTCCTCTTTTTTACATTTGATTAAAAAAATTGAAATTTTTTTTGAAAATCAAGGAAAATTTGACTTATACCACTTTAAACTATATAACTACTCAAATGGTAAAAACAAATATACATTACTGTTGTTTAGCGCTGATTTGATTTTTATAAGGTTATTTTTGATAAATTTTGTGTCGTTTCTTGAAGAAATTATGCACAGGTAATGTTTTTATATTATTTTTATGTTAATACAATTTTAATTTTAAGATTTTGGTGTAAAAGGTTTGTGTTGCGGTTAGGGAAAAGCGCAAATGAGGTATTTCGTGTGACTGTCGTACCTAAATTATTCTATTTTCACATAATTTTGTTGGGGCCTCTTTTTTATCAAAATCCCTTTTTTTTTGGCCTCTTTTTGAAAATCTAGGTAGCCCTGCTTACAAGATGAAAGTGAAATTTGGCTCACTTTTTTAATGCATTTGCTTTTTCTATTGCAAATTTAAATAAAATATTTTTTGCAAAACATGTAAAATGTTTCATACATGTATGTAATTATTTCCATCAAACATAAAATTTGTATTGCAAATAAAAATATTTTGCTTTAAAAAAGTAATTGCAAAAAAAATATTTTCAGCATTAAAAAAAATCAATGTGTATTAAATAATTTTTTTTTAATATTCTTCGAATTTCTTACAATTTTTTAACTTAATTTTGCATTTCCAGTTCAAAGTACTTTTATGTTTGTTAACTTGTAGATTTCAAGAGCTGACTCTATATAAATTAAAAAAAAAAAATTGTTGATGGTGGGGAAGAGGCTGACATTTAGGGCAAAATTTTGTTAAATGAAAACATTTTTTTTTTGTTATTACACTTTTTTGAGAAAAATTAAAAAATGCAGTTTTGAATATTACGCCCGCAAAGTTTAATCAAAATCGTTACAGCCGTTTTGGGAGTAAATTTATTATTTTATTAATTGAAAAACTTGTATGGGAGGTACACTTCTTTTTAAGCGAGATAAAAAAAAACTTTCAGAATTCTATTAAAATAACCTGTACCAAATTTGTTTAGGCTGTAGAAACGTGTACAGATGGACGAACAGAAGGACGAACGGAACTGTGAGACCCACTTTTTCGGACTTCTCCATCACCGTAATTTTGGTTTTGATTAAAACCTCAAAATTTTTTTTCGACACGAAATCAATACTTGCTCTATAACGCAATTAAAAACACAAAATTTTACCAAAAACAATACAGATATATGTATTATATCTAAAACTAAACATTCTCATGACTTTAAACGTGTATAAGAACAGTTTCTGCAAACTCAATCAAAATTGATGAAGTCGTTTCCGAGAAATAGATGGGTTGGTACATTACAAAGAAAAAATATTATTACTCTAAGAACTAAATAAATAACTAAAATGCATTCAAATCGTCTTCTGAGGAACTCTTAAAACTAGTCCAGTGCATTTATAATTTGACCCAGCAGTTTGTACCACCCCCAAATTTTTTTTGCTCATTCGATAGAGCATTGGCTTAATATCATTACCCTGATTTTTCGCACTCGCGAAATTCACCTTTGGGCCGCCATCTTGGATTTTAGTTTTTGTTGAATATCTCGATTTTTATTTATCCTACATAAAAGTTGTGTATACAAGAAACGTAGGCAATTAAATTTCGCGTCTTTTATGCTAAGAACACTTTTTCGATATTCTGAATATTAAAAAAGTTACAAGCCAAAAATTAAAAAAAAAACGAAAAAAATGACAATTTTAAAGTTTTGAGGACTTTTTATCAAAATTATGAAAAAATGTTCCGAAAAAAGATTACTCTCTTTTATTAATACTTTTTTGTTAAAAAATACACCTTTTTTACGAAATGAAGAGACTTAAATATAAAAAAAATTGCAGGTCCTGAATTTTCTCTTGTTACATAAAGCTATAAAATACTCACTAATCATTTAAAATTCAAGATTTGGTAAAAAAAAAATTTAAGAAAAAAGTAAGGATAAAAAAACACAAACAACAAAGAGCATTTTTAACAAAAAAAGTATTAATTACTTTTGTATTTATAGAGATAGAAAAAAAAGTTGTATATCAGAGTTGTAGAGAATTTTAAGGAGAATAATCTTTTCTCGGAACGTTTTTTTTCATAATTTTGACAAAAAGTCCTCAAAACTTTAAAATTGTATTTTTTTCGGTTTTTTTTTTACTTTTTTGGCTTGTAACTTTTTTAATATTTAGAATATCGAAAAAGTGTTCTTAACATAAAAGACGCGAAATTTAATTGCCTACGTTTCTTGTATACACAACTTTTATGTAGGATAAATAGAAATCGAGATATTCAACAAAAACTAAAATCCAAGATGGCGGCCCAAAGGTGAATTTCGCGAGTGCGAAAAATCAGGGTAATGATATTCAACCAATGCTCTATCGAATGAGCAAAAAAAATTTGGGGGTGGTACAAACTGCTGGGTCGTCCATTTATGAGGCGCTCAGCGCCAAAACGGCCTAACCCACAAAATTTCGTTTTGAGAAAAACGAGTTTAAAGAAAATCATATTTTCAGGGTTTCTTTTTTGTTGGCTTGTAAAAGTTATAAAAAAAATATTATTCAATACTTAGTTTGTAATTTTTTTTAGTTAGGAGTGTTGGCTACACTTTTGGGCTAAGGTCTGATATTTTTTTTATTCCGAAACTACATTTGCTATAAATGATTTAGGCAATTTTGTCGCCGAAGCCAAAATGGCGTCCACTAGAGTGACAAAAGTTTTTGGCTCTAATTTTTAACTCTATTTAATGTAATTTAATGGGGATGTATTTTTATATTATAAATTGTTTTATTGCGGTTCGATCTGTGTACTCAGTTTGATTTTTTTGAAAATGTGGGTTAGGCCGTTTTAGTTCTGAGCTCCTCATATGAACATCATAAATGCACTGGACTAAACTTGTTTATTTATGTATTTTGATATTTTTTGTTTACCTAATTTTTTTCACAAAACAAGAATCGACCCTCATGTCCCTTGCTTTTGTATAAGTTCTTTGGCACTAAATTTTTCATCTGCCGAAATAGCTCAGTTGGGAGAGCGTTAGACTGAAGATCTAAATGTCCCCGGTTCAATCCCGGGTTTCGGCATTGGTCGTTATTTTTTTTTTATTTTTATTTTATTTATTAGTTTTTTTTTTCAAATCTCAGTTACTAATTTTATTATGTTTCAGACACAAGAGTGCTCACTGATAATAAGGTTGAAATTAAAAATACTAAATTATTGGTAAATTTTTGGTTAAATCGATTGTTTTGGGTTCAAATTGTTAAAAATGTACTTAATATCTTCTTCTTCTTCCTTGTACTTAATATTCTGCATTTAAAAGCGTAAAAAAAGCCATCAGTTTAAATGATACTTGTTTTTATTTTCTTTTAATAATTTTGTTTCAAAGCCCTTTAATTTTTATATTAATTTAATAATCAAATACAAAATATACTAATATGAATTTAAATGTACATATATTTTATTTGTTTTTTTATGTTGAACTTTATAATTATAAAATAGTTTAGAAAAATGGTTCATCTTTTTTAATAATATTTTATTTACCCTGAATTAAGACCTCGAAATATATAGGACAAAAATAAATAAATATTCTAAAATAAAAAGATGCGTTTTAATTTAAACTGAACTTAAATGAAGCAAAACAAATAAGGTAAAAAATAAAATGAATTTAAATGCCTCATGAAACATTTTGTTGAATGAAAGACAGATTTTCTTCGGAATTACATTTAATACCAATGAAAATAAATGTTTATCTGTTTATTTATATTGTTATTTTATGGTGGATTATTTATTTAAATCATAAAAAAACAATATTAAAATCCTGGTATTCCTGCTAATAGTGTTCTTTTTACATCCGAATCCCTTTAAACTATTTCTACATCTACATACTTTCCTTCCCGATAGTATTTTGTCTAAACATATTCTGTGTTATTCCTGCCATTTATACATTCGCACTATCAGGCCCAGACAATCTTAATAGTTTTCATAGTAAAAGGAAAACTATTCGATCTTATTTATATTATCATCTATCAATTTTAAAACAAAATATTTAAAAAAAAAAATTTACTTTCTTTCTTTTTCTATAAACCAAATTCATAGATTTTTAGCCCATACTTAAAATTGTTATTTTTTTTTTTTTTCTAATTTCAGGATACGAACGCCTCAATGAATACATATCCCATTATGAAACCCTTAGCTATGATCAAGAGCACACAAAAGCTAGTCACAGTAGGGCTAAACGATCAGTGACCAAAGATCATCTTGTTAATTTAAAATTTTCAGCACATGGAAAAAATTTCCATCTTAGATTAAAACGTGATTTAAATACATTTAGTGATAAGTTAGAGGTAAGTTTTTATAATATTTATTTAAACTTTAAAATATTCTTATTTTTTATTTTTCTTTTAAAAAAAAAAAAAAAGATACATAGTTCAACAAATGAGCCCATCGATGTGTCAACATCACACATATATGCGGGCGATGTGATAGGTGAACGTAAGAGTTTTGTATTTGGCTCAATATTGGATGGAATATTTGAGGGTAAAATTATAACGGAACGTGATGCATACTATGTGGAGAATGCAAAGCATTATTTCCCAAATCATACGTACAAAACGGATGGATTTCATTCGATTATCTATAATGAAAAGCATGTGGATGATCCTTATAAGGATGTTAGAGAAGGTAAGTGCAAATATAGGTACATTATATAAATTTATTTTTATTTTTTTATTTGCTTATTCTTGCTTATAAACAAATTTTCTTCGTACATAGCGAGAAAAGAATTTAGCAAAGAATATTTTTCGTGTGATATACAGGGTGATTTCAGTTTTATTTCCTAAATAACTTAAGGGGGAATCAGGTTGAGCAAATTCTAGGAATAAGAAAGAAGAAAAAACCAAACTACGACTACTTAAAGGTGTAGAAGAAAAACTATCAAGAAAAAAGTTGTAGAACTAAACAGGCTTTGTCGACACGGCTTGATGTTGAACTCTTTGTTAGTTCCTCTTTCGAAATAATCAATTTTTCCAATTTTGTAAAAAAAATATCAAGATGATCAAGATTTCTTTAAAATCGGCACAATTTTCATATTTTTCGGCTTCATGAAAAGAAAATCAATAAATTTGTTAAAAACAAAAATGTTCTCGACTATTTTCTTGGATTAGCGCACAATTGTCACATTATGGCATTTTGTGATCGAAAATTACTCTTTCAATGCTGAATAAATTCCTGGACTTTGTTCGTTTTGTTCAAAGAAATTGGCTTCAAAATGTCCGATCGTTGGTATAAGCCGTTTTTAATATATATTAGTCGATATATCATTTGCGCCAAAAATTAAGCATGTACAAACTACTGTTTTTAGGAAAAGTTCCAAATTTGATGACTTTTGTTAGATTATTAATTTTAAGTATAAAATCATTGTCTTTCATAGTAAAAGCGCCTAAAAGTATGTGTTGTCATTTTGTTTTGATAAGAAGAGGATGGGAAGTAGTGTCATTATGGGGTAGAAAATGTGTAAAAAAAGAGTTTGGAGAAGGAGAAAAGAAATTTAAGTTTTCAGGGTCGCGAATTAATTGCCTGGCACTTGAGTTAACTCACTAGATTATGGGATATTTCTACACCGAAATCTAACCGCAAAATATAAATCATGCCTGAGTAGGTACTAAAAATCATAAAAAAGATACAATTTTTCAGAATTGTGGATAGCAGGCGGACTAAACATTCACCACATCAAGGGTTACTGCCTTAAATCTTCTTAACTAAAAAAAAAACATACTTTCAGGCGGATTTTAATCTGAAAATTTAAATTGTGTAAAAAATCTTTGTAGTACATTTTTACTCATTTTGTATTTAAATATCCTAGTTTGTGCCCTTTTTTGAAAATTTCCAGTAAATGCTCATTTGTGAAATAGTGATCCTCTTGTATTCTTTAGCTTACCTATAGATATAATCTATAAAATGTTTCTCTCAACTAGACTACCTGCGAACCTCTACCATCTATACCTACAATAACTGAAATCACCCTGTTTTGCTCGTACATATTCGTAGAACATTTCCAGTTTCAGTATAGTATTTCGGCGAGAGGAACGAGAAAATGTGTGCGCATTTCAGATTTAACAAGGATGCATGAGTAGATTTATTGGAAGAAGGTGGATTATATTTAAATTGACTCTCGAAAATGTGTTCCTTTAAAATTGATAGGATTTTGAGGGCTTTCGTTGAAACTTTAATATCTCTCTGTTAGATTGTATATCTAATATAAGTTAAGCTTATATGCAAACACATATAGAAAAAGAAAAAAGAGGAATAGGTATATGTGTAGTGTATGTAGGTACATTCACATGACATGAAAATCTGTGAGTTGTTTTATATCATTTTTTTTTTTTTTTTTGCTTCAAAAATCTTGTGAAGAGTTATACATCGATAAATCTACCTGAAAGATAAAATATCTTTTTATTATTATTTTTTTTTTTTTAATTGTGTATGTGTGTATTTTTTTTATTGTCTGCAGTGTGAAAAAGGATGATAATTTATTTCATATATAGACACAAAATATATAGAAATAAAGGATATAAAAGGAATTTGTTAAAGTCAATTGTGTGCTTTTATGAGAATGGTTTAAGTCCTTTAATCGTCCATTTAAAGGCATTTTGCAATAAGTCACAAGGAGAGAAAAGCCTGAATACCTAAATCATTTTATACAAATATTTATTCTTTGGAATTTGATGTTCAATCTTATCATTGAAGTTATTTTGATAAGAAAATTCTATCGATTTCAAATTGAAACAATTGGAAACGATAATGTACCTTTGTATTTGTTCATTTGTTAGGAATGACGAAAGATATGTAAAACAACATTTTAGAAAATACCTACTCGTATTTGTTGATTTAAATAAACAGTTTACTATGCAGTGAATAGTCTTACAAAAAAAAAAAAATATGCACTTTGTGATACAAAAACAATAAGATTTTCATCATATGCTGTAAGAGATATTGGTAAACTTTGGATTCCATTTAAAATTGTAAATACAAGAGTATTTGTCTATTCCAAATGTTCAATTGCATTTTGAAGTATCGAGAAGTATTGAAACTTTGTTAAGCTTTTAATAAACAGCCTTTAACTTTACAAAACAAAAATAATAATTTGAGAATTATTATTATCTAAAAATGAAACAGAAAGAAATAATCCATAAATTGCTGAAAAATATATCTGTTGAAAGGGTGTTTAAAAAAAAAAAAAGAAATTGTATTGAAAAATTCAAAGCCCCCTAAAATCCCCAAAAACTAATTTGTTTTTTGAATATCACCTAAACGTAGGTTTTTGGTTTGTATCCATTTCTCGAGGTGGACAAACGATTGTCGTTTGAATTTTGAAAAAAAAAGAAATAATTTTTGGGGATTTTGAGGACTTTGAAATTTTCAGTAGGTACACTGTGGTGTATGCGTAACTTTTGTTGGGAATTGTGAAAAATTTTTTTTTTGAATATCTTCTTTTTTCAAACAAATTTCCTCTAAAATATTTTTGAAGGGTGGACAAACGAAAATTTTGGTTGTATAAACATGGAAAAACGGTGGTGGACAAACGAATTAGAAAAGTTTGGTAAAAAATTTAGAAGTCGCAGTTCTGGCTTCAAGCACGAAGGGGTGTTTTTTTCTATTGAAAAAAAAAAAGAAAATGATGTGAATTCAACAACAACGTCATAACTTGCTCTTTCTTCTGAAAAGTAGGGAGACGAAATTGAAAGGAATTCATCTCCGCCGTATTTCTGAAAAAAAAAATCCCTCAACATTTTTAAATGTAACGATCGTCAATGACCGTTATATTGCGTTCGTTTTTGCAAAAGAGTATGACCTGGGCCCTATTGCACCAATCACTTTGCATTTTGCAACTTTGCACTTTAACTTTGCAAATTCTGTTGCACCAAACTTCAATTTGCAAAGAGGAAATTATTTCTTTGAAAAGTAAAACAAAAATTCCTTCTTTGCAAATTTTGTTGCACCAACCACAAATTTGCAAAGCACAAAGTACTTTTCTAAAAAGTGCAAATTTTTGCCAATTTGCAAAGAATTCTTTAATTTCGTTGCACCAAACAAAAAAACTTTGCAGTTTCCATATCAAATTCTGCAAAAATATGCAAAGTCAAAATTTCATTTGCGGATGGCCATTACTCGTATAAAGTTCGGATATATTAAATGATAATTTAAAATGAATCGCTTTGAACGACTCTTTGAAGATAAATAGTTTAGTAATAGTTACGTGAGTGATGTAAAATTAAGATTAAAATTTTGAAATTAGGAATAATAAACTATTAAGAATATTTAACTATGGTTAATATGTGAAAACAAGTTGAAGTGGCATTGTTAGAATTTGTTGTGTTCTTTTTACAAATTTCTTATTCAAAATAAATTTTCTTCCATCATAAATAATTTCAAAAATTCCATTTTACTTTAATTTTTCCGCTGATTAATAAAAAAAATAAAAATCTTTGAATTGTCTTGAAAACCAAACATCTAATTTCATAGATCAACACAGCAAACTCAGTTTATAAAAGTGAATCGGAAATAGTTTCGAATCGTGACTATTTGAAACTTCAAAAGGAGTTAATTAACAATGTTCAGCTGTCAAATAGTTACAAATTGTAACTTAACAAATGACCATAGTTCGATATTATAAACATAAATAAACTATGGTACTCTAAATAACGCACCTCTGCCCTCTGCTCCATGGCCACATTGTTAATCCAACCACCTTATTCAAAATTATGCGTCATTCAATGAATGATTGCAATTTAAAGTTAAAATAATGATATTGTATTGATATTAAAAATTCTAATATTTTCTTCTTTGAACAAAAAGCAACAAAGCAACAGTCTAAGTAACTATAAAAAAAAAAAAAACAAAACAAATGATTAAGAAAAGTACAATAAAAGTAAAATTTCAAAAGATATCGTTGTTGAAGTAAAAAAAGAAGATTTCAACCTTTTTTAACAACGAAAAGAAGTTGAAACTATTTACTGCTTTACTTCGCAAATTTTCAAATTACGCAAAGTTCCATTTTTAGTTGGTGCATTTTTGCTATGCACATTTTTGCTATAAACTTCAACAATTGCAAAGTGCAAAGTGGGAAACTTTTAATTTTTGGTGAAACACTTTGCACTTTTACTTTGCAGAAAAGTTGTAGTTGGTTGGTGTAATAGAGCCCTGGTAAGACAGGGTGAAAAAATCTTTTAACTTCGGTAAAGCTTCGTTAAGGTAGTTCTGCTCAAAAAAGAGCATAACAAACCCTTTGTTGACATATGAAACATGATAGGAAACTAAGAATTAAGTTGTTAAATAAGTTTTCTCCTACTTAAAATAAGTTCTGTTTTTTTATCAATCAATTTAAATCAAACAAGCTATATTCCAACCCAGGCTTTTGCGGTATCATTATCCAATGAACGAGTATTAATAACTACGCTGGTCGACTTAACAACTTACTACAACCCTATTTCCTCCATTTTCATCTTCTAACTTAATTTAAATGAAATAAAATCATTAGTGTCACATTACGAGAATTCTTCGAACAAATAAACCATCGGACAAGTATAATCACGATAAAAAGTCCGGAGCTATTCTTAGAACGAGCTAATTTAGATTCTAATTTTTTAATAACCTGCTAACCACAGTCACAATCATTATCCACTTGCTGTGAGCAGACAGCAGAGTTAAAGAGAAAATTGCTTCAAAATGAAATCAAAATTTGTCCTTGGATTTAGATTAGCGAGAACAGAAAAACAAAGTAAAAGTATTGTAGCACCTAAGCCACCAAATTTTTCATCGAATTCCAAATCAAAATCAATTATATTTTCCGAAATATTTATGCAAATATGAAACAATTGTGACTGTGACAGTTTCGTATATAGCCAAGAGTATAGAAGTGACCCCAAACCCTCATCTATCAGTTCAGTTGTTAGATGTCCCCAAGCCTACTCAATATACAGTTAGCCGTGCCGCATTCTCGTTTTAAAAGGGATCATTGTGTTGGTGATTCCTGTCAAGTTTATGTGATAGATGCACAATTATAATCGTTGCTCAACCGAACCGATGACAAGCTAGTTTGGTCGATTATATATGCTTTTGTATTCTCTCTCTCGCAGAGTTGCCCCAAGTTAGGTTAGTTTTCTATCTGACTGTCTGTCTGTTCCAGGCGGGAAATTAGAACATTTTTTTTTTTGTTGTTGTTGTATTTTGTCGCGTCGCGTAATGTCGTGTCGGTATATGGAGGAAAGCTTTTGCGATCCAGAGGCTGTTGTTAAAGTGAATTATGCAAAATTGTTTATATGAGGTTAGAAGATGGGGGGAGGGAGAAAGAAGTATACGCAGTCGTCAAGTCTGACCAATGGATAGTACATGAACCACTCACCGAGAGCAGCACACATCATAGTGAGATTGTGCAAAACTGATTTGGATATTAAGCTGGAGGCAAATGAAATGAGTGATGCATGCAAAGTGATTAGCCATGTTGTTGACCTTAGAATTATTATTAAAATTGAATACCGCAATAGTTCAACCCACCAAATACTGGATTGGTGGTGTTGACGACAACGACGACGATGACGATGACAACAACGCCCGCAATCCACTATTATACGAGACATGTTCCGAGTGTGTTTGCAGTAATAATATAATTGAGTGAACATTTTGGGAGCAAATAATTCTCTAGATAATTGGTGTTTGGTGTTTTAGTTTGATTTTTGAAAACACTGTATTTCATTGTTGTCAACACATTCAAAACTAAGTATTTGATATTTTAAAAAAGACAAGCATAAAAAGCAATTTTAAATAGAGCTTAATGGGGGAGCATGAAAGTTATTTAAAATTTATATTAGATAAATTAGAAACGAGTAGTATTGGGTATTGCTGCTATGATTTTTCCCACAATTAGTTTAGGTAAGTCACTAAGCCTTGTTTCTTGTGCTTCGTAAGCTTAACTTTCTACACAATCATTTAAATAATTGTTATCTTGCAGTTCGATGACTGGTGACCTACGATATTTCAAAGACCCTTCGTTTCGGTATTGTATCTCTTGGATCATTGCACAGCTTCTTGAGGCAATTGGTTACCTACGTTGGGTATGACAGTTGACTGCACTGCGAAGAATTCTCAACTCAGGCTTTTATTTTATTTTATTTCATTTTATTTTATTTTATTTTATTTTATTTTGTTTTGTTTTATTTTATTTTAATTTATTTTATTTTATTTTATTTTATTTTATTTTATTTTATTTTATTTTATTTTATTTTATTTTATTTTATTTTATTTTATTTTATTTTATTTTATTTTATTTACCTTCAAAACCGCTCATGAAAATTTTTTCGCTCAGTGAAGTTGTACTTGACTAAAACCACTGATTAACAGTAATAAAGCTTTTTTCTAATGAATTTAGGTGTAAATAAAGTATTTTGGATTTGTAGGTATACACTGAAAAAAAAAAAATAGTGAATTCTGATATTTTTCAATATCAGTAAATATTTAATAGTTAAAATGTCACGGTTATATTTGTTTAATTGATAATAAAATATCAATTCGTCAAAAAAATTTGTTAAAACAGTCAATAGTTTTCAAAAAACTAGGTTCACATAAAAGACGATAAAAGCTAGACGAGCACTAACGGACAGAAATTTTTTTTTTTGTTTTTCCTTTTTGACATTTTCCTCTTTAATATTATAACAAAAATGTTACCGAATAACACCGAATGATATCACAAAAGGTCCATTAAAAAATCAGAAAAATAAAAAAAAACTTCTTCATTAAATTCATTTTACAATTAATTAAAGCTTCAAATGCAATGAATATATTTTTTTTAAATAAAGTACACGCCAGCAGCTGAAACTTCCATAACAAGAATTTTATATAAAACAATAAGAAACAAAAAAAAATTCAAATTATTACCGATCTAATTTTTCACACAAAACAACTGAACCACATTCAAAGTTTAAAATAAATGGCTTTCAACTAATGCTGTAGCTTAGTGCATGCATGGGTATTTAAGAATAGCCAAAAAAAAATCACTTCTCAACTCCACATTTTGCAAAAAGTTAAATGAGCGGGTTTTGGAGGTGAATACCCCTACACTGAGGGAAAAGCCACCATAAAATAACGTAAAATCAATGAAAACCACATTGATTTAACTATTATTCATAATGATTTTGCGTTGAAGATGAACATTTTAAAATCAACGTGGAAAAAATGTTAATTTTTGATGGTTTCGTATCTTAAAGTCACATAAATCAATGTAGTTCATCTTTGAAACAACGACGTTTCAACTTCAAATATTTTTTCCCTCAGTGTATGTGTAGCGATTACCTAGACTAACTATTGCATCATGCAGAGCTCCGCAAAATTTACGTTGACAGTCCTACACGGTTAAATATTCTGTTGTTTTTAATATTAAAAATAACCAGTTTTTAATATTGCGATTTTATTACACAGTTTTTTAATAGTTTTTGTATTAATTTCAAATACAAACAAATGAAATTTTTATTTTTAAATAGAAAACTCACTATTTTATAGAGAATCATATATGAAATTGATGTAGAATATTCCGAAGAATTCGAATATTGTATTCACAATTCAAAAAAAAAAATGTATTTTCACCCTTATAAAGACACTTTTCTGTGACTTTTGTCCTGCCAAATTCGCACCCGTGTGCCGACAGAGGGTTAAGAAAAAAAAAACGTACTTGTATAGGAATTGCTCTATGTCCAATTTTAGGTTTTTAATTTTTAAAAAATATTTAAAAATAGTATGCACCTACTAATGAGGTAAACTTGTATATTTTATTCAAGAGAAAAGAACAAACTTTATAAAAAACATAACTTGAATGGCAAACGAGCAGAAAATTGTCACTAAACCAATTTGAAACTTAAAAATCGTCCCCTGTAAAATTTGCTTTTTGTGACTTAGAACAATTTTGCTTTACGGCGACGATATATAAAACTATTTTGGTTCAAAAAAATGCACTTGGATAACCTTTTTTCTTATAAAAAATACAAAATCCAAATTTGCACTATCAGGCGCTTTGTTTTTTTTTTTTTAAGTAAAATGTATGAATTAATGACGTGCATTTCCCCAGCCCGGACCTATCGCACAATTAAAAATAAAGTATGCAGAAGTTTTGTACAAGTTTTGTACAGTTTTGTACAACAAAAGCCGAGTTTTGTAGTTTTGTAAATGGGGAAACGTTTCCCCAGCCCGGACATTTTTCAAAACTGAAAAAAAAATGAAAAAAAGTATGCAGAAGTTTTGTACAGTTTTGTACAACAAAATTCAAGTTTTGTACAAGCTTACAACACAAGTTATAGCCAAGTGAAAGTACCGGGCTGGGGAAACGTTTCCCCAGCCCGGACATTTCTCAAAATTAAACCAAAGAAAAAAAAAATTCTACAACTATCTACGAGTTTTGTACAGTTTTGTACAACAAAAACCGAGTTTTGTACAAGCTTAGTTTACTAATTAGAGCTAATTTTAGTTTACACTAAGTACACTACGTACCTAGCCAGTTATATCCAAAACTAACAAAATTTAAATGCAAATTCCATTTCAGTTTTGTACAGATAAAATGCCACATCTAATGCAATTGCTGACGTTATTATAAATCGATACAAATTGATTTGTTCTTAAATAATAATAAAAATCTACATTGTGTGTGTCCTTGAAACCTAATTAGAATATTACCAACAGATTTTCCAAAAGTATACTACTGATTCATAACTTATGAACAAATCTCCCAAAGGTATGCAACGAACTATTTCAATAAATCTCCCAAAAAATGCAAGCTTTTCGAAAGCGGAAATAACTTCCAAATGTATGCAAGTTATTTCAAATCATAAAGTCTGTTTGTTTTGCATTTGATGCCTTCTATGAAGTAGTAATTACCATTTTGCGTTTTTTTTTTTTCAAATAAATAACGTACAAAAATAAGGTAAAAATTCAAAAGTGAACATATTGTGAAGGTTTTTTTGACTGGAAAGCATACAAAAAGGATGCAGAAAATTAATTTTTTTGTTTTTAAAATAATTTGTACTTTTTTTTTGACAATAAATAGAAAAAAATATTTTACTTTTGTCGTTTTGCAGTAGGTTCACATTTTGCAAGTCTAAATAAAATTGTATGTTAAAAAACGACAACAAATTCAAAAAATTTATAAATTAAAAAACAACAACTATATCAATACCCAACAATTTTAATAGGCTTGTTCTCACTAAAGCCACAAATGAGGAAATTTCCCAAATTATCACATTTCGAATGTAAAATCGCATAAAAAAAAATTAAATTTGAAATTTGAACTGACACATGAAAAACTCGTATAAAACTTGTAAGAGTGAAAAAGGCGATGTTTTTGCACTCCACCGCTACCGCTTACCGCATCCGGTGTGGCCAAACCTTTAATTAACTACAATGACATAAAAAGTGAAAAAGTGGGAAGTTTACAAAAGTAAAAATTTTGTATTTCTTTCTTTTCTTTGGAATAAAACTACAAAAATTGTTTTTGAAACTTAAAAGCTTTCTGCATCATCGTTTTTAATTTTGGGGTTGGAAAAAGTATCACAAATATTGATTGAAAATTGTCACTTTTTGACTTTTTGCAAAAAGTGCTCGTTTTAAGGTATAACTACAACGGTGACTTTTTGCAAAAAGTGAACATTTTCAAATTCATTTTGTGGCAGTTTTTCCGACTGCAAAATTCAAAATAAAGAAGCAGAAAGCTTATTTTTTTTTTGTTTAAAAAACAATTTCTGTAGTTTTTTTTTTTTTCCAAAAACAAATAGCGCTCGAAAGAAATGAAAAAATGTATACGTTTGTAAAGTTCCCACTTTTTTCACTTTTTAGGCCATTGTATGTACCCTTCGGTGTGGCCAAGCCTTCATACAAGTACTGTTACCGCAACCCGTACCACATCTGAACGTTGAAGTATAAGTTAGGAATTTTTTTCATACTTTTTGGCTTTTGAGCCAAACGTCAGTGTCGAAAAAAAAAAAAACAGAAAAAAAACTTGACATTTCAATTCGGATATAATATGCTTGTGCATGCATGTTGCATGTGTTTATGTATTATAGACATGTTGCGTTTGTTTTCCTCCGATTTGATTTGATTTCTTGGTTTTTTCTTGTACTTCTTTGATATGCAGTTATGATAGAAAGGAAAAAAAAATTAGGGTTAAAATAGGAACTTATGGGGTTGAACTATGGCATACGTTCGTTAACTTTTGACTGCTGCTCTCTCTATTTAATCAGAAGAAAATGATGAAGACATAAAGCGTCAATACGTTTACGTACGTATGCCGTAGTTCGACCCCTGATTTCTATATTCATCTCTTTTCCCTCATCTTTCAAGATTTGACTATAAAGCCTTAACTACAATGGCCTAAAAAGTGAAAAAAGTGGGAACTTTACAAACGTATACATTTTTTCATTTCTTTCGAGCGCTATTTGTTTTTGGAAAAAAAAAAACTACAGAAATTGTTTTTTAAACAAAAAAAAAATAAGCTTTCTGCTTCTTTATTTTGAATTTTGCAGTCGGAAAAACTGCCACAAAATGAATTTGAAAATGTTCACTTTTTGCAAAAAGTCACCGTTGTAGTTATACCTTAAAACGAGCACTTTTTGCAAAAAGTCAAAAAGTGACAATTTTCAATCAATATTTGTGATACTTTTTCCAACCCCAAAATTAAAAACGATGATGCAGAAAGCTTTTAAGTTTCAAAAACAATTTTTGTAGTTTTATTCCAAAGAAAAGAAAAAAATACAAAATTTTTACTTTTGTAAACTTCCCACTTTTTCACTTTTTATGTCATTGTAGTTAATTAAAGGTTTGGCCACACCGGATGCGGTAAGCGGTAGCGGTGGAGTGCAAAAACATCGCCTTTTTCACTCTTACAAGTTTTATACTAGTTTTTCATGTGTTAAATTTATCATGATGAGAAGCTTCTCAGCATCATTATAGTCAGTTCAAATTTCAAATTTAATTTTTTCCTATGCGATTTTACATTCGAAATGTGATAATTTGGGAAAGGAGATGGCACATTTTTGGGCCCAGTGTGTTCACTTACGAAATGGGTATCAAATGAAAGGTGACGGTAAGCACATTACGTGGGTAAAATATTTTCAAATTCGTTAGTGGGGTTTTGGAGATATTTGAGTTTGAAGTTTTGGATTTCAAAATCAAGATTTCAGCTATTTTTGCGATCAATTAATCGTAGAATGCGTAGAAAGGACTTTTTAGATTGGAAATTAGTTAATCTTTCTTTTTCTAGTACATCATTTTTCTCTAGGAGTTATATTTTCAGAGTAACAGAACCGCAAAGTATCTCATTCTCAGTAATTCCGCACTTAACTCTAAGGGTTGTTTAAAATATTTAAAATATCAAAAAAACACACAATTTTTGGTAGTGTAACTCTGAAATTATAACTCCTAGAGAAAAATGATGTACTAGAAAAAGAAAGAATAACTAATTTCCAATCTAAAAAGTCCTCTCTAGTTTTCTGTCCGACCAGTCGTTCTCGAGATATTGAGACAAATGCGTTTTTCAAAATGGCGGTCGCCCCACAAGACCAAACAATACGCAATCTGAGATTTGTACTTGGGATAAACCCCTCTTCAATACTGCATTCAAACTTAGCTCACGTCATAGCTTTTTCCAGATTTTTCCCCATTGACTGAACTATAGTTTCTATTCTTATTATTTAATAGGCATATTTCAGCGCGTTTTTGTGTATTTTGCTTATTATAAGGTTTTTGTATGTTTTATAGAACTATTTTACATATAGAATTAAAGGTAACACATTAAGCTATCGAAAAATTACAAAAAAAAGTGCATGTCACCACTGAATATTTTGATATTTCGATGTGCCAAATGCCTCGCTTAAAAAAATCACCTTTTGAGAAGTAAATACCTAATATGTATTATTTTTTTTAACAAAGAAAAAAACTTTTGAAAACAGATTTATAGACAAGAGAAATACCTTTTATTTGATACCAATATTATTTCTGTACACCCATTATTACGCATTCTACGATTAATTGTTCGAAAAATTAGCTGAAATCTTGATAGTGAAATCCGAAACTTCAAACTCAAATATCTCCAAAACCCCACTAACGAATTTGAAAATATTTTACCCACGTAATGTGCTTACCGTCACCTTTCCAATTGATACCAATTTCGTTAGTGAACACACTGGGCCCAAGCTCCATAGAAAAATGTGCCATCTCCTTTCCTCATTTGTGGCTTTAGTGAGAACAAGCCTATTAAAATTGTTGGGTATTGATATAGTTGTTGTTTTTTAATTTATAAATTTTTTGAATTTGTTGTCGTTTTTAACATACAATTATATTTAGACTTGCAAAATGTGAACCTACTGCAAAACGACAAAAGTAAAATATTTTTTTCTATTTATTGTCAAAAAAAAAAGTACAAATTATTTTAAAAACAAAAAAATTAATTTTCTGCATCCTTTTTGTATGCTTTCCAGTCAAAAAAACCTTCACAATATGTTCACTTTTGAATTTTTACCTTATTTTTGTACGTTATTTATTTGAAAAAAAAAAAAACGCAAAATGGTAATTACTACTTCATAGAAGGCATCAAATGCAAAACAAACAGACTTTATGATTTGAAATAACTTGCATACATTTGGAAGTTATTTCCGCTTTCGAAAAGCTTGCATTTTTTGGGAGATTTATTGAAATAGTTCGTTGCATACCTTTGGGAGATTTGTTCATAAGTTATGAATCAGTAGTATACTTTTGGAAAATCTGTTGGTAATATTCTAATTAGGTTTCAAGGACACACACAATGTAGATTTTTATTATTATTTAAGAACAAATCAATTTGTATCGATTTATAATAACGTCAGCAATTGCATTAGATGTGGCATTTTATCTGTACAAAACTGAAATGGAATTTGCATTTAAATTTTGTTAGTTTTGGATATAACTGGCTAGGTACGTAGTGTACTTAGTGTAAACTAAAATTAGCTCTAATTAGTAAACTAAGCTTGTACAAAACTCGGTTTTTGTTGTACAAAACTGTACAAAACTCGTAGATAGTTGTAGAATTTTTTTTTTTTCTTTGGTTTAATTTTGAGAAATGTCCGGGCTGGGGAAACGTTTCCCCAGCCCGGTACTTTCACTTGGCTATAACTTTCGTTGTAGGCTTGTACAAAACTCGGCTTTTGTTGTACAAAACTGTACAAAACTTGTACAAAACTTCTGCATACTTTATTTTTAATTGTGCGATAGGTCCGGGCTGGGGAAATGCACGTGAATTAATGACAAAATTGATCGGCAATATGATTTCACTTCACATAATTTGTGAAAAAAACAAAAATAAAAAAGATAATAATATCACCATTCAGTCACTTTCAGAAATATTTTGTTTTATTTTAGAGAAGTAAGGAATAAAATACTTAAAATAAGAAAAAATAAAAAAAAACTGAAACTTTAAATTCAGGAAAACATCTTTGATTTCTAACACAAAACTATTTAAATTTCAATAAATTTTGTATTACACTTAAAGATGTAATACAAATTATACATTTAAATAAAATGTTGGTGTTGCCTAAAATGTGACCCAAATTTTCGTAGAATCTACACCAAAATTATTAACCGTATACGTAACATTTCTATCCAATTTATTCGGTCCGGACTAAGTTGGTACATTTGGTTGGTCACTAGAACACATTTACTAATTACAAATAGAAGTAATCATCCTACAAAACGTCCACTATATTTATGCCGTTGGCACTACTATCACCCGATAAGGTTTTTGTATTAAATAGATTTAAAAAAGAATTTTTTGATGAAGGTTTAAAAAAAGGTTTACTGGAATATTTTTCGGATCAATAGAATTCCGAAAAAGTTCGTTAATATTTCTTCTCTTCCACGCACTGTTTATACAGTAGGAAACTATTCCTAAAAGGTTTACCTATTTGCGTAGTAAACAATAAAGTGTAGACTGCCTCTAAATTTAGAAAACCTAAGAAATTGATACCGAAATTGGTTCCGAATTATTGAAAAAAAAAATCACTTTTTTAAATTCACCCAAATGCTGCTGGTTATTTCGACCGAGAACGAGAACAGTAGGTATCAAGAATTTGTTGCTGTTAGACGTAGGACAATTTACTTAAAATAAAAAGAAAAAACATTAAAAAATCTCAGTCTTCCTCAAAAACTTACGCAAATGATATATATTTTTACACAGAAATGTTCGTACTAATTTCCAAAGAAATACCTACCAACTGCTTAAAGCATTTTCAGCATTTCGATAGAATTTCCTCTACGAATTCAAATGGTTGAGGTTTTCATTTTGAAATAATTTTCAAAACCAGAGGCTAATTTTCTATGGTAATTTCAAATCTGATCCTCTTTTTCGTTATGAACTCAAAGAAAAACAAAAAAAAAAAAAAAAGAAGGAAGGAATTTCCAATTCCTGTCAGTGTGTGGGAAAGATTGTGGTTTCTTTGTAGAAGTTGTTGTTGTTGGTCTAATATAGAAGCCAGTACTATGGGATATAGTATATGAAAAAGGGAAAGAGTTGGGTAGGCATAAACTGAGCATTAGGCAAGCACATTATTGTTATAGCCAATCTTTGTAATTACTGCGGTGACCTGACCTCTGTGTGTCGAATTTAGGAAGGTCTCTCTCTATCCTCCTACTTCCTACAATTATTACATATCCATAGATATTTAGATATTATTATATATGTATTTACTGTTGCTGTTTCTGTTAGGTGCTGATGCTGTTATTGTGTATATGTGGCGTTAAGCTAAATATAAATATTATTTAATTTAATTATCCATTTGGCGTAATTGGATTGGGAATATTAGAACACGAAATAATCACATAAAGTAACCATTGCACGTTTCACAGACTGCCACACATGGGGTTGAATGGTAATAATGTCTCGTAAAAACCATATTAAGGAGCCATGTTGTTGTGTGTCTGTGTGGTGGTATAGATTTTGGGTGTTGTTTAGACTTGTGCCTACGATATATCTGAATTGTGGGTGGGTTTTTGTTTTTTTTTGCGTGTTGTGTTCAGATATTATAGGTATGTGGATTCATTCAATTTATTACTCAAGACTACGAGTATTTCTTTGGGTATTAAATGTTATTTTGTTTTGGTTTTCTTTTTTTTTTTTTTTTTTTTTTTGAGACTTCTAGAATTGTAACTTTATTTATTGTTTATTTGTTAAGGGTGTAGGAACCAGGTGTCATATGATCTAGGCGTCTTTTCGTGGTTTCTTTTTTTTTACGTCGAAGTTTAGTTTAATGTTTGATACTATAATTCATATGCTTTTCTTGCGTTTCCTAAAAAACTTTGAGAAAAAAAGAGTAGGTAAGGGTTGGTAATGGGAGTGTTTTGTGATGTTCTATCATATCATAAATGCATTTCGGAAGAAATCGATAAGTAAAGAGACAGGAGATTTTCGTAAGGAAATGTACCGCGAGTTCTGTTGAACCTTTTAACAAAGATCGCTTTTCCAATATGGATTCTTTAAAGTTTCGAAAAAATTTGGTTTTTCAAAAAACGAGATTTAAATTTAGTATCAATCTGTTTTTGTATGTAAAAAGTTAGTTTCTAAATCAAAACTAGTGCTCCTTCTTCGTCAACTTTTAAAGTTAAGAAATGACTTTTTTTGATTTAAAATTAGTTTATTCCAATAACTTCTGCATTAATAACTCAAAACTTGTGATTTTTGAGTTATGAAAGTATTCAAGTATAAACGAGCGATATGACTAATTTTTTTGCAAGAGAGCTACTGAATTTCATCAGTAAGGCGATCGGTTAGATATGATCCTCTATTTTGGAGAAATTGTATGAACTTATTATTTTTGTTATTATTGTTTAGGTATATAATAAAACACTTCTTATCCTCGTACAATAGTTGTATTTATTTACAAACGTTTTCGAAAAGTTAACTTTTCATCTTCAGGTGATAGCAAAAAATATAATTTTAAAAAATTTTTTGATAAGTTTACAAATTAATCAAAAATATTTTTATATAAATTGAAATTTTAATAATTTTGTTAAGTAATTGAAATTTAAAGTTATTTTAATAATGTCTAATAATGATAATTTTATAATAACAAGAAGAAAAGGGAAGTGAATAAATGCGTTTAAAATTTTTTCTCAAAAATGTCCTTAGATGATAATGGTTTTAAGAATTTATGCAAAGAAGATCGTTCAAAAGTTTTGTTTTTATTCATGTTTTTTGTACGATTTATGAACATTTCTTCATAAGCATTTAATAAATTTGGGTTGTTAATTTCTTTTAACAAACGAAAACCTGCTATTTTATGATTTTTATCAATCATATGATCATATTAAAATTTCAATTTATATAAAAATATTTTTGATTAATTTGTAAACTTATCAAAAAATTTTTTAAAATTATATTTTTTGCTATCACCTGAAGATGAAAAGTTAACTTTTCGAAAACGTTTGTAAATAAATACAACTATTGTACGAGGATAAGAAGTGTTTTATTATATACCTAATTATAAAACTCGTACAGAAATTCCAAATATAATTCAATACGAATTAATAGATAATTTATTATTGGATAATCGTCCACATTGGAATAAAAAAGCAAAAAAGAAAATTAAAAAGATGAACTATACAGAGGCCTTAAATAGAACAATTAACTGCTACGTCAACAATGAAAATTTCAATGAAATCAATACCAAAACATTATTGCAAAGATTTCGTAAATTGAAAGAAAGACACACGAATATAAGAGCAAATATTGGATTTTTATTGAAATGTAGAAAAAACAATATCATCCCGAATTTCATCAAAATTAAATCAGCAGTCAATAACTCACGTACTGAAACAGCTATAAGAAAAGCAAAAAGAACCTGGCTCAATTGTGAAATCAACTATGCACACGCTTGTTTAAGCAACATCGACAAAGAGCTATATGAGCAACATAAAATCTTAACGAATTGTGTGCATTATACTACTTTAGAAATGTTAAACAATTTTATTGATACCTTCATGATCTATATCAATCGAAATGAAAAAATCAAAAAAGAAACATTAAACAATAAATACGAAAAACTTTTAAGAACGCAAAAATTTGAAAAAACTGAAGTCCACATCATCGATGATTTCGTAGTAAACAAATCATCCACAATACTCACAAATGATGAAATGAATTTTTTGAATTTTGGACTTAATTTTGCAATTCAAGGAAACAATAATTTAGATCCAATTATCGCAGAAATCGAAACAACCATTTCAAATTTTTGTCCTGACATCCGAAATGCAATCCGTGTTGATGTTGAAAAAACCATTGAAACTTTTATATCATCTCAAAAACAATATGGTACATTAGCAAAACAGCAAAACCGTATTTTAACATCTCTGCGAAAAAAGATTGCTGAAGACAACATCATCATTTTAAAAGCAGATAAAGGTAATAAAGTTGTAGTATTAGATAAATCTGACTATAAAGCGAAGGTTTCCAACATTCTTAATAATGGGAGTTATGTTCTTGTCAACAAACCACAAATAAAACTTAACGGCTGGCAAGCGAAAACAAAATTGACTCTTAAATCGTGCAATAACATCACGACAGAATATCTAAGAAAAAAGTTAATACCTTCAAACTATAGTATTCCAAAACTTTATGCATTACCTAAGATCCACAAAGTGGGAGATTTAAAAATGAGACCAATTTGTAGTGGAGTTGGATCACCAGTACATGACTTGGCGAAATGGTTATGTAAAGAGTTTTCAAAATTTCAACAACCATCTGGATATTATGTTAAAAACTCATTACAATTTATCGAAACTGCAAGAAATGTAAATATTCCAAATGACTTCATTCAAGCTTCAATAGATATAGACAACATGTATAACAGTATTCCAATATCAAAAGCTGAAGAATCAATTGAGAATTGGCTAAGAAATATAAATACGCTAGATGATTTAAGGGTAAGTGAATACATGCGTCTTGTTAATTTATGCTTTTCAAAAAATTATGTCCAATTTGATGATAAAGTCTATCAACAAACTGAAGGTCTGGCTATGGGCAACCCTTTATCTGCTTTTGCAGCAAATTGTTTTATAGCTGAATTCGAAACAAAAGCTAAAGAAAACTACCCTGACTTTCCATTATTATGGGTCAGATATGTTGACGATACCTATATTATCATCCATAAAGACAAACTTGCAAATTTTCTCGATTTTTTAAATAATGTCATGCAAGGAGTAATAAGATTTACTTTTGAAAGTGAAATTGATTTTCAGTTACCATTTTTAGATGTCATGGTTAAAAGAGTCGATAATCAGATAGAGTTTGATATATACCGAAAACCAACAAACACTGACAGATGTATTCCATCCAACTCAAATCATCCAAAACAAACTAAATTTGCAGCTTTGAATTCCTATTGTTACCGTGCTATTAATGTTCCTCTTAGCAAAAACAATTATAATAAAGAGGTTGAAAATATTCAAAGAATAGCAAAAATAAACGGTTATACTAATAGAATAGTCAATAGTTTATTAAAAAAACATCGAGAGAAAAAAGATTTGAAGAATTTAACCTCTTTAGTTCCTATTAAAGAAAATGTATTAGCATATATGGGTGGTACATTCATTGAAGGGTTGACTTACTCTTTAAAAAGAGTACTAAATAATTTTTCAATAAAACTATCACCAAATAGCAATGGTAATAAAGTCAAAAATCTAATTGGGACCATAAAAGACAAAACAGATATTCTTGAAAAATCTGGAATTTATTCAGTGATTTGTCAAGACTGTGATGAAATATATATAGGCCAAACAAGAAGAAAAACTAAAATTAGATGGTCAGAACACTATAAAGCGATACACTCAAAAACATTACACGAATCAACACCAGCAGATCATATGATTGATAAAAATCATAAAATAGCAGGTTTTCGTTTGTTAAAAGAAATTAACAACCCAAATTTATTAAATGCTTATGAAGAAATGTTCATAAATCGTACAAAAAACATGAATAAAAACAAAACTTTTGAACGATCTTCTTTGCATAAATTCTTAAAACCATTATCATCTAAGGACATTTTTGAGAAAAAATTTTAAACGCATTTATTCACTTCCCTTTTCTTCTTGTTATTATAAAATTATCATTATTAGACATTATTAAAATAACTTTAAATTTCAATTACTTAACAAAATTATTAAAATTTCAATTTATATAAAAATATTTTTGATTAATTTGTAAACTTACCAAAAAATTTTTTAAAATTATATTTTTTGCTATCACCTGAAGATGAAAAGTTAACTTTTCGAAAACGTTTGTAAATAAATACAACTATTGTACGAGGATAAGAAGTGTTTTATTATATACCTAATTATAAAACTCGTACAGAAATTCCAAATATAATTCAATACGAATTAATAGATAATTTATTATTGTTTAATATTTTTTTTTATTTTTTGTAATTTTTATATATTGTCATAAACTCAATTCAATCAAATTTTTAAGCTTCACTTGTTATAAGATAATTTAAGTATTAATGAGTTTGCATTTAATCGAAATAAAACTAAACTAAACTAAACTAAAAACTTCTGGGTGGAGCTTGCCAAGAGCATGATGTCTCAGGAATGCGTTCCTTTTCCATTAGAAATAAAAAAAAAAAAAAACAATTTGTTGCAAGTAAAAAGAAAATTGCATTAAAAATATTTTGCATGAAATAATTTTTTTTTTAAATATTCGTCGACTTTCTTACAGTTTAGCTATTTGACCATACATTAGATATTTCAACTATAAAATTGAAATTTATATGAGAAGAATATGTCAAAATTGTTTTTTTTTTTTTCAACGAGGGAATTTTTGATTTGCAATAACATTTTTTCTGATGCAAAATATTTTTAATGTAAATAAATATCGTTTTTTTTTTTCAAAGCAAATTTATTTTAAGCTGAATTTAGTAAAAATGTTAGTTTTATAATTATTGTATGTTAAGTCAAAATTTTAAGTGGAAAATATCAGTGGTCGAAAAAACTTAATAGATTCTCCGTATTCCCGCTTTCAAAATTTGAAATAATTTTTATTCGCGACAGGATTAGTAAAGGATTGAGGCCGGTTGCCAGCTCGATTGGCAATATATCGTCAAGATCTGGGAGACTTATAAGCAGGGATAGGATGTTGTGGAATTTGCCTTTTTTTCTTGCTTAATCCTACGACATTATAGATTAAAAACAAACACGTTTCACGTCCCCCTCGTGCCAAATATATGTATTTTATTTTGCCTTTTTTTGCCTTTTCTTTCGTTATTGCCTTTTTTTGCCTTTTCTCCTGTTATTGCCTTTTTTTTTTGCCTTTTCCTATGTTTTTTATCTTTTTAGCGTCTTTAAAGTAATGCCTTCACACAAAATTGTATACTTTATTTTTTTGTTCAGAAGTGGATACCTTGAAAGATATGTAACTTCCGATCGGAACGGGCCATCGTTTCTCCGAACGAATACCTCGATAGGCCTGAATATCCATATTTAGTATTCACTAATTATCCCACACAAACAAATTCGAGTGAAAAGATCTACCTATGCAACTTGTTTGTCTGCTATTGCTACCATTTATTGCCTTCTACGGTCTATTGCGCGGCCGGCAACCGACATGTTCAAAAGCTAACTACTCAAGCTAACTTACGCCTAGTACGCAGCTGAAGCGAAACGAAAAATTTTGAAGTCTCCAAAGTCAATAGCGAACATATTAAAGAAAAAATACCACAAATAAAAAAATTCAAGAAAAAACATCAGAAAATAAGTCTTAAAGCAAAAACAAAACAAATTTAATTTCGTTCAAAATTTCGTGAAAATTTCGTATGGAAAATTTTGTATGGAAAATTTCGTTTCGCTTCAGCTGCGTACTAGGATTTACTCAATTTACAATATTCATGTATGCATATCGTCGCCCTAGTATTTAAGTGCCGTATACGGCATTTTTTGATTTTTAGTTAATATATACATAGTTAAAATTTATCTTTTCTACAATTGGACATCTGAAATTCGTTTAGTATTCAAAATATTTAAATTTTTGTCCAAAATGAGTTTGCCGTATACGCCATGAAAATCAGAAGTTTCTTTTTTTCATACACGTTTGTACGTCAAAAAAAACATCGCCGTTTGTACGTCAAAAAAAACTGGACGTATGTATGTATGTCAAAACAATTCTCAAAATTTTCATAAATTGCAATAAAAATTTTGACGTTAATGCTAAAATTTGGTGTTTACGTCAAACAATACGTGAATATCTCAGCAACGAAAAAAGATAGAAAAAAAGAATAACTGATTTGAAAACAGCACCCTCGAAAAAAAAAGTTCTTTAATTCGGCTCAACTCGTGTCTACAGATGTAGAGAATTCTTTTAGCCCCTTTAAAGTACAATCACAGGCGCTTGTTACCTGAAATTTAAAAAAAAAATCATGATTGTTCAAATTACTACAATTAATTTTTATATTTCATTTTTTCTCTCAATAAATGCCTTTTTATGCCTTTTTGGGAGTTTTATTTTGCCTTTTTTTAAGTTTTTAGGTCCACAAGATCCTATCCCTGCTTATAAGAAATACCTAAGTTATTAAGAGACCAGGCTATCTATCTAGTATAAAGACTTTGAGTATACGTTCCGCCTGCTTAATTAACATTTTGTGGTTTCACTACGCAATAATAAACTGTCGTATAGAATCCTCATCACCAAATTTCAGGAAATTGCTTTTAAAAGAATGCGCCCACTGTTAACTATTTTGCAAATATTCGTTGAGAGGAGCTTGGGTATGTTATGTGAAATCAAGTTTTTAAAGTTGTTTTTTTAGTTGCTGCCAGGAATTTTGTTCGTTTTTTTTTATAATGATCGTCATTCCATATTATTTATGGAACAAAACAAATCTTTGTAGGTAGTCCATTAAATACTTGATGCCATAGAATCTTTCTATTTCCATGTTAGGCTCCTAACATGGTTAAACCGATACTAGTCAAATTTGGAAAGACTTTGTGAGATCTTTTGTTCTTTTTCATCATAATCTCATGAAAATACAAAATTCAATCAAATTTTATCCTAATTGATTTCTCACTAATTCTAAACAAATAATTAACCTAATGAAATAGTACCTACCTAACCAAAGTCAATCTTTCTATCAACTCGTTTTTGTATTTAAACTCAATTCCCTATTTCCTGCTATTCAAAATTCATTTCTATGTGAAAATACCATTCATATCCGGTTTTGTGTGTATAGAAAACAATTTCAATTTCCACAAAACTCTCTTAAACTCTAGCGAAATCACATCAACATTCCAAAATAACCTTACATGAAAATTCCACCTCTCTCTATAGGTTAACACATTCATATACGTTTTAACGTTATTTTTTTAATTTTCTAACAAAAAAAAAAAAAAAAAAAAAAAAAAAACTGACTCAAAACCACATTGTTATCCTAAAGGAGTTCAAATTAGGAAAATTCGCAAACATTTGCAACAATTTAGAACAAGAATTATCGCATGGCCGCCCATGGGCCATGCCATCAGTTCTTCACTTGGCTCTCTAAAGCTACCATATATACAATATGAAGGGCAAATGGTTCAGAGCTGAGGGTCGCGACTATCCCACTGCACTCCGAGACTCTCTAATAGAAAACTAACATTGTTCACTTCATTACTGCAATTCACCTTCACAAATACATTTAAGAGTTTTCACCTTACAAAGCAAAAAACAGCAAAATTTTTAACACTGCCAACGGTAGATATACCTGCACAAATATACGAATAGTTAAAAATTCATACATATATCAGGACAGTCGTCGTCGTTTTATACCCTTGCATCCTCTCCAGGTACCTACTCGTCGTCGTTCCTTCCTGTACTAAATTTTAATTCAAAAACTCATCCAACACTCATCCTTAGCCAGAAAAACCTCCACCTCTATCCGAACAGACCAAAACAAACCAAAATCCATTTGAATCCGCCCCAACGACCAACCGAACCAACCAAACCAAACACCCTAACTCTAACCCCATCCATCCATATCCACATATACCAGTCGAGTCGAACCTTTCTCTCACCGCTGATGCTGCCGACCCGACCCGAACCGAACCGAACCGACCGACCGACCAAAGCAACACAACCCAAAGCATCAATTCATTTTTGGAGCGCTCGGTTTTTTGCTGTTTCGTTTTCGTATTCCAGCAGCAGTGCCAGCAGTGGGACTTGGGGCTACGGGATCAAATCAATTGCATATCCTATGCAAGAATGCATATATGATGCAGGAGCTTCACCTACGTACATATATAGGATTCACCTAAAGCATCCAGCTTCAGCTCCAACAGCTGCAACAGCAGCAGTAGCAGCAACAGCAGGTACAACAATGTTTTAAGGGGATGTGCCCTAATTTTTCTGAAATTTCCATTCCCCATTCCATCCGTGAATATACGTTTGCTTGTAAAATAAAAATAAAAAAAAAAGAAAATAAAAGGAAAATAAAACAACACCCGCAGGTATATTTTTACCTCCCACTCTGCTATTTGCCAGCGGAACAGATTTAAAAGAGAAACCAAACTGTCTGCAAGTTGAGCTCTGTGTCGGTTGGTTGGTCCACACCGGTCGTCGTTCGTTCGGTTTTGGGTTTTATATAATACTTCAGATATTGCAATTGTGGAAAAAATTCCACCATTTGAACTTTATTGGTAACATTTTTCCGATCGTTTTCACTAAAATTGTAGAGTTATTGGGTATGATTTGGGTTAGAAAATTGACCAATTTACGTTCCACAGCATTATATTTTGGAACCAAACTAAGTTATTGATAAATTTATAATTTTGCATGAAAATGTGGAATGTTTTTTTATTGTTTTTACGGAATGGAAAACTGTGGAACATATCCAAAAGTGATAAATAACTACGGTCCACAATTGATTTCACATTCAATCTCTAGTTCAAATAAAATATTCATTCCACACCATCTTTTTTCAAAATGAATACGTTCTACAACATGTTACGGGACATTCAATCAGTGTTTGGAAATGTATTCTCATGGAAAAAATGTTTAATGTTTTTTTTTTTCAGAAAATTTAATTCTAACACAAATTATCAAAATTTAATGAAAAACAAAATGGGAGTGAACTAAAAAATGGGAGACTACTAAGCTCCATAATGTTTTCCACATAAAAGGATTACAAGATTGTAGTGTTTCATGTTAAATCTACATGAAAATTTGTTAAAAATGATTATGTTCCACAGTTTTTTTTTTTACAGAAAACAGTAGCGATGAAATTTCAACATTAGATTCCACAACTTGTATTTCCATTGAAAGTTATATGGTTGGCAAATTTTTCATAGGTTCTTCTTCTTTAATATTTTCCTTTGCGATTAAATATTTAAAAATCAGAAATTGAGATCGTTCAATAATGTGGAACCCATTTTCTTTTTTTTTTTTCAAGGGCTTATGTTCTTTTTCAAAACTTTTCAAGATAAAACACCAATATTTTAACTGACTTATTTTGTTATACATAACAGAAGATTTTTCACATTTGCTTCTGATAAGTGTTCATATATAGGTAAATGTCAATGGAACAATCATCTTTCCTTGTTTAACAAAAGACCTTAGTGTAACTAAGAGGATTCAATATGTTTTCGAGTGCTCTTATGACCCAGTATGAAGTTAAACATTTATCTTTTCTATACGAAATTTGAAATTCTCTAATGGAAAATTATTTTCTATTTTTTTATCAATGCGATTTGGATGCTGAGAAGCTGTTTATTAAATATTAATTGGGAGTTTGTAAGCAAAATCTGATGCAGTGGTTGAAATTAGAGTGTTATCCTTCAAAAGAAAAAATTTGTAGGGTTTTGGCAGTACCTATAATGTTTCTGGTTTTAAATTTAAGATTTTTGAAAATTGTTTTTATATTCTTTGAAGCCTAGAACGCTGCTGATACGAAAGGAAATTTTTCGTCGGTCAACAAGGACAACAAAATGCGTGCGAAATCTCCACGGAAAAATTGCTAAACAAAAATAGTCAAATAAAAGCAAAGACAAATCACAGAAAGGTATGAAATGATAAAATGAACAAATGTCATTTTTTTCGCAAACAATTTATGTCCCCATCAATTAATTTGTGTGCGAAAAAGATGTGGAGACTTTTCAATTTCCTTGGTCGAACAGAGTTCTGCAGAACGAAATTTTTCGTTTACGACTTCGTTGTGACATTTTTGGATGGGATTTTTTCGTTTCGCATCAGCAGCGTCCTAGGCTTAGGGGATAAGGCCACTCTAAGTCCTAGAAAGTGCGTTTTTTAGGACTTCGTTTTTTTGAACTAACATAGTAGGTAGATTGATTCAAAAAAAAATTATTTTATTTTTGTTCATAGTTATATCGAAAATATTGTTGGACATGACGAAAAAAAATTTTGTAAAAGATACAGCTTTTAATATTAATATAAATACTGCCACATCGCAAATTTCTATTTCCCATATGATTTACATGGGAAAGATTGTGTTTTTGAGTTTGGAATTTTATCAAAGAGGCTATAGATTTCATCATTTTCTACAAAAAAGCATTTTATTAATTTTTTTGATAAACCGCCCCGTTTCGAAGTTAACTTAAAAATATCAAATATAATTTGTTCTTCATTTTTTTGACGAAATTATTTTTTCAAAAAATTTGGAAAACTTTTCGAATTTTTTGTATTCTATGTTGTTTTTGATTTGACAGATCCTTCTATTTAACTTTGAAACTCCTAATACTATCTTATTAAAATTTTTCAATAAATTCGAATTATTTATTTTTTTAACTAAAAATTATTTTTATTAATTTTTCGCTTCGGTTTTTCTTAAATAAAAAAAAAAAAAAATTTTTAATCGGTCTTATACATAGTATATGTCTGCACGCGCCTTCTAAAACGACACGCAACATAATTCAACCAGTTTTGATTTTTTTTCAATTGAAGTTCAGCAAAAATCTTTGAAACATTATTCCGCACATTATTACGTATATGCGATTTTGGAAATATTCAAATTTGGGTATTTGGCACGTGTTTGAAGTTGCAAGTACTTTTTTTGCTCAAAAAAAAGTAACATTCATTCGCTTATTAATTATATTAATACTTAACTTTATAAAATGTTCGTAAGAAAAATTTATAACATATTTATATTAAAAGCTTTTGCACCAAAATAAAATATTTTCCTTAACACGATAGTATCTACCTATGATTTTGTTTAAAAATCGAAGGAAACTTTTTAAGATAAGCGTTTTAGCATTGAGTTAAAATAAAAAATCGCTTTCTCTTTTTAATTTTTGTAAGAAGAAGAAGAAGAAACTTCGGACCTTCTGCTTTTGATAAAAAAATTTTAGTACACGAATCTAAAAAATATACTATTTTCTACAGTGAGGTAAAAAACCCAACGTAAAATGTAACATTGATTTAATGTTGAAAAAAATTTACATATATAAAATATATTTAAATTAAAATTGAAACAACGTTAGAAAATTTTAAATTTTTGACGGACATTAGCTTTTATTGCATTTTATCGCAGTGAGATAATACGTTGGTAAAGTATTCGCCTTGTGACCCAGGTGTAGCAGGTTCGATTCTAATTATCTAAATATCGTCTTCAACGCAAAATCAGTTGTTTTTTCCCTCAGTGAACTGAAAAATTTATAAAATACTTCGTTTCTTTTTATTGACGTTTGTACGGTATTGAAGTTGTTAATCAAACTCATATATTAGGCACGACCAGACCATCTCATAGAAAGAGTCTTCCAGACAGAAAAAATAACTAACTCTATTTCCTCTTTTCAATTTCAATAATTTAGGTCCCTCCTACTCCTGTTTTCTGTTTCTAATATTTTACTAACTTAATTTTCAAAATTAAGCTTCCTCTTAAACTCAATTTGTATAATACCCAATTAAAACTAATCAAATCAGCTTACCTCAATTTCGTGTCCAAGTACTATCATCACATTTTCTTCACCATCATTTATTCTAATGTCGTTTCTTTAATAAACTCTTTATATACTTAACTACTTTATACCGAGAAAAGTTATTGTCTTTTATATTTAACTTTTAGCCAACTAAAACTCATCCAATTTTAACTCTATTGTATTCTCTAATGGTTCCTAAGGTTAGCTCTTTAAAACTCATTCAACACTTCATTGCTTAACAAAAAAAAAAAAAAACAAAGAAACACAAAAAAGATACAATCCCCATTTCTGATCCCTCTTGTAACAAAAGAGACAAGAGTTTTCCCTTTCTAATTCTCTTATTTCAAAAAAGAGACTCCTATTTTGTTGTCAACTTAATTCTTTTACTATCAAACTTAATTAAATTTAAAAGTACCCCCAACGCACATATCAATTTTTGAAAGTTCTCCACCATTTTGGATTTTACTCAAATCCAAATGTACATACAATCATGCAAATCCTTGCGACCTAAAACTAACATTTAATTTTCATTCTTACTCATATAGAAACTTCAATTTCTATATGATGGATTGAAGAGTATCCTCCACATAGACATAAAAGAAAATAAAGAAAAAATAAATTCATCGATATATGGAGATTTTGACTTTGCTGGTCTCCTGGATGCTTCCACCTTTAAATCATTGTGTATGGACCCCATCCTTGCCCGTAGAGACGACACCTACATTCTTCAATTAAACTTTTAGAAAATGAAATGTTTGCCGGGTGAATGCAGAATGACCTGCAAAAACATTTTCCTAATTCTCGACACCCAACTTCTTTTGTGTATTTTATGTGATGTGCTCTGGTCTTTTGAACAGGAGCAGCAGGAAGGATCTTGTATGTGCGGTGCCATCGTGTAGTGGTTTGTCCTCGAGCCATATGGCCAGTATCTTCTTTCCAAATCTCTGCACAGTCAATATTTTCTTTTTTCCTTATTTTATTTTTTTTTTTTTTTTTTTTCAAAATGTTACCTTTAAAGTTGCATATACACAGAGACAGACACTGGTGAAGGCCCAAAGTGATGTTGACTTATCACTTAGAAACGGAAGTGTTTCTCTTTCTCTCTGAGAGAGGGAGAAGGGAAAAGTGGAAATTTGTGAATATTGAGCCAAAAAACTACCAGGTTCCATGTCATAGAAAAATTAAATTTTAGACAAGGTATTTCGGTATTCGTTCGTCGACATTGTATGACCGGAAGGACTTTTTAGTCCCTGTGAAAGGTCCGCCTCTATCGTGTAAAATGAAGAACAGATTTAGTTTTTTTTACCTTCCCCCGCACGAACCACCACCACTCCCACCGTTATTATATGCAATCTAAAACCGCACCACAAAACCTGACCACAAAGTATAAATCTCATGTGACTGCGAAAATTTTGAAAATCGGGTCACATCTGGTGGAATATGAGTTTCAGTTGTTGGAGGCGGATGTGAGGACATATGAGAATACTTTAAGGTTAGGTCTTCGTTTGTCGTAGGTAGGTTATTATGTAGGTACATAGAGATGGAGGTGGAATGAATATAATTGTTTGTGTACCTATTTCGGAAGTTTGGGAATCTAGGCCATCGCCGAATTCCCTATTATACTACGTTTGGATTGGGATTTCAAACCGACACGATGGAGTTTTCAGTTTTCCTCGTATCTGCGTTGGAATATATATTCTATATTTGGAGATATTTTAGCTTTGGTCATAAAGAGGATACGAGATACGAATAAGCTTGAGAGCAGATTAATTTCGAAATTAGGACAAAAGAGGGCAGTAGTAGTAGCAGCAACATTGGCCGGCAGGAAGAGCAAAATGGGCACACACGCAAACCAAAGAGAGAAAGTGAGAGAAATGTTCAAGGAAGAAGAGCTGATCTCAAGAGGGATTTTGGTGTGAACTTATTATGAGTTTTTGGGGGTAAGCGGAGGGAGAAAGGGACGAAGAATGACAAGGAAGAATGACAAGGAACGAAGATGAGCATTCTCTGGATGTCCTGTGGGCAATTTTAGAAATGTTTTAATAGATTAAAGTGATGGCATTTCTAGCAACCTTTTAGCAACCTATCTCCTCTCCTCCCCCATCTCTATCATTTTTATTATGAAAATTAACTTAAACGAGGAAGAGGGAGAGAAAGAGAGAGAGAGAGAGCAAAATATAACACATTAGGAAATTGGGTATCAAGCGACCATATCTTTTGGGAAATTATACGAGAGACAAACTCAAAGGATATTTGCCTTCTTTTCTATTTCTTGTTTTCTTGTTCTTTTTGCTTCCTTGCTATATGTTTTTAGTACAAATAATTGTTTGGAATTTTATTGAGTGTTGGGGTTAATATTGGCAGCCAAGGATATTATTATATAGAAAACGACGAAGAAGAAGATGAATTAATTAATAGCGAACTATATGTGTGTACTATTCTGACAGCAAAGATAACTGTCTGCTTGCCTGTGTGTGTATTAGGCGTATTGGGAATAATACCACTTAATGTTTCTTGTCTTGTGTGTTGTCTTGTCTTTTGGTTTAAATATTGGCATCAGTTGGTTTTGGGATAATTGAAATTAAGATGAAAATGGAGAAATATCTACATATACACATGGATAGTTAGATTTGAAATGAGCTGACCAATTGATTACTTTAGGGGTGTCCCCCCAGAGATAGATATATATATAGAGAGAGAGAGAGAGTTAGAGGTAAATTATAAGTTAGATTGAGGTCAAATAATGGTTGTTGGGTATTCAATGATCTCTTGAGGGGAGGTAAATCAGTTTATATTATTGTGGCTGAGTTAGTTTGGAGAGTAGGTATGGTTTATTTTTGTATTTTTTTTTTTTTTTTTGAACATGTGTTTTTTGATTTTTTGTTTTCTTTTTTTAATCTGCTGATTGGATATTCTCAATTCTTCGCATAGTTTCATTCAATTTAATTATCGAAACATCATTATAGAGGAAAAGTTCATCGGAGAATTTATCGATTCTTATCTTATCGTATTGGTACCAAATCACTATCGAATCACTATCAAAGCACTAAAAAACTATTAACAAACCGCTATCAAGTCACTAACGATCTTCTTCTTCCTTTTTTTTCTCGGCGCTGTTATGATCTCGATGTCGAGGGGATCATAACCTTCCCACGTTACTGCTTCACACTAGTGATCCGCCTGTGGGGTTCGCCGGGTTGACCTCAGAAATCGGCGGCAAGCCTCCCGGTTTTGTATTGTTCCATTTCTAAGGCCAACTGAATGCTGGTGTTTTTGCATTTGCTTGTACCAGGAGTTTTTAGGCCTACCTTTCTTTTTATTTCGTGTTGGAACGTTATATGATATTGCTTTTTTGACGGGGTTCTCAGGATCTCTCCTTTGAACATGGCAATACCAACTGAGTCGGTCGTGTTCAATTTTTTGGGAGATGGTATTTTTAACATGAAGGCTTCCTCGGATCTTTGTACTTCTAATTCTATCAAGCTTTGTTACTCCTGCTGTCATGCGAAGCATCTTCATCTCAGCTGCCGTTAACTTACTCTCATACTTTTTGTACATTGTCCAACATTGTGGACCGTATGTGAGTGCTGGACGCACAACTGCGGTGTAGAGCCTTCCTTTCAGCTTAGGGGGCATTTTTCGATCACAGAAGATAGCAGAATTTTCCCGCCACTTCATCCACCCTACGCTTACGCGATGATTGATATCGTCATCACAAGTACCTTCGTTATTTATCATAGACCCCAGATATTTAAACTTTTCACACTTGGGAAGCACTACACCATTCAAATAAATGTCAGGAATAGGCCTGTGTGGATCAGAAAATGGGCAGCATAGGTATTCTGTCTTTTTCGCACTTATGCGGTACCCACTACTTTCTAGAACATCCACCCATACATCAAGTGCTCGTTGCAGGGATATCGGGTCTTCACTTATGATGGCTCCATCGTCAGCAAAGAATAACTGATGCACTAACTATAAAATACCGAATTACTACGGAAATTTCAGGAGCAATACGGAACATGCCTACCGAATTAATAGATACTGAACAACTAAAAAACCACTTTCGAATTTCTACCGATGCACTATCCAACCAATACCAAGATACAACCGAACCATTATGGAACCAATACCAAACTACTACCGATCCACTTTCAAACTGGTAACGGAATCAAACAACCAAGAGAGTCCCGAGTCAGTACCGAACCACTACCACACTAGTACCGAAGCACTTCCGAGCCACTTTTAAATTGGTACTGAAATACTATCGAACCAAAACCGAGATATGTACTTCCGAACTAGTTCTCAAATCGCAACCGAAATAGTATCGAAACTTTAACAAACCACTACAAAATCATTGTGCATCAAACAAATAACAAGCCACCAACGAACTCTAGCGAATAAACCCTGTATCATTATTGATGCACTACCAAACTATCGAACCACTAGTGGGTGACTTACGAATTACTTCAGAATTGCTACCGATATTGTTTGCTGAGTACGAATTTTCAACAGTTCTCATTCTTAAGTGTTTTTCTGGTAACAAATTCTGTTTAATTAGAATATCAAAACATGAGTTCGAAAGTTATATCTCGAATCGATAAGAACTGGGAATCTATCAAAAAGTAACCTAAAGTGGTCTATATGAAAAATTGGAGACTTTTATTTTTTAGGGACCAGAGACATAGGTCTGCTAAGGTCTTCTGCTTTTCTACGAGCTGGTGTAGGACTTCTACTGGAATATTAAAGAGTGTTTTTGGTAGTCATGGTTTTTTTTTTTGTCAGAAAGATAGGTTTAAAAATTAAAAATCGAGCAAAATTTTATAATTAACAGGAAACCCGTTGTCATATAATAACTCCCTTGAACTGTACTAGTACTAGCCAAAGTTTAAGAAAGTGACAGTTTGGGCTTACAGTTATTTCGAATTGCATAAAGTCTGCCAGCCTACAATAGTGTTTGTAAAATTCTGTTAATTAAAAAACGAAACTTATTACCACGTTATAAATTCAATTTTATTATTCTTAAGTAGCAACTCTAACAATGCATGAATAGATTAAGCAAAATTTGACTTGTACGATCGATGGTCGAATTTTAAGAGACTTTACAAAATAAATTTCAATGACTAATAAGGTACAATTTTAGAGGGTGGTGAATACTTCTTCACTTTAAAAAATTTAGAATTCAGTTTCTTCGGCTTTTGATTCTAAGAGTTCTTTAAAATCAGGATGAAATCTTTGTTCCGTTGTGTGTGTTCAGAATTGTTTGTTCCATAAGTTTTGGGTATAAAAATTATTAATTTAACCGCACTTATAAAATTCTTTCTGATTTCGTAATCAGTTAAAAAGAAGCATAGAAAAAAGTTCGATTTTTAAGAGATTTTTGTATCCAACCCCACAGTATCTATTCGTCATTAAAGTTTAAAAGGAAATAGCTTGAGAGGAAGGAGACAAGCCATATTTTAATGCTTAATAGTGCATTTGGTTAAAACAGTCCCAAAATGTCTTTAAAATTAACTTTTTCGAACCGAGACAAAATTGTTTCAATTTTTCATTTTTTAATTTTCTTATTTTTAAAAATATAGGTACAAAAATTGAAAATTTTGTTCCTTATAATTGCAATCTCTATCTATCTCTATTAATCATCTGCAAAGGATAATTTCACAAAATCACTTCTTAAATGACATACATACATATCTCTTTAATACAATAATCCCTTTTCTAATTTTTCCCATCACGCCCACTGTTTTATTGACCAACTGACCAATTCAGGTCATCGAACCAGCCATCATCTCCATTCTTCCATGTCCATCCCCATGAAAATAACAGAGTCCACCAACCTCCATCACCACCACTCTGGTATAGTGGTAATGGTAGTTGTGATGAACAAACTAATCACACGCTATGATTTATCATCGATTCGTCATAATCCCAAACAACGTTCAATGACACGTTTGCCGTTGACATGAAAACCATCTGTTCATCAGATACCTACTCTCTGACTCTGCATGCATAAGCATCGATGCATATTATTTAGATTCACCCACCAAAAACTTTGTGTTTCTGTCATTAGTTACACATGTGTCAAATTCGTTGCAATTATGAAACACACCATGCAACAAATCCATTAGTGCTAATTAGATTCGCGTATATTGATAATTGCTTTAATATATTCTTCATTTTTTGTTTTTATTTGTGTTCGTGTTTATGTTCTGTGCACATCAGATTGTATGTGCAAAAACATGACTCTTATCTCTAGTCCCCCCCCCCCTTCAACTCACATCGTAATAACAATTCTTTTGTGTAAAATTTCAATTTGACCACAAAGACAGACACAAACTCAATCAACCAAACTAAACCTACCTACCCTTTTCGTTGGGTTTGGTAGTTGAAAAACTTTGACAGCAGAACAGAAATCACAAAGACACCCAAAGTCTATGTCAATTTGATTGCAAAATAGAATTTAACTGGTAGAACACGAAACCGGAAGTAGTTAATTGGTGATTGTCAAAACCATGACCGGAGAGTTGAATTTAGTTTCCTCTTTAGTTTTTTGTTTTTTGTTTGAGTTTTTTTTTCGCTCGTCAACTTCTCATTCTGTGTTTTATCTGTCAGATTGCGTGCAAGCAACTACTGTCCTGTGTTCCTGTCACTCACTCACTCGCTCACTCGTTTCCTTTCCTCCATCGCCACCCATTAGACAGTTCCCCGCATAATCGTCGTCATCGTAGCTATCACCTAACTATCCGCCAGCCATCTTGTGGACGACTACGAAGACAGAACTTTGAATTTTAATAGTAGAAGGTATTCATACATTTGCACGCACTATTGTTTTCGTCCCCTTCGGGCACTTGATTTTGATGGTAACATAAGGTCGGGTTGGTGTGTCATGTGTACACATGAAAGGAGCGGACTTAATTAGGGCCCGTGCAAAAAACTGTATAAATTACTGAAAAGTATGGCAGGTGTGTTTTGACATGTTCGTTTGATGTTTTCTTTCTAAGCAATTCAAATCGTGTCTTGTAAAATAGCTTAAAGCTTTGAAAAATGTGTGAGAAACTATATTTTTATCTAAAATAGTGTATTAGGTCTTAAATGTCAACTTAGTGTAACAAAGTCAGAAGCAGAAGAGAAAAATTTTAAATTTTTTGATTTTTGATTTTTGTAGGCATTCTTGTATCCATTCAAATCGTATCTATCCTCCGATGGAGTTTGACGGGAAATGTCTTAAAAGTTAGAAAAAAATGTATATAATGACGCTTAATAGTGCATTTTGTTTTAAATATATCAAAAATACCTTAAAATTGACTTCTTCGGAGAAAAAATAGTTCGATTTTTCAGAGAAAATTGAAAAAAGTTTGATTTTTGAGACACTTTTTTATCCATTCACACGGTGACTATCTTCCGATGGAGTTTAACGGAAAATGTCTTAAAAGTTAGGGAAAAATGTATATATTGTCGTTTAATAGTCCATTTGGATTTTAATCATACTAAAAAGCCCTAAAATTTACTTCTTCGGAGAAAGAAAAAAAATCGATTTTTCAGAAAAAATTTAAAAATGTTTGATTTTTAGACAATTTTGTATCCATGCACATCGTGGCTATCCTCTGATGGAGTTTGACATAAAATATCTTCAAATTTCGGGAAAAATGTATAAATTGACGCTTAATAGTGCATTTTGTTTAAATAACATGCCCAAAAGTTAGACTTCTTTGGAGAAAGAAAGAAAAAAAAATACAATTTCGATTTTTCAGAAATTATTATCTACTCTGATGTCATTTTCTGAAGAAGTATTTAGTTTATAGTTAGGCAGATTTGAGAAAGATTATTATTTAACGCACAATATCGTTTTTGGTTAAAAAAAAACAGTCCAAAACTACCCATTTCGGAACAATAAAGAAAATATTTTTTTTTTCGGTTATAATTTGAATTTGACAAGAAATAACATAAAAAAGTATGAACAAAATTTAAACTTTTCATATTCTTTTAAGCCATATCGCCAAAATAGTAATTCTTTAATTGAACTTTACAAAATATGTCTACCGTAGTAGTCCTTGCGCCTGTAAGCTTACCATTCTGAAACCCCACAATCATTTCACCCCTGATATTGAACAAGAGTCAATTTGTCTAGACGAAGAGATAGAGATGGAAATTCCAGAAACGAAACCGAACTTTTTTTTTGTGTTTTTGCAAGGGATACAAAACTACTAGCACTTACCGTAAGACCGACCACAAACCATCGAATTACATGCAGGGGTGCACTCAATTGTTGTCATCGTCTCTATAGATACCTTAAACGTATAGCGATAGGTATAGCCAGTCCCCATTGTTGTTAGTTTTCTCCCAGTAGTTCCCTTTGTTTGCAACAGGGGGCATCATAATAATGTTGATATGGTGCGATTGAAAGATAGGAACACACCGTTGATGTTGTTGTTTCTTTTTTTTTCATTTTAGCTTTGTTTGTCATAGAGGTAACTATTTATGTACCCACCCTCGTTGTCGAGAATATAAGGGGGTTTATTTGAATGTGAATAAGCGTTAAGTGTGTCCCTTGTCCCACAGAGAGGTATAGTCTTTATTGTTTGTTTTTGTTTATTTTTTATTTTTTTTTTTTTTTTTATTAAGGGATATGCGAAGGTGGATTACCTTTAAGTGAGTTTAATAGCTCTTGAGCTAAAAGAGAGTGTGATATGAGATATGAAGGTATGTATTATGTATATATGATAAATAATAATAATGTCGCAGTCAGGTGGAATGCATTAGCATTAGCATTGTTGCTAATGAATGGAAATTAATTTGAAAAATGCATGAGATAGAACATAAATTTCATGCTGGCGTTGATAGAATATTAAATAATACTCGTATAATAACAATCGAATATGTACATATAAATGGGAGAGACAAGAGGGACTCATTAAATTTCATAAGGGATAACGATATTATCAGTTTATACATATATGGTTAACTTTGTATGCACCAGACATGAAGTAATTAAATATTAATTTTTATAGATAAAAAGAAAATAAAAGTAGGTAAATAATCTGTTTAGACTAAATGCTTTTAATTAAATTTATCCGGAATCCATTTTTTTATCGTTTTTCTAATATTATTAACATAATTTTGTTCATATTAACGTGTCTGATAAAATTTCTATGGTTTTACATAGAATAATAGAAATTAATCAAATACTAATCAAAATTTAAAAGTTTTTACATTGTTCGAACAAAAATTAAAATTTTTTAATTTTTTAGAGATTTTTGTTTATATTCACATGTAAGCTATCCAACGTTGGAGTTCAACAGAAGATGGGTGGACAGTTAGGGGAAAAATTACTTTATAATTTTTCAAAAAATTAAGCACGCATAAATTTTCAAAATTTTTGAACACCCAAAGTAATTTTCAAAAATTATCGCGAATGTTATAATTTTCTTCTTTTATTTTTTTGTATGAGTGTTTTAGAGAGGGGCACCGAAGCAGGAATTTTCGAATATCAATTTTTCGAATATCAATCTAGAAATTTGTGTGTCAGTCATTACTTTCAGACCTTAAAAACAAAAAAATTTAACTTCAAACTAAATGTCTGTTTTTCTTCCATAACACAAGTCAACAACGTTTTTAGTGCCGAGACAAAGATATACTTTTCTAAAGGTTTTTGGTGTGCTGAACTCGAATCAAAAGTCAAAAACATCCTATCAGCTCCCGTTTTTGAAATATTACCGTTAGAAGTTGCAAAAATTACTACTTTTGAGGTTATGCTTTTATGTGAAGAAATTTCTTTTAAATACAATTTATAACGGTCTCTGTAAGAACTATTTTCCTTCTTTCAAGAATTTTTTAAATCTTTTCGATATCTTTTTTATTGTTCGAGATATCGTCAGTTTTATGGCTTATTATAATGTATCACATTTTCATCTCCTTTTTTGATAAATTAAGCCATACACACTTACTTCATTTTAAGATATCTCCTAAACAACTCTCGGAGATTACTTCTTCGATGAGTTAGATGACGTCTCGTCCTTGCCACTGAAAAACATAATGAAATTTATCCAAATTTCAGGATGGTTCAGGGAGGCCCACAACACTAATTCCAACACCTAATTCCCTAAACCCTTCCCTTACCTATCCTCACTCCTGCCCGCCCTAACCCTGGGGATCACAATGGATCCATCGAGATCCGAGTGGGATAACTCGACTTGTCGGTTTATCACCCCGTTCAACCTAACCTAACCTAAGATATCTCGCGCAATAAAAAAGATATTGCGAAAATTTAAACGGGTCTTGAAAAGAGAAAAATAGTTCTTATAGAAACCGTTATGATTTATATTTAAAAAAAAATTTCCTCACATTAAGGCATAACACCAAAAGTAGTAAAAAAACGTTTTTTTTTGCATTTTCTAAACAAAATATTTCTAAAACGTGAGCTGATAGGATATTTCTGACTTCAGATTCGAGTTCAGCACATCAAAAACCTATAGAAAAGTATATTTAAGTGCCCACACCAAAAAAAAAAAAAAATTAAATTTTGTAGACCAGTGTAATAAATTATAGATTTCGATTTCTCAATTTTTTATTTTAAATAACTGACATATATGAAGAATTGATTTCATTATTTATTAAAATTCAACTTAAATGAAGTATCTTAATCCAAAATGGAAAACTTTTAAATTCCTCCGAACTATTTCTCTCTATTCGAAAAGTTCGTTTTTACAAACCAAAGAAATACTCCAAACACACCCCCAACAAACTTCCGAATAAAAATTCCAATTCAACTTAACTCCTGATGCAGAAGACACAACCTTCTATGTATACCCAAACAACCCAAAAATACCTTAAAAAACATGAACTTAAAGAATTTTTTAAATTCAGAAAATCCTTAAAAGACTTTTGTACGTATTGTTGTATATAGGCATCGAGCACACAATACAATACCTAACCATGCATTGTGTGTTCCAGCTTAGTTTTCGAGTAGTACAAAAATTCTTCTTGGTTACAAATAAATAGACAAAATACATTGAAGAATTTCATAAGAAAATGTAAATGTGTATAGGGTAAATCGATTTTAAAATGAAACAAACGAAACAGAAAAAAAAAAATTAAACGAAATAAAATACAAATACCAGATATCATTGATTTCCAAAGGATTTCCTGTTTTCTAACCACCAAGGAGGAGTAGAGGAAATATTTATAGCTTACTGAAGTGTCTCAAAAGAAGATTTCAGTAGAAAAAAAAATACAAAACTGCATCCTCTCCTTGCAAGGATATAATGTTTAAAATTTTAAAAATTCTCTATATCCTCTCACTTTCCGTCGGCGGCGTCGTCCTGTGAAAAACCATATAACGATTTTTCCTTTCGAAAATTTAATATTCACAAAGCACAGTCAATATAATATTGGAAACAACTTTATTAAAATAAATTCCACCCAAAACTGCATTTTCCGTCTTAAAGGACTTTTGTGGGTTGGTAAATACACATAAGGAAACTCAATTTAAAGAAAGAAAAGACTTTTCACAGTTGAAGGAAGAATAAAATATAGAAACACTTTTTCTGCTTGACCATACAATTCCTTTATCTTTTCAATTGCATATACCAGTACTTCTTTTTTATATGTGTGTGTGTGTGTGTGGTTTTACTCTAAGAGGAAATGGCATGAGGAAAAACATTCATTTCCAATGGAGTGGCTTCATATAAATAATGCATTTCCACTAAGGTTAAACATTGTGATAAAGAAGGAACTTATTTTTTTTGGTTGGTAAGCAAAGAAATATTTCTAGGAACTCAACTCAACTCTGTTTCTCAAAAGAAACCCAGAAACACATATATCCCCAAAGGCTAGGACCAAAAGAAAGAATACAAAAAAAAAATAAACTCAAGTAAATATCAAAATTTACATTTAACAAAAAAATATGTAACTTCGTTGTGGAAGAAGAAGAAGGACAAAAGGTAAGAAGTATAGGCACCTACTTTATAGACCAACTTCTTGAACTTAGCTTGCCTTTAAAATATCATCCAAGCAGCACTAAGTCAAGAATAATACACAAAAAAAAAAGAAAACTAACTAAGAAACCCGAGAAACGAAAAACAATTTCGGCAACAATGTCAATATTTATTCAAAACGGGTCATTGGGTGCACTTTTCGGCTTTTTTGCCTCAACTTTTGTGGTTTCCTTTTATTTTTTTTTTGTTTATTTTTTTTTTTGCAAGTCTCCTACCGTGCAGAGCATCTCGAGAATATATAAGCTCTACAACAAAATGTTTCACATTGTAAAGTATCCTTTTTCTTATCCTAAATTTTGTAACTGGCTGAAGGAGCTCTTAAGTTAGGTCCGTCAAGATAGCACCCACACCCCCAAATTTCCAAAATCTGAGTATGCAATAATTTGTTGCTAATTTGTTGCTAATTAGTTGCTCTAATCTCGAATTTGTTGCTCCACTCCTTCCCCCTCAAAATTGATGGAAAGGGTGTGGGTGCTATCTTGACGTCAAGATAGCACCCACACCCATTAAAAACCCAACATTTCAAAAAACTGAGTACGCAGTAATTTGTTGCTAATTTGTTGCTAATTAGTTGCTCCAATCTTGAATTTGTTGCTCCAAGATTTGACCATGAAATGCACTTCAACAGTTTTCTCAAAAAAGCTAAATTCCCCAAAATTTAACGCACAGCAACAAAAATGGTATCAAATTAAAGGGCCTCTCAACACCTTTTCAAAAAGGTCTCATTCAACTTTTAAATCCATCTCCATCATGTCCAAAATGCATTGTGGAACTTGTGGAACATATCAAAACGTCAAGATAGCACCCACACCAAGAAAAACCTAAAAATTAAAAAAAATAAGTATGCAATAATTTGTTGCTAATTTGTTGCTAATTAGTTGCTCTAATCTTGAATTTGTTGCTCCACCCCTTCCCCCTCAAAATTGATAGAAAGGGTGTGGGTGCTATCTTGACGTCAAGATAGCACCCACACCCCCTTATTTCCAAAATCTGAGTATGCAGGATTTTAGTAATAATTTGTTGCTAATTAGTTGCTCTAATCTAGAATTTGTTGCTCCATGATTTGACCATAAAATCGGCTGCAACAGATGCATTTTTTTGGAGACTTTTTATCTATAATTTTTTTCAAAAAACTAAAAATGCCAAATTAAAAACATGATTTCATGCTCTGCAAAAAGTAACATACAAATTTTCCATCACTTTCCATTCCAGTCTTATAGTCCAAAAACTAGTCAACTCTCGCCCCTAAAAACTATAAAAAATGGTGTGGGTGCTATCTTGACGTCAAGATAGCACCCACACCCCCCTATTTCCAAAATCTGAGTATGCAGGATTTTAGTGATAATTTGTTGCTAATTAGTTGCTCTAATATTGAATTTGTTGCTCCACGATTTGACCTTCAAATCGACTGCAACAGATGCAATATTTTGGAGACTTTTTATCCATACGCTTTTTCAAAAAACTAAAAACGCCAAATTGTAGACAGAATTTGTTGCTCTGCAAAAAGCTATTTTTAAATTTTCTATCACTACCCAATCCTCTCTTACAGGAGAAAAAATTTTGCGATGACGTCATCTATCAAGCTGGGTACGCCACAACGTAAATTTGAAAATTTAAGTACGCAGGAATTTGAAGATATTTTGTTGCTAATTTATTACCCTAATCTAGAATTTGTTGCTCCACGGTTTGACCTTTAAATCAGCTGCAACAGTTGCAATATATAGGTATATTTTCAAAAATTAATGCTTTTTAAAAAGCTACATTTCCAATAGTCAAGTATTCTTGCCCTTTCATAAACAATTAAAACAAGTACCTACCTATAGGTACTGAAGACGTTAAGTAAAACTCAACAGCAAAAACAAAGTTTATAAAGGTACCTACTACTGCCCATTTAATTTCTCTAGGTATATTATATAGACAGCTTTTTCGTTCCTATTTTACCATTAGGTACCTACCTCAATTTCAAAAATTAATTTGATTTAACGTATAAACATCTACCTACCTTTTTCAAAGATATCTTACAACAACAAACATCTATTAAACAAAAATGTCTCCCATGTCCTAGCCTAGAAGAAACCTAGACATCTCTTGAAAACGATGCCTACCCCCAACATTTTTTTGTAATTCTTTTCATCGCTTTTTTACACTTTAAGTCTATCACTCTAGTTTTGGAGAGATGCATTTTACTAACTACCACTAAAGCAACCGAAAAACACAACTCAATGCTATTCAACCAATCAGGTTGCGATGCGACTATTTTTATTATAAAAACAAACCAAATACATAAATGTGTTCATAGTTGATAGGAATAATCGAGTGTGTATGCGTTGATTTAAATTTTGACTCCGCCTCCCACAGTCTGCTTTGATGAAAATAATACAAACGCACACCTTGAAATGTTTTTTCCTTAGTCGGTTTCAGACCTCTATGAAGGTATGATGTACGGTCTCTCCCTCGATTTAAAAATTTTATGACTTGGGTACCTACCTACATAATTTATTATAGACACACCAAGGTAAGGTAGGTATGTATGTTTGTAGGGCCTTCCAGTTTATCTGGATTTAAAAGTTTAAAATAGGTTCGTTATGTAATTTTTTGTTTTATGGTACCTATGTCGCATGGGTCTTATGAAAAATGTTGCATATTTTTAGGGGAAACTTTAAATTCAAAACCACTGAAAACCCGAATTGAAAATTTCTTGAATTTGTTGCTTCACAATTTGAACATTAAATGCACTTCAACACTACAAAAAAGCTTACGTAATTGCCTAAAAGGAAAAACTTTAAAATTTAAGAAAATATGTAAGCAGGTATGCAGGAATTTGTTGATAATAATTAATTGCTCCAACAGATGCATTAGGTAGGTATTTTAAAGACTTTTTATTTATTATAGACATGAATTGAATTAATAGTTAGCACCTTCCTTCTTATGCAGTAACTTCATTCCCCTAAGGGTGAAGGCCTCAATCCCACATTACCGAACGTTTTCAAAATTGAAATTGAACTTAAAAATCTTTGGCGCCGGGTACAAAGGTGTTAAGTCAGAAAAGGTAATTTTGAGGAAAATGAAATTGAAGTTTCAATTTTTGTTTGTAAATCTGAATATTATTATTTTGAAAAAGTAATGATGCAGAAACATTATCTATAAGATCTTTTTTAATATCCATATGCTATTGACCGGAAAATGACCGTTCTTAAAAAAAATTGTGTTGACTTAACACTCCAGAGCCATTTAGTCTTCATAAATAAACTTGGTCCAAAGGTGTTAAGTCAAGAAAAATCTTTTAATACAGTAAAATAAGGAGAAAAAAGGGGTAAATCTCAGAATGAATGTTAGTAGAAATTTTATTTGCTCAATATCTTCCTTTTGCCATTCTATAACATATCTCAAAAGCCTAGAAAAATCTCATGTCCGCTTGTCGCGATTTCAAGGTCAAATCGCGAAATGGAGATTTTCAAAATTAGCAAAAATATACAAAAATATTTCAAGGTATTTTTTAATGCTGATTCCAAAAAATCTAAAATCAAGGCAATCTAACGTCTCTGACAAAAGTTATACCTGTTTTTCACCTTTCAACCCATATTATTATAACAGTTGCTAACTTACTACCGAAAAACCCTTAAAAGTAATGGTAGCGGAATCATATTTTGCATGAGGGTTTTCATATCCATTATCATTAAGAATCAAAACAATGCAATGCAAAAAAAAAAAACATTTATATATATGACAGAATGGTATTTTTTGAGAAAAGGGGAAATTTTGGGATGTGCACAAAAAAACATCCTGGTACAATCTTAGAATTAGTGCTGATAGCCTAATTTTTTTGTTTCTATCTTTGTTTGGATATTCTTTAACTTATGTCAAAAATCTAAAAAAATCTCATGTCCGCAAGTTCTAATTTTCCAGGTTAAACTAAGTTAGGTGCAGATTTAAAAAAAATAATAAGAAAACTTTAGATTCTTATATGTATACCAACGCTGATTCTAACAAAACCTACAAACAAATCAATATAACCATCCCTGAAAAGTAATGTACCTTATTCATGTTGATCTGACACAAATATCTGAAGAGTAGTTTTTCAATTTTTTCAAATCTGCACCTTATCTTCAAACCAAGAAAATTAGGACTTGCGGAAATGAGTTTTTTTTTAGATTTTTGAGGGTAGTTAAAGAATATCCAAACACAGATTAAAATGAAAAAATTAGCCTTTTAGCACTTATTCCTAAGATGAACAAGAATCTTCTTTAGTGCATATCCTAAAATTGGCCCCTCCATCAAAAAATACCATTATTTCGTAGGTATATATATTTTTTGTAATGGATTGTTTTGATTTTTAATAATGATGGATTCTAAAATCTTCATGCAAAATTTGGTTCATCTACCATAACTTTTAAGGGTTTTCGACAGCAAGTTTGCAACTGTTATAATAATATGAGTTGACAGATGAAAAACAGGTATAACTTTTTCCAGAGACGTCAGATTGTCTTGATTTTAGATTTTTTGGAATCAGCATTAAAAAATACCTTGAAATCATGTATCATGTGTGTATATAATACCATAGCCTATTTTTGCTAATTTTGAAAATCTCCATTTCGCGATTTGACCTTGAAATCGCGACAAGCGGACATGAGATTTTTCTAGGCTTTTGAGATATGTTATAGAATGGCAAAAGGAAGATATTGAGCAAAAAAAATTTCTACTAACATTCATTCTGAGATTTACCCCTTTTTTCTCCTTATTTTACTGTATTAAAAGATTTTTCTTGACTTAACACCTTTGGACCAAGTTTATTTATGAAGACTAAATGGCTCTGGAGTGTTAAGTCAACACAATTTTTTTTTAAGAACGGTCATTTTCCGGTCAATAGCATATGGATATTAAAAAAGATCTTATAGATAATGTTTCTGCATCATTACTTTTTCAAAATAATAATATTCAGATTTACAAACAAAAATTGAAACTTCAATTTCATTTTCCTCAAAATTACCTTTTCTGACTTAACACCTTTGTACCCGGCGCCAAAGATTTTTAAGTTCAATTTCAATTTTGAAAACGTTCGGTAATGTGGGATTGAGGCCTTCACCCTTAGGGGAATGAAGTTACTGCATAAGAAGGAAGGTGCTAACTATTAATTCAATTCATGTCTATAATAAATAAAAAGTCTTTAAAATACCTACCTAATGCATCTGTTGGAGCAATTAATTATTATCAACAAATTCCTGCATACCTGCTTACATATTTTCTTAAATTTTAAAGTTTTTCCTTTTAGGCAATTACGTAAGCTTTTTTGTAGTGTTGAAGTGCATTTAATGTTCAAATTGTGAAGCAACAAATTCAAGAAATTTTCAATTCGGGTTTTCAGTGGTTTTGAATTTAAAGTTTCCCCTAAAAATATGCAACATTTTTCATAAGACCCATGCGACATAGGTACCATAAAACAAAAAATTACATAACGAACCTATTTTAAACTTTTAAATCCAGATAAACTGGAAGGCCCTACAAACATACATACCTACCTTACCTTGGTGTGTCTATAATAAATTATGTAGGTAGGTACCCAAGTCATAAAATTTTTAAATCGAGGGAGAGACCGTACATCATACCTTCATAGAGGTCTGAAACCGACTAAGGAAAAAACATTTCAAGGTGTGCGTTTGTATTATTTTCATCAAAGCAGACTGTGGGAGGCGGAGTCAAAATTTAAATCAACGCATACACACTCGATTATTCCTATCAACTATGAACACATTTATGTATTTGGTTTGTTTTTATAATAAAAATAGTCGCATCGCAACCTGATTGGTTGAATAGCATTGAGTTGTGTTTTTCGGTTGCTTTAGTGGTAGTTAGTAAAATGCATCTCTCCAAAACTAGAGTGATAGACTTAAAGTGTAAAAAAGCGATGAAAAGAATTACAAAAAAATGTTGGGGGTAGGCATCGTTTTCAAGAGATGTCTAGGTTTCTTCTATGCTAGGACATGGGAGACATTTTTGTTTAATAGATGTTTGTTGTTGTAAGATATCTTTGAAAAAGGTAGGTAGATGTTTATACGTTAAATCAAATTAATTTTTGAAATTGAGGTAGGTACCTAATGGTAAAATAGGAACGAAAAAGCTGTCTATATAATATACCTAGAGAAATTAAATGGGCAGTAGTAGGTACCTTTATAAACTTTGTTTTTGCTGTTGAGTTTTACTTAACGTCTTCAGTACCTATAGGTAGGTACTTGTTTTAATTGTTTATGAAAGGGCAAGAATACTTGACTATTGGAAATGTAGCTTTTTAAAAAGCATTAATTTTTGAAAATATACCTATATATTGCAACTGTTGCAGCTGATTTAAAGGTCAAACCGTGGAGCAACAAATTCTAGATTAGGGTAATAAATTAGCAACAAAATATCTTCAAATTCCTGCGTACTTAAATTTTCAAATTTACGTTGTGGCGTACCCAGCTTGATAGATGACGTCATCGCAAAATTTTTTCTCCTGTAAGAGAGGATTGGGTAGTGATAGAAAATTTAAAAATAGCTTTTTGCAGAGCAACAAATTCTGTCTACAATTTGGCGTTTTTAGTTTTTTGAAAAAGCGTATGGATAAAAAGTCTCCAAAATATTGCATCTGTTGCAGTCGATTTGAAGGTCAAATCGTGGAGCAACAAATTCAATATTAGAGCAACTAATTAGCAACAAATTATCACTAAAATCCTGCATACTCAGATTTTGGAAATAGGGGGGTGTGGGTGCTATCTTGACGTCAAGATAGCACCCACACCGTTTTTTATAGTTCTTAGGGGCGAGAGTTGACTAGTTTTTGGACTATAAGACTGGAATGGAAAGTGATGGAAAATTTGTATGTTACTTTTTGCAGAGCATGAAATCATGTTTTTAATTTGGCATTTTTAGTTTTTTGAAAAAAATTATGGATAATAAGTCTCCAAAAAAATGCATCTGTTGCAGCCGATTTTATGGTCAAATCATGGAGCAACAAATTCTAGATTAGAGCAACTAATTAGCAACAAATTATTACTAAAATCCTGCATACTCAGATTTTGGAAATAGGGGGGTGTGGGTGCTATCTTGACGTCAAGATAGCACCCACACCCTTTCTATCAATTTTGAGGGGGAAGGGGTGGAGCAACAAATTCAAGATTAGAGCAACTAATTAGCAACAAATTAGCAACAAATTATTGCATACTTATTTTTTAAAATGTTTAGGTTTTTCTTGGTGTGGGTGCTATCTTGACGTTCTGATATGTTCCACAAGTTCCACAATGCATTTTGGACATGAAGGAGATGGATTTAAAAGTTGAATGGAACCTTTTTGAAAAGGTGTTGAGAGGCCCTTTAATTTGATACCATTTTTGTTGCTGTGCGTTAAATTTTGGGGAATTTAGCTTTTTTGAGAAAACTGTTGAAGTGCATTTCATGGTCAAATCTTGGAGCAACAAATTCAAGATTGGAGCAACTAATTAGCAACAAATTAGCAACAAATTACTGCGTACTCAGTTTTTTGAAATGTTGGGTTTTTAATGGGTGTGGGTGCTATCTTGACGTCAAGATAGCACCCACACCCTTTCCATCAATTTTGAGGGGGAAGGAGTGGAGCAACAAATTCGAGATTAGAGCAACTAATTAGCAACAAATTAGCAACAAATTACTGCATACTCAGATTTTGGAAATTTGGGGGTGTGGGTGCTATCTTGACGGACCTTCTTAAGTTTGTTGCAGGAGCGAACATAACTTTTCTACTTTGTTTTTTTTTTTTTTTTTTTATTATTTTTTTGTGTTGTATTGCCTTCCTGAGAAAAAAGTTCTTCGACCCAGTTTAGATTTTAAGTAGTGACGGTACAGCGAGATGGTGGTGCGTGGTGGGTATAGAGACAGAGTTGCCATTGATTTTTTATTTTTTCTCCTTATTCTAATTGAGTACAAAGTAACAATACAGGAAGACCTAGTGGTTTGGAAATATGATGCAAGAAAAGACTTTTGAAGTTTTTTCGGTAAAGAATTGTTGAAGTTTCCTGACATTAATGAAAAAGAAAATGGCATGACATGAAATCTAGAAAATAAAAACTTATAACTGGTGAAACTTTGTTCCCTTAAGATATTAGTGTTAATTTGTTTAGCAAATCCGATAGTTTGTAAAAGTTTCAAACGAATCGTGATATGGTACTTTGAATTGTGTTCATTGCTACTGCTACGGAAGATAATACTGAATAGAAGTTTATAGCTAATATCCACTACTTTTTATTAGTAATAGTACTATGGTAATAGTAGTATACGCGATTGCATATTATGCGTTTAAAACTGGAAAATTTGAGTAGAAAACTCTGTATTTTTTTCTTTCATATAGTTCACACTCACTGATTTCAGGAAATATGCAAACAGGACACAAAATTAAATTTGTATCATTTGGAAATCATGAATGATATATGCGTTGGTTGTTCAGCGTTTCCAATTTCATTCAGCCAGTAATTGAACAACAACCTTAAGAAATCGATATAATGGAACTATCATTATCTTCTGAATTATTACAAAACCTCCTCAGTGCCATCTGTGTCTCTTGTTGCTTTGAGTTTTCTGCAGCTTTTTTCTGTCACCAAATAGTCCTTAAAGTCTTTTTGGTTACAGATAATCTACAAATAATCCGAATGAAAACTCTAGGGTAAATATTATTGAGAGAAGACACCACAATTCAAAATGTACGGAAATTTGCAATTTTCTTCAAAAGGGACGAAGTTCTATTGAGATCCGTTTTTCCAAATACATTTCCCAGAAAGTTTTCAGTGAACAGTTTGGTACCACTGGCCTTCATGGTACGTTCTGGTCTTTTAGGCGTTTTGTCAGCAGTTTTTATATTCTCATTGGTACTTAAGTTATAAACTTTTGATCTGTAGGAGCTTGGTCTAGATGTTTCCGAACCGCGAGATTTGCTCCGTTTTTCGAAAACGACCATGGCGAAGCGGGAAGAAGACTTCTCTAGAAAACAAAACTATTTCCACTAATCTCTGAAACGTGTCATAGATGATTTTATCTATAAAAATTTCAGTAACCTTGCCGTTTTTAATGAACTTTAAAGGGAAGAGGGTTTCAGTTTTTTGACGATTTCCACTCCGGTAAAGGTTTTGAAAAGAGCTAGCTATCTTTTTTACAAATGTGTTCCAGAGCTTCTTTCCTCTTTTTATAGGCCGATTCCTCAAACTCTTCAAAAAACCGTTCCGTCTCAGCAATCATCTCCTCGTTTTCAATAGTCATATCAGGTGAATAAGTGGGAAGTTCGTGAAGCTCAGCAGTGAAAAAAAAAAAACTAAATTGTGTGCTGGATAATTCTGGTCCTCTTTGGGCAACTTTTTAGACCATTTTGTCCAACAGATTTCGGTAGTGGTAGTTTTCCACTTGAAAAATTAGTCAATAAAAATAGTTCCTTTGTAATCCCAAAAGACTTACGCCATCACTTTTGTAGCGGAAGCTCACGACTTGGATTTTTTAGCTGGATAAGAACCGCTATGCTTCAATTGTTTGTATTGTTCTTAGGTTTAAGAAAAGAGTGGTGAATTCATATCTCATCGGTTGTAATTAATTTTCTCAAGAAATCGCTGGTATTCCTGTCTAGAGATTTCAATTTGATAGTGTAGAATTTCTTCGTGTATTTCCTCAAATCCTAAGCTTACTTACCGTAAGTAAATTTCGAGATTAATCGTCACAAGGAAGAACAGAAACTTTTTTTCTCAATCACTTTGTTCCTTGTTTCAGATTAGCAAGCGATGTCTTAAAAGTTGAGTCTGTTTGTTTATCTCCAGTTCTTAACAGTTTCTCAACACATTAAAGGGAAGCTTAGTACCTGTACCTGTCAATACTGGCAGAGTGCCAGCCTGAAAGACTTAGCTGAAATTGTGAAGTCTAGTTGAGCTGCCAAGTCTAAGGTTTTCTGAAAAAATCAAGCTCCAACTCCAGTCTTTTTCCAGTAGAACTAGGTATTGACCTTGGAACTGTTTGTCCGTTAGCCGAAAAGATCTGAATGATTTTAAAGTCGGATCCTAAGGTTTTATCAACATTTGCATGAGGTAAAAGATTGCTATCTTCTTAGGAAAAAAAAATTGGATACGCTCTCTAGATTGGTTCCAAATCAGAAAAAAAATGCCCTAATTTTTTTTTCAAATTTGTATTCCTAACCCTTCCTGACCCTATTTCATTAAGAAGTTTTTGTTTTTTATTTCAATTTTTCGATATTTTCATCATTTGCTTTTAAGGGAAAAAAAAGACAGTTTATAGCCTCTTCAACAAAACAGTGGCGCCCTCTTCGATTTTATACTTTCATACGGTATCATACGTATAATACTATCATACCTATTTATACGTATGAATGATCAAACATCCGTCATTTACCCAACACTGGACACAGAGTATCGCGACTTCTCTAGTAACAACTTCTTATCAAAATATTGCCAGGAAGGGTTAGAGATACAAATTTTCCTGATTTGGAACCAGTCTAGAGCGCGTCGCACTCAATTTTCGCAAAAAAAGTAAAATAAGGACCACCCTAATATACCATTCGACTATTACTATACAATCAAATATTTAAAGGGAGATCTGTTAGTGTTATACAAATAATTCAATCCCTTCTTCTTATCAATACGTAGCCTTACGTTCTGAATCCCTCGTCATTTTTGTTTAACTTACTTTGGAATTTAAAATTTTATTCACCTCAAAAACCTTGTAACGCTCAGAATTCCTGTTTGTTTATTGTTAGTTGTTTGAAATGACTTTCAAGGAATTTCGTACTATTTCTACTTTCTTACAATCAATTTCTTGCACTCGGAATCAAACCGTCACCCGTTTCTGTGTTGGTTTTTGAAACTTCGCCATCATTAACTCCGATCCTAGGCTAGGCTTCAATTTCTCAAATTCAATTAAAAAGCTGTACGACTTTGATATAATATCGAACAAGTTCATATGAAGCTACCATCAGGAAGTTTTGTGGCACAACTGGAAACCACATCCTTCCAAATATGTATGTAACCCAAGATAATTTTTTTTTTTTTTTTCTTCACTACGGCAACCTTGCAAAATGGATTAAACAGTCCAAAATAAACAAGATATCACAAAAAAAAAAAAAATATAGAACAACAAGTTTCAAAAAAAAAATCCGGATTCATGAGCTATGACAATGGGTGACGATGATGACGAAAAAGTCAACCTATAGATGGAAGAATTATTATACCTCAACAATGGATTAAAAAAAAAAATCAAGTGTCCTTTACATTTTTTTTTGTGTATAGATATGTACATATTTCCCCCAAATACCTATTCCACACAAAGAAATATAAAAAAAAAATAAAACCACCAAAGAATAATGAACTATAAAACAAAAGAAAAAGTCACAATACGAACACTGACACACAAACAAAACTAAGGACCAGAAAAAAAACCGCCATCGTTGTCCTGGAAAGACCTCCCGAGAGACCGAAAGCAATGAATGACAAGTTAAAAAAAAAAAAGAAAAAACAATACAATACAATACTCTCGTCCCTGATCTACCTTCGTTCTTTTGTTCTTTCTTTCTTCCTTCCACCTAAACTTTAGCAAAACTTACAATAAATTCATTTATCTGTTCTTGGAAAATACACGAACCATCGCTCCAATTCTCCAAACCATCAACCAGCTCTCCGCTTACCTCCTCCTCTTCTATATCGTCTTCTCAACATTTCGAAGCTGTCTCTTCTACCTCTTGTATTGAACACAAAAGGAAATGCGATGTGGCGCAAAAGGATAACACAACGAACAGGATAGCAGAAGAAAAAAAAAAATATCAGACCCACCAGTTCTAGGACCAGAACCCACCAAGCAGACATAATAGGGACAAAGTTAAATAGATTTCTGCTTCGTTTTTATGTTTTGTTACATTTTTTTTGTCCTTTATTTTCTTTTTTTGGGAGGAAACTCATCTTAAAGCCCAAACTGAGAGAGTTTAGTTGGTTCACCGGAAAAGGAAGACGCAGAAGGACGCGCAGGACAGGACATGGCTTGACATTTTATATATATAGGTAGATATCTCTCTCTCTCTATATAGAGACAAAGAGACAGAAAGATACTCAATTCTCCAAGGAGAGTGATAGTGAAGAAGATTGCATTAACCGGGGCGGATTGAGTTGATTTTGAAAAAGGATCCTAACTTTGTTATGACAGTGAATGAACTATAAGCCTGGCGAAAGGGTTTTAAATGAATGACAATCCAGGAAGGAATCTTTAGTTTTTTTTTTTTACTCTCTCTTTCTCGTCTTTTTTTTTCTATATTTTAGTTCTAGTATTTTTTGTTAATATCATTTTAACTGGATTAATTTCTTATAAATAGATAGTGGGTAGAGGAGGTATAATTAAAGTGGGATTATAGTCTGGGTTTTGTAAGAAACAGTCGCGGAAGTATTTTTTTATTTAATTTTGAAAATTGAAGAAATCATGGATACTTTTTAGTATTTTATTCTCATTAACCGATTTTTTTTTATGTATGTTCCCTCATAACTTCTAAACTAATAACCTTAGCTTGATATAGAAGGTATCGTTAGAAGCGTCTTGCTTTCCCGCTGGTTAAAGGTTATGTAAAGTATTCTAATACGGCACTATTTAAAGGCAAAAGTCATGAATTTCTTCATGACAGTTGTACACTTGGAGAATATTTTTCAATTCCTCGCTAGAGGAAATAAACCTTAAAAACAATAGTGGATATTCTAGACGCGCTAAGCTATCAACTAACTACTGCGCCACAGGGTACTATTTGATGAACTTCAGCGATTTTTTCGTCGTTGATCGGAGTGTTTTGCCATTTTATTACATTCCCTTCTTTTCTTTAAGAATTTTTTTACCCATCACTGTTAAGCAGATATCCCGCGAAATATCTATATACTAACATAAATATAATATAAAACCAAATTAAAGATTTTCAACTTAACGGCAAAAAAGTCTAGACTGATGAAGCTGAAGTTTTCTTTTGTCTAAGTAAACAATATTCCTTAGTGAGTTTGTTCCATATAATTTGATAAATGAACATAGTATAGGAAAAAAAAAAGAAGGGTAAATGGATTGGGTGGTTTATAAAGATGGTTGGGTAGAGTGTCTTTCATTGGTATTAAAGGAGGTGGTAACCTATTTATTGGACGTAGACCTTAAGTGTTACAGTTCAAGAAGTCTGATGTTTAAAAAAAAAACTTCGCGGATTCAGATGAGATATCTTTTTGTTTTCAAGTTTTGTGATTTTGTAACAGCTTTTCATATAGTTGGTTGACAGGATATTTTCATGTTTTTTTTTTTTTTTAAGAAGTTTTTGATATTAATTTAAGTTGGGGGCAAAAATAAACTAATATGAGATACAAGGGAAAGTTATATTAAAAATGAATATATCAAATGCCTTATTTATTATACTTAAAAGGTACGTCCGTAAAAAAGCTTAAATAATAGACCTTGTCTATGCAAATGATATATGATTGTTATTTTTGGTCTAATAAATTATTCCAAAAACTCCCCTGTGAAGTCTTCAAAACCGTTCTTTTTTAAAATTTTTCGTAAAAAATTCTTCTTTAATATAAAATAAAATAACATAACCTACAAAATTCAACATAATCATCTGAAGCTGGTAATAATAGCTGTCGGTCTCCGTATTTTTACCAGTCAACATATTTTTTGGGCAATTTGTTAATAGAGTTTTTTAAATCGGTATTTAAAAAGTCGCCTAAGCAGCCTAACTCTTGAAGATATTAAATCGTTCATACCACTGTAGTTAAATTACGTGCAAATGAAAACATCGCACATTTATTAAAGTTGTTATCACCCTTAAATCCATTTTTGTATACCTATGACAACCTATAATAATTTTTGATCATCTGAAAGCTTAATGTCTCATTATCAGGGATAGGATCTTGTGGAGCTAAAAATTTAAAAAAAAAGGCAAAATAAAACTCCCAAAAAGACAAAAAAAGGCATTTATTGAGAGAAAGCATGTTATATAAAAATTAATTGCAGTAATTTTCAACAATCATGAGTTTTTTTTTTTTTTAATTTAAGGTAAAAAGCGCCAACGACGAGTTAATTTTTGGCGTGCGGCCAAGCTTTTTAACTCGTGTGAACGTAAGCTGCAAGTCGGGCAATATATCGCGCGGCTAAAATCGACTTGTGAAAAGTCGGCATAAGAGTGCTTTAAAGGAGCTGATTCAATTAAATAATTAAAGCACTCGACCCACTTCAACATTTGCCGGGAGCTCTTGATTTGTGTCCCCATTTATCACTCAATTTACTTGTTCAACTCTCTCGAGTATCTTATTGCCCAAAAAACTGATTTGTACTTCTCAACAACATCTTTTGCGACTGCCCCTTTCGCGGCTTCCAAATATCTCTTGATTGTCAAAATCTGGAAAACTTCTCCAACCGAATATTGTAAATTGAGTAAGTTAGCTTTTGAACCCTGATACGTGTCGGTTGTGGGCCGCGCAATAGAACATAGAAGGCAATAAATGGTAGCAATAGCAGACAAACAAGTTGCATAGGTAGATCTTTTTACTCGAATTTTGTTTGTGTGGGGTAATTAGTGAATCCCTAATATAGATATATTGAGTAAGTAATACCTACATATATTGAGTAAGTTAGGTTTTTGTTTGTATTTGAGTGTTTTGAGTGTGTAGGCATTACTTTAAAGACGCTAAAAAGATAAAAAAACATAAGAAAAGGCAAAAAAAGGCAATAACAAGAGAAAAGGCAAAAAAAGGCAATAACGAAAGAAAAGGCAAAAAAAAGGCAAAATAAAATACATATATTTGGCACGAGGGGGACGTAAAACGTGTTTGTTTTTAATCTATAGTGTCGTACGATTGAGCAAGAAAAAAAGGCAAATTTCACAACATCCTATCCCTGCTCATTATAATGTGTCATTCATATATGTACGACCTAGAAAAAGTAGTTTTTCAATTAAGATTGTGTACCTTTTAGTCTATGTACCGTAATAAATGATAAATCAAATGAAAGGTAATGCTATCAGCATGCAAAATAAAGTTTTATCAAATTTCTATCTGCTCTATGTCAGAAGATATAACTTGTTAAAGAACGTCATTTTACCATTATTTCAATATTGTACACATATATACCCTGCCTATTATCTATCTACACTCTACAGTATTAATTTCATTCATCTATCTGTTTAAGAAAAAAAGATACAAATATATAGGTAAAACTGTTGAAAACAGTCAAAAAATGTTGGGAAAAAAATCTTGCTTTTCCCGTTATTCGGTCAAAAATTTATTTAGAAATTCTATTTTTTTTGCATACGAGCATGAGCATGGCTAATATATATAGGTATATATCCTTTAAGTTTGAAATTTTTTTAATTCTTAAAAAAAATCCAAAAAATAAATAAAACACAAAAATTTCCCTAAAAAAGTAGGTGTTTTTTAAAAATTATAGTCAACATTAAAAGAGATACGGTGGCACCTCTCACAAAGCGAATAGGTTCTTTTCCTTTTTGAATTCTCTCCTACGTTACTTTATTATTCCATTAAAAGTAAGTTCAATTGCCAGGAAGGCACATATTTTAAAATTTTTTTTTAATTGACAATATCGAAGATGTGAAACTTGAATATTAACTCAGTCGCCAGGTAACAGGCAAATTTCTGTAAATACTTGTTTTAAGCAAACGACTTTTTTTGGATCCACTCCCCCCATCAAGGAAATATTTGGCTTTCCTCCAAATATCAATTTGTTTATAAAGGGTTAAATGATGTTGACTCTCTTTTCAAAATCATTTCCGCTGACAAAAATGACATCCTCAATGTGTATTCATATGAATTTTCTTAAGTTCATTAAAATATTTTTTATTTTATTGTGGTTTTCATCACTTTGTACGTTTCACTGATTTTTTTTTTTTGGTTTTCTTTGACCTTAAATTGTCGTAATTTCAAAAATAAATTAATTTTAAATCAATTTGAATGTAATTTATTTAACATTTCCCCATATGAATGCAACAAACTGATACAAGAAAAAACAAATTTTAATCATTAAACCAATTCCATCATTATTTTTTTTCTGTATAAATTGAACACCTGCTGGCTATTTTGATGGCATTCAATCCTTTGTAAATGAATAACTACACTTTACTCGTACACATTAAAAAAAAAAAAATAAAAAAAAAACCCACACACACAAATTGTGTCAGAAAAATTGTTAAAATAAAATATAATAATGAAACAAAAATTAAATAACAAAAAAAAAAAAAAAGAAAATTTGCAACACACATCCCATTACCCGGTTAAATGCAATCAATGCACAAAACGATGTGTATAAACTTAAATAAGGACCAATCTCCTTTCAAAGGCTATGCTGCGCTGCGATGTCCTTTCTGTATTTTATTTACAAAATAAATTTATCCACGCTCCACTTAATGCGATACAAATGACAGGTTTTTTTTTGTTGTTGAATATTTTCAAACATACATAAAAGCGTAATCGATAGAAAAGGACGGATATAAGTACGCCAATGTATCTACCTTTGTATGCATATCGGCTGAAAAAAAGGTCCCTAGATTCCAGCTCTATATGCAGATAGACAAGTATGATAATCAAAAATTACCACTTATTGTGTCCTGTTGAACTGGAAACAATAGCTTTTCAATGGTTTTTTTTTTTTTTTTTTTTTTTGAAATTGTGCTTGACATTCATTAACAGTATCATCATGGCAAGGTATCAACAGCAACAGTATAGAAAGCATCTGGATTGAGGTTGGTCTCTCATATACCCCATAGTGATGGCGGTAGGTAACGAAGGCCCCTTTTGCCTTTTATTATATCCACCTGCTGCGCAATGCGTTGATTATTATCATTTCTGTTTTGCGATGCATCCACAATTCCTTATCCTGCGATGAGTTCAACTGAAGTGTGCTTCTGCTGTGTAGCGCTAGTATGTTGAGAGGGTTGCCGCAGGAAGTTTTGCTTCTTGCCCCAACTGACTGTGAATTATAAAGTTTTTTTTAAAGTTAAATACATACGTACTAGCTTAGACTTTTTTTGTATTTTGTTATAAGAGAAAACTCATAAACCCGCACGTTAGAACCCTGCAGGCCGCCATTTTGAAAAAAAAACATTGTGTACAATATTCGAAAAAAAGACACAATACCAAGATATTGATTGTGTCTATTTTTAGTCTATTCCCGTGTGATTCGGAACTTATAAGAAATGAATCTAACAGCTACCGACCTCATCCAGCCTTACGACAGTCAAAAGTTACTCAACCCAACCTGTCAAAATGCCAACAGTTTTATGAGTATGAACTCAGCGAAGCACTTTTCGCAAATCAAATTGGGAGTAGAAGTTGCAATTTTGTTGCTAATTAGTTACGACAATTTTGATTCCAGAAGTTTTTGTATTTTGGTTATTTCGCTAAGTTTAGATGAATTTTGGGAATCCAAAAAAATTGGTATAAACTTAGCGAAACACAAAAAAAAAAACTATCGGAGCAACAAAACCTAAATTGACTATCCAGCAACAAAATTGCTCCGTTAGTTTTGTTTTTATTGAATTTTTTCGCCCAATTCGTGTGAACTTAGCGAAGCACTACCCCTGAATAAAATCCAAACAAGGTTCATATTTTGTTGCTAATTTGTTACAGTAATTTTGCTGCTCCAGTAGTTTTTGTTGTTTTGGTTATTTCGCTCAGTTTATATGAACGTAGGGAATCCAAAAAAGTTGATATAAACTCGGCGATACACTAAAAAAAAAACTATCGGAGCAAAGAAATCTAAATTGACTATCCAGCAACAAAATTGCTCCGTTAGTTTTGTTTTTGTTGAATTTTTTCGCTCAATTCGTGTAAACTTAGCGAAACACCACCCCTAGAATCCAAACAAGGTTCATATTTTGTTGCTAATTTGTTACAGTAATTTTGCTGCTCCAGTAGTTTTTGTTTTTTTTTTTTTGTTATTTCGCTCAGTTTATATGAACGTAGGGAATCCAAAAAAGTTGATATAAACTCGGCGATACACTAAAAAACAAAAACTATCGGAGCAATGAAATCTAAATTGACTATCCAGCAACAAAATTGCTCCGTTAGTTTTGTTTTTATTGAATTTTTTCTCTCAATTCGTGTGAACTTAGCGAAGCACTACCCCTGAATAAAATCCAAACAAGGTCCATATTTTGTTGCTAATTTTTTACGGTAATTTTTTTGCTCCAGTATTTTTGGTATTTTGGTTATTTTGCTCAGTTTATATGAACTAAGCGAATCAAAACTTAGCGAAACACTAAAAAAACAAAAATTATCAAAGCAACAAAATCTAAATTTGACTATCCAATCAACTTAATAGCAACAAAATATAAACTTATTTTGGATTTGCTTAGCTCATATAAACTGAGCGAAATACCCAAAACACAAAAACTAACGGAGAAAAAAGAATGATTTTTGAATGAACCGGTTGTTATCGACCAAAAATATTGTGAATAATTTATATAGAAGAAATGCAAAAATTGTTACCATATAAATTTAATGCATATGATGCGGTGGTGGTAACTCTGGTGTTGAGGTATCAACGTAAAAATCAGTTTTCTACCTTCATTCGACGTTATTAAATGAAGAGTTTATTTTATATTCCATTATTTCCGTTTCCCTTCTGCACCACCCAACGCATATCTTCAATTTGTATATGTTGTATCCCCTTCTGGACAAATGGCGCTTGCCGACGTCAAGCCCCCCTATTTACCCCTACCCGTATTACCAACATTGGTTTTAATATGGAAAATGCATTCACCCTTAATAAAATGCTATGGAAGGCTAACTGAATCGATCTGGAAAATACATACCTAAAAAAAAAAAAAAAAAAATTGAAAAACAAAAAACGATGAATATTATGATGCGTTACTAATTAATGTTGCATATGGTAAGGGAGTTGGAGGAAGTCTGAGGTATGTAGTATGTGGGGCGTTATAGAGAGGTATAAAATAGAAAATTCGCACAATAAATATATTTAATGCGGCACAGATTTTTTCGAGGTTATAAAACGGTCATACACATTCTGTGAATCGATTTGTTTTTTTTTGTGTTTTTTTTTTCCGAGGAATGAGATGACGCTGGTAATAATGATGATGTTGGCTTGAGGCCCAATATCATCCATATGTAATGGTGGTGATGGTGGGTCATTTCCGAAAAAATGGCTATAACCTGTGGTTGGTGGCTTAATCATTTTAATTAAAATTTGTTAAATTCTGCCGATAGGGTGGATTTATTAAATTCTTATACTCACAAATATAATGGTTTTGGTAAACAGTGGACAGAATTTGCAATATTATTGACAAAAGAAATACATATTCAGTTTGTAAAAGTATCGAAAAATACCATTTCTGCCCCTATCTCTGGGAGCAATATATTTTCGTCAAAAAATGTTTCACACAATTTAACATTTTAACTTTTTTTAAAGGATTTTAATAACTGTTGGTTAGACAGTAAAGATGTCTAGGCAACAAATATTTAGCTTAGAATTGTAAAAATTTCATAACTTAGATTCGGCTCCTTAAAGTGGCCTCAAAGAAGTTTGAGGTCAAAGCACGAACAAATTTGACTTCTAAAACATTTATTTGTCTCTTTCTTTTATGTTAGAAGATGTAGTATCCCTGATACTTATGATGCGGCAATCTTCTATCATACAACTAAAATTTCATAAATATGTTCCCGCCAACGGAACAGGCCAACAATTAAAAAAAAAAATGTTAATCAACACTTAAAACCAAAGTTTAAAAAACTTTCATCGCTTTATTTAAAAAAAAAATTGATTTTCCAACAAAACATTTTTGAAACTTTTAAAAAATTATATAATTTTTGAAAATTTTGGCGAATAATAAAAACCAGTCACTTAACACTATCAAAGTATTTGTTGAAATCGCTATGAGTCCTTTACGAGAGAGTCCGAAAAAAGAAGCGGTTCAAAAAATATTTTTGAACCTTTGCAAAATAACACAAAAATAATTTTATTCAAAATTGTTAAGCTATTCTATTTTGTACCTTGAAAACAAAATTTCAATTTCCCCTTTAGAGAATCTCCTAAGACTGTTAACAACCAAGTTTGAAGTTAATTGCTTCAGTGGTTTATGCTCGTAGTATAAGCCCTTAACTAAAGAAAATATCAGACATTTTCCCTGAAAAAGTTTTTTTTAGCATTTGCTTAGAGTTGCCGAGTACTTATCCGTATTTAAGAGGTGGAGGTGATCCGTATTTTTAAGATAGAAGAGAGTATCAGTTTGGTGCATAGTAAAGCCCTTTGTTGTAGGAAAAATTGGACTCTTTTGAAGATTTTTTGTAGTGTTTTTTTTTTTTTTATTTGAACATAGTAACCATTTGTTCCTACATTCCTAATATTTTTAATTTAATTTTTTCTACTGTTTAAGGCTTTTGTTTGGGATTTCACTAATGTTTTTATTTTGCCAAACTACAAAGATGATAGTATTATGTGACAAATTTGCTTTTAAAATAGGGTTGCCAAATATAAGTTCCATCTTAAAAGTGGCAAACCTGTTTTTCATTTTCAGTATCAACTTTAGGAAGAGCTAAGTAACGATGGTTACCGCTTGGACTATCATGGATAATTCTAAAAGAGTCCAAAAAAGTTTTCATTATATACCGTGCGTCTCTTCGTTTGTGCGTCCATGCGTGCATCGAGCTAGGTTTTAAACGGACCAATGAATTTTCTTGAAAATTGATACAAATGATTTTTGAGTAATTTGCAAAACCATTTGTTTTTTATTTTTTTAATATCAACTTTTAAATGCATATCTGCCATAATGTTTTCGAGGTATTGCAATTTTCTCGAAAACAGGTCTAACGTTTTCGATTAAATTTGTTTTTTTATCAAAAAATTATTTTTTGTCCCCTCGATTTTTTTTTTCTGAGCAGCTCTACCAAAAGCTTTAATTTCCATTGCTAATCTAAGATATAAAAACTTTGAAGTCGTGAATTTTAATTTTTTCTTCTTGTTGGTAAAATTATATTAAGCGACTGTGCCTCAATATACCAACCCAAAAACTTACAGAGTTTCAATTTGATTCAGTCAGTAATTTTTTGTTTTGTTCGACTGAATTTAAAAAAAAGAAATGAGAATTCGATTTTGTACTCGCTAAAGCTAATAAACTTTTTTTCAAACTTCAAATGCGAACTACATTGTGCCTCGTGGCAGTCAAGTAAGTCTGGACTGTCACACCATAAGATCTGGGTTCAAATTCAAAGCTCTTTTCAAGCATTGAATATTTCATCTGCAAATAGATGTAGGTAATTGTAAAACATTTTCAGTGAATTTGAATTTTTAAAGTTTTAGATAGGTAATGATCAGTTCTCCCCACTGTTTATTAAAATTCAATACTATACTCTATGTTGTAAAATTTTAATATTTTGTGCCTACGAAAAGCCCCAAAGGGTTAAGTGCGATTAAAATAAATAAACAATTTTTCTCTTCTTTTTTTTTTTTTTTTTGTTAAATAATAAAAATATGCATAAATTGAAAACGTGTAGGTGAATATTAATATTTGTATGTGAAACATTAAAATATTAAAGGATTTAGAATAAAAACAATTTTAATTCGCTCTTTTAAAATTTATGAAAGCACATTAAATGGATGCAAATAAAAAATATTACAAAAAAAAAAAAAAAAAAAATGGTAAATAAACATGGAATTTTAACTGATTCTAGGTTTTTTTTTTTTAATTTGAATAGTTGATGGAATGGTAAACGAGTATGGGTAAATGTTTCAAAATGTTTTTAATTGTTTTTGTTGTGGTTGGTAGTGTATAAGCTTTTCATTTTGATTTTGAATATTTAATAGGATTTTACAATCATGGTGATAAAATATATGATTTAGTTAAGTTAAATCCATGGTTATCTTTTACGGCTCTTAGCTGATTTTAAACTTGTTGACATTTAGATATAATTTTTGATATGATTAAAAAAATAAAAATAATCTTGAAAAATCTGTACCTATTTTAGGTGATTTGATACAAAATTCTATTTTTTTGTTTGTTTCTGTAAAAAAAAAACAAGCAACTTAGAAGGTATTAATTAAAATATAGTTTTTGCTATATTTGACACATATCGTTCTAAACAGATTAAACATGCCAAGCCAACGAATTGAAATTCAACCACGTGTTGCAATTCATTTTCTAAAAAATAATCGCTCATACGCAGTGTTGTACCAAATTCTGTAGCTCAATTTCAAAGATGGAAAACTAAGCTGTTTTTTATGATTTTGAACTTTTGTTCCATTGCATTTTGGACCTCTCACAGGACTATTAATTTTCATCATGACATCATCACTTAGAAGCAGAAATCGTGGGACTAAAAATCAATCCGGGTGATCACATTCGAAACCCAGTCATCCTCTCAAATAAATATTTCTAAACAGCTGGTAGAGATCTTAGGATTGTTGTCTCTACCGAAGGCTGCACGGAACCGATGTTGTGCATTATTTGAAGGAATAATTCTTTTAAGGATTTTTTAGCCCAATCCTACCGACTGCATTGTAAGCCAATCAATACAATAGAACCTACTCACTCAAGAAGGCAAAAAAGGCGAAAGACCAAAAACCAAATGACTGATAATAATGATAACAGTCGGCCCATTTTGGGAAGAGCTATAAAGGGTGCTGGAGTGCATCTTCGGAAACCGCACTCAATGGCGTGCAGGTAAAAAAGATGTTGAGGCCACTCAGGGCCAGTGCCAGGAAAAATTCCAAAATTTGTACTTGCGATATAGGTACTATACTTGTTTAGGATTCGGGAAAAAAAAATCGACCTCGAGATAACAATTTTACATAACATAACGATGATGGAGAGTGCCAAAAAAGTGGGTCCGGCAATTCTGTATGTCTGTCCGTCCGTCTGTGTGTACCTCGAGGTACGGCCAAACTATTTTTTGTACCGTTATTAATAGTACCTTCCATAGAACGGTTTTTTTATTTATGAATTTCTCGAATTTTTATACCGAAACTTTGAAGTAAACGTTATATAATTTTTTTTTTAATTTAAAAAAAAAAAACACATTTTTAGATTTTTCAAAAATATTTAAATTTTTTTTGTGAAAAATCAATTTTTTGAAAACGGGTCAGTGAAATATTTCGAAATTTCGTTTTAATGTTAATGAATCATTTCTTCAAAATGGCATACCAATATTTTTTTTTTTTTTCAAAAAATGTTAGAAAATTTAAAAAAAATCATGTGTGCAATTCACACGTGGTAGAAGTGAAACCTTAAAAAATCATTTTTCTTGCAAAAAAAATAGAAAAAATCTACCTATTTTTATTCTACCAACCATGTTTTTTATATGACAAGCTATATAAATTTTATATCATCTGAAAGCTTATTGTCTAAGCTCAAAATATATATATCGATCAGGTGTATGAGACATCTACAAAGAGAGCTAGAATTGTTTGAACTCGATCAATTTCCATTAAAAAAATAAAAAAAAAACACTGATTTTTGTCTTCTCACGCTATTAAATGCATTTTTTCCCTAATAACCTGTAAAAAATTTTATACCATCTGAAAGCTTATTGTCTTAGCTCAAAATATATATATCGATGAAGTCTATGAGACATCTACAAAAAGAGCTAGAATTTTTTGAACTCGATGAAATTTCATCAAAAAAAGCAAAAAAAAACATTTATTTTTATGTTCTCATGCTATTAAATCAATTTTTTTGTTTGACAACCTATACAAAATTTTATACCATGTGAAAGCTTATTATTTCACCTTTCAAAATGATGTATAAATCTTACTTCAAAGATGTCTACAAGAGAAGTTAGAATTTTTTAAAGTCAACCATGTCGAATTTCCAGACTGAGTTTACGGTACTTCCTACACTGGTAGCTGGTCATCGCCAACAGATCTCCACAGGTGTTTTGAGGTATTTTAAAATTTTTTTTCAATTTAAGATTGTGTAACTTGTAGAGCACGTAACGTTATGTGTTATATATCAAATAAAAGGTTATGTTATCAGCATGCGTATTAATGTTAAATCAAATTTGCATGTGCACTAGATCAAAAGATATAACGGGTGTTGGAAAAGAACATCTTTTTACCGTTATCTCCGAATTTTGGATATGAAATTAATTGAAATTTTGTACAATTATAATTTATTTAATTACCTATCTACAGTACAAATTTCATTCATCTATCTATTAAAACAAAAAAGTAATAACAAGTTGAAGTCGTGTCGCGTTTTCGTTTCATCTTGTTTCAAATCACTACGATACTAAAGAAGTTTTCACTTCAAAAACGAAACGATTTTCAATAGTTTCTTTCTTAAAATTCCTTGTCAAATAAGAAACAATAAGGCATACAAGTTTCTTCAAAGAGTTTTCCCGACAATGCCCTTCAAAACGTATCGGTCTTCGCTAATAGTTTTAAAGAGACTTAACTTCAACCACTAGTCCACATGTTCTTCATATTAATTCCGAAAGGTTCTTTCTCTAAAGTGCCAGTGTCAGGGTAGAGTTCACCTTCCGATTTTAGCGAAAGATTTTTAGCAAAAGAGTTCCTTGAAAGATTTTAAGAACTCTCTTGAAACAAGCCAATCTCATGAATTTCCAAAAGATATTTCTCTGAATAACGTTTCGGTTTCGTTTAAAGTTCATTTAACAATCCACTTTGAAGAACTTTCTAGAGATAGATTTGAAGTTTATTTTTTTCGAATTATGTTTGTGATTGGTTCAACCAGCGAACTAACAAAAATTTCCCATCAGCCCAATGGTATACCAAGTTGATTGATAATTTTTTACTGGCTATCACACAATCATTCTACTTCTTCCTATCGACTATGGATGGTCTTCTTTTCTGTTGATAAAAGCTTACGCCTTGATAGGGTTACCTAAATTCACAGAAACATGCTTTATAATAATTAAATTTATCTGCAATGCAAATCTATCTGGAATTCATAGAAGTTTTTTCAAAAAAAAAAAAACAACAGCATTTACAAAAAGAACCGCGCTAATTCCCATAATTAAATTTTTTCGAATTACGACTGGTATCAACTAAAGATCAGTCCCCCTCTGTTTGATTCCACAAATCGCATGTTTTTCAACCGACTTTCCTGGTAGGTACTCTTATCTGCTTTATTGAAATTCTAGTTCTAGTTCCAGCTTTTGTCCCTGGCCATATAAGCTAAGTTAGGATAAATTTATGAAATACTCTGTTTTCTCAATTTTTTAATAGAAATGTGGGTATTGGATTTAGGAACAAAAGACCAAAATCTATTTTTGGGCCATTTCTCACTTAAATCTCGCCTAACCACAAGCTCAAATGTGTATATTTCCTATCTCTTTGTTTTCAATTGGAAAAACTATTCAGCAATATAAACGAGAAGGTATTGTTAAATGTTGCATATCATATCGTCCTTGGTCCTCTAAAAATTCCCAAAAAAAAAAAAAAAAAACAAATATTTCCAACTTTCCAAATGTAAATATGCATTCCATATATATTTTCCAACAAAAATTCAATTGGAAACTATGTGAATATTAAATAGAAACAAAAAAATATGGGAAAACAATATCTTTTTCCAACCATCAATTTCTATACCCAAAAAAAAAAAAAAAAAAAAAAAATAAAAACTCGATTTCCGATATTTTTTTTCGGTTCTCATGATATAGTATAGTTTTAGGATTGTAAAACTTGAGCGAGCATAAAATTCAATTCACACAGAGAGGCTATATTCAATTCATAATATGAGAGATGGAAAATATTCGATCCGGGAGGGATGTATTCAAGTTTTTGGGTATTTCTATTTTACTATTTTTTTTTTTTTTTTAGAAAATATTCAGTGGACCTATTCAAAGTTTTGATGCGCGCTAATAAACATTTATATTTACGAGTTTATACAGCAAATATCAAATAGACCCTGAAGCAGTAAAACTTATACAGAATAAAATTCAACATACAAAAAGAAAAAACTATATACAGAAATAAAGGTCACGACTTTGTTACAATATTTTGCTGTCTCATATTTTTAATTTATAACCATGAATTTCATTCTGAATTTATAGAGAAATATTTGTTTTTTGTTACAAAACTAGGAAAATAATAGAACGAAATATGAATTGATTCATAATCTCAGTTTAAGATTTGTATGCAACAATTTGTAGTGATTTTAAGGTTACTTTTAGGCCTCTATTATGGCTTGCGAATCCTTAGAAAAAATTAGCGGATCAAAGATTTTTGGTTTACCTATTATATGAGAAGTCCAATTTTAGAAAAAAAAAAATGAGTAAATGATCAATTTAGAAAAATATTTCCATCCTCTTATTTTGTTATTGTTCACAAACTCAAAACAGCATTATTATTATATTTTATACTTTTTTTAACAAAGTCTAATTTTAATTCTATTACCTACATATATTAACCAAATAGATAAATCAGTTCCTAATGAACGTATTCATAAAAATAAGTTGTTTATAACCTATTTTTATTTTAACACTTAAAAAATCCTATTATAGAAAAAATTTCTATAAAAAATATTCATACCTACAATTAAGTTTTACTTTAATTTTTTATCTTTATAATTTTTATTATTAATAAAAGTGGTATAAGTGCATTTGGATTTTTTTTTTAATCCTTAACTTTCTTTGAGAATTTTGAAAAAAAAAAATTAATTGCATTTTAAAATTTGACATTTTAGTAATCTAAAATGCATCACCTGAGTTTCTTAACCTTTATCTATATTTTTAACAAACTTTAAAACACAAACCCATAAATATCTCGAAACGTTAAAAAAATGGACTTATACCACCTTCAAATACAACGGCTCATATGTATATTTAATTTGGCGTTTTAAAAATAATTTTCTCACGTATGTTACTTTATTTCGGATCGAACGTCCTTGATTTTTACCGAAATACTTCTATACGAATTTTTCCCAAATCGTTTGATTTATGATTTGAGTTGAACGTTCGACTCGTGAGTTATAAAAGGGCTCTTAACACGATAAAAAAAAAAAAAAACAAAATTCATATGATCCACTGCAACAATACCCCGTGTATCAATGATTTGCGCCAAAGGTCTGGGTTCGTATCCCAGCCTCCTTTAAAATTAATTACATGCACATATTTGGCTGTGGATTTGTCGGATCCCTCCTTTCTGTTGGTTTAAAACAGCCATACGGAAGAATCCATTAAAAATAATTATTGAAAGAGATACGAAAAAAACCTCGAAACATCTCGAAGCTAAATCATAGCCGAGACCAGAAAATTTCAGTCCCGTATTTCAGGAGGAACCAACATTAGCACATTATCCAGGAAATATAAAAGGATCTCACACATTTTGAAGTAATCTCGAAAACCTGATGTGATATGGCAAGATAGACTTCGAATCTGGTTTCAGCGACCCGAAAAACATATATTTAACATAGTTGCACTCCCAGATAAAAAAAATTTTTTTGAGACTTACATTTTTTGATAATATCTTGCAAACCTGACATGATGGGGCCAAAAACCTATTTCACTAAAAAATAGCGCAAAACACAATATAAAAAGTTACTATCTCGTATAAAAGGTTTGAGATAGTCTTCGGAAAAAAAAACCCGTTATCGTAAAAACTGTCAATTTTTGTACTTTCTCCCCATATCGGCTTTTGATCAGGAGCTTCAAGAGAACAACATACTAAAATTTCAGACAATTTCACCTTGGGCCACTTCCCATACAAAATGTGCGGGGTCCTTTGTTGATATTGTTTAAGATTTCCGAAGTAAATCAATGAAAAAAACCTTAATCTAAGTATATTTTGTGACTCACTGAATTATTTTTTTGGGAAGCCGTGACTTGCCCCTAATATTAAAAATACTAGCAAACACAGAGCGAAAGAGAGACTGTTTAAAGAACTTGTCTTTTTTTTTTAAAAGGAAGGATACTTTATTTGTAGAAATAGGAAGTATATATACATTTTTTTGTCGCACATTTTCTCTTCCACGAAAGAAGTCGTTCCAAATCGACTTCCCTATTTGTTTTGCATTTTTGTTGTCTATTTTCCACTTTTTTTTTTTGTTAATAACAAAATGTCAATATTCGTATTCCTTATTTTTTTGTTCATTTTTTTTCTTTGCAACAGGACACGTAGCTGGTTGTGGTATCAATGAGAAAGTCTCCCAATGGATGGAGAATATACAAAACTCGGCTGTCGAGGAGCCAGATGAAGTTATAGTCCTTCCACCAGCATCACACCAATATGCCAACAACAACAACAACAAATACCAGAAACCAGACAGGAATAAGAAATCGGATGAAAGCCAAAATAAGAACAGAAACCGAAGCAGTAGCAATAGCAATCCTAGCTCGACGAGTCCTAGTAGAAATAATAGCAGTAGTCACAACCTATCATCATCTTCATCCTCTGATGGAGTCCATCATGCAAAACATCATACCTCCTCCCCACCATCATCGACGACGCCACCGAAAAAATATTCAAATAGCAACGACGACTTCAAGTATCCTTATCAGAAATACTCGAAGGAGGCGAATTGGAAATTTATGCCAAATGGCGAGGATGATAGGTATGCCCGTGCCGCTGCTGCTGCTTCCATAGCTGCCGATGATGATTGGCACGAGCGTGTCCACGAGCGGGTGCGTCGAGCCTCCTCATCCAATTCACATTCTCCACGCCAGCGAGATGATAACAAGAATACCTGTTCGTTGTTTATACAAACGGATCCATTAATATGGCGACACATCCGGGAGGGTATAGCTGATGTAAGTTTAAATAAAACGGATGAATGCTGCTTGTGCTATGCCATGAGCCATCCATAGCATGACTATGCTATGTGGATGATGGTGGCAATATCTGAATTTGGATTCAGATTGGGATTGGGGACTCTCTCTAAAAGGGGATAAAATAAAGGGATGAATGAATGTGTTTGCTTGAATTTTACTTTTTTTTTTTTTTTCATTTCGTATTTGTTTTTGAAATTATTTCTGTTTGCAGCATGACAGGGGACGGAAATACGAGATCGATGAGAAGACAAGGGAGGAGATTTTGTCGTTGATTGCACATCATGTCACTGCCGTTAACTATATCTATCGCAATACAAAGTTTGATGGAAAGGTAGAGCACCGAAACATACGATTCGAGGTGAGTGAGTGGTGTTCGTTTGCTTGTTTTTTTTTCCTGTAGGTACAAAACAAAATAAATATTTATTTCTATAAAAAAAAGAGGAAAAGATAGTGTCAAACAAAAATCAGAGAAAAGTTATATATACAAATAATGAAAAAAAATCAATAAAATTGATTTTTAAAATTTATCTATCGAAAAAACCTTTTAAAATTTAATTGGAAGAGTATAGTTACATTTTTTTTGACACTCGACAAAAAATTACCAATTAATTGAAAACCATTAAACAGGAAAAATATTTATTTAGTAGTAATAAACAAGTTTTTTTGTATCATTTTGATGGTATCAGAACTAAAAAAAATAAAAGAAGACTTAAATTAATTTTATTTAATGAAGTTTTTAGCTCCCGAGGGCATTTTTATTTTCATTTTTTTTGTATTGGAATAGAAATTGTATAATTAGCTGTTTAATATAAACCTTTACACTATGAGAGGGATTCTATCTTCTGTCTATACTTATTTTTTGATTCCATGTTTATAGTTTTTATTTTAATTTTCTCAACTATGTGTTATTAATAATCTTAAAATTCGTCTAAATTCTGAACGAACAATGCTATATGAAAATGTTCTTGAAATTTCGGTACCGTGGTACGTCTTATTTTTCTTTTAAATTCAATACATTACACTGCACAACAAAATTAAGCTTTTTGTATGATGAATTAACCAAACAATAATTTTCCAAAGGTTTTTGGTGTGCTGAACTCGAATCCGAATTCAGAAATATTCTATCAGCTCCCGTTTTTTAAATATTACCGTTAGAAAATGCAAAAACACCTGTTTCTGAAGTTGTGTTGCAATGTGTGGGAATTTTTTGCAACACTTTTTAAGAAGGTTTGTATAATAATTGCCTTTCTTCTTTAAAAATCTGTTTTTATCTTTGCGATATCTTTTTTATAATCCGAGATATTTTAATTTGAAGCTACTGCAGTTTGAAAATAACGTTATTGATAAAATAAGCAAAAACACACGTACTTAAACTTAAGATATCTCAGACAATAAAACAGATATCGAAAAGATTTATACAGAAGAAAAACAGTTCTTATAGAAACCGTTAAAAATTATGATAAAATAAGGTACCTCACATCAAAGCATAACCTCAAAAACAGCCAAAACACTTTTTTTTCGCAAATTCTAACGGCAATATTTCAAGAACTAAGACTGATAGAATATTTCTGACTTCATATTCGAGTTAAGCACCCCAAAAACTATTGGAAAAGTATAGTTTGGTTTATTTATAATAAAAAAAAGTCAAATTTTGTTGACCAGAGCTATCAGCCAAAAAACGTGTTTTTGCATTTTCTAATGGCAATATTTCAAAAACTAGAGCTGATAGAATATTTCTGACTCAAGATTCGAGTTCAGCACACCAAAAACCATTGGAAAAGTATTGTATAGTTTATTCATCCAAAACCTTGTTGTGCAGTGTTATCTTTTATTCACGAAACCCAATGAATGAGTCCATTATCGACGACAGTCATGATCTCGAATGAGAAACTGCATATTTAAAAGTATGTCACAATACTGTCACCATCTATTAAGAATTTTGCCATCATTCACAAGTAGTTGATCTTAAGCATTGTGAAAAAAAAACTTTGGTGAGCGAATTTTCTGAGCATTCTTCGTTCTTTAAGCGACAATTTTGAATATTTCCCGAAAAGCCTTGATTACATCAGCAGGCGTATCAGATAGTTCTTTTATCTTGCGATACTGGATTTCCAAACTCTCTGATATGCTAGGCACAATTTTCCTTTACTTCTTTCTTACAACGTTTTTCTATTATAAGTGGGGCATTATGACCAAACATTGAAAGGTTTTTTTTCCTATTTATCACTGATGCTTAGACTTCATCGCTCCAGCACCAAGCTTCTATATCATGTTGGTAGTTTCCATTAGAAGTTCCTAGCAGTGATTTGAAAAACCAAAAGAAGGGTTTTGTGTTTTAGATGTATGTATGTGTGTTCATCTGTTCCATCATATTGATCATAATTTGACAAATGAGGTATCGTTGAGAGCGCTGTGCTCGTCTGTAAGATAAAAGCTATATATTGACAGGGACTCTGCAAATACTTAATCATATAGGTAACCCCCGGTTTGGAGAATTTATTTCATAACACCAATTCCCAATAAATTATAATAAGAATTATCGCCCCAATACAAAAATTTCGGATATTCCCAAAACATTTCAATGCATGCAATACGAACTTTGTGCTTATTTAAAATGTTTCCAGATCTTGGGCTCTTGTGTAATCGGGAACTAGATTTTCTAATGCATATTAAGTACATATTTCACAAGGCCAACTCAGCACTTGACTTTGTAAAATGAAAACCTTAATTGACTCGCTCCCTCTATATAATTCTCGTTAGACCTATCCTTTAATACGCTTCACAAGTCTTGTCTTGCAAAACGAATTTGGTTAGTCATCGACCAGAACAGGTATTAAAAGTGTAGATGAACTGGCTAATAAATAATCCTTTTAACAAAAAAACAAACCCGACTTCTAAGGATCGAAACTTGGATTTTGGTTTTCTCATGGATTCTATGATCTTTACTGGACTGGGGCCACACTGCAATCACCAATTTTCAAATACAAAAAGAATTATCACTATCAAATTGGTTCACCCAGTCAAAGTTATGAGGTAACAAACATAAAAAAAAAAGAAAAAATAAATACAGACGAATTGATAACCTCCTTCTTCTTGGAAGTGGTCGGTTAAAAACAATCCAATCCAAACCATACCAAAAGCACCAAAATAGAACAAAACACAATTTGCTTATGAAGACTACTCATATCATTTTTTTGAGAATGCTTCAGCCTAGCCCAGACAACGGCCTTTGCAAAATACTTCTTAGACGAATTTGGCGAAATCTTTGAATTAATGATGGCTCAGAAGTCACATCACACCTAACTTTGTATTCAACTTCATAATTTATTTGCGTCCCTATAACTCCTTTCTCACAAAGAGCGATATCAGTTATCAATTAAGTTAAACAAAACATGGGCCAGTAATCTTCTAAGATTTTTAATTTTCTGCTTTGGCTTTGGTGGTCACAATCCATAACCCTAGGTTAAACCTCCCCTTGCATAATTTATTTGAATGGTAGTCCAAAACAACCTAAGCCGAGTTAAGAAAAATTTGAGCTGATAGTGCAGCAAATAAAAAAATGGCAAGCATTTTAGTGACACTATCTCTAGGCGGTGTGGCCACAAAATTATTTAAACTAGATAACATGTCTACGAAATTTCAGGTCAACATAAACAAAATATTTTTTATAGATTTAAAGACGTGTATTTTACAAAAAGTACTTAAAACCCCTCTTAGTGCTGCCTTAATCCTAGCTAAAGCCCTAATGGCTTTCTAAAAATTTAGAAAATTGGTTCAAATGATAACATCATAAAGAGAGATTGCCACTCGACTGTTCCCTTTTTTCATCAATTTGTTGTTATAATATCTATTCACTTGTAAAAATAGAATTCAATATGAGAACCCAACACCAATAAGTCATTACCTATCTTTGTTTTCCAATTAAATTAAAAAATCTATTAAAATATCACCGCCCCACACAGGTAAATTTTCCCAAAAACATGGCCAAAATTATTTTTTGTGTTTATTCAATTTATTATTGCATGATTATATCAAAATAAGATAATTTCCATAAAATTCACCATTTTAAGTAAATTTACACGAAAATTCACAAAAAAGAAGCAAAAAATGAAAAAAGTCGTTTTTTTTTTACTTTACGCTATAGGGTTTCTTTCATTTGACATTTAATAATACAATATTTATACATTCAATAGATTGAAAAAAACAGTTGAACAGTCGTTATTATAAATAAATAAATAATGCAGGCATAGATAACAACTATAAACATAAATAAACATGAGTGTGAGTTTGTATGTGTGTATATCATTCAATGACGTGTGAGTTGTGAAACTGTAACTATAAGTCTGCTTGCTCGATCTCTGGTTCTATTAGAAACTGAAGTATTTCAGAGGGAAACGCATTTTTTGTTTTAGGATTTAGTTTTCTCAAACCACTTATTAATGGGTCAGAAGAGACCAAGAGATTATAAAACAAATCTTCCATATTTTGCTGCCTCGAAAATTTTCTTGAGAAACTTTCTCGAAACGCTTTATATCTTTGTTTCGTGATTCTTGGGCTTCTTCGCCGAGCTGTCCAATGAATGAATAAATTTTATTGAGGCTTAAGTTTGGATACATATGGTTATTATGAAACTAAGTTAATTTTCCTTCAACAACTATTGAAAGTGCTTCTTCTGCTGTATATGGAATAATTTTCTGGTCAATTTTTTTCAAAGCTTTTGATATTTTTCAGCACGTGAAGGAGTTGAAAATATTATATTTTTCATTACATTTGATGAACAAGTTTCCCTTTTTCTCGCAGTTGCATGGCGCAGCATAGCTTAATTCTTCGGCATTATAGTTAGAACGTAAATCTTCTGTTTTACGTCTCTTTGACCGTTCGCTTAGGTCTGAAAAATCCATTTGAGTCCGTCCAACAAAGCCATGGGCTCAGCATGGAAACGATATTTCATATTGCAACCAATTTATATTTTGTTTTAAGAAGGTGTTGTTATTTCTGGAGGCACTCCAGCCATCTTCTTCTATGTTCATATATGCAAAATCAAAATCCGTTAAATTTGCTCCGAAATTTCAATATTTCAACCTTTGGTACCAAAAAAATTAATTTTTTCTGTAATGTCACGTGACGAACAGCTTTTTAAAAATTCAGAAAGCTTATTTCTTGAAAGAAAAATGAAAGTTAATTACGATCCTGTGTCAAAAAAGAAAAATCTAATTAAAAAAAAAAAAAAAAAAAATCACCGTCCCCAACACCTTTTGAAGCCAATATTATAAAAAGTCGCAAAAAACCGCAATGTTTTAGGATTGTTTCCCATAAAGGAAACATTTAACTATTTTTCAACACTATTTTCAGTACAGAAAAACGCAAATCAACTTAACTTTTTCATTATCAAAGAAAAAAAATTTGTTTGTTTTTACTGCTCAAACACATTATCTTAAAAAGCTTTAAAATTTACTTTAGACTTAAAATTTTGCATTATCTTTGTCATTATCTTTTTTTAACATACCACTAGCAACAGAATCCATGTTAATTATTTTAAAAATCGCCAAAAAAAATTAAATAAAAAATAAAGCAAACTACTTCTTATAAGAAACCAACCTTGCTACTGCACTCGTTAATTAAAATGTTCTACTTTGAAAGCATCTACTGATTAAACAGTTACAATTTGCATCGCATGATCAATCAGGTTCTAAGCTTATGTTATTTGTAAACAACTTGGCATTAAAAAAAAACAACAAATCGCAAATTTTTTTTTTGTAGTTTTGGCCATGAATTTGGGAAAATTTACCTGTGTGCGCCCTTCAAAAGAAAAAAAAAAAAAAACTCATTGAAATATGACAAGCCAAAAAAGAAGGATTGTTATAATTCCATTTGTTCCTTTAATTCAAATAACAAAAATTTTTGTAATAGCATACTTTTGTATTAATAATATCCAATTATCATTTTGATTGTTAATCACAACTTTGACTTTATATTTCTGCTGCTCGGTGCTCATAAACATGCAGTTGAATATTAAAATATATTCAATGACGATGTCCTTTAAAATTAATTTTAAATTAAATTATGAGGCATATATTCTCCTCTCTCTTTCTCTCTATTTCCCTTTGATATACAAATTAAAAATGTCCTTTCAAGTGTAAATGTAAAAATGCTAATGAAACAAATTAAATATATATTTTTGTTTGAAACCAAAAAACACAACAAAAAAAAAGAATAAAATCATTTAAATTAAATAAATTAAAAACCCCTATGAGTTCTCTTTTTTGTTATTTAAATTTTATGGATTCATGATTTTTTTTTTTGTCTCTGTTTTAGGTGCAACGAATTAAGATTGATGATGATACACCATGTAAACAGTCCTACAACGGTCCACATAATGCTTTTTGCAATGAACACATGGATGTTTCGAATTTCCTTAATTTACACTCATTGGAAGATCATTCAGACTTTTGTCTGGCTTATGTGTTCACTTACAGGTACAAAACAAAATCAAAAATGAAACATACAAACTGAATAACTAATCATTTTTGTATATTTGAAAAAATAAACAGAGATTTCACTGGCGGAACCCTTGGTTTAGCTTGGGTTGCGTCTGCCTCCGGTGCTTCAGGTGGTATATGTGAAAAATATAAGACTTACACCGAAACAGTTGGTGGCCAATATCAAAGCACAAAACGTTCCCTCAACACAGGGATCATCACATTTGTTAACTACAATAGTCGGGTACCGCCCAAAGTCTCACAATTGACGTTGGCCCATGAAATTGGCCATAATTTTGGATCACCAGTAAGCATTTCTAACAAAACTACTTAAAAAAGACCTTATTTTTAATTTGTGTTTTTGAATTTTCTAGCACGACTATCCAGATGGTTGTAGGCCAGGTGGTCCAAATGGAAATTACATTATGTTCGCTAGTGCCACTAGTGGTGATCGACCGAACAATAGCAAATTCTCACCATGTTCCATTAGAAATATATCGAATGTCCTCGACGTCCTAGTCGGCAATCAGAAACGAGATTGTTTCAAGGTCTCAGAGGGAGCCTTCTGTGGCAATAAGATCGTTGAAAGTGGCGAAGAGTGCGATTGTGGATTTAATGAGGACGAATGCAAAGATATTTGCTGTTATCCACGTATAATAAGCGAATATGATCTCTCAATGAATTCCTCGGCGACAGGATGTACACGCAAGGCCAAAACACAGTGCAGTCCTAGCCAAGGACCATGCTGTTTGAGTGATTCGTGTACCTTTGTTCCATCACACTATCATATTAAGTGCAAAGAGGAAACAGAATGTTCCTGGTCGAGTACGTGCAATGGCACCACACCAGAATGCCCAGAACCCAAGCCGCGAGATGATAAGACCAAATGTAATAATGGCACAGCATTGTGCATCAAAGGTGATTGCTCTGGATCGATATGCTTGCTTTGGAATATGTCCGAATGCTTCCTGACATCAACTTTGACGCCTGCTGTGGATAAGAGACGTCTGTGTGAGTTGGCGTGCCAAAATGGCAATGACACCAGTACTTGCCGAAGCACTAGTGAGTTTGCCCATCTTTATGGATTGCCCGATGGGGGGATTAATTTGCGCCCAGGCTCGCCATGTGACAACTTCCAAGGCTATTGTGATGTTTTTCTAAAGTGCCGAGCCGTCGATGCTGACGGTCCATTGGTGCGATTAAAGAATCTCCTTTTGAATAAGGAAACTCTATTGACGGTGGCCCAATGGGTCACAGAGAATTGGTACATATGTGTGCTGATGGCAATTGGTTTCATCATTGTGATGGGTGCGTTTATCAAATGCTGTGCTGTCCATACGCCCAGTTCGAATCCGAAAAAGAGGCCTGCGCGGCGAATAAGTGAAACGCTACGAGGTCCAATGAACACACTGCGACGAATGGTATAATATCGGTTGATTTTTGTTATCGCCAATTGAAGTTAATAATTTTGTTGTAATCTTTTTAGCGACATCCGCAACATCGCAGCGCTGGACCAAGAAGTATACCACCGCCAGCCCACGAAAGATCCCGAGGGCATCCCTCGGATTGGGATCGTCGGCAACATCCAGATCGTGGTGCACCGCCTGGTGGTGTTCCAATAGGTCATCATCCCAGTCGGCCGGGAGCAAGAAATGACGGCCGCAGAGGTGGAGCGCCTAGTGCGGGTGGTCGTCATAGTGGACGGCCGGCGAGTAATTCAAGATCAGCAGGACCACAACACGGGTATGCAGATCTAGGTGGTGGTGTTGGGGGTGGTGATGGGCGAGGGCCAAGCCAACAGCCACAACAGTATTATCCGCCGAAAGGTGTGTTCTATAAGCCTCCTCGAAAGTTTCAAATTTTGATGATTTCGTTTTCAAGACAATTTTAATTTATTTTTGTTTTTCATTTAAGCACTCAGAATTATTTTTTATTTTTCACGATGATGAAAATTCAACTTTAAGAAGTCACTCACGAACCTTAGAACAGAATCTGTTAACATGGAAATCCCTTTACGTGGGTTTTTATATGAGTTTAGAGCAGATTCTGTGATAAGGAGGTGAACGTCCTTAGAATTGACATCATATTCATGTGCCCGACAATTTCCTGCTCTAAATTATTATAGAGCTGCATTTTTTTGTTATTTTAATTTTGTATGTTCATGGCTTTTAGAACCAACCTTTATGCAGTTATTATTGTTTTTATTTTAGTTTAAGTTTTGTTTTTATTTTTTTCTAAATATTCACATGCATATGCAGATTATCATCTTTACATATTTCCCCAAACCAACACTTTTTACTGCTCTCACTTCGAAGAAGCAATACAAAGTCTTAACCAATTACCCTTTCCCCCACTCACACATCCCATCAGTTCACTTCATCTTCATTATTCCTATTGCATAGCTTCTTCAATGGCATAGTTTTGCGAAGTATTTTTTTTTTTTTTCTATTTGCTTTAACAGAAAAGTCAAAAGTTTAGTGTCGACAACGACACATTCCAATGAAACGATACGAAGTCAACGACGACGTCTGCGAAGACTACAACGGCGACGACAAACATATAGAATACCCAAAGTGTGAACTTTTGTCTTGTCATTTCTTCACACTCTCTCGCCTCTCGCGTGCTACTCTGCTTGCTTCCAAAACTGAATTTGTTTACATTGTTTGGGTGTAAATCCTTTTCGGATGCATTACGAATTTTCTTCTCTTAGTTTACACATTAGTTTGAGCTCGCTGGCATAATATGAAAGTTTTTTTTTGTTTTGTTTTTTTTTGCATCTTTAAGTTTGTATTTTGTCATTAACGCTGATGAGTCATGAGTGTAGCGAGTTATAATATTGTATGGAAGGAGAAAAGTCAATTATATAGAAAGATCTATTTGTGTTCATTTCACAAACATAAATTGTATCTAACTTTTCTATTAAAATGAATTGAATTTCGGAATTATGTATTGTTAAAAGCATCTAGAACTTTATTATAATACCGAAGAAAGAGAACAACATAATGATTTTGTGGCTTCATTTGGGGAGCTGGTCATAATTCTGCTTGTCAAAATTCTGTGGGGTCAAAATACAGTAAGACCATAATTCTGTATTTGACATACTGTAAATACAAAATTCTGTATGTCAAAATACTGTATGAACAAAATACTGACTTGCAAAATTCTGTTTTGTAAAATTCTGTACGGCAAAATACTGTATTTTTAATACAGTATTTTTCAAGAAATTTCCTTTGATAAAAAAAAAAACACATAATACTAGCTTTAAAAAATGTCAAAAAATGTCAAAATCAATATAAATTTAATTTTTTTGCAATCCGTTTTAGGTATGCAACGTGGTTTAATTCAGATTGTTTTTTAAATAAGTATGTAGAGTTTTGTTTTTCTCTCTCCTTTTTCCGTAGCTCTTAATAAGGTACCTAGATTAATCAGCTTGCCTCTTTATTAAGTTGAACTTTAAGGCCCATTTGCTGAAACGAAACTTAAATATTTAAGTGAAACACAAAGCTCTAAGTTCTGCATAGCGGTTTGCACGAACTTCGAACTGTGTCATAAATTCCTCTAAGTTAAACATAACTTAGGGGGAAGAAATAGTAGAACATAAGCAGTTTATGTTCTACCTAAGCAAATTTTATTAAGAAATTAATAGGGAACATGTGTTGAAAATGCCATTGGGTCTAAAATAGCGCTATATAGATTATTTAAAATTAAAATCCAAACATATTTTCCATATTAAATTTCCATATAATGCAAACTTTTTTCAGGTTGTTTTTGGAGCTCATAGTTCTGACATTTCTTCCAACCTATTTCATTCCTTAAGCTTTATTTATTTTTGTCTTGCGTCAAACACAAATTTTTATTATTTTGTTATATTGATCTTTTTTCCAAAAAAAACTTGAAGAACCTTTACCACGCACTTCAACATTTAACCAAATTTATTATATTTAATAAAAGAAAAATTCAAAACACATGAAAAATAATTTAATTTAAAATTAATTTGACATTATTTGACATTTGAATTGAAAATCTCAGGGATTTCTCGCATGAAAGTAAATCATTGATAGGTTGAACATAAATATTTTTTAGCAACTTGGAATAAACTAAGTATTCTTTAAGAGCTATGTTCGACCTAGCTATGATTTAAATTTATAATCCGTATGAGCAAATGGGCCTAAGGCCCATTTGCTGAAACGGAACTTAAATCTTTATGTGAAACATAAACCCTAAAGTTCTACATAATCGTTTGCACGAACTTTAACTCGTGTCATAAATTCTTCTAAGTTTAACATAACTTAGGGGCAAGAAATAGTACAACATAAGGGTTTTATGATCTACATAAGAAATTTTTATTGAGCAAAAAGCCATAACATCCCTTAAAAATGATGTTGTCTATAAAATTAACATCAGTAATTGATTAAAGAATGGTCAACTCACTTTTATACGTTAACCATGATACAATTGTTCGCATAAATGTTTACAGAAGTATTTGTCAATTTTTTTTTTCATATATTTGTCAATTTTCTGTCACTTAATTGTGACGCACAAACACATTTGTAAAAAATTTCCATCACATGAATAATTTTTTTTATCAAATCAAACACACATTTTTTATCAGTTTCACTATATTTAATTAATTTTTGCAATAAAAAACCACAAAATAACAAAATTATTAAGAAATTTCAGCTTAATTGCTCAAAAAAAAAAATAAAATTAACTGACGTTTGTATCGATTTGACATTCGAATTTGAAGTTCTCAGCGATTTCTCGCATGAAAGTAAAACATTGCTAGGTTAAACATACATTTTTTTTAACAACTTAGAATAAACTAAGTAAAACACAAGGACTATGTTCGACCTAGCTATGAATCAAATTTATGATCCGTATGAGCAAATGGGCCTAAGAAATTAATAATAAAACCTCTTTTGAATAAATCTGTATTTCAAAGTTCTGTAAAAATGATGTAAAAAATATGGTTTTGATAATGTAAAAAATTGCGCGCGCACTTCGCGCGGAATCCTAAACAGGAGTATTATTATTTCCAACAACAATTTTAAGACTATGAAAACTTTAGAAAACTTCACAATTTACTATCCAATCAGAATTTTAATTCTTGGTCCTAATGGGCAGAACTTACCTTTGGTTAATAATAACATTTTTTTTAACAATCGGTAATCGAAACATTCGAAAAAAGCATTCAATTTGGTCTTCAACCTTAACTTATTGAGAAATTTAGCTAACAGAGTTCAGTTCTTAAACTCTAGATTATCACCATTTCTGAATCAATCTGAGACGGAAAGAAATCCCATCTGGAAAATATTTTGTCCCAAGCATTTTTGTTCGCCTGAAATTTGAATCTGTCTTTGCTAGTCCCGCTCTGACTTGCTTCGAATCAGAAAATATAATTTTTTAAATCATATTTGATGAGTGTGTGTGTGTGTTACTTTTAATTTTTTAACAAAAAAAAAAAATGTTACACATACGCCAAAGTGACTATTTATAAACTGTCCAATTTTGATTTGTTTCACTGACCAAAAACTGAAATCTGTTGATTTTCGTTGACTGACCATAAGGATTATTTAATTGGTCATTTAAAATTATTCAACTACTATGAACTTCAGTTCGGAGTCAGCGTTCGAAAAAAAAACTCATACATAACATAGCCCAGGTCAGAACTTTTTTTGTGTGGCTGTGTAATCTATCGTACGGAAAACTTCATTCAATTATTGTACAACTGTAATCTTTGCTTCCTCCTTTGTCGATGGAAACAATACAACTCAGTAGTTACTCATTTATCATTTTCATCGCTTTATTCAAGCGATGGAATAACTTCGTGATTGACTTTGCACAAAATCACTACTTAAGAAAGTTGGGGTCCGCGAACCGTTTGCCATTTTTGGCTTGTTTTGATGTCATGCCACACAGTGGGGAACCTTGTATGGGAGAGTGGAAAAAACTCCGTAAAATCTAAACTACTGGACCGTTTTTGATGAAATTTCAGGAATAATAGGAAATAAGAAGATAAATCAACACCAGTAATTTCCGCCCACTGCCCCGCCCACTAAAGTGAAAAATGGCTATTTAAGTTGAAAAAAGTCGAAAACTAGTACTTTTGTATGAAATTTAACGAAGACAACGTGACTTGCAGTAACCAAAATATACTTTTCTGAAGGTTTTCAATGTTTTAAAATCGATTCCGAAGTCATAAAAAATTAATCAGCTCCTGTTTTTGAAATATTACCGTTAGAAAATGCAAAAAAAGTTTTTTCTTGACTATTTCGGACCTTATTCTTTTATATAAGTAAAATTGTCTCAACATATTTAGTAACGGTTTATATAATAACTGATTTCCTTCTTTCAAGACCTGTTTAAATCTTTTCGATATCTTTTTTACTGCCTGAGATATCTTGAGTTGTTTGGCATGGTATATCTACCATATAAATTATACCGTCATTATCTCCTTTATAATATATGAAGCCGAACCCACTTACTACATTTTAAGATATCTCGGGAAATAAAAAAGATATCGGAAAGATTTAAACAGGTCTTGAAAGAAGGAAAATAGTTCTAATAGAAACCGTTATTCACGTTGTATGGGGAACTGGAAAAAACTCAATTAAACCTTAACCACTGAACCGATTTTAATGAAATTTTCAGGCAAGATTATTAAAAGCAAGGGAACCAAAATAAGATTTTCTTGCAAGCTTAGTTATTGTTTAAGACTTATGAAGAAGTTTAAGAAACAATTTGTAGGTTTTAATTTTAGTCATATCTTTATTTTAGTTTTTTTGTGCTCTGAGGGCCATTTGCTGAAACGAAACTTAAATAATTTAAGTTGAACATAAGCTCCTATTCTCTACTTTTTCCTCTGCGTAAACTGCTACATAAGAGTTTATTTACAACATAAATGCTTAAGTTTCGATTCAGCAAACGGCTGTGAATCTTATATTCGTAAACCCCAGAAAAGTTTAAATAAATTGCACAAAAAGTTGAAAACCGTCCATTTATGTATTTTTCGATTTTTTTTTTAATATGTAGGTATTTTCAAACTAACGTCAGATTTGAATTCATCGGATCAAAAAACATATTAAAACATATGATTTTTAAAAAAATCTTTCCATTTTTTATTATAATCTACTTTTTTAGAAAATACGTTTTTCACATTTGCTTAGCTTCAAATTGCTCTAAAAAGTTTATTAGGACGAACTAGGATGAGATTTTTGGTGCAAAATGTTGCTGAGATTCAACACTATCATGTGATATGAGTCCGCCCACAGAGGCAAACAGAGGAAGTAGTTAAAACAATTTTTGAACTCAAAATTCCGGAAAATTATAAGTATTCTTAAAATGAAAAATCGAAAAAAAATTTTTTCTGCTAAACTTGTAACTGATATTGTTAAACTGTTTATTTTTAATATATTTATAAAAAAAATTTTTTTGAAAAGTCAAAATTTAACTGATTTTATACCATTTAAAAAATACTCGTACTTACATCAGTTTTCATAATTTTTCAACTTTGAATAAAAATTTCTAAATCTAGAAGTTTTTTTTGAAAGAAAGGCTTTCACATCCTGATTCTACAACATAATTACTGTAAGAAAAACTTCCAACATATAAAAAAATCCAGCTATCACACCAATGAGTTTTTTCCACTTTTTTCCCACTGTGTGCCATATCTCACTTTGTTTATAGTGAAAACTAATTAGGGATTAATAAAATTCTCATCTTTAAAAAGTGTTTTATGGAGTTAACCCACTAATAGTCGATTGGCTGTCATGATGATTCTATATACTAGTCCATAAAAAAAATCCACTCCTGTTACAAGTAAAATAGTTAGAAAAAATCAATAAAGATGAAAAAAAATTGTTACCCTCTTACCTAGGCAAAAAGATTTTTCTTTCAATAGGAATTGAGGGTTTAAGTTATTTTTTTGATACGATTATTCTAAGGAAAGTTATTGCCGATTTAACGCAAAGATGCTTGTTTTTGTGGCTAATTAAATTCGGGATTGGAGTTTAAGAACGGAATTCAAAGTCGTCACAAGTAAAAATTTTACTCAAGTGAACATTTGCTCCAGTGTTTGGCCCACTTAAGCTACTCGTTACGTTAAGACAACTTAAGGATTTCTTTGATTTTAGCTTATGAATACCAACTGAGGAAATTTCGAAGTGAATGCGTGAGCAAACACTCAGAAAACTCATCTCATACTTGTGCTTGAGAAAAAATTTTACTTGAGTAACGAATTTCGTCCTAAGACGAAGCACGAACAAGGAAAGGAGTGTTTTTTTCGAGGGGTTGAAGTGTTCTTATTTAAAAAAATTATTTAAACTTGGTGAAAAAGCTTCGTTTCATTTGTTTGGTATAAGAATTTAAAATCTTAAGAACCTACGGAAAATGACTTCGATGTCATTAGATTCAGCATCCAAAAATAACATTCATAGTTATAATATTTTTGACAAACAATTTTTCTCACTTTTATGTTGACCTACACACCCACCCTCTGACCCGCGAAAATGCACCCTTCCACCCAAAACTTTTGTATACACTCTTTTGATCCTTTATTCTCACTCCAAGAGAAAACCGTTTTGTTTAATTTCATGAGAGATACAAATCCTTTTTAATGCCTATTTCACCTGAATTATTATTGTATAATTTTCCTTAAACATTATTTTTCACCAAATTATATCATTCATTTCCCTATAGTACTTCCAAAACTATGCATTCTTATATCTATCAATTTATTAATGCCATTCAGTAAATTTTTTTTCTATTTGAATCACCTCTCGTTTACATATATTGAGTAAATAAATATTATATTTCATGTTTCTTCCTCCATATCCTTTTCTTTCTTCACAATACGATTGTATAATATTGCTTATTTATTTGATAAAATTAAATTTTAATATATTTTATTATTTCTAATAAAGCCGTCGGTCCGCAACAAGTAAATTATAACCGACCGCCATCGTTGCACAATCCTGAACTTTATGCAGAAGCATACACAGGACGAGGGGCATATGAAGCGCCGCCCTCACGAGTTCCAAATAGTAAAGTTTGACAACCAAATGGACAAATTATAAATAATTATAATAATAATCAACTCAAACAACAACAACAACAGCAAAAACTACCAGCAACATCAACAACAACAACAACATCAACTGCAACAAATCATCAAAATGTAATTACTATTATTATTAATGCTATTATTACTATAATTAATGTTAAATTTAAATTTAAAACTTTAAAATACTTATCATCATCATCAACATTGCTACAAAACCAACTGATATCAACGTAAATTTAAAAAAAGATATAAAATATAAAAAAATAATTAAAAAATGTCACAACAAAAAAATAAATTAAAAATTGTGTAGTGTTAGCCTTGAAGATGATGATGATGACACAAGAAAAAATATTATTGCGATGATAAAAACAAAGACAAAGAAAAGGATGATAAATATGAAAGTAAATATTGATGAAACAAAAACAAAAAAAAGTCTTTAATGAGAATAATCAAATTTCAATTGAATTCCTTTTTGATGACTCAAAAAATATTACAATGATATGTTTAGTAATTTCTTAATTTTCCTATTATTAGTTTTTTTTCATTATTTGTTTGTGTTAATTTTTTTTTTTAATATAAATTTCCTATGTGTGTGTTTTTTGAATTGAGATTTGCCTTTAATGTTTACTTATTTTTTTTATGTTTCCATGTTCGTTTGTCCAGTATGACTTGTATGTTTATTTTTAATAAATTTAATGTTTTTTTTAATTAAACATTTAGTAAAAACTTTTAATGTAGTTTTCAATTAAAGAAAATTGATTTTTTAATAAACAAAAAAATGTAAATTCAATTTTAAACTTTTATCGTACTTTAAAATTGTATTGAGTTGTATTTTATAATTTAGAAAAAAAATGTAACAAAATGTTCAGTTAATTGTTCATGAATATTTTTTATGTTTTTGAGAATTTGGTAATTTTATTTCGAGAATGCGATATATTCCGAAAAGGGGCTAGAAAAAATATTAATACTCGATGATAATTTATCAATGAAACAAGCTCTCTTTTTTTCCTTATCGTAGGTTAAAGTTCGAAATTAAAATCGATAATATTTTTCAACTTTGTTAAAATAAAAAAAAAAAAAACAAAATGCATTTTCAACCTTAGCCTTATTGCGTTCGAAACGCTTACCTCAAACTTTTTATTTATAAGTCAGCAAACAAAAAAAAAAAAAAACAACAGTTTTCATTTCTATCTTAGAAAAATGTTTTTCATATTTATTTATTTAGTTTTTTCGAACTAATAAAAAATTAATAAATTTTTAAATAAAAACAAATATAAATCTCATTCATTTTATTTCTATTTTCAAACTACGAGTATTGCTCACTGAATGTATTTTTTCGTATTATTATTTAAGCGTCTGATTATATAAATAAATTTTAATAATTAATAAAAAAAAATATAAGTAATTTTAATTAAGTTAATTTTTATGTTTAATAAAATTTTTAGTCAAAATGAATGATTTAAATTTAACAAAAAATAATGTAAATTAAAAGTCAAACACAATTTATTGTTGATTTTTTTTTATTATACTATACATACAAAAAAAGTATCCATGTAAATATTTTATCTTTATAATATTCATAGAATTTTTAATGAGAATAAGGATTGATTTAATATCCTTTTTTATTATAATTATTATTTCTTAGTCTAGATTGAATACATTTTTATTTTTAAAAATAAAAACAAAAAGAAAATGGTGCCACAAATGTTTTATTTTTTTCGTTTTGTATAAAATAGTTTTTTTCTTTTGATTAAGGTTTTATTATTTGTTGTTGTTGTTGTTATGATGGCATTTTTTATTTGAAATGGTGATTTCTTAAATTTTTAATAAAGCTGTTTATATTATTTTATTTGTCCGTATAAGCGTAGCTAAGACTCTAGGGCACATATTGGCATGCGTACTACGGTGAACCACATTTATAATTTGAAAGGTGAATCCCCATTTCGTCCTATTAACAAAAACATAGAAAAAAATAAAAACATTTTAAATACTTTGCTTGAAAATTTTGAAGAAAATTCGTTGAATTACTGCTTTAAGAGCAGTACAATCTATGCTGGTAGCTATCTTGATTACAAATTTCCCGCAGAATGTTGAATTTCTTTCTGAATTTATTGGTATCGATGATAAGTTTTTTCAAGATAATTTGGCTGTCATTTCAAAGTATACAATACATATACACATATATTTTGTTTCTTAGAAATTAATTGCGTGGGAAATTTACGATCACACAATAAATTCTGGAAGAAGAAACTTTTTCTAAAGAAACGAAATTCCCCTGTAGATGTGTGAAAGGACGCATTTTCTTCTTGGGTGCCGAGTTTAAAATCTTTGAGAAGAATGTTCTCTTTTGGAATAAAATAAAATAAAATAAAATAAAATAAAATAAAATAAAATAAAATAAAATAAAATAAAATAAAAAAAAATAAAATAAAATAAAATAGTATTAAATAAATTGAATCACTCTGGACAGGTTCAGAAACGTTAGGGACTAAAAGTTAGCGAAGTTTCTGGTCTCTGCTCTGTCTAGTTTCCAATTAAGGTAATTTTAAAATAAAAATTAACCAACAAAACTCTCATTAAATTGTTTAACACGAAAAAATAAGTTTCCCTTCAGAAAATGACGTTGACTGAATATTTAGCCTTAAAGTTTTCTGAACGTGGCCATTCTTTTTATCTAGTTGATGAATTTTGTATGCATCCTTTAATGAGTTAAGATACTGTTTTATTGGCTGAAGCTTGAATTTCAATGTAACTTATAAAAAAATTTATTTAAGTGACGTTCACTGTGGCGTATACGTTTTTTTTTTCATTTATCGTCCCCAAAATGAAATTGAACGGTTTCTCTTTCGATTAAAGTAGTCAAATACAGGCATGTGTTCTTAAAGGGGAATCTATCTCATATTTGGGTGTTAGAGATATTCTAAGGAATGACTTCCAATGAAAAAAAAAAGATTTAAAATCAATGAAAACACTTACAAATGAGATTTGTAGCTACCTATTTTGGATATCGAAAATCTGCGTGGTCTAAGTGCCCTCGGCAGGGGAACCCGTAGCCAATGAAGCTGCATCATCAGCAATAACATTTAAAAAATCATTAAACGAGCGGCTAGTCAACGATACTGAAGTAAACGATAGCCAGGCCAAAGAGCGATTATGTAAAACGAGAAAGTCGTTTGGACAAACTAAACCTAAACTAATATTTTTTTGAGGCTCACATGAATTATACGAGCAAACGCAAAAATATTATGACAGCTAAACGATAGGTAAATGGCAGTCGTAAAGATTAACGAGTATCGTTGAAGTAAAACGATTATCGTAATACGTAGTCGCATTTTAACGAAAACGAAGTAGTTTCAGCTATAATCGTTTTACAAAATAGGGCTCCTGATCAAAATTTTTGTGGAAATCTTTATTGTTATAAGTAATACTTATCTTTTAATAATAATAATAATATTGATGTCTTCTTCAGTTGCTCAGACCTTAATTTTTCAAGACTTTAGCCGTGTTTTTGTGAGACTGAGGTCCAATCAGTAAAAATTTAACACAGACTCCAACAATAAAAACAAACTGGGAGCAACTCCATCTAGTAATAGCCAGGCAGTTTGGCTTGACAAGGCAAGGAAGATCTATCTTTGTGCCAGACACTTTGTTGGTATCAAAATATTGTTGAGGGGCTTTTTAGTACAGCAGCTATAAAGTTTGAAATTAAATGATAAAAATCAAGAAACAACGAATAGCAAATATTAGTTAATTAACACAGTCAATTCTTAAGTGAAAGGATTGTAACTTAAACGTGGAGCACATTTAAACATTCAGCTAAGTTCCAGAAATCGACTCAAATTAAATTCGGCCCTAACGAGGTATCCGTTGGAGTGGAAATTTGTCCGATTTCATACGAATCGGAGAGTTTTTACCTGTCGGAAGGACATCTCGAAGCGAAATTCGTATGAAATCGGGGAGAATTTTCCGCTCCTCTTATTTATCTTTATGTGGATCTAGAAATGGATGGATTTACTAAAAATCAGAAAAACAGTGCAATATTTACTAAGTGTACTACTAAGTGTGTTGATTGCAAATGTTTTAATAAAATTTAGAACGCATGGATCTATAAACTTGTTTATTTTTTTTTTAATAAGTTTGATTTTTGCTTGCTTTTTTATTGACAAATCATGAAGGAATTCAAATGTTACAAAAAATAAGAATAATTAACCTATTCTTTAAAAAAAAATTAACAAAAAAAAAAAATTAAAATGTGTATATTTCTGTAAATATTAAACAAAAAAAAAAAAAAAACTAATACAAATGGTGACAAATACTAACGATTTCACATACTATACTTTTTGTAAAACAACCAGTTAAACAAAATTATATATATAAACAAACAAAAAATAAAATCAAATAAAATTAACTTTTACTTAAAGCTTTCTTAAACAAAATAAAAATTATTATTAAACCATGAAAATGTGTAAATCAAACTTCCAAGACCAAACAAAAACAAAAATTATTGATAAAAAGAAACAAAAATACGCGCAAAAAAATATTTGGTATGCATTTAAATTTGTAAAATAATATTAAAAAAAAAAAAAAAATATTATCATCGTGTTTCCCTGCTTTAACAAAAAAATATCCGTGTCTGTTTAATTTACCCATAACCACTGCCTCTGATTAAATTTTTCTCTCATCAAAGAAACAAATAAATTCATTTTTTAAGTGTCTATTATAAAGAAAAAGGAAAACAAAAGTTAAAGTTGTATTTATTATAAAAACAACGCTAACATGCATGCTAAAAACCTTAATTATAAAAATTATTTTAAAAAAAAATTAACAGCAAACAAAAAAAAAAAAGAACAAAAAAAACAGACAACTAAAACAAAATTGATGTAAATAGTTACTAAGAATTATTTAAGAACAAATTCGTCGTGTTTTTAGTTCCATTTTGAATTCTAAATAAATAAATTATATATACAATACATAAATATATATATTTATAGATATATACATACCTCTATTTTACTAAAATATTTTTTCTATTTTAAAATTAATGAGTAAAAGTAAATAATAATAAAAAAAATAATTTTAGCGATTCTTCAAAGTTATAATTAAAAAAAAAAGAAAAAAAAACAACAACTTATTTAAAAGAAACAAAACAAGAAAACTAAAAGTAAATGTGTTTTAATTGTGATTTAAATTAATATTAAACAAAAAAAGAAAAAACAGAAAACAAGGAATATTTAAGAATTCCCTAAACTTAAGTATAAACAAAAAAAAAACATATAAATACTTATATATTACATATAACATTTAAGTCCATTGATTTAAACAAAAAAAATACAAAAAAACCAAAAAACAGTTAAAATTTATTCAAATTACATGTAAAAAAAAATGAATAAACAAAAAATGCAAATTATACATATACATAATACAACAACAACAAAACCAGAAACTCATATAAAATAAAAAAAAAAAACAAAAAAAAAATAAAACTATTACTATTGATAGATGATGAGTATTTGAGATGCGAGTTAAGGAACATGAGTGCGCGAAAAATTAAATATTAAAAAAACAGAAGATAATAAGTGAATTTATTGAGACATGATATATTGAAACAAAAACAAACAAAAAAAAAAAAAAACGAAAAGACAAAGCACATTTTTTGGAATGATGGAATAAATGAAAACAATTTTGATTACAAAAAAATATAATTCAATTGTGTTTTTGTTTTAATTTTAATTCTGCCGAAGAAGAAGATTTATTAAAATAATCATTTTTATCAAAAAAACAAAACCGACTTTCTCATAGTTCCTAAAGCCAAAAACACGGTGGTCTTGAAAACGCGGCAGGTTTTATAAAAATGGATCCCAAAAGTAATGATGCAGATTTGTTCGAAATGATCTCAGGATTGCAAATTTGTAAATTTCAAAATCTTACCTGATCCCTTTTTTGAGTTACAGGCATTTTACATATATACACGTGGGAGGGCATTTGGGAAAAAAAAAATTAAACAAAAAATAAAAGCACATTATAATGTCCTATACCTTTTTGGAAAGCTAAAATATACTCCCTGAATTTGATGATTATTTGAAGTTGATTAAGTAAATAGTTTTTGAGAAATTTAATTTCAAAGTCAAAATTTAAAAAAAAATAATTTTTTGTATTTAAGTTAATTTTTTTTTTTAAATTTGAATTACAAGGTACAAATTTTTTTCAAAATTGAATGTTCTATTTATTTCTTAGTCAAATCCTTAAAAATAGATGCAAAAAACTATTCTAGTTTTTCAAAAATGGGAAAAAAGATAGGCACTTTTATATTTGTTTTATTTGTTCCTAAGGAAAAATTTGTGTAATGGTTATTTAATGAACAGATTTGTAAGTTCTAATCACACTTAGTGTAACTCAGAATCAACCCCAAGAACGAAGTGGTATTTTGGCTCCTTTTTGAGGTTTTTTTGTTCATTTTTGCTGTTTTTTTAATGTTTTTTTTGCCATTTTTAGAGTTTTGTATTTTTTTTTTTCATTTTTATATTTTTTTAAGTTATTTTTATTACGTTTAGAGTATTTCAGGACTATTTTTGAAAGGTAAGAGTTATAATGTTACGTATAACCGAAAAATATCCCACATTACATAGATTTCAGGACAGCTAAGGTCCTTAGGGACCACAAAACCTTTTCTCGATTTTCATTGTGAGAGCCATTTTTCATGAATCCATGTTGATTTTTCGCGTTAATTTAAAAAAAGAAGACGTCCTGATCAGCATCGTGTTACATTGACATTTTTTCCATTTTATTTGAGGCTATTTTTTTTTTTTTTTTTTTTTTTATTGAAAAAAAATTAAAAAAAGCTAAAAAATATTTGGAGAAAAGATACATTTTTCCTTAAATCTCGAAAACTAAGGTACTTTTAAACATGCGGTTTTTTGTTTTTGACTTAAAATCAATGAGAGCATTGATTTGTATAAAAAAATTGTACCCTTTATTAAAAACTATTGAATAAAATAAACTGAAAGAAAAAAAAATATTTTTTTCTAAAATAATAACTTTAAAATTAAATTTCTCAAAAACTATTTACTCAATCAACTTCATATAAACATCAAATTCAAGGAGTATATTTTAGCTTTTCAAAAAGGTATAGGACATTATAATGTGCTTTTGTTTTTATTTTAAATTTTTTTCCCAAATGCCCTCCCGCGTGTATATATGTAAAATGCCTGTAACTCAAAAAAGGGATCAGGTACGATTTTGAAATTTACAAATTTGCAATCCTGAGATCATTTCGAACAAATCTGCATCATTACTTTTGGGATCCATTTTTATAAAACCTGCCGCGTTTTCAAGACCACCGTGAAAACTGAACTAAATTGAAATGGCATCAAAATTGGTTCACTCAGTCCAGAGTTATGAGGTAACAACCATAAAAAAAATACAGACGAATTGAATTCCTCATCCTTTTTGGAAGTCGTTAAAAAAAAAAAAAACAGTAGGTAACGTTGCTTGAAGCGAATTACGGAAATTCGAAATCCAGTTCCATTTGGTAAGTACCTACATATTTTGTTCCTATCAGATTGTACTGTGTCCCTTCTACGTATTTCGAAATATCTTTTTGCCCTTAAGTGCTATCATATGCAACGAGAATTGATCCTGAAAAAAAGGTAATCTACTAAAGCCAAATCTATTTTTTTTTTAAGAAAAAACAAGGGTCTGATTTTTATAACACAATGTATAGGAATATAATGTATTTTGATTTTTCGATTTAATGGTTTTTACTAATTATATTATTTAGTTAAGATTAACTAAATTTGATTATTTATATATTTTTAACATAGATTTATATACAAAAAAAGGTTATATTGACACCTATCTATTCACTTTTTTCAATCTATTTCTATTTTTTCTTCAAATCTACTTCGACTTTTTCTATGGAAGTGGTAAAGCTGCTTAAATCAATAATGCGAGCATAATTTTAAAAACCGTATATTCAACTGTTTTGCCGGTGGACGCGAATTTTCATTAAAAATTTTAATAATTTCCATAGCAAAATCTCGAGTCAATTATTCAGATTTTTCTCAGATTTTCTCCCTATTAAATTATTTACTGAAATTTTAAGTTATTGACTTTTTCTTTAATGTTTATAATTGTATAAATACGTTTTTTCATACAATGTCACACCCGTTACCAACTAAAATTTGTCACACCCGTTACAGTTTGGAATTTGTATAAAAACAGTTTTTTTAAAACTTCCTTCAAATACATGTTAACTGCAAACGTAATAAAATAACGAATAACACGAACAAAGTCGCCGATGCAGACTGAGTCGATTTTTTAAAGTCAAACCCGTTACAGATAGGTTAGCAAAATATTATTTTAAAAATATTATACAATTAAATACACTAGGTGTTGGAGTAATTAATATAAGGAATAAAAAATAAAGTAGAAAACTGTGCTACGAATAGATCTTGAAAAGACCTTTCATTTGATGTCTCACTCGAAAGATTTGAAATTTTTTTTTTTAATGCCTTATTTTTAGGCAAGTGGTTAACCTTGATTTTTTTCTGTCGAAAATCTGAAAAAAAAAATAATTTTTAATTTTTTTTACATAAAAAGATATTCCTGTTCATTGTGAACTCGTATCTGCAAACCAAAACTTTTTTCGAGACTTTGATCCGAAAATATGTTGGAGTGTGGATTCTCCACTATTTTTGTTTAAAAAATTGAAATTTTTTTTTGAAAATCATTATTAACGGTACCTTACCTGCCATAGAACCATTTTTTTTTTAAATCCGATTCTTTCCAAAACTAAAAATTCCATTTCAACGACATTTTTTGTAAAACAAACATTTATATAATTTTAATATAAGACAAAAATAATACATATTTTGAAAAACATAATTTTTGGATTAAAAAAAAAAATTGAATTTTTTTAAATTTTTGTTGTACCTACATTAGAGTGGTCCACGCTTGTACCTAGGTATGGGAAAAATAAAATGTTCAAATAAACGTTGGGCCACCCCCTAGTTTGGTTCCAGATACTATTGGTATCATATTGTTGAATTTTCAGCCTCCTCATATAGAAGGGGGTGATGATCGATATTGATTTTTTTTTTTTTTTTGTGTAAAAAAGGAAAAAAAATATTTTTTTTTTTTTTCAAGTTAAAAATTGCTTGAAAGTTATGGCTGTTGTACTTATTCTGAAAAAATATCGAAATTATAATTTCTGGGGTCACTTCCAAGTAAATTTCGGCAACAGGTTGTACACAGACATAAAATATTTTTTTTTTTCAAAAAAAAAAAAAATGAGAACAAAACTAGCACCCTCTTGCGGTTAAGATAGCGAATTGAAATTTCGAAACGTTAATGTTGTAGATAAGTGGAACAAATTTAGAGGGTGGCCCGACCGAAAATCGAAAAAAATATATAAAAGTAATTTCTTCAAAATGGCATCCAAATTTGATTTAATCTTTTTTTTTCAAAAAATGATTTATAAAAATTAGGTTTTTAAAAAACTGCTCAGACGATTTTGAATTTTGTTGTTAAAAAATGCTTCTTAATAAAAAAATGAAATTGCATAACTACTCGTTTTGGAGCTCAATTTGATTGCAGATGTTATTTTTTTTTAAATCATTAACGGTAAATCATTAACGGTACCTGCCATAGAAACAAAAAAAAAAAACATTTATATAATTCTAATATATAAGCCAAACATAATATTTTGAAAAAATCAATTTTTGGATTTAAAAAAAAAAAATTATTTTTTTTTTTTAATTTTGGTTTTTAATTTTGATTTTTTAATATTTTATAATTTTTTTCAAAATGGATAAAATTTAATAAAATTTTTTTTTTCAAAAAATGATTTATAAAAATCAGATTTTTTAAAAACGGCTGAGATGATTTTGATTTTTTTTTTCTAAAAATTCTCCTTTATAAAAAAAATTAAATTGCAGGCTTGTTTTGGAGCTCAATTTGATTTCAGATGTTGTTTTTATCATTTGAAAAACGAGTTTTAATTTTTTTTTTCTAAATAAATTTTCTAAGTTTTTATATAAATACTCGTGCGACCGAGTCATGTATTTTATTTCTCTGAGTGTAGGAAAGAAAATATAATTCGATTGCAAATAATTCAGCAACCAGACGTTCTAGATACTTTTGGTTTTGAGCTATAAATAGAGCTTAAAGAAACCTTTCTTTTGATGTCTCACTCGATGGATTGTGAAAATGCCTTTTTCAGGTAAGAGGCACCCCGTGGATTTTTGTCGAAAATCCAAAAAAAAAATTAACTTATAATTTTTAAATATCGACCGCACCCATTAGGAAACCTCGTAACTCACAAAATCAAAATTTTACAGGAGAGACGAAAAAGTAGAGAGACTACAGAGTAGTTGGACAGTAACGTGCTGTTCAAAATTTGAATTTAAGTCTTTTTAGAGTTTTCGGAATGACTTTTCTGGGTTACTCCGCTGACATATGTATTTTCTAAAAAATTGCATTCAAAAGTCATTTTCGAAAAAGGTGGAGTTACGAGGTTTCCTTATGAGACCGACCATATCCCATTTCTATCGTACTCCCAACAAATCTTTAAGATTTTCTTACGATTTTAATAATTCTACTACTTTTTTTAGTACGAAGCATATAATTTTCCCTCAACCGCAACACTGACTGCTACGCCCATTCACAAGATGCCAAACAAGAAACAAATCTGACTCATTTTTTCGTTTGCTCGTTTGGTTCGCCATCGCCATCTGTGATCCGCCTAATATCGTCACCCAGAACATAAGTATTATATTGAGAAAGTGTCTCTTCGTTTTGCTCTATTATATTTCCTATCATAGTGTGTTTTTCTATCTGTGGTATTCCAAATAGAAAACTCTTCTTCTATCACTCTCTCTAATCTGCAAGTGTGGAACTCAAACTCAAACAAATTAAAACGAATTTCCAACTACCACCACATTACTATTCAAACTGACCTTCCCTTCTTACATCTCATCATCACTGCCAAGTGCCTATAGAACTAGATAGAGTAGGTACCTCAACCAAAACCCACATACTATACCATAATACCCATTAGGAAGGGGCAATATCGAGCGAGCGACAATAGATAAGATAACAAACGATAACGAAACGACAACATCCAAAAAAAAAAAAAAAGAATTTTGAATACAAAAACATATTTGTGTGTAACCGAGAGGGGAATTCGAATTTGGAACATTTTTTTCGGGAGCGAAGCAAAGCACCACCATGAGCCAATCATGTCTACCAGTCAACGCGAAAATGTCGAAGGCAAAAAAGGTTCTAGACGAAGCCCGCGAAACACAAAATCGGGAAATCGATTTGGTCGAGAGAGGCATTGCATCCTTTGAGGAAATGCCAGGATTGTGTAAGTAAATCAAACGTTATCAAAATAGTTTTTCATGATTTCTTGTTATTTTTTTGTTGAGTGAAATTCCTTGTCCATATTTGGAAGAAATTCAATACATGACAGGTGAAATGACAGGTTCAGTGCATTGAATATGTTGTGTTTTCTCTTTTTTGGGAAACAGGATTTTGTTTACATTTTCGAGTGTTGTGTTCTTTTTATAGAATTTGAGGTTTCAAGTGAATATCTGGAGCAGTTTATATATTATTTAGCATTTGATGGAAAAAATTAAAGAAAATGAGATCATCTGTTTCCTGAATATAGTTCTTCGTGAGTGGGTTTGTTTTTCTTTTGTTGTTTCTGTTGTATGTGGTAGTAAATGAGGGAAACGTCAAATTCAAGTGGCTTGTCAAAATGGTAGTGACAGCAAATGTTTTGCCAGTGATGCCATTTTGGCAAACTTATATACCTGTTGCATGTTGATTTTAGATTTGGAATTGCTAAAATTGACGGTTGCACACTATTGAAATTTTCTTTGAGTTCTGACACGGGCGCCATTTTTGTGATTGGTAGTTCAAATGATCTACATGTGATGAAAACTTGAATAAAAAGTTTAATAGCGACTGAAGCTAGCGCAAATCTTTTTTTTTTTCGAGAAAACGTATTTCACCCTTTACCAATGTAGTCGTTATAGACCAGGGTCGATAATTTTTGAAACCAAAAAAAAAATCATAGTAGAATGAAACCCATTGGAAAAGGAGGTGAATATGATGAAAATTAAAGGAAAAATAAATTACGGGCGAGCCGAGTTCGGGAAGTGGGTGGGTTGAGTTTTTAATGGTAAAAAATGGTATATCTCGATTTCCGGCAAAACTACAAATCCTATAGAAAAAAGTTGTATAGCAAAGTTGTAGGTATTAAAAAGATCTACAACTTTTGTATCAACAATTTTTTCACATAACCTCAAAATTTATGTGAAAAATTCAAAAACCCGAGTTTTTGGTTTTTTATTTTTATCTTTTGCAAAAACAATAATTTTTCTACGAAATTTGGTGAAAACTTACCTTATTATGTCCCAAATACACTGTAATTTATTTGATTTAAAATATTAATTTGTTTACCTTATTTTGACTTAATACCAAAAAAACACCCTAATTTTCAATCGAAAATTCACGTGTCAAAATATCAGCTTTTTTCAAAAAGTCGATGGGCATTTCGTTCGTTAAAATGTCTTTTTTCTGATGGTGTAAAAAAAATTTTACATTAGTATACTATAAAACATGTTCTAGTAAAATTCAAAAAATTAAAAAAGCTTGAATTCGAAAAGAAATTTTATCATTGTTTACAATTTTGGCCTATTTATTCAAATTTACACTTTAATTACTCAAAAAACGTAAGATTTCATGTAACATTGATTAATCTTACGTTTTTTGAGTAATAAAAGTGTAAATTTGAATAAATAGGCCAAAATTGTAAACAATGATAAAATTTTTTTTCGAATTCAAGCTTTTTCATTTTTTGAATTTTACTAGAACATGTTCTATAGTATACTAATGTAATTTTTTTTTTACACCATCAGAAAATAGACATTTTAACGAACGAAATGCTTACCGACTTTTTGAAAAAAGCTGATATTTTGACACGTGAATTTTCGATTGAAAATTAGGGTGTTTTTTTGGTATTAAGTCAAAATAAGGTGAACAAATTAATATTTTAAATCAAATAAATTACAGTGTATTTGGGACATAATAAGGTAAGTTTTCACAAAATTTCGTAGACAAATTTTTGTTTTTGAAAAAGATAAAAATAAAAAACCAAAAACTCGGTTTTTTGAATTTTTCACATAAATTTTGAGGTTATGTGAAAAAATTGTTGATACAAAAGTTGTAGATCTTTTTAATACCTACAACTTTGCTATACAACTTTTTTCTATAGGATTTGTAGTTTTGCCGGAAATGGAGATATACCATTTTTTACCATTAAAAACTCAACCCACCCACTTCCCGAACTCGGCTCGCCCGTAATTTATTTTTCCTTTCATTCTTATCATATTCCCCTCCTTTTCCAATGGGTTTCATCCTACTATGATTTTTTTGTACTTTTTAATGTTTTTGAAGGCATCGGCACTGGTCTATTATGTTTTGTGAGGTGGTTTTTATTTTCCAGCCGAGGTTTAAGCTCGATGGATTTCCAGGGTTCACCAAAACTTCAAAGGTAAAGGACTGTAACCTTGAAAACAAAACCTTTGTTTCATCAAAAAATAAAAACACTTAGTGCCAGTTGTACAAACGTGGATCAGCCTTGGTTCAGGAATTTAACCCTCCGATTTCGGCGGATTAGCTGCGGGTCAACTATTTTTACATATATGGACCTTGAACCAGTGCTATACTTCAGCCTAACTAGCGATTTCAGAAGATAAAAGTTGCTGATCCACGGATTAAATATTTGTACAATTTACAAACAAATCGTAACAATAAATTGATAAAATTAGGATTGGGTACTGAAGTTTCCACAGACGGATAAAAACGTGTTCCTGTATGTCCCTTCTTAACACTTCGAAGGTGCTTTAGTCAGGTGAAAAAGAAAGATTTTTAGGTTCGTTTATGGTTCCTAGCTGCACGCAGAACGGCAGGCAATAGCTCTGGTTGATCAGCAGGTTTTTATATCGGCCCCTGGTTACCTGGTGCTTGTTTTGTTTGGTTTCGTATGGCTGTCTTATGATACTTTCTGATATAACTGACTGTGAATCATAAGGACAGAAAAACTAATCGTATGATTCTGACTTATATTATAATTTTTTTTTGGTAAATAATTAAAATTTAGCATGTAAAGCCGCCAAGTTTAAAAAATTAATAATGAAGATTATTTTGAAATCAAATCATTAATTTCTTAATTTTGATTTAATGTAATTAACGATTTTTAATGTTTAATTTCTTTGTTGATCTCGTTGAAACCGAAATTTTAAAAACGAGTTTGTATTTACTTTTAATTTCTTCTAAAATTAAATCGAAGTTCTTTTGTTTTTTTTTTTACAAAAATTCTTATATCCAGGAGAAATGTTCCCAAAAACTAGAGGGGAAAGGGAGGGAGTCTATTCCTCCCTGTTTAGGAGGGGCAAAAAAAAAATGAATTATTTTGGAAAAAAAAATGTTTAAGATCAACTATTATACTTTCAACAACGTGACATACCGAAATATACCTTTTTCTAAGTCCTCGTCTTTTATAAAATAGTTTTTGCAAAATTAGTTTTATTTTTAAAATTAATGTTTTGAACTACTTTTATTTCAAAATTGTATGTCATTAAGACCCGTTTGCTGAATCGAAACTTAATAATTTAAGTTCGACATAATTCCTTATGTGACAGTTTACGCAGAGGAAAAACGGCCATTCCAAAGTAACAGAGAAGACATATTGACCTTGTTTCCAGTTTATCTCGTTGAAGAAGCAATCTTTTTTCTTGAAACTTGGTAGGTCTTAAGGGCTCATGATAAAGTTGATGTTCTAGAAGTTTCACTAAAAACTAACTAAACGTAGCTAAATTATTCACAGATAAAGCAGTAACGGAGAAGACGCGTACAAATCTTCTCCGTTACCGTCTTTGTCTGTTAATAATTCAGCTATTTTGAATTAGTTTTTCTTGAAACTTCTAGAACTTTATAATGAGCTCTTAAGACCTACCAAGTTTCAAGAAAAAAGATTGCTTCTTCAACGAGATACACTGGATGATAAGCGTGAAAATGTCCTAAAAATGCAAATGGAATGGCCGAAAAGTAGGGAATAAGAGTTTATGTTCAATATAAATTATTTATGTTTCGATTCAGCAAATGGCCCTAAGATCGTATTAAGTCTTCAAAATGTAATTTTCATATGCGTTTTTAAACTAAAACTTAAAACCGGATTCAAAAAAGTCTTGCCCTTTTCGAGAAGTTTTTTTTGTTTCTTACTTGGCTTGACTTGGTAAATTAATTTATGAAATATTAACATTTTTTCTCTTTAGCCCTATCATGATTTTCACCCGGAAAACTTGGAGTGGAGGAGTGTTCGCCTACAAAATTTAAGTTGAAAATAAGAGCTTACCAATTGGTCCAATTTTCAACAAAAAAAAAATATTCAAAATACGAGTAATTTTCGGAACGTGAACAACTTTTCGCTCGGAATTCATAGTAAGAGAAAAGCTACTTCCAGGTGGAATCTTGTTCACGTGAAACTCATGATAGGGCTGATTTTTTTTGTAAACATTTAGAGGTAAAGCAATATAGTCACGTGGTAATTTTTCCGCCCGAAATATTTTTGTTCACCCGGAATTTGAAGAGCTATCGTGTTTTTCAACTGAAGGACTCTCTGTAAGGACCTTATAGCAAACTTAAAGTGAAAATTAATGAGCTTCTAATGAGAGTTTACAAATATTTTTTGCTGCTTAAGCTATGATTTTTAGGATGTGCATGAAGTCATGAATATTTACCTGATTTTGTCATATTTGTATATTTTCTTATTTAATTTACTTTATATTTTTACAGTGTCAATGGTTAACATCACCCGCCTTACATTGAGCCACAATAAGCTTACAACCGTACCAGCTGGCATAGCTAATCTTGCTAACTTAGAAATTCTTAATTTCGCCAACAATGCCATACGTGAACTGCCAGTTTCCCTCTCCTCAATGCCAAAATTACGAATCTTAAATGTCTCCATTAATCGTTTGGACACTTTGCCTCGTGGATTTGGTGCTTTCCCAGCCTTGGAAGTACTCGATTTATCTTACAATAATTTAAATGAAAATCAATTGCCTGGAAACTTTTTCATGATGGAAACTCTACGTGCTCTCTATTTGGGTGACAATGATTTTGAATTCATACCCAAGGGATTGGGTAATTTGAAAAATCTACAAATTCTTGGTCTGCGTGACAATGATTTATTGGAAATACCAAGAGAAATTGGCGAACTAACACGTCTAAGGGAATTGCATATTCAAAATAATCGATTAACGATTTTGCCACCAGAAGTTGCTCAATTGGATTTGCTTGGTAATAAATCTGTTATGAAGATGGAAGAGAATCCATGGGTGCAACCAATTGCCGAACAGTATTTACTGGGAATTAGTCATGTTATTGATTATTTAAAGACAGAAACGTATAAGATGTAAGTTTTTTTTTCGAATTTTTAAAAAGAAAAATGAATTCATTTTGGTAATTTTTATCCTCAGATTGTACAATCGTCATATACAAAACGGCCGTGGAGGACCAGTTCCACCAAAAGCTGACAAGAGCAAGAAGGCTTCCAGAGTACGGGGATAGGATAAATAACACCCATTTTTTACTCCTTTATATGTGCCTTCGTATTTGTTAATCGCTTTGTGTAGTGTCAAATAATATTTTTAACTTTTTTAAGGTTTTGTAATCCAATATATTTTTCTAACTCATACATGTTTCGAATTAACTTTTTGTGTAAAATATAGCTTTTGGATAAAAAATTATTAAAAGTATATTTTATTAAGTTACAAACGGTCGTTTGAGACGTTCACACTGTCAAATGGACCTTAGATTTTTAAAGTTTCCTCTTTTTCCTTAAAGTTTAAGTTTCCTGCGAATTTTTTATAAAACGTGAAAAGTGAATTTTTGAAAATATTTTTGCTTTCATTTGTATTTTGTATAACCCTTGGAACCTCAAGTTGTGCTTGAAACCAGGTCAACCATGTTTGAATCCCTCTTAACTTTTTTTTAAATATTAAGTGAACAATGTTTCAAAAGTATAATATTTTTTATCAATACAGGAAAAGCCATCATCTCATAATTCATTAATCGATCAATGTCAAGAATTCATCATTCAAAACATATTTCCCAGTCATTTGCAGTCATGCAGTTACTTTGAAAAATATAAAGGACAATCAACCAACTACTCATATAAAGACAATATAAAGACAACAACCAATATGTGTTAAAACATTTCATTAAAGACTAACTTACTTATAATTTTTTCTTTTAAATTAAAAAGAAATAAAATTCATTTATTCATAATTATGTTTATTTTTAAATTCTATTTCTTTTATCCTTGGTGACTGGGTTATCCATAGTCACCACTAAAGACGATAAGTTCCCGAGATAATTTTAAGTCGAAAAACAATTTTCGTTTTCGAGTTGAACGGTTTGAAGGATTCCTGTCCTGAGCATCGTTGATATTCCCAAACTACCACTAATTCCGAAAATTTTACTTTCATTTTCTAAAATATTTGGTACTTAAAATCAAAAAAAAAAAATATTTTAAAACAACGGCAACACTCACAGTTATGAATTATACGTTTTTCAAAATTTAGAATTTTACATTTAATTCTAATTTTAAAATCAAGTTATTGCATTAATTTTTTTTCAAATTGATCAATTTCGAAGTCAAAATTTGTGAAAAAAAAAGTTTTAAAAACTACATTGAATGGGTACTATTTTACTGTGAGTTTCAATAAAAAATGGACTGATTAATGAAACTGCCTCAGTTGTCAATTCATCAAACACTGAAAACCATAATGTTCCTACGCCTTCTTGTTTTTGAGATAATATATATATATATAAAAAGGACAGCTCCATTTTTTAAATTTATGCAGATCCAAACTTAACCTAAATCTTGATTTAAATAAAATAAATTGCATATTTTCTAAGCTTGGATCTGCCTAAATTTTAAAAATGTAACTGTATCCCTTTAGATGCAAAGTCCTAGTTGATACTAAAAAATACGAACAAAAACAAATAGAATTTTCACTTTTAAAATGGAAAACTATTTGGCATTGGCAATCCTATTTTACAGAAAAAATTGCCACTTCAGTATATTCGTAATTTCTTTGTATCTTGGTCAAACAAAGACATAAATAAAATCCAAAACGTAACTTCGCATAACGATAAAAATTAAAAAACTCATTTGAAGGACGTCTAAAAATATGGTAGGTTAAACTAATTTTTCTCCCAAGATATATGAAGTTTGATACAGAAATTCTGTGTGCGTTTTTATGAACCATTTTTGAAAGTGATTTTTTGTTAAGTAGCTTCAAGATTTTTCAAATTCGGCTAATTGTCTCTCAATATTTTGACTGACTGACACGTCTTCCTTTGCTTTGCATTATTAAAAAAAAAACTGTTAATTTGAATAAAAATTGTGAACAAATAGTCTCTCTCTATCTTCAACTCAGCACATCTATTATTATTCATCCGTTCAAGGATGAATATAGATTTTTTTCACAATTTTTTGGCAAGTTGAAAGTTTCTTAAAAATGGGCAGGTTCAGAAACGTTAGGGACTAAATATTCAGGTAATTTCTCGGTCTGTGATTGGTCAGCTGTCAAAAAAAATCCTTCCAATTTAGGTAATTTTATTGGAAAGCTGACTGGAAAGTTAGGCAAGAAAATTTAGGAAAGTTTTTTTTGTCAACATGACAGCAGATTGTTTTTATTTAAAGAATTAATTTAGCAAAATTAGATTTATTTGTGTGAAAAACAACTAAAAAGTGCATTATCGGTTATAATGAATTTTATTTATTCATTACAGTTAAGTGAAATTTGGTGTCTTACCCATGCGACCGGTAAAATTCTTAAATAAATTTCGAAATGTGACAATAGCATCACATCCAAACTAATTTAGTCAATTTACTCAAATTTCCGTTCAGAAAATGACGTTGCCTAAATATCTAGTCCCTAATATTTCCTGAACGTGCCCAATGTAAAATTTCTCAGCTGAAAATTAAAAAAAAAAGCTTGTAGTACTGTCAAAATTTTACTGAGGGAAACAACAACAAAAGTTGGCGGCAGCAGAGCAGAACGTTGAGAATTCTTCAACTTGCGCTACAAGCTACAGCCATAGCTACACCATTGTATTCAGCCAGTATACTCCAGTCAAAGCGTCGCCGTCGGAAAAAAGGGCCTAACCTTGCGCACAGAGGCACTGTCAGTTTTTATTTCATAGATCGATAGGGGTACATTTGAAAGGCTTAACCCCAATTTCTCACCACCTGATCATTCTTTTTAGCGGAGTTATTCACAAAAATGCAATTTTTGGGATATTTTACTTTTAAGCTAATATCTTTGCTCCAGATTGTTGTAGACCAAAAAATAAAAATACATTCTCTTGCTTATAATATTTTCTATTGTTGTATGTAATTTCATTGTATTTGAGTGAGTTACTACAAAATGGCAGCCAGTTGAAGTCAAATTCTAGTAGCTAAAAAACACATTTTCGTTTTTATTTCGAAAAAAGTTTATATAATGGTTAACATTTTTCTAACCTATTTTGTAGCCCTATTCATGTCCTGCATTTTAAAGCCCTTTAGCACCAAAGATGGCCGAGTAATTGATTAATGAACGCATGCAAAACCGGTGCGAAAACACCCAAAAATATCGTTTTTTGGGAATAACTCGGCTTCAGAGTGTCTTACGACTAAAAATAAAGCTATTGATTGTTCGATACAACATTTTCTATCAATTTGGTGCACATTATTTTTGTTGAAACAAATAAAAAATAAGCAATATTAATTCAAAGACGTTTTTTTGTTTAGCAAACTCTTGCCGTATTATTTTGTAAACGGTGCAAGTATTGGCTAACAAAATAAAATACTGTATGTAGTATGTAGTCCTTTAAATTAAATTGTAAATTTTTTTAAATTGTAATTTAAAGGACTACAACAGTATTTTATTTTGTTAGCCAATACTTGCACCGTTTACAAAATAATACGGCAAGAGTTTGCTAAACCAAAAAACGTCTTTGACTTAATATTGCTTATTTTTTATTTGTTTCAACAAAAATAATGTGCACCAAATCGATAGAAAATGTTGTATCGAACAATCATTTTTTGTCGTAAGACACTCTGAAGGCGAGTTATTCCAAAAAACGATATTTTTGGGTGTTTTCGCAACGGTTTTGCATGCGTTCATTTATCAATTAGGGTAGAGTTGCCTATTTGCAGCCGTCTCCAGTATCCGGCCACCTTTCGGAAAATCGTTATAACTAGTGATTTCGTAGGCTTTATTCCAAAATTTTGCTCTTATACTGTTCATTTATATGTGAGAACAGCATAAGAGCGCAATTTTGGAATAAAGCCTACGAAATCACTAGTTATAACGATTTTCCGAAAGGTGGCCGGACACTGGAGACGGACGCAAATAGGCAACTCTACCCTACTCGGCCATCTTTGGTGTAAAGGGCTGATTTTTTCTTTAAAATGCAGGACATGAATAGGGCTACAAAATAGGTTAGAAAAATGTTAACCATTATATAAACTTTTTTCGAAATAAAAACGAAAATGTGTTTTTTAACTACTAGAATTTGACTTCAACTGGCTGCCATTTTGTAGTAACTCACTCAAATACAATGAAATTACATACAACAATAGAAAATATTATAAGCAAGAGAATGTATTTTTATTTTTTGGTCTACAACAATCTGGAGCAAAGATATTAGCTTAAAAGTAAAATATCCCAAAAATTGCATTTTTGTGAATAACTCCGCTAAAAAGAATGATCAGGTGGTGAGAAATTGGGGTTAAGCCTTTCAATGTACCCCTATCGATCCATGAAATAAAAACTGACAGTGCCTCTGTGCGCAAGGTCAAATGACGCTTTGACTGGAGTAGTAATGGTAACGTGTCAAATAGAATTTGACACATCAAATATACACGCATCACATTTAAGTGTCAAAATGGCAGCCCAAATGTAACGCACCCAAAGTGTTACTTCAAAAAAACAATACGTGTCAAATATATCGAAATTAAATGCAATTCGTAAAATTTTATTCCGAGTCCATCTATTGATTAAAATAACGGACTTTTCAAAATTACTGGTTGCCAATTCTTTTTGAAATTTAAACTATGGTCTCTTGAGTAATTTACTCATAGAGAAAGGAATCTCTCGAGTCTATTGATTTTCAATTCTATTCCAATCTTCCTTGCAAGCATGTGTGTGTAGTTAGTTGGTAGTAAGTACTAGATTCCAAAGTGCAAAGCAACGCGGCTTATATTAATCCAGAATTTTCTTGCTTTCAATTTTCAAACTTATTTTATTTCTATAGATTTGTAAAATGTACTAGAAACACTTCAAAAACCTAATGGAACTCTTCTCTAATCGAGTTCAAATTCAAATTAGTATTCTGCTAGCGTTCTCCATCCGAACTCGATCTGCCTTTTCTAAAAAAATCTTCAAAAGTGTTCACAAAATACCAGGTTCTCATGAATGTTAGCAGTGAAATCAAAAGGCAACAAAAAGTTTTTATTCAAACAAACCTTTCGCCGAGGTAATTTGTATAGTCTAACTTTGGGCGTTTTATTGAAGAAAACTTTTCCACTTGCGTATACTGTTTTTTTTAATCAATTATTTACTATCGTTGCATACCCCAAGGAATTTAATATTATTTTTGGCGCTAATCGAATTCGTTGTAAATTCTTCTAGTTAACCTACTACATTTCATGGGTACCTGGTATTTCATGACAATTTTTCGGACAACTTCAAATCTTGCCATTGTAGTAAAATGGCAGATAAAATTGATGGGGTGTATAAAGACAAAAACAGACGTTAAAAATTCAAAATTTGAAAATTTGAAAATTTGAAAAATAACTGATAAATTCCTGAAAGGGAATTTCAATCAACTTTGTGTGTGAGATTAGAAGTAGCTGGCAAATGAATGATAGAGCTTGAGGTTCAAACCCGTATGAGTTAGAAAAATAATTATTCCAAAAAGAAGGAAATAAATAAAACAGAATTTTCATGATAAATTTTTGTTGTTTTTTATTACATACAAATTTAAAAATACAATTTTTCTTTATTTTTATAATAATACGTCAAAAGCTGTTTTGTTTTTCTTTTAAATAACAATTTTTTTTTTTATAATTAATTAACAAGAAAAATCATTATAAAAGTATGAACAAAAAGTCGACAATTTTTCTTAAATTGTATACGTTTTTTTTCAAATTTGTTTTTTTTTTTTTTTAAATCTTATACAACTTTATATTTGATAAAAATTAAAGATACAATCATAAATAATACATTTAGATAATTACAGATTAGAGAGGATAAAAACTCCTCGAAAAACATAGAAAGCGCATTTTTTTGGTTACTGCGACAAAGCTTGTTTAAATTTTTTTCCAATATGGAATAGAAAATTAAGAAAAAATGATAAATTAAGAAAATTATAAATAAAAAAAAAAAAACTAGAAAATACAAAATAATCAAGTTCTAAATGAAGCCAAAACAATATGCATTTTTTTTTTTTAAATTAAATGATAAAAAAAGAGATGCAGTTATTTAATATATTATGATCAGTCTTGAGGCAAAAAATAATTAAAAATTATTTAAAAAAATTTGCAGAGAAATGCTACAGCAGAAATTCTTCACTTTGTTAGCCTTTTGCCAGTTTGAATTTCATACACTCCCTCAAAGACTCTAATAAGTTCATCCATTCCCTTAATTAGACCTTCTTCACGATTGCCAGGTATCCATTCTTGTCGATGATTGACTTGAACATCGGCAGGAAGACGTCTCGACTTGGCAAAGTCTATTAACCATGCTCCAACTTTTTCATCATCATAAACTATAAATATACTCGATCCTACAATTTCATGATGTCTGAAAAATTCAGACTTCTCCATCAGAGTTCTCATTTGTCTTAGACGTTTGATCAAGTCTTTTGTAATAGTTTTATTTGAATTGAGGAACTGCAGGATTGTCTCTTCGATTTGATCGGTATTGCGAACGGTTTTTAAATCTTTGACAGGACTGGCACCACGACGACGAAGAGCTTCAATTCGAAAACCTTTCGTGTGCGACGATGACATTGCTTCACGGAAAAGCATATAACGTAGTTTTGTGATGGCTTGTAGTTCGTGCTCTTCGGCAGTGGGGGCGTCATTGTCAAGAGCAATCATTTTCTGATACAAATCGGGTCGGAGTGTTTTGTTTGTGACTTCAGACTCGAGGAAGGTTCGACAGCCCATTTTAATGTCCATAACATTGGGGTCCTTGAAGCCGGCCAGGAGATCTTGTAGTTCAATATAAGCATCGCCATTGTATTCGGCGACACCATAGTATTTGGGTACAAGTTTGCTGGCTGATGGATCGTTCGTTAAGAATTCGTAGGCATTGGCTTCGTGATCAGTTGGACTGACGACGCGTTTGCGAACGATGCCAGTTGATGTTGGTACAATACTGCAATGAAAAAGAAAAAAAAACTGATGTTTAGTATGGGAATGTCAAGTTTTGGGTGTAAAAATGGAGATGAAAATAGGTGTGGAATGATTTTATTGACAGCTGTCAACTTTTTTAATATTTAGTAAAATTTAAAACGAAATCAAATTTTGTAGCAAAAAAAGTAATCGAACGGAACTGAGCTTAACTCAATAGCTATGTTCCTTTGTGTGTTTGCTTGAAGTTTTTGAACAAAATATTTTCGAGAGGGGTGTTCATGTTCATGTTGTTGGATTTTTCGAACAGATCCCCAAATAAATGGTGGTGGAATTATTTGAAATTTATTTCTTTAAATTCTCCAATTGTATGTGAGAACAGTGCTACAAAATAGATCAAATGACACATAAGTGTCAAAAATTTGACATATTAGCTTAATTTTAATTCTCACTAATCTCATTCAAATGCTGATTCTATGAGATGAATGCATTCAAAGAAATGTCAAAAATTAAACAATATTTAGAATTTTACACTAACTTGTTCATGTCATTTGAATAGACATTCAAAACGTCAGACATATCAAAAATTCTATGCAAATACAATTTTGAAACTTATTTCCAGACCGACATGAAACATAATAAAACAATAACAATTTATCTTGATGCTTACCTCTCTGGATGTCCCGATAGCTGCATCCAACCTTTTGGTTTACACGCAGCAGCTGCAACTGCAGCTGTATGCTGTTGGTGTTGTTGTTGTAATAAAACAGGCGAAGCAGGGGCACTTAATTCCAAGGCATTCTACAAATACAAAATAAGAAAACAAAATAAAATTTAGAACGTGTTTATAAGAAATGAAATAAACAAATATTTGAATAGAGTTTGTTATTATGTCATTGGAAATTTATCAGCAATATTGTTCTAAGCTTATTGTGAAGATGTTAGCGTGTTTTTAAAGTTTACATTTAAATTGGCAAACAATTCTCTTATACACGATGTATTTATATTTTGTAGCAATATTTTTGAGAAACCTTCAAAAACAAACCTTGAAAGTAGGGCGACATGGTGTAGATATAATTATACATACAATCGAACAAAAAATGCATAAAAGATCTGGTTCAGTTGTAAATTTAGTAGGTGACCCAGTAAAGTCATATCTCTTTGTGATAAAATTAGCACAACAATGAGGAACGCGACAAATTTGGGACGCCACTATCATGACGTTTACACCATACACAAAGGATTGCATTTTTGCAGCAGCATTTTTTAAATGCAACAATGCACATCATCCATGTATACCTACAAATTGAACTGGTCTGGTTTTTTTTGTAAATAAAAGCGGTCACAATTCACAATACAACACTTTCTCTGTGCGTAAGAGTGAAGGCATTTTTTTGAAATTTAAATTTCACTTTTATGGCAAATTCAATTGAACGACGACCGATGACGACGACGTCAATCATTGTTGAAAGGGAAAGTTTGTTTTACTATGAACCCGGGGGCCATTGACGTAGTGTTTTTTTTTTGTTTTTGATTCAACACTGATAATCTTCTCGTCTCACAGATGAAGCTATAACGAATCAGTAACTATGGAAACTTTTTGACATTCTTTATTTTTGTTTTTTTTTTATTACTTAAAATTCAGTTGTCATCTGGTAATAATTAACTCAGTTTATCTTGAAAAAACATCTCAAAATAAATCCAAAATAAATAGAAATATGAACTAAAAGTATAATGCCACGATCAAGTACATACAAACAAGACAGAACAGTATCAAAATTATAATGTTGACAACTTCAAGTTCAGCTGTCAAAACAGCAAAGCTATTTTGAACCAGTTTTTTTCACATTAACTAGGTTTACACAGCTTTATGTTTTAGATGTACGTATCGTCTATTGAATTTGAAAAGCCTAAGGTCATTGCCGCACGCGCCTTAACACATACCTACACAAATAACTAATAGAACAGTTTTGGACGAAAATTGAGCCGGTGTTCTATATTAGCAAGCTTTGTACACAAGCAAGGGCGAATAAATCGATGTAGGAATACTTAAATTATCTTTGAATTTGACAGCTTGTTGCAATTGTTTTTGAATACCTACAACAAAATGCACTAACATCCTTCTACCATTCTACTTCAAACGAACATACCTTATTAGCTGTCAGAATTTTACATTATAAGCTTTCTTTCACAATCTAAACATGATCGTTTTTCTTTGATTTGGAGATCTGTTTGATTGACTTTGCATTGTTAGACGCGTCCCACAACAAGACAAATACATTATCTCCGTATAGATTTTGCTCAAAACGTATTACTCAATTATTATGAACTTCCCTAAAATGACAGTTGCGAACCAGATGGCAGTTCTTTAGATTTCATTTCCTGCGCAAAAAAACTCATTAAAAAATAAAAGGAGATAAAGAAAATGATAGTTTATGGAAAAGCCGGGTAGGCCTCAAAACTCCAGAAGCCATAGTCGACGTCAGCAAACACTTTAACCATTGATAAAGAGTGGTTATATAAGTAATTTGGGGTGAACCCATTTTGCCTCAATAAAACCAGCACAAGCCTCCATAATATTAAACATATTACTGATGACATTTGCACCATGTGAATGTTTATAAAAATATTCTTATCATTTTTCATAAACATGTACATGTGGTCTCAAATCATGTTTATAAAACATGCACCTTTATCAATATCAAAGTAGTCTATTTTTAGTTGGAACTTTATTTCATAACAAAAATTTGACATAAGAAAAAATAATATTAATTATGTCAAACTCATTCCATTTTGAAAGATAGCTCAAAATCATAGTAGATCTATTGTAAAAATGTCAAATTGACTGTTAACATTGCTTGTCACCTGTCAACCTTTTTGCACTTTATACTTTCTTGTTAAATAAAATAGGGCCAGCTAATAAGTTATTTCCTTGCAAAGATAACGTTGAGTTATGACGCGGTATAATCTCTATATTATGCAAATCAAACGGCGTCTCTCGGCTAATCAACTTAATTTTAATTTTTTTTTCAGCTAGACATTGATTTATTTAAATTACAGTTTTTAAAAAAAAAAGGTAAACAATCGTGTGAATGTTTCTTAATCCTATACCTAAATTAATTAATGTGGATTTTTTAATTCTATGTTTTTTTATTTCAAAACAAGCAAAAACTTATTATTGTTTGTATATATCCATATTTGTTTACAAATACTCTGATAAATATATATATGTCAAAACGGGGAAAAGGAAGTTCGACAAAAAACAAACACGTTTCCTTTCTGTCATCACGTGAAGACTTTATAAAAATCAACACAACACACAAACAAAACAAATTGCAAATGTTTTATGAATTTTTGATTAGCCATTAAAAAACAAAATAAAGGTTTAAAAATAAAAGTTAATTTTATTACTTATTTTTTTTTTTTTTTTTTTTTTTGACAAATTGTATGTATATTCAAGTGGAAGGTTAGCAAACAGTGGCGTTTAATTATTATTACAATTTTGTTTTGTTGTTGTTTTTAAGGAAGCATCACTGGAAGAATACTAATTTTAATGTATTGTGCATTTGACAGATAGAGGAAATGTGTCATTTGAAAAATCACAATAAAAATGATTTATTGTTTAGAATACTTTTAAACTGTGAGTTATTTTTGAATACATTTGATTTTCACTATTGTTATAAGGTTCAAGGTTCTATTACTTAAATAACCTAATAATTTCATATAACTCATAGGCAAAAAGTGAATTGAATTTAGAAGGGCATATAGTAGTAAAAGTACTAGATCATTTATTTATGAGAAGATGGTTAGTAGATATAATACTACAATTTATAAAGAATCTTCTGCTCCATAGGAATAGATGGTAGTACTAGATTTCTACGAATTACTATCACCACCTTAAGAAAAGCGACTGATTAAAAATTCCTTAAACCCACAAATTTTTGAGTTTTTGACAGTAATTAACTTGGTGGATTTATGATTTTATGATTTAACTTTCATTTGTATGTCAATGAAAAAACAAAAAGCTACACAATATTGATAACAATGACTAATTAAAAACCACATTTTTTTCTATTATTTAATAAAGAAAATAGGTACTTACAATTGCTAAGAATTTCAGCAATGACATTTCACTTGGTGGCAGTATGTCACGGTTTGTTAAGAATTCAGCTAGATTTTCACTGTTGATTTCGCTGTTTTTCTGCAAAAAAAAAAAAAAAAAACAAAAAAATAAACAAACAATACTAATTAGTTAAACAAAACAAAAACTTTTTATTCATGGTTCATAAAATATTAATAAAGGAAAAAGAATTAAAAAAAAAAAAAAAACCTGTCATAAAGAAACAATAACATCACGATGACATTTTTTATACCTAAATACCTATACATCTACTAGATGTAGTGATTTGTTTCTTTATTTGATAAAAATAGCTATAAATGGTTATTAACCATGAAAGAAAATACCTTGGAATTCATGACGAAAAGATGTTTTAAAATTAATTATTTTTTTTTTAAGTTGAACAAAAATTTAAAATAAAATGTTAAAATGAGTATCAAATTACACCATTAAACTGACACGAACAACAGTTAACTGATAATAATTAATTTTTCATTATTTTTTTTAAGTTGCGTTTATACATTCTTGGCAATTAGAGTAGGTATTTTAATACCACAGAACTCAACAAGTAGATTGATTTATAGCCTTGTTTTTGATATCAGAGGAAGTTTTTTTTTTATTATCTTTTTTTTAAAGTAGGTTTTCTTTGTTTTTGACAGTTATCAGGAGAGGTAAGAAAGATAAATTGTGGTGAGTTATTATCAGAATTGTTGTTTTTTTTTCATGCTAAGCAGTCAATCAGCTAGAAGTGTAATTCTCTAAAGCGCTAGTAATTTCAGTTGGTAAATAAAATTATTATCTTGAAGGAAAAATAAGGAATCATGTTTTTGACAGTTGTTCTTTTTTATGGATATCTTGTGACTTTGAATGATATTTCAAGATGTGATTTAGAGATAATTATCTTAAATAAACATAAGTTTGAATGGATTTACCTTTTGTTAATGACTCACATACGAAGTACTTTTTATAATTTTTATGAATAGTGTACTAGAGTTAAATAAGTTCATGGCCAGAGTAATTACAATGTTTTAGAGCGACGAACTGAAGAGGAAATAAGAGGATTAAGTTAAACGTTCCTGTAATAAATCTCAAAATATCACCATCTTGTGCAAGTGTACCAGGGATGATAATTGTGTAGGTTACTACAAAGGAACACGGCTAGTGTAGTTCATGAAAAGCAGTGCTCCTTTGTAGGTTTTTGACTACCTTCACATGGGAAGATGATAAGTAAATCTAGATTTCTTGTCATGAGTAATCTACAACTAAAAAGGAACCCAGCTAAAATTGACATTTAAATTGCATGCGTTCAGAAAAATTAGGTTAATTCGACTTACTGTTCGAAGTGTGTTCTTCTAAACTTTGTAAAAACTATTATTTCGATAATTAAACATGTATAAGAATTAAATAAAATGCAAAAACTTCTATTCATAAAGTTAACTAAAAAAAAATCTATTTTGTTAAGAATGTCAATTTAACTTTAGTCACAAAAGAAACCTGTCTAAACACTTTGTATAAAAAGATAATTTAATTAAAAAACAAAAAAAACATAAAATTACAATAAATCTTACAAATTGTTTATAAAAAATATTTTTTACAAAATATAAACACACCTTAATTTTCTGAATGAATAAAATATTCATCTATCATCCACCCGATATAGGGAACATTTCATACGAAACGTCATAACTCTGACAACACACATCTCCGTTTACTTTTAATTCAATAAAGTTAGATTTTTCATTGGAAATAAAAAAAAAAAAATACATTGCATATTAACTAACTCCTTCTACTATTATCTTATAATTAAATAATAAATCAATTTCCATTTATGAATAGAGGGTGTTTTTCGTGATGCACTTGTCAATGGGTGTTCACATGCGTTAACAAAACGTGAGAGAGACAATTCTAATATTCTTTGACAGATTTACATTGACCTCATTGTGTTGATCATGTAAGTTATTATTTTTTTTTTTTTGTAAATCAAAGTTGTCAACAGAAATCCACATTTACTTGTGCATTCAATTAAGCTTTTTTCTGTTTGTAAGAGAAAGAAAGAAACAAAGTTGATATAAAAAGGGGGATATTGACATTTAAGGTAACAACAAGTTATACTGATACGTATCTCTGTTATTTGTGTAAAAAAAATCTTCTGAATAGTTTAGTGATTGTTTTTCTCACTATGATCCTACGCCATTCCGATTCCATGCAAATTGGATAGACATCCATTCATAAATTTTGTTTTGCTGTCAATCTTCGCGAGCAACTTATTTAAATTTTGTTATTGTTTTTGAAGCATTTGCTCGGAATGTCACATTTATATGATATATCATATAAATGACATTTGATGAAATCGCATATACAAGAGAGGAATTCTTAAAAAAAACATATCATAATTATGACAGATGTCATTTCAATGCACCTATTTAATTGACAGCTGCTGTGATTTGAATAGACGATTTAGATGTGATTTAAAAATACAAAAACAATATAGAATGAATACAAAGAATCAAAAGACTTCTGTTTGTTATAGTTACTTCATTGTCTGTCAAAATTATCGTGAACAATTCATTTAAAGTATAAAGAAAAGAAAACAACAAACAATTGTCAGCTTTGTTCGAAATTTTGCACAAACCTCCTAAACATCATAAATAAAGAAGAAAAAATTCCATTCCTTTTTGTTGAAAAAAAAAAGAATGGAGCTTTTTTTTCAATTAGCACTTATTATATTAACAGCCCATTAAAAATGAGTACAAACCGGCAAATCAGTAAACCTCTCTGTCTACTCTGCCATATTGAATTTATAACAATTATAAATTATAAATGGTATTAAAAAAAATCTCAAGTCAAATTTTATGGACATCTATCAAAAGTTGTTTTCTATCTTCTCAATCATACTTTTATGCATAGAAAAAAAAAATGATATAACATAATGAGACAAAAAACAAAGTAAAGATTGTCTTAAATACTATTTAAATTTTATTCGTTATTTTTTTATTTACAAAACACAACAAAATTAAAGTACCTAATACATTTCGTTTAAATTCCAAAGCAAAAGTGCATAACAAAATAATTTTGACAGCTAGGATAATGTGTTGTCGTGTAAATCAGCACGACATTGACATTTTAAACGAAGACAGATAAACTTTAGGTTTATATGCATTTTTAAAATGTTTACTTTTATTTTCAAAGTAAAAAAAAAGAAAAAACAAAACAAAAACATAATTGTTCATTTGAATTATGCAATCACTTTTGTTTTCAATCACAGACGTGTGATTTATTAAAATGGCGAAAATTGTTAAACATTTATGAGAATAAATAATGACGTTTTTTTTTGAATAAGTTTATATTTTGTCCCCAAAACAAATAAAAATAGAAAAAAAAGATAGAATAGAAGTTCAAAGACAAATTCAAATAACAAAACAAAATTTTGAAAGAAGTTAAATAAAAAAAGTTTAGTATAGGATCAAATGTCATTAATTTAGGAAACGTAGTGACATTTCGGTGTGTCAAATGGAGGATGAGTCTAAGCAATTAGGGATAGTTTTTAGACTGAAAATTAAAATTGAACGAAAACTTAACGAAATTCTTTAACACGGGTGTATTTTTTTCAATTTCATACAATAAATACAGGCAGTTTTGCACCTCTAAAGTCAAATTTCTTGTTATGAGTCAATTGTCAAAAACAGTACTAAGAGTTTTTGCGATGTGTCAAAATGGTGGAAATTTGCTGAATTAAACTTAACTGCTAGAAATTCACAGACAACCTCAATGTCATAAAAATCAACCAAATAAGGATTTGACAGATCTTCACAATATGTCAAATTAACAAAATTATTGATAAATTGATTGATTTATGATTAATATGCATAACATTTTTCTTTTTTTTTTTAATAATGAAAATCTTTCGTTCTGCATTATTATTTTCTTCGTGTAAAATGTAAGAGAAAAATATAAACGCAATTCCAATATTATTAACTCTCACAACACGTTTTTCGCAAAAAGTTATAAAAAGTTACGACTTTATTTTTATGATTTGAACTTAATAATATAAAGAAAAACAACTTCAATTATCTATATTTGTATTACTGACACAAACAAACAAATATCATCAATCAATTCTGAATCATTTTATGCATACAAAAAAATCGTAAAGTTTAGGTAGATCCAAAAATAACAGAAAATATAAAATATGCAATATTGTGAAATTAAATTTAAATTATTCCATTCAAATCAATATTCTGAACATAAAATTCATTTGAAAAACAAAAAACGTGACAATATTGTTTTTTAACCATTCCTTCTGAACAATTTTAATAGTTTATATAACAATATTCTCTTTTGCCAGAACTATTGCTATTATTGGGGAGGGGTTCAGAATCAATTAAAAATCTCCCCAATGAATCTGACAGTGTTGGCACCGTTGTCCTCAGTCTATTTTTATATTTTGACTTTTAATCAAGGGCCTAAATTCATCAATTTTGACATTAATGTTTATCTGCCATTTAGAGATTCCTTCACGCCCTCAAATGTGGTTTTGGAGGCCCCACAAGAAGCCATGATTCTGCAATTTTGACTTTTTAGAAAACAGCACGTCTCATGATATAAAAAATTGTGATTTTACTTAATAAATCGATTTGTATGCAAAAATGTTTTCAAGACAAAATGCTGGTGGTCCCGGTAGATAGCGTAGCTGTGTGCTGTTTTGATAAAAACACTTAATCGAGTATAGAAACGGTGACATTGGGAGAAAGGCAAACAGTTTTATTGGACTTAATAATCGCTGGGAGTATACCAAAGTGTACAGAGGTGAATTCTAAGTTACAAATAAACAGTAGATTCCATAAACAATCTAATCAGATAAGAATTAAATTAATTAAAATACACGCCCTCCGATTAAGAGATAACGAGAGAGTATTATTTTCTATTATTAATGTGTAATTAGGTTTTATATATGCTTACACTCGTACTTGATTACACCCCACACATAGCATCCAGAGGTGAATTTTAATTTCTACACCACTGATGAATGACAGGTTTAAAATATGGCGCCTTGTTATAACGTGACGATTGACAACCTCGGTATTTTGAAGTTTGCTGACCCACAAAAAAAAAAAAAAAAAAAAAAAAAAACAAAACATGGCGGGTGGTCCGCGTCACTATTTTACTTGAGTTGTTGTCAAGTGGCTTGAGAAATAATAAATTGATAATTTAGCTCATTCAAAGTAATTGATTTTTCGTGAGCAATTATTTTAGGTGAGACAACAACAAAAATATAGAAATGAGTCAATTTGTTTAAATATTGTGCTGTAGGTCAAGCTTTGAAACATTTTTCCATTGTAATTTGTGTTCTCAAGGAGATTTTATGAATTCACCAAAATAGTGTAGGGGTTTAAGATTAAATTGAAATAGGAAGTAGAAGTTTAATGAACTTGTTAAAATAAGTCATTGACATTTTTACCAGTCTTGACACATTCTGAGATCTGTTTTTTTGACATTAGGTCTTTTATTATCACCTGAACGCTTTTAAAACTAATCTGAATGGAACCGTTAAATGCGTTAAGCTATTTTCAGAATCGGTCAAAGTCAAAAATGTCAACCATTTTTTTGTTTATAAGGTGTACTGCCAAAAAAATCTCAAAATGCCTTAAGTTTCTTTAAACCTTGATCGATACTTAAATATAAAATTAAAAATAACACTTTTTTTGCTGCGAGAAATACGTATGTATACACAAATTTATACAAATTATATTTAAAAAAATTAAAACCACCCAGCTGTCAGTATAAAAATAAATAAAACTGGATGTCTCCAAAAATAATAATTTTCTATGACCACCTGTCAAATTATCATATTTTTGTATTGCAAATAAAATTATGTTCACACAAAACCTCGAACTTTGTATATGCCAAATAAAACAATAAAAAAAACTCATAACGAAACATAAAATAGAAAAAAAAAATGACGTGAGTTTTAAATTCAAGGTAAAATTTGACGTCAGAATAAATTTTAAATCAAAATCAGAAAGCAAAAAAAATTAAATGAAACTTCATTGAACTCAGAACAATCTCATACAATGTTCTAGTACGAATAGTTGTAGTAGAAGTTAATTTTTTTTAATTGTTTTCTCTTATTTTAAAATGCAATATAAATGCTTAAACAACTTAAATAATTATTCTCTAGTATTTAACCATGTTTAAGTGTTGACATAAAATGAGAATTTATAAGTAGGTAGTTACAAAAAAAACACAAGTTTCTATGTACACTTAGTTTGTGTAGTGTAGACAAAAAAGTGCGTACATTTACTGCTGCTAGAGGGAGTTACAAAACATTAATTTTATTTTTATTTTTTGAGTGATTTATTGATTTAAATGCGTTCAACAATCAGATTTTTATGCTAGTATTGGTGTAGTGGTTTTTTAATGAACTCAACTTGTTTCTGGATATTTGTAGTTAAGTTATAAGTTGTAGAAGTGTAGAGTTGTTATATATTTACACACAAATATACAAAAAATAAGTTATAGACCATAAGTAAACTGTTGCCACACCACAGTGTCAATATGATAAACTGAGTTCCTTGACTTTTAATATTTTCCGTGTAATATACTTGAATATGTCAGTTTAGTAGCGAGTTTAGAAGCGCATTAAGTTTATTACTTACTGTTATGAGGTTTTTTTTTCTATATAGTTTATTGCGGAAATTAAGCTATTTGTCTCATTAGTTGTTTTCATAAATTTTGATGAGATATGAGTAGTTTTGATATGATAGGTAGACTTTTTGCTGTCAAAATTGTTCTATATCTTAAAATGTGCAAATCACTGTAGTTAATAGCAAAAGAATATTGTAAAAATTATGTTCTGTACTGCAAATATGTACAAGAACTTATAAGTAATTTTTTTTATTTTGATTGAATAATTTTCAAAATAATTGTAGTTTTTGAAGAAAAATATCAAGATATATTTATCTAAACAGTATGAAAAATACCATTTGCTTACACTTTCACCAAGTAAGAACTGTCAAATGAAAATAATGACATTTAAATGTCACACTGTTACAAATTTGATGTCACATTAATTTATCAAAGAATTAATTTGATTCTTTGCGGATTTCACACTCAAAAATGCGATCACTTTAAAGAAATTCAGTTGAGAATTTTGAACTCCAAAGAAAACCTCTTAAAATTCAGAATAAACAAACAAACAGATCTTTTCTCACTGTTTTTTTTTTGCAATTTCTTTGAAACAAACAAATTATGCATGTTTACTATTTCGTTTGAATAATTTAAAAAGGAAAACAACATCCAATTGACGTCAATATATCCCAAAAAAAAAACTCTAAAAAAAAAATCAAGCTGGCTTAAACGTTTTTTGTGTTTGAAATCTAAACTGTGGTGAATCAAAAAATTTGAATTGAAAATGTTTGATATTTAAATTTTGACAGATGTTATATGTCACTGTCAAAAATAGTATTCTTTTCATTTTTAATGAAAAAAGTGTAAGGTATGACTTTTTGACATAAGTGAGATGAATATAAATGAGCACTCGTAAATTTCACAAATGTTTCTTTTGTTAAATAATATTGATTGATAAAATATTATCATTTTCATTATCTAATAAACAATGGCATAATTTTATAGCGATCAACACAGACAACAAAAAAAATGCTCTTTTTCATATCAAATAACACGCTACCATCACGTCCGCGTCTACCTACCCCTCCGATAGATATAATCAAGTAATTTCAAATTTAACTTTGAAGTATATGTATTTGATTTTCTGGTTTTTTGCATTGACGTCAGTTGCACTTAACAAAAAAAAAAAAATATATATTTTTTGTTGAAGTAGTATAAGTGTTGAGAAAGGGTTGTGTTCATATAGAATTTCATTTACCTCCAAGAGAAGACAACAAACACAAAAATACCCAATAACAAACAAAACGATTAAAGTGTTGTTTGAATATTTTGTTTTGTGTACATGTAAGGTTAGTTACCTCTCTTGGAATGCACTGTAAAAATGTACTTATACTTCTTATTTTATTAAACAGTTCAAGAGTGATGACAAGGTGGTGTTGCTTGTTTAACAAAACAAGAATAATATTTGTGTGACACGCCTTTTCAACAGGTGTGTTCCATGCTCATTACAATTTTTTTTAATGGTGTGATGACTTATTTACCATGGAAAATTCTTTGAAATATTTATATTCACCTCTGACTTCGTTTAATTTCAACTCTGACTCACCTTGAAATCAAATTCACAGAAAATTACCGTTATGTGAATTTAAGTGAAGACACACTGACAACCCAAAGAGTCATTCATCTTTATTCAAGGAAAAATCTGTGTCAGATTTTTATTTTATATAAAAAAAAAATCTATTTAATGGATGAGGTAAGAAAGGCCTTATGACGTCTGCTTAAATACTCTGACATTAATGGTCACTCGAATTGAGGTAGTGACTATATGAGTAAGACATTTTTTTTTTTTTGTTGCGGAAATTGCCTCGCATATTTTATATGGCTGTCGGTTTTTTTTTTTGCTTTTTTGTTAAAAAAAAAGAAGTTTGCATTAATTGATTTGACGTAATATGTCAGAAGTTCATGGGAATTTCATTTGAATTGAAGAGACTTAAAGTCTGTTGAAATTATTGTTAGCAGTAAAAACTGATGACTCGCAAAATTAAATTTACTGTCAATTTATTTATCTTATTGAGTGGGTTTAGTATAGAAGTTGACACATGAGTATGAGGCTTCTGTTATTGTTATGTCTTCAATGACATTGACAATTGTTAAATCAGTTAAGAATATTCTTTGTGGTAAAAAGTGAGTAGGCGAATTAAATATTTTTTTTTTTCAGTAAAATTGTGGTTAGGGTGTTACTAAACTGAACATGCTGAATTTTTTAATAGAAAACTAGATATCAAGTTAATTTCCAAATTGTAACCATTTAAGACTTACTCACGATTTAATTTTTTATAAAACGGCAGTAGAAGATATTTAAATATAAAAAAAATTAAGTGAAATGTAATAAATCAAATTTTGACACTTAAATTTTAATAATAATTGCTTAAATAAAATAAATTATTAAATGTGTTCATAACTGGAATTGGTACCTAGTTACCGGTAAAAAATATTGCAAATATGAATCTGTTATAAAACCAAACTAATGAGGAATGACATAATCCAACAACTTTCGGAACAAAAAAAAAACAACAACTGTCATGATTTTTGACAGCTTTAATTAAGGTCATAACACAGGGGAATACTAGTATGTAGGTACTTTATTTCTGATGAATAAGCAATTAAAGATGATTATAAATGGATTTTCCAAAGATAAAAAATCTGTTTTTTGACCTTTCGTTAGTATCAAAATACCTACTCATTTCACCTTATGGCAATTGTGATGGATTTTTTTTTTTTTTTTATATTAAAATGTCAGAAGATCATAAAGTTAGTGATAAATACATTTCCATAGCTGACTTTAACTTAAAGTGAGTTATTACTACGCAGTGGATTTTTAATTTCTTCTTTTTTAGCTACTGCGTGAGCAAATTGAAGCCTTTGAAATCTCAAAATATCATTTAACTTCAACTGACATTTATATAACAAAAATAAAATAAAAGATAAGAACGCACCCAGTTAAGTTTATAACCTTTGATTTGGTCTTTGAAATCTTATGAAAAACCATTTGACTTTTTTCTGTTTCTGATTCAAGATAAGAAGACGCCAGTAGTAAATGAGGTCGACCTTTGATTTATTTCTGATCGCTGACGTCAATGGAGATGTTCAACATTGTTGCGAATAGTATGTTGCACTCCATTTGACAATAACAATTCTTTTGTTTTCATTATTTAGATAACCCATCCAGATGACCCAAGTTCAGTCGGGATAGTGATAGGGTGAAAAAAGTCACCAAAACAGTATGATAGGAAACAAGGACAACACAAAATTTGTTAAAAAAATAAGTCGCATTTGCAAAAATTTAGACTTCACCTCTGATAAACTGTGTTTGTTGTTGTTTCAAAGTATATGAAAGTACAAATTTCACAGTGCACATTAATGTCAACTGTATATTTAAAATGAAACTTTGTTTTAAAATGTTCAAGTTTGTTTTGACATTTCTTTTGAAAACAAACAAATTCACCATAGTTACAAAATATTTAGAAAATAGTGGTGACTTCACTGTCTTAGAAATTACCTATCAAAAATTATTTTGGAATGGCAATTATAATCAAATTTGTTTGCAGAGTTATTCTGACATTTCTGTCAAAAAAAAGGGTTATTAATATAATTCACCACGATTATGGTAAGCTGAAGCGTCAAAAACTGTGATAAAATATTTGGAAAGTTAAACTTCATCGATAAATGGCATCAAAATAAATATATACGGGCGCCTTCAAGACTAAATCCGATCCTTATAACCTCAAATTGAGGTCGCAAATTCTAGTCTTAATCCAAGACACATGCCTTCAATTCGTCTACGTCTAATAATCCCTAACTAATACAGAAACAAATACACTCTTTAACAGTTAGATATTCCATTCTTAAATAAAACAAATACTACACATAAATGTCAAAAAAAAAAAAAATCAAAAGAAAAAAAAACATACAAATGAACACAATATTTGCTTAGATTTACCTTTATCTTACAATTCGCCCGTGCGATATCGCACAATCAAACTTCAAACATAAATAAAATATGCTCTCTGTTTTCACCCCGATCCAAGTAAATATTGAATTAACGAATTTCATTCCGATAACACACAATAAGATTCCACAATAATTTTAAATTATTTTATTATCTTATCATTAGGAAAGATAAACATAATAACCCACCTCTACCCTTTTTTTAAATAAATTTTGTATCACTTAAACATCATTTATAAAAGTGTCAAAACCCATAAAGAACAAAAAACAAAAAATAAAAATGCAGCGTGAAAAAAAAAAATTAAACCAAATAAGAAAATGAATACAATTAGCTGAACACCGCCAATTCACATGTCGCTAGTCTCTTCGAGTCGTGTTCAGTGTTCAATCATTTTATTATTTTATTGTTTTTCTTATGTAAATGACAATTTGTTTGATGTTTTTTTGTTTTGCATTTTGTTCTCCATCATCATCATCATAGACACTAGGCATCACACATTTTAATTTAAATATCTTACTAATTTTTCAATTTGACCTCAATTGATTTGTATTTGTTACAGCAGAACCAAATCACTTGATGCAAACAAATTGTTTGACAGTTTCGTTGTGTTCACTTTATAAGTGTCAATTGATAGTAAATTTCTATGATAAATATGAGTTGTAGATAGGTACCAACTTCGCAGTGCAGTTTTTTATTTTTTTTTTAAATTAATATGAATAGCGAGTAATATTATTTTCAAAAGAACATGATCGTGGATAGAAGTTATATATTTAACTAATCGTTTTACCATAAAAAGAAAAAAACATCCGCTGTAATGCAAAACATAAATGACAGATATGGTGGTAAGTATAATAAGTGAGGTGATATTTCATATACTAATTTTTTCCAACCTCATTAAGATTTTTAATTCTTTTCTAATGTTATGTCCGCCTGTGGGGGTAGGCAAGGTATACATAAGGTGGGAAAAGAATGTGATTTAAATTGGAAATCTCCACTTTCAAACTTGGCATAGAATTACATAACTTTGATTGTAGAGAGCGGAACTTGTGACGGAAATGTCAATTTTATCAAAGAAAAATAACTTGGATATGTGTCAAGTCAATGTGAATAATATAATTATTGTAGATGTGGATTAAAAGAAGACAAATTATTTGAGTTGAATAAATAAAATTTATGGGGAATTTTATGTTGAAAAGCTGATTTGCTTATACTCAGAGATGGAATCGGCTAATGCGAAGTCGATAAATTGATAGTCTAAAAATGACAATTTTACTCCATAACTTGTCGTTCATTGACTTTTAATTATCAACTATAGCGTTGGCAATTCCACGCCAGTTTTTAAATACAGTTGTTCGTTTTTTAGTATCGGAGCTGTCAAAAAAATCCCAATTATGAAGTTAAAAAAAATCAATTTTTGACAGTTCTTAATTTTATATTCACCACAAAATATGTGTTGAGAAATTAACTAAGGATCAACAAACTCAAAACAATAATAATTATTTTTTAAATAGCCTATACCTACTCTGTATCAACTTATGTACATTTCCGTTTCATTTAACGAAACCTGAAAAATCGATTGCTATAAAAATTAAAACTTTCACCATCGATACAACAGACACGTTTAGTAATTAATTTTGTTTTAAATCCATATTATAAAGACTTAATTAGCAGAATGCTTACCAAATTGTATGTTCAAATAAACTTTTTGGTTTATAATATATGTAAATTTTAGTTTTATTATGTTTTCAAATGGTTTATATGTTTCTTTTTTTCATATTTTTATGACATATAAATGTCAAAATAAATTAAAATGTCCGTTTCTTGTATGTTTTTATTTTTATTTTCGAGTATTTTGAATTTAAATACATATCTACGCATATTAATTTGTCTACAACTTGTTTATTTTAATTTACCTTTAGGCTGTTTATTTATTATTTTTACGCATTTTTTCACCGAAACATGTCAAATCTCAAAAGAGTGAAGATTATCTTTTTGACAAATAATGTCAAAGGGATTTACTAGTCATAATTGTACAGTACTGTTTGTCAAGGTTTGAACCATATTTCTAAGATCTGTTCCTTTTCATCTTCAAACGGGCTACATTCAACGCTTATTTAAACAAAAAAACATTCAGCCTTATCACAAATTCATCGTAGGTGAAAACATCCTACGTTTCCCGATAAAACTATCTCAAAATCCATCGTAGTAAATTCGGAGTGGAAAAAGTTAGTGATACTGCTAATTGTCAAATTCAATCTTAAAAGTACATTTTCAAGCCAAATTCAACCCACCTCATACAACACACTTATGAAAGAAATTTACTAATTTGACAAATAACTGCATGATGAATGATCTGTCACGTTCCATTTTGAATGCTTTTTTTTTTGTAATTTTCCAACAAAACATTATAACGTCCAAGGCACGTTTAATGGTTTTTATTGTTGAATAACAAACAGTTCATCTTCTATGATTTTATTTCCAATACGACATCGAAATATTAAAAAAAGGCAAAACAGAAAAAATCAACGTCAGAAGTAACATAAAACTTTCTTTTTCTTACAATCCGGATATCCGGTTTGAATTACCTTTACATAAACTAAATTTGAATTATTAAATTTCACCGTCAGACTCAGAGTAGTCGGTCGCGTGTCATAGCAAAAGCATGTTAACAAACAGAATCGAAACAATATATATAAAAAAAATAAACTAATTTTCTATAATTTATAATAAACGCATATAACGGATATCCATAATATCCATAATGATAGCCCTATAAAAAATAATCTACTACTTAATTATACATAAATTTGTTTACTATTCAATGATTTATTAATAAACTTATTATTATACATGTATAATTATAATTAAACTCTGTATGTTAGCATTGATATGTAAAAATAACTTACATTTTTACTGTTCTGGTTGTTGTTATTGTTGATAATGTTGTTAGTACTATTATTGTTAGTACTATTGGAGTTGTTGTTGCTACTATTTAATACAATTAACTTCCACAACTGTCTTAATCCAATGTTGTCGACACAAGATAAACGTAGTTTTTCATTTGACCATGCCATTGTTGATGCTGCTTGTGCTGACGCTTGCAGAATTGTTGAAGTCATAATAATTTTATTATAACAAAAGAATAAAATCACTTTATTTTTTAGACTTTTTTTTTTATATATTTTGGATTATTTTTATATTTAATCCTTTTTTGCTTTTAATTTTAAATTTTATTAATGATTTTTTGTATATCCTTTGTATTTAATCATTAATAATTATTTTTTCTTAAATTCATTTTCTTTCTCACTATAAAACCTCAATAAAACACGTTTTTTTTTTTTTGTTTTCAGATACAAAAATGGGGAACTTCACTGGCGTGTATAATGCTCTTTTGTGTTGATTCACTTTTGTTAAAAGAATCTTTATCTTTTTTTTTTTCTTCTTTAAGGGTATCCCTTAGTTATTTTTTTTTTCTTCTCTTTTATTGGTAACACTTAATAAAAAAAAATTAAATCCGGTTATTATAGTACTTTTATTATTGGCATTAAAAATCTTTGTGAACTATAAAAAGAGCAGAGGGAATTAATATCTTATTCTCCGTTTATTGCTCAACTTTGTTTGCTCGCTTGCTTGAATGAATGGCGGCCGAAGACTGACTCAAATCAAGTTATTGCATCAAGTTTTCATTTCGATTTTGTTTCTCGAAAATGTGTAAACACAAATACACTTGAAAAGGAGAATAAATTAGAGAGTGTGTGTTTAATTGTTCATATACACAAATGGTATGGTTACCACTTTAAGAAAATTATTTGTTAAATTTAAAATATTTTTATTTTATTATTTTGAAGTTTTCATCGTTTTTGTTGTTATAATCAATATCTTTACAATAATTTTAAAATAGCCAAAAAAAAAAAATGCATAGCATAGGAGTATTTCCATTGTAACGGGTGTGACACAGTTACTTCATTTTTTTTTATTGGTATTTAGTTGTGAATATATTTTAAAAATAACATTTTGTCAACCTCACAATCTCTTGAGATTAGGAGTAACGGGTGCGACGTTCAAAAATGAAATGCGGTGGTATATTTTTGTAACGGGTGTGACATTGTATGAAAAAACGTATTAATACAATATAAAAAAAAAATCAATAATTGAAATTTTTAGATTGAGGTATGCAAACAAAAATTATGCTTATATTTGAAGTGTAGTCATTCGCAGTGAGATTTCGTGGAATGAGGATTGCAAGAAATTTATTCTTCAAATACTGTGCTTTTTGGATGTAACTTGTTAACCTCGTTTGCCACAGAAATAAAACTAAATTAGTGTACATTTCCTTATTTTCAACTCAAATTCTTGCTTTGATTGGGATATTACGGCCCTATTCTGCTATTTGATTCACGTGAAAGTCTAAAATAAGAAGCGTTTAAATGGGTGTTAAAATTCAATTTAAGCAAATTTTGTTGCCTTAGAATTTCTAAAACAGGGGAATACAACGATTTGCTTTTGAAAGTTAGAGGTTTTTCAAAGCCAGTATGGCGTTATAAAGGAATGAAATCTTTGGATTCACGTGAATCGAATAGCAGAATAGGGCTGTTAGGTTTGGGATATGAAAATAATTTCCAAGAATTTTTGAATCTTGCAGATATCATGTTTTGAAGGTAAAACGAAAAGGATATAGTATAGATGTATAGATTGTATTTTGAATTAAAGTTAACATGTCTCACCAATACTACAAGACGGTTGCAAGTCATTTTTATTTTTTAAATCTTTAGGTAAATTTATTTATTTACATAATAACATCGTTTATTTATACCTTCAATACATGAAATATTTCTTGAATTTATGGAAGATTTTACCTACATTTTTTTTAAATCTATTTAGAAAATATGAATAGTTTCTAGATATCTTAAAGATTCGTTAAAAGTAGTATACAAAAATAAAATTGAAGGGCTAGATCTGTCTCCAATTTGGAAAACTTGTTTGATGATGTATTGCCTGTTATTTGATATCAATTTTTTCTTTATATTTGTAATAAAACGTTTCAACGTATTTGTAGGTATTTGTATTTTTGAATCCCATTCCGAAAACTCACAGTTGCATCTATTTCTGTTAATTGCTGAATGCCATTATAAAATATCATAATGTTAAATTAATAATGTCTTTTGAGAACCTAATTAATTTTGCAAAGGAAAAATATGTTTCAGAAACTAAAATAATGCTATTTAAGATTGCAATTGTAGCCAACTCGGCAAAAGAATTCAAAAAACACGTTTTACCTGTTTATTGTGAAATTTCACTTGCGAGAGGAATTTGGACTTTGGATTTGTAATCACATCAGCAAACAAAAATCCTTTGAAAAAGTATGTTTTGGTTCAAAGACGGAGTGAGACTCATTTTTGTCATATTTTCTGTTACTGAATACCCCGGTGCGCAAAGCTGTTGATAGTGCAGTTTTTTTTAAATGTTAGAATAAATAACCCATAGAGCTATTAAAAAAGTGGCGATAAACCACAAATTTTTTAACACAGTTTTTAGTTCGGTTTTGCTAATTTATGCGATCGTAGCTTCATCCTGCTCCAAATTATGCTACTGATTTGGAGAATTTTTTTATTTTGACTGATAGAATTCTGGATTTCAAAACATCTTACTCGTCAATAATGCTTAAAATGGCTACTGTCGTGAACATGAATGCAATTAAAGTACATAATCTAAATATTGAACAGTTGCATAATTTTAACCACAGTGGCAATCATGTACAAAATACTATCACAATTGGAAATGTTAATGTATTGTGTTCATATTTCTTACTGTAAACTCTTTATAAAGTTATTTGGCATAATTTATGGCCGAATGGAATACAATTTTCGCATCCACTTCTACACTTATACACTTCAGCCGATACAAAAAAAAAAAAACCGATGAGTGTGAGAAAAAACTTAATATTTTTTATAGGAACTTTATAGCAACACTCTTGAAGCTGCTTTAACTTAGAGACTTGACTTGAGCGAGACATAATATGGGGGGCTCGATAGATATGTTTTGTTATTTCATATTCACATAAGATCTAACTTAATTTGACTCGAGGATGATTTAAACATAATTTTTTTTTCTTTACATAAGTTTAGATGAAATCTATTTGAATTGGAAGAAATTTATTTTTGAATATTGAATATTTTAGTTACATGTTACATAGTAGAAATAAACCTTATGGAAGTTGTAGTTATTTGCTCTTATAGATATTCAAAGAGGATGACTATCTTGATTATTGTTAGTAGGAGTGTATATTTGCTGAAGCAAATTAGTGTGACAACAAGCAAAAAATTTAATTATATTGAACATTAATAAAGCAGTTGACAACAATTAGTTTAGTTGTTTTTGTTTGTGATAAGAATAAGAAATGTCAATGTTTTGGAGATGAGAATGACATGCTTGAAAATTAAAGACGTACATACAGATAATAAAAGCGTAGGTAGTTAGTTTTATTTATTTTAAGTGTCTCAGAATTAATAGTTGTTTCTAAAACAAGGTGTTTAACTAATTAGAGGATTAAACTATTAAGTAATAGTTTTACCCAAGTGATTTTTCCTACTAAATAGGCGGGATATACCTGCTAAAAACTTAGTTCAACTTAGTTTTGTCAATGATTTAAATCCAGTTCTTAAATTTGACTTTTAAATCTATGAATATCGAACATGTTATTAATAAAATATAACAAAGTTACTTATTTATTCATTTTTTTCGAAAAAATCTCACCTGTTTTGTTTTGCGTGAAAAATGGTTTGCTACCTAATAACGAACAAAAAACTTGTATGGCATAGATTGAGGAATATAACATTAGGGTGTTTTTTTTTGTAAAAATTAAAATAGTTACAAAATGTGCGCTTACGATTTAAAAAAGAATAAATTTTTGTAGTTAAAATTTTCAAAAAATTTTCAAAAAAAAAAAATGGCTATGCCATTTTTTTAAATTAAAGTTACTAGAACGCTTTTGTACTAATTTTTTTTTTTGTTAAAATTAGTTGAAACGTTTACGAGAAAATCAGAAATCTAGAAACCGGTAGAAAACGACAGGTAACAACCGTTAAATTTTTTATACAAAATATTTCTTTGTTATTTCAAATATAAGAACTTATTTTCCGTACTTTTTTTTAAATCGAAATCGTTTGAGCCGTTTTTAAGATAGCTAACATTTTTCAGTTTGGTCATATGGTAAGTACCTACCGTTAATTTTGGTCCTAACAAATATTTAAATTTCATCTCTAGGGAATCACTCAAAACACTGAACTAACCAAGTTTGAAGCAAATTGCTTCAATGATTATAGCTGTTGATGAAGAAATCTGGGTGAGATCATTTTTTTTTTGGCCAAAAATTTTCATATTTGTAAAAAAAAATCCAATAAAATCATCAAAAAAAGGAGGTTAGATTTGGGTTAAATTTCGTTTGATGAAATTTACATGGTAAGTAGAAGGCGCTACTAAAACGCACGTAAAATTTTACCTATCTATCAAAAAGGGGTTTTCTAGCTCTAAATCCTGGAATATAGATTGAAAAATTAGGTTTTCATTTTGCCAATATTAAAACCATAATAATTACTCATTACAAAATTACAGGTACTGAACTTAAAATATGGTCTGAAGTAGAATGTTACTGGACCATTACTCATATGGGATCTTAACCTGTTCTGTTTAATTATTCATTTCTTAAAACTGCCTGCCAACACACGTCACCGGTAATTCGAATTGCAACTTTGTGTTAAGTTATGTAGACTCACCTTTCAAACAATTAAAATTATTCATTTATTTTTTATGTTTGTTCTTTGCGAAAGCTGATTCACAATTATTACTGTTGTCTTAAATGCCTTAGAAATTGAATTTACCCCAGTTTATTTTTGTCGATTCACAATAATGTTTTATTTTTAAAAATAAGCAACAATACGATGATGGAGAAATTGAAATGCTTTTTGTTTATTATTTAATTTTTATTTATTTTGTTAACAAGATTTTTTGTACATACATAGGTAACATTAGAATAATTTTAATTTAATTTAAGTATAAAAAAAACACCATTTTAAATTATTTTAACCTCCAAAAGTAGTATTCATAGACATGCTTTGAAAATATTGATTTTTCAAAATTTTTCGAAATACGGTTAAATTATTTACGAAAAAGTCAGAAACCAAGCAAACGGTTCTATGGCAGGTACCGTTAATGATAACAGTTCCAATTTTTTTTAGGTAGAAAAAATTGCTGGAGCCGCTTTTTCGCATTTTCCATCATCGTAATGTCAAATCTCAAAGTTATCTAAATGTTTAAAATTAACTAAGCACCAGTATATCCAAACAACTTAAAAAAAAACAAGGTTTTAAAAATGAATGTAACACTTTTATCGTTCTTTAAAATTGGTACAAAAATATTAATTTCATGAGTTGCATAAGTTCGGATAAAATCAATAAACAGGGTTTAGAAATCAATAATTTTAACCACAGGAACGATATTTTACAGCCCATCAACCAATTTCGAATAACTTCCCACAAGATAAATCCTTGAACTTGAACGAACACTTGATTAAGCACATCAATCCTGCAAAACTAGTGTTTTGAACAAGTTTATCAATGCATTACTATGTGCGATTGTCATTGAATACGTTCAGGGTCAATTTAAGAATGCAAAAAGTGAAAGCATGAATAATATCGCTTTAAGACAATATGTCCCTCAATTGAAGCGAAATCAAAATTGTTCCAAATTACCGTTAAGGTATTTCAGGTGAAACGAAATAATTGTTTATTTACAATTTAAGCAAGTTTTTTAACACGTGCGTTTTATAAAGTATTTACCTACTTACTTAATAAATTTAAGTCATAAACTTGAATGCATGTATGTGCAATCTAGTATGATCCCAATCAATTCTGTTGTAGGTACCTACATTTTATTGTCAGTTCAAGGCACTATTAGCAGCTACTTGCAAAAATAAATGTTCAATTCAAAAGAAATTATCACTTACGTAACTTTTGAACGCCGCAGTTTAATTTAATTTTGAGAAGAATATGAAAAAAAAAAAATAATTCTAAACAATACAGGGTGTTTTTTTAGGAGCTTAACAATTCATTATTGTTAGAGAATAATATAATAAGATAATAATGTATAAGAGAACAATATTGTATCTACATTAACGTTCAGAAAAAAAAACACCCTATACGCTCCACCTATCGGCATGAATTAGAAAAAGGGGAGTAGCTAGAACTACCTTAGCATTTTTCAAATCGTTCTTTTAACCTCATATTAATCAATTTATCGATACTAACAAAATAATAATTAAAATTGCAATGAACTTACAATTATAATTACATTATCATAATTATCTGCTCGAGAATGACGTTTCCGATCGTTGCCTCTCTCAATCGAAATCCTAATCAACATCATCATCATCATTGTATACACTTGTGCCCGCGAAAATCTTACGATTTTTCTTTACCATTTTTATTTCAAAATAAGATTAATTACCCCGAAATAGTAAAGATAAGGTATAATTAAAAAATAATAATTAGATTTGCAATCCACATCCGTCGATAATAATAAAAAAAAAATTATTTATATAGACGATAGAATGAAATATACGTTCTGATTGCGTTATTGCACAGTTTGAATACAAATTTGATTGATATTTTTGTTTAGATGCAAATCGGATGTTTATGCAAGTAGAATGGATGCATTTAATATCTCGAAATCAATTTTTGTTTTTTTTTTTTTTTTGAGATCGATGCTAAAATAGTTCAGTCGTAGTTTGTTGATTTTTAAGTTTGATAAGTTGCACTTTGTGTAAAAGTAGTTTTGACTTGACTTACGAGTACTTAAAGGAAATAATAATAACGAATAACTTATGTTATTAAAAATTTGTTTATTGAAATAAAATAAGCTTAGGACAAGAAAAAAAATAAAATTAATAGCGAAAAAACATCTTTAGTATTTTGTAACCTTCTTTCTTTTAAAAAAATCTTTTTATTGCTGGCTCACCGATTCACATGCGAAAATTTATTAAACTGCTGTTAAATTTAACAGCCTGCAATTTTCAAAATTGCTACTTGCAGACGTAATGAAATACGCCCTTGCATAGTTTCTTCAATTGTTACTTGTACAGAAAATGGAATTGGAAAAATCTGGTATTCATAATAATTGCAGTGAAGGTGGGATAATGTGTTATTGACCACACAAATGACACGCATAACACTGCACAGTTATAATTAACAGATAATTTTGGGAACGCAGGGGAAGATTTTCACAAAAAAAATTTAATTTTTTGTAAAAATGTTGGAAGTGGCAAGTTTGAGTTCAATTGCCATTTTATTCTATCTAATATACCTAAAAATGCGTTCCCGGAAGATTTCCATAACTATAAAACTGAAATATAATTATGGCTTGAAACACTTTAAAATCAATTTTGTTAGGTGTTCCTCTCTAAAAAATATTATTTTTTACAGACTATTTATTATTCATGTATTAATAAAAGTTGTCCCGAACTGCCAAGTTAGATATTTGACGCATTGTACCAAAATTTCGTTAAGTGTCAACATTTTAACCATTAAGTTTTTACAATTTAATATTTTATAGATTTATTATTGCACACCTATTTTTATGGATAGAAATATTAAATTTATGTGAGTTTCAGTTTCATTTAAATTAATTAACCGGGAACGCTTTTTGTAGTATGAATTTAGATTATATATTTTTTATGATCAAAAATCGAGGTTACTACAATATAATTTCAAGAATATTTTGCTTTTACACTCTCATATAAAAAATACATAAAAACAATTGTGGTCAAAGCGTCACTTCCGGAAACGCATAAGGAATCTGAATAAATAATGTAGTTTTACCGACATAATTCTGTCTGTTTTTTTTTCTATCCAAGTATGGCTGGAATATGAATTTTTATCAAAATATTAAGGGTATTCACGTAACGAGATAATTTTCTACTTTGCAGAAAAATAGAAAAATCCGCAAAAGGTTTAAATGAACACCCCAGCTGAAAATAATTGCGTAAACAAGGGAAACAAACAGCTGTTTGTTAAATTTCAAATTGAACTTATAAAATTTGTTCAATTAAAAGAATAAATTCAAGCTAATTTTGCAAATACTATGCAACAATAAAAAAAAATGTAATTTGCTCAGATAAAATAATATTCTTTTTTTCAGTATTAACATAGTTTATTTGTGGTTATCTGAATAATAAGACATAAATCGCGTTCAAAAAGATTATTCCAGATACGGGTAACCCAGATAGCCTATCCGATAGGTGATTGAACACACCCAAAGTTTATCAGATTTTTTTCTACGGTTTCTGCTTCAAATTTGTGAGATAAAATTCTATGATTTGCAGAATATTTTTCCCATACAAATTTTGACAGCTCATTTCTACCGATAGAAAATTCTACGGTTCTACCGTTCTTGACAGAATACCTATGCTGCCCATTTTCTGATCTACACAGGCCTATTCCTGACATTTATTTGAATGGTGTAGTGCTTCCCAAGTGTGAAAAGTTTAAATATCTGGGGTCTATGATAAATAACGAAGGTACTTGTGATGACGATATCAATCATCGCGTAAGCGTAGGGTGGATGAAGTGGCGGGAAAATTCTGCCATCTTCTGTGATCGAAAAATGCCCCCTAAGCTGAAAGGAAGACTCTACACCGCAGTTGTGCGTCCAGCACTCACATACGGTTCACAATGTTGGACAATGTACAAAAATTATGAGAGTAAGTTAACGGCAGCTGAGATGAAGATGCTTCGTATGACAGCAGGAGTAACAAAGCTTGATAGAATTAGAAGTACGAAGATCCGAGGAAGCCTTCATGTTAAAAACACCATCTCCCAAAAAATTGAACACGACCGACTCAGTTGGTATTGCCATGTTCAAAGGAGAGATCCTGAGAACCCCGTCAAAGAAGCAATATCATACAACGTTCCAACACGAAATAGAAAGAAAGGTAGGCCTAAAAACTCCTATTACAAGCAAATGCAAAACCACCAGCATTCAGTTGGCCTTAGAAATGGAACAATACAAAACCGGGAGGCTTGCCGCCGATTTCTGAGGTCAACCCGGCGAACCCCACAGGCGGATCACTAGTGTGAAGCAGTTACGTGGGATAGTTATGATCCCCTCGACATCGAGATCATAACAGCGCCGAGAAAAAGGAAGAAGAAGAAGAAGAAAATTCTACGGTTTCTACAGTTTCTATGGGTTTTCCGCGTTTACGTAAATACCTACCCCTATCATCAAAAAGGTATATAAAAACTTACTTTTGGTCAGGGTATTTTGGACCTGGATAAAATGTGCATTTTTTATACAGTTTGGTCCATGAACACCAAAATAAAGTCATATTTGATTTATTTATTTTTTTAAACGACTCCAACAACTTTTAAATATTTTTTTTTTCTAAAAAATCTTTGTTGTGGAATAAATTGAAGTTTTAGAATTTTTTGTTTTTTTTTTCAAAAAAAAAAATGCTGTTATTAACAAATTATTATTTGACACATAGAAACAAAATTTCAAAAAAAGAAAACATTTTAGATGTTATTGCATACAAAATTTCGAATTTTCATCTTAATCGGTTAAGTAATTTAGAAGAAAGTCAGAAATTAACAAAAATATTCTGTAATAAGTACCATTAATAACGGTACAAAAAATTTTTTTTATATCAAAAGTAGGACCTTTTTTGCCATATTTGCATCTTGCATGTATTTTATTAAATCAAAATCGTTAGAGTTGTTTTTGAGAAAACGACTTTTCTTTTTTTTTTGTTTGCCAAGTATACAGTTTCTAAGAAAATTTCAATTTTCCCTTTAAAGGTAATTTTTAAAACACATTGCTTGCAAGTATAAACTAAATCGCTTCAGTTTCCCGCATTATATTGCCAAAGTCATGTTTGTATGAACATCTATTAATCCCAATAGCATAGAAATTTGCAAAAAAAAAGTTCACTGTGACGTATACGTAATATTTTTTTTTTTTTTAAATTATTCATATAATTTTTGGTTAGATGATATTTCATACCCAATTTTTCAACAAATAGATAAAAAATCAACACATTTGTCTGCTTAAGGCTACAGACCAAAGAAAAATTAACAAATAACTTTCTAATAAAAAATCAATTCAGTACAAAACGGTTACTGGCTCTCAACTAAAACTGTCTAAAACAAAAAAAAGCTATGATTTTTTTTTTCTGGTATTAGGTTTGTTTTATTAATATTTTTTTACAGATAGTTTGTTTAATAAATTTTGTTCAAAAAATAGATTCGAATTTGTATCCCTAAGCAACTACTTCAGTTATGTAAATGGATCAAGAAACCCTTCATGAATAAAGATATTTTATTTTTAAAAAGGTACAAGTCGATAAATATCTTAAACACACAGAAAATTTATTGATTTAGTTCAAAAATTTTAATTTAGACTTGAACAAATTACATATTCCTTAGCCAGCCGCCAATATGTCTACTAAAAAATCGTCCCAAAATAGAATTCATCTATAACATTTAATTTGAAAAATTTATTAAGAAAAAAAAAAAAACTGGTTCAAACTTTTTTATCTAGATAAATTTAGATGGGTATGGCCTCGAATATTTAATTCGATTAATTTAATTTTTTGTTGTTGTATCTCCCGAAGTGTTAAAAAAAATATCTTTTATGGTGTGAATAACATTTAACTTTCATACACCATTAAAAATGAAATACCAACAACAAGAAAAAAAATTAACAAATTTAAAATTAAATTCAATCAACCGTTTAAAATCGGTCCCATATATTGGATAGAATTTTTTTTTTTAAATATAGATTTTGTCTGTTTATATTTATAGAAAACCAAAATGTGTTTAATTAGTTGTGTTAACTTAAGGCATTCCAAGTGTGATTCTGTGAATCAGGGAGGCTTGTGTGTAGGAATTTTGTTTTCCTTATTTTTTGGCAAGTCTTATGACAGACATTTGGTTATTTACAAAATAAAAAAAAAAAAAAACTTAATTAATATTCCAAATGGTGCTAATTTTTTGTTTTGTTCTTTATTTGGAAGCAGAGAAAAATAACACTTTTTTTTTTTTTTGATAAATTGATGCTTTGCTTGTGGGATATAAGTTCACACGTCCTTCACTACGCTTAAATTTTTGTGTGTGTTAACTGATTGACGTCAATATCGATATTTCTGAATTAGGACCAAAATGTTTGCTTTTCAAAATCGTGTTTTTGACATTTTATCAAAAGATTAATGTGCCTTTAGCCTAATTTAAGTACATTTATCTGGTTTTTCTATTTTTGGGGAAATTTGGGACATATTTTTTTAATAACAAAAAGTTTATTTTGAAAAATAAACAAAAACAAGTGAGTAACAAATTGCAAATGCTTAAACAAAAATCGGAACTTAAACTTTTTAGAAATTCGTTTTGAGCAATCGGTGCATAGCACAAGGACACTTACAACGACTTCTTGAGATATGTTATAGAGCTGGGGCTGCTATTCCGATAGCTGCTATTAATAGCTGCTCTTTTTGTATGCTGCTCACTGCTCTTTAGGACACCCCTAGAAATGTAATCGCCGAAATTCTTTGTGTATAAGGCCCATCCCTGATTCAAAAATCCGCTTGACTTGTCTTCTATAATGCAAGGATTCACAAAGTGCAAGGATTTAAAAAAAAAGTGTCCATGCATGATTTTTTGTCCCAAGTTACATGCACACTTTTGAGAAAGATATTAAAGTGTCACTAGGTCCCTCCACGGGTAAAAAACATGCGCCTCTGAAAATTTCAAGTCTCTAATCACCGATAACAATTCACTTTAATTATTTCCTTCAAAGAAACAAAAAAAAAAACAAGATCGAAGACGCCTTTCTTTTCAGCTTAGCCTAAAATAGCATGCAAACAATGATGATCAACATCAATTAACTAAGTAAAGTAGGTTGGTTGATCTTTCTATACAGCTTGAACTTGAAAATTATTCCACTAAGCGAAACCAAGTCTGTAGTGTTATCAGTACTAGTCCCACATTGTAATTTTTTTTTGTATGTCTCATGTGAGAGGGTGTATTTTTGTCTATATACATGTCTATTGGTCTGTCTGACAGATAATAATATTTTTGTTCATTGAAATTTTACTAAGTTATAAATTTATTGACAGACAACTGACCTCAAAAAATTAATACACCAACCCAACAACAATAAACGAGTTAAAATTGTGTGCCAGCTGGGGCCTGTAATGGAAATACTACTATTGATGACAGTCGCGTGCGATTATGATGATGACAAATTTTTCATTGATCGTTATTTTTGTTGTTGTTATTAATCTGCGGGGTAGAATAGTATTGTAGGTAGGTTATAAGGTTTTTAATGAAACAATTTTGTGGACTATAAAAATAATGTAGGCCAGGGTTAGATATGATATTCATCATTATTTGTTGTTATGTTTGAAACCTACAATAAGAATTTTACATTAATTAGTCCAATGGTAAATTAATGACATTAAATGAAATTTATTCGTTGAGTATATCGTTCTTAGACATAAAGTAGAAATTGAAGCTAAAACGTCGATACTGAATGTTGCAGTCTGCCCTTGGGCGCCATTTTAAAGACATTGCAGAAATAGAGATGTGCCTCGGGTATATACCAATCGGGTGGGTATTTATATATCGGTATTTACCGGGTTTATACCGGGTAACTACCTAAATCGTGGGTATATACCCAAAATGAGGGTATTTACGATTTACAGGCGAATATGAAACATGACATGCCCTTTAGAACGTTTTCAATCAATATTTGTATTTTTAATAAGCTCTTATTAGCTTCACTTGTAACAAACAAACTAACTAGCAACGTAATAAAATCGAAGAAGTTAATTTTGACCGACTTCCGATTATCATATCAGATATCAAGCTGAAACTTTGTACACATATAAATGTAGTTCAGACGTCAACACAATATTTTGGTGGTCAGGGGAGGGGCGTTGGTGAGTCGAAACACCCCAAATCAATTTTTACCTGCAACTTATTGTAACAAACTGAAGCTTAGAAACATTGAAACATTCCAAATCAATTTAATGGACAAAAATCTTGGAGGCTTATACATATACAACCGAAGTCGAATTTTGCTTACTTTCAATAATGATAAGGATAAAAAGTTAAATTATAAGTTTTAAAAACAACGCTTTTATCACTCTTTATAAAAACTATAAAATTATTTTGTTAATTTATGTCAAATAGTTAGTTTTAACAAAACAGAAAGCGCTTTGTTCATACTTATTAATAAAACTACACACAACCAAAATGCGCTTTATGCTTTTTGATCTAACCATTTGAGATAAGTTAGATCCTGATTATCCCAATAGTAACAAAAAGTACGTTTTTTCTTGACTGTAAAAAAAAATATTTTTTTTCAAAAACCCACTAGATTTTTGTTTGAAATTTATTGAAGATTTCAAAACACTCCTTAATTTTCTTGTGCAATCAGCGGATGCTGATTTATTGATGGGTAAAGACAAAAAGATCCTTGCACGTTCAAAATTCGATATTTCAGCGTCGAAATCAAACTTTAAAAAACAAAATTTAAGCTGAATAAACAAGTTATCCGATCCATACTGTGGTTTGGAAAGATTTTTTCCAAGTTTTTAGACAAAAGAAAAAAAAAACGGAAAAATTTCGATTTTTTTTTGATTCAATACGATTGAGCCGAACATGTAGCTTGAACAAAAATTCACTATGATTTCTTAAAACTAGAAAGTTTGAGCCATATCTTTTTTAAATTTTAAAACGACCATTTTTAAGGGAAATATTACTGCCACTAAAAAAAACCTCAACAATTTTGGAATTTTTCTTTTGATCCGTTAATTCTTTCCGCTAGTGTCTTTAATTAAATAAAACTTTTTCTATATATACATAGAGCCTTTTCAAGAAACCAAACAATAATAAAAGTGGGCGTGTCAGTGCCCGGATTTTGCTTAAATTACTTAAAATATTTTTTCTTGCTCATAACTCTGAAACTCAATGACTTTAAACATTAATTGCGGCGCCCTGTTGGACTTCCGGAAGCATTTTTTTTGAACATTTGCACTATTTAAACCATAAGAAATATTTCCAGAATTTCAATCGGACTCAACTATTGGCTTTTGAGGTCGCTGATGTAGTTAATTTAGCTGATGTAGTTGATTTAGTAGCTCTCAAACAGGGCCGTGATGACAAACAATCGAATTTGTAGCGATTATAAGTAAATACCCGTATTTACCCTCGTTTTGGTAAATACCCGGTATATACCCAGGGTATAAACCCACAAATGGTATATACCGGGTATTTGCCCATCGCTATGCAGAAATGCTTTTTCAAAATTCTCAGTATCCCTTTTAACTCTTCTACGATATTTATTTTTTCGCTTTCCGAACCTCATTCCTGCTATTGCATCTCTCTATTTCCTCGATTGCTCCTTTTTCAAGTATGTCTTTGGCTTATTGACTGAAACTTAAGATATCTCGGCCAATAAAAGAGATATCGAAAAGATTTAAACAGCTTTTGAAAGAATAAAATATGTTCTCATAGACACCGTTACAAATTTGTTTATAATGAATTATCCCACATAAAAACATAACCTCGAAAACAGCCAAAATTAAGCTATTTTGCTTTTTATAACGGTAATATTTCAAAAACGGAGGCCAATCAAATTTTTCTGACTTTGGATTCGTGTTCAGCACCCCAAAAACCTCTAGAAAAGTATATTTTGGTTCTTGTGGCAAAAAAAAGTTAAATTTTGTTGAAAAGTGCTATTAAAAATAAATATTCGGCAAAGTTTAAACATGCATAACTTTTTTTCTTATGAATTGAACTAAAATTTTCTTTCAGATAATGAAAGATTATAAAATTTTAAATCGAATATAAGAAAAATGGTTTTCCTACATACTCCAAAAGTTAGTAAAAAATGCAATTGTTTATAACAAAATCAATTATTTATAAATAATTTTTTTTTTAATTTTTTTTTTTAAGTAAATTGTTGTGTGTACAATTGGTAATATGTGTACCAAGTTTTATTTATTTTTATCATTTCATTACTGAGATATAGCCATTTTAACAAAAAGACCTGAAAAATTTCATTTGTTTATAACTTTTAACAAAATTGAAATTTTTTCAAAAATACTTTGGAATATTATTTTTAACATAAAAATCTTCCAATATATACAAAAAAAAGTATCAAATTCGAGAAATCGGTTTTAGGTGGCCCACTTGAGAAAATTTGACTCAAACAAAAATAAACAAAAATAAACAAAAAAAAAAAAAGTTTTTGAAATCAATTACAAATGTGCATTAACTTACAGCAAAAGATTGCTAGGCAAGCAGAGGCTACAATGATAAATTTCATTTTTTAAACTTTTAAAAGTAACTCGTATTTGGTTACTATGTATCTGGTATGGTTTCTATGAAATTCAGAATTGTTTATATAGCAACAAGAAATCATTAAAACTAACTTTATTATTTTTTTTATTTGTTTCTAAAATAAGTCGTGACTATTTTTGCAATAAAATTCTATATAAATAGGAGTTCTACATACATTAAAAAATATTAAAAACAATTATAATTGAATTTTTTTTTTTAAATGTAATGAGTTCATTATTCTCTTACTTTAAAAATGTTAAGTTTTAAAAAAATTATATTTGTAGTTTTTGGCAATATTAATTCTAATGTATGCATCTTTTCCTTATGCCTCAAAAGTGATAAATTGTTAGTAAGTATAAGTATATCTATCTTTCTTTAAAAAATGACAAATCGAAAATTTCACAAATTCATAAATTTTTTCAAGAAATGTTTTAAAAAATAATATAAAATTTGGTTAAAAAGTTACAAAAAAACATCTCTTTAAATGGTTTTTCTTTAAAACCATGCCATTATGCCATTAGATTTCTTGTATAACAACGAATTTTTTAGAGACAAAATTTTGAAAGTCGTTAGACCCTATTTTTTTTTTTTGTTAATTTTTAATAGAATTAAAAAATAATTTGATATGTTATAAAAAACGAAATTTAAACCGACACATAAAAATAAAGTTTCAATAAAATTATTTTGTTAATTTTCAAAAAATAGATTTTTTCAAAAAAAAAGAAATCAAAAATTGAACTGATTTAATTATAATTTGACCAATTATTTCAACTATTAATGTTTATGTTCAATCGGGCTCGTTTCAAAATAAACAAAAATTGAACTTTTTCTTAAATCTAAAAACGATTTTTTTTTCTTAATTTTTAAATTAAAGCTACTACAACGTTTCAGTATAAAAATTTTCATTGAGAAAGTTCTAATTCAAAAAAGCAAGTACCTAACAGCATTACGGTCCAAAAAAAAAATGTTTTTATTTCAAAAGTACGACCTTATTCGCCATATTGCATGTATTCTTTTTAATTTAATGATAATGATTTAAATTCGATAGTTCGACAAAGTATGATAAAATTTTCCCCTATGTTATAAAATTGAATGACCTATAAAGCATTACAAACAATTCTTAGAATCAAATTTTCTAACGCAACACATTGGAACTTTTCAAAATCAGACTTTCAATATCACTCTTCTTCGTATCTGATGCTGATTTTGAGAAGTCATTGTCCTTCTCGCTTTTTCGAAGAATTCTTCTGATCAATTCATCAGCGTTTTCGATGTTTCGGGTGTCAATAAACTCTCCTCTTTGCGCCAAACAATTTAAAATGCATGAAGGACTTACCCAATGCCACAAAAAAAAAAAAAATAATAACAAAATTTCTTTCTTCCATCTAACGGCTTAATTGTATTTCTATTGAATAATTCACAAGTTCGATCGAAATATTTCTTGTATTTTTGTGTCTACCTTCTGCGGGTTTATAACCCTAATTGATATATAGCCCCAATAAACTGAGACATTTAACAACAAAATAATTCATTGAATTGACAGTAAATAATATTGCGATGATAAGTACCCCTTCGCTCTTCTTAAAACATATAAAATGACACAATCACAGACCGCTATGTATTTATATGTGAGCTTCCAATCAAAGAGACCCAATGAACTCGCTCCAGACCTTTCTTTCGAACAAAAAACCACAACAAATTGAATAAATATTCCTTCTTCTCGATTGCTGACTATCGAATCGAATTGACGTCAATATACACGAATTGAACTCATGTCTACAATGCAGTCTATAAAGATACCCTCCAAAGAGCTCTCTTCAAGGCGACATGATGCCTTATTCCAGCCACCCGCCACCAACAACGCAACGACTACCAACGACGACGGACAAATGGCTGGTTAGCAACATATAAAAAAAAAAAAGCAAGGGTTGACAATCGCGCTCCTTCTTTTCATTGAAATTCGAGAATGCAAAATAGATTCTTGTTGTCGGACGAGATGTTTTGGATGCATTTCATTTTGCAATACAAATAATTAGAATACAGTCTCTATGGGATGGCGGCCTTGTTTCGAAAATGATTTTGAATGTCCTATGGGAAGCCAAGTCAATGACCACAATACTGCATATTTTACGGTCAAGGCCGTAGGTAGTAGGAAAATAATTTTCAAAAAATTAGAGCTTTAAGCCTGCCTAACTTTCTCGAGTAGGTCTTTTCAAAAAAATTTTGTAAGATATTTAAAAAACATCGTACAATCAACAAAATCTTCTACTACCTTTTTTTTAACTAAAAAAAAAAAATTATTATTAATAAACGAGACGGAATGCATCCTTCATTTATTTTGAAGAGCCCATTTTGCATCCACCCCCTCAACCCCTTCAAATGAGTACTGCCATGTCTTGTGGTTGCATGACCAGAAGTTATTATTGCAATCAGAGATATATAACTTTGTGTATGGAGCAAATCGAATATTGAAAATGCATTGTTGCATAAATGGAAATTGCCACAATTTTGCCTCAAGTCTATTAGTGCCAGGCGAAATCTAGACGAAATGTCACAACCTTAATAAATAAAGAGATACGAGGTTTTGTGGTTAGTTCACAGTTGCATTATATTGAATTCTGATTGATTCGCTCGTGGAGGTATTGAAATGTTTTGTACTTTTGGATAAAATTTCATTTTATTGACCGCAAATTATTTTGTTAAAAATTAATTAAATACTTTTATTGGAATATTAGACATTGTTACATTTTTTAATTTTAGAAAGGATATGTATTTTCGTAAGAATTTTGCTATTGCGAAAAAATTCAGTCCCAGTCTGTCTCTTTCAGTCAATCATTCTGTCAGGATGTCTTGGACAAAAAATAACTGTAGGTACCTATCGTATACCAATTTTGGAAAAGTTAAATTTTCTCAAAAACGACTCCAACGATTTTGATTGAAAATATTCGAGTAAAAGTTTTTAGACTAGGTTTATCTTTTTATGAAGTAAAAAGTTTCTTTTTAAAAATCGTTATAAACGGTACCTTCCATAGAACGGTTTTTTTTTTTTTAATTTCTAACTACATATCTCCCATGTTACTGGTTCAATTTCAACAAATTTTTTGCTTAAATCAAAATTTTCAAAAATTACATTTTTTTTCGAAAAAATTGAATTTTTTTAAACTTCGGCTTTCTCTTAAAAAAAAAACTATTTATTCTTTTTTTAAAAGAAATAAACTAAATACTTTTTTGGATCTTAATTTCATTTTTAATTTACAACACTTGTTAAAAAAAAAAACATTAAAAAAAAAACTGAATTCTTCTTCTTCCTTTTTCTCGGCGCTGTTATGATCTCGATGTCGAGGGGATCATAAGAACTATCCCACGTAACTGCTTCACACTAGTGATCCGCCTGTCGGGTTCGCCGGGTTGACCTCAGAAATCGGCGGCAAGCCTCCCGGTTTTGTATTGTTCCATTTCTAAGGCCAACTGAATGCTGGTGGTTTTGCATTTGCTTGTACCAGGAGTTTTTAGGCCTACCTTTCGTTCTATTTCGTGTTGGAACATTGTATGATATTGCTTTTTTGACGGGGTTCTCAGGATCTCTCCTTTGAACATGGCAATACCAACTGAGTCGGTCGTGTTCAATTTTTTGGGAGATGGTATTTTTAACATGAAGGCTTCCTCGGATCTTTGTACTTCTAATTCTATCAAGCTTTGTTACTCCTGCTGTCATGCGAAGCATCTTCATCTCAGCTGCCGTTAACTTACTCTCATACTTTTTGTACATTGTCCAACATTGTGGACCGTATGTGAGTGCTGGACGCACAACTGCGGTGTAGAGCCTTCCTTTCAGCTTAGGGGGCATTTTTCGATCACAGAAGATAGCAGAATTTTCCCGCCACTTCATCCACCCTACGCTTACGCGATGATTGATATCGTCATCACAAGTACCTTCGTTATTTATCATAGACCCCAGATATTTAAACTTTTCACACTTGGGAAGCACTACACCATTCAAATAAATGTCAGGAATAGGCCTGTGTGGATCAGAAAATGGGCAGCATAGGTATTCTGTCTTTTTCGCGCTTATGCGGTACCCACTACCTTCTAGAACATCCACCCATACATCAAGTGCTCGTTGCAGGGATATCGGGTCTTCACTTATGATGGCTCCATCGTCAGCAAAGAATAACTGATGCACTTTTGGGTCCGTCACTTTGCCTTCGAGCAGGTAATCAAGAACGGTAATAAAGAGCAGAGGACTCAAGACGCTTCCCTGGTGTACACCTACTGTGATTTCGAATTCTTCGGTGACTCCAGCTGCACATCTTACTTTAGTTACTGCTCCATCATACATGTCCATAATTATCCGCACATAGGTTTCCGGAACTCCTCGTTGTCTGAGGGCCACCCATATCAGATCTCGTGGTTGTCGATCGAATGCTTTTTCAAAATCAACCAATACCACATGCAAATCCTCCAAGGAATCTCGATGTTTTTCCATAATGATTCTTATACTCTGGATTGCATCTGTGGTTGATTTACCCGCAACAAACCCGCACTGGTCATCAGATAGCCTTATTATTTTTCGCAGTCGGCTACCCAAGACTCGCTCAACGATCTTCATGGTGTGTGGAAAAAAAACTGAATTGAAGTTGGTAAAAAAATAAATACTCATTTGTCCATCTTTAAATTTTTTTTGCGAAAGGAAATTCAACGTAGAATCCGATAAAACTATTAAGAACTTTTTTATTAAAAGGATTAATCATTCCTTAAAATTTATTTAAACTTTTATATTTTGCTTAAAACAATTTGATATGTTGTGTGGTCCCATAATGCGGCAATATGTTTTGAATCAATTTTCAAAGTTTAAACTTTAAAGTTCATTGTGGCGTATATGTGCAATATATTTTTAACCCATCAATATTGATTGTTTACTGATTTCCTATCAAACATCAAAATTTGTATACTTATTTGTCATTATACTTTGAAAAATCTAACACTCACACGCTGAAGAAATTTGGTAAGAACCTAGTTCGATTTTTCTCCGTATGTTTTCTCCGTATGTTGATTTTTTTTCCAATTTTATTTTTCAGCTTGATCATGATTAAAAAAACATCAAATATCAACATGAGAACAAAAATTCCTGGCAAAACCCATGAGATAAAAAAAATATCTTTTTTACTATCTTACTATCGCTTGTGATTCATAAATTAAATTACCTACTTAGAAAATTTACAACTTAAAAAGCAAATATTTTGTTTTTAGTTTTTTTGTTCACACTTTTTTTGCTTCACTCGTAGTTTGGTAAATATTTTTATACTTTGAAGATTTCTTTTCTGAGAATTTATTGAAAACTGAGAAAAGTAATGCTGCCGCTAAGAAAGTTCATTTCCTGAGGTTAAACATATAAAAATGAGCTAGTAATTGATTTTAACTAGAATTTTTGTTGCCGTCACATCCTCAAAACTATATCTTAAACACTGATTCATTGAATGATAAAAATAATTACAAATGGGAAATAAGAGAATGGCGAACACCAGAATCTCAAATGAAGTAGATCGAAAAGTTTCGAACGAAAGATAACGAAATAACAACTTGATGAATATTGCCAAGAACTTATATAGAAAACAATTTCTTCTTTGGTCAAGACTATGATTCAAAGGATCAAAATTTTAAAAATAACCAAACTTAAAAACCAAATCATTCCATGACGTAATTTATGTATATAACTTCCAGTAAAAACTTTCTGGCCTCAGTTACAAAATCGTGTGATATGTATCTTATTTCTCTGCTTCCAATAAAAATTCAATCTTTCACTTTTACGTACTGCGATCCCTGATTCGGTATTTGAAGTCATTGTCCCTTGGATTTCTTGTGATCGATTGGTATCGTCATTTCATATACAAACTTCAATAACGCGGGTGATGGCAATAAACTTTCCTTCTCCATGCCATTAAATTAAAATTTATGAAGGAATTACCCAATTCCACAAAGAAATTGATGAAAAAAACATTTTTGTGCAAATCTAACAAAAAACAATTGAATTTTGTATTGAATAATTCAAATGGAATTTTTGGGGGAATTATTAAATTTTGTTCTGATTTTTAAGTTTGTTTTCTGTACAGACTTCCGAAGAGTTCAAGGTATCTAAGATGAACTGTCCTATTTTATGACAGAGAAATTCAAATATTAAAAATTCAAGTGTCCGTCTCATGGACTTTTTTTTTTATTAAATTCGAAAAACATTTGAAACCGTCTGTGTTTTCAAGGTCTTAATCTTAAAAGTTGCAAATAAGTTTCAAATCATTACAAAATTAATTTCAAATTTATTTTAAATCTATTCAACATTAGTTTAGAATTAGTTGAGATGAAAATCCTGAAAACCAAAATCCCCAAAACCTAAAATCCCGAAAATCCAGTAAATCAAAAATCCAGAAAATTCAAAACTCAGAAAGTCCAGAATGTTAAAGATCCAAAATTCTGAAAACCCAAAATCCCGAAAATCCAGAATCCCGAAAACCTAAAATCCTGAATGTTATCCCGAAATCCCGAAAAATTGTATAGGTATTTCGTTTTCGAAAAAATAATTCTAAGTGTAAAGTTAACCCTTTCGAACCCAAACTATGAATATCAATATTAAAAATTTTTCTTTAGTATTTTATCGTGTCAAGAACATTAAAACTAAGAAATATGAATAGCAAAAAGTTATTTTCCAAAATAGTAAATAGCAAAACTAATGTGTTACTCTGTGTTACCGCGGTCTGTGACCACTAAAAACAGCCGGACAACTGAGAAAATATTTTTTTATATAATAATAATGTACCTATACTACTTCTTCTAAACTAAAAAACAAAACACTTTCTGGATTTACATTTTTTATAAACTTTATAAATACATTATTTTCAAAATTATGACCATATAAAAAAAATTGTGAATTTCAGTCCCTTTTGTGATAAAAAAGAATTAAAAATATGATATTTGACTAACTTTTTGTAGAAATCCAGTAACTAGAAATTATTACCTTTCAATTAAGCCATCGAACCTAAAAAATTATTTAATGGAATATATTTTTACGAATTATTAAATATTATGTTACATGAGAGTAACGCTGGGTTCGAAAGGGTTAAGAAGTCAAGGCATACAAAACAGTATTACTGTATAGTTCCTTATGCATATGACTATTTGTTAAACTAAATTTTCAGTGAACAGACAATTTTAAAGAAGTTTGGATTTTCCGGATTTTGGGTTTTTAAATTGTAGGTACCTAAGTTTTCGATGTTTTGGTTTTTCGCAATTCTAGGGTTAATGGATTCAGAATTTTTGTGATTTTCGGGATTCTGTGTTTTCGGGAATTTCGAATATCAGGATTGTGTCTGTCACCTGTATAAAATTTTTTTCTAGACTGTAAGTTATACACGGTTAAAAATTTTTGTGTAGATTCTAAAATTTGGGTTACATATGAGGCAGCACCAAATTTTATTTAAATTTAATACTTGTAATGTATTACTTTTAAGATTAATACAAAATGTATTGAAGTTTATTTTTTTATATTAAAAATCAAGGACGTTTTCCTTAGTTTAAAGTTTCAGGTTATAATGATTATTCTTTCTTTTTCTTTTTCTTCTTTATTATTTTTATTTTCTTTCTTTCTTCTTTAAAATGAAACAAAACATTTTTGAAAGCGATTATTCAACATAAATATAATAATGGTGATATTATTACCTCTTATATTTTTTTTTTCACAAACTATGTGAAGTAAAATCTTATTGCCGATAAAATTTTGTAGGTAATTCATACATTGCACTTTGAAAAAAACACAAAGCGTATTTAAATTAGTGCAAATTCAGTTTTATTTATTTATTTTTTTTTTTTTTTCAGAAAAAAGGTTACCATTTTTCTGAACCAAAATCGTTTTATAAAGGTTCTTTTCCAGGTAACGATGACCCTTAATCAAGACACAAAATAATTTCTTTCTTTTTTAAAATTGCTTCCATTTTCGTTTATGCTTTTAATACGAGTGATTAAAATATAATTTTCTTCTTAAAATTTTAATTTAAGTGCAAAGAAATTAATTTTAAATTAAATTTTTTTTATATATTAGTTTTTTTGACTACATTTTGTATAGCCCAGGGAAATTAGTAAATTAAATCGCATTTTTCGCGGGACAAAATTTTTTTCATGGAATGGGTTCGGGTGGTTGTCCTTATCATAAAAGTCAATTTGTTGGGATAATTGGAGGTTGGGAACAGCCGCCATCTTGGAAAAGAGATTGGTATCGTTTTTATTGAATAGCTCCATTGTTATTCATTTTAACAAAAAATGACAAAGGTAAGACTTATTAACAATAAAATTATCTAAAAAATGATATAAAAAACAATTCCGTGAGTTGATTAAATAAAATTTTATAGTTTGTCAAAGTGCGGGTTTGTATCGCAAGGTTGGGACAAAATGACATTTGCTCATATATCTGACGAACTTTTGATTTATCTGGATAATTCTTCAAGAATGAATTATAGTACTTATAATTACCTATAAAATGAGCCCACAATCGTTATTCTAACCATCGTATTGTAGAAGTAATCTAACTCCGAAACTCTCCATGTATTAGTCAAAAGTGAGAAAAAAGCTAGTTTTTTGCTAGTAGGCCGAGAAAATTTTGGGAGTAGAGGTATAACCAAAATATAAGTACGTAGTTTTGCAGCCATACGCGTGTAAGTGTCGATTTCAAAGGTCTGACAACTCTAATTTTGTGCTTTATACGGTTTTTGGGGGGTTAAATAACGTACCTAAGTTTTCCAGTTAATGTGAATGGGCTAAATTTATACTAATTGTAATTATAAATATACAAGCTGATGCTTTATTATTTTTCCTAAATCTGGACACTTCAATCTCGGCGATCGGGTTAATAGAACTCACGATATAAGCTTTTTTAACTAACCATATCAGGCTTTTCAATTCAAATAAACAAACAAAAATCTAAACAAAAAAGTCTCTAAAACATAATCGCATAAACGTCTTATATCTTGAGTTCTATTGGTCACATTCTCAAGATTGTGGTGTCTAGATTTAGCAAAAATGATAGAGCATCAGTTTTTATATTTATAATTTCAAATAGTATACATTTAGCCCATTCACATTAAGTGGAAAACTTACGTTATTTAACCCCCCGAAAACTGTATAAAGCACAAAATTAGAGTTGTCAGCCATTTGAAATCGATATTAAGACGCGTATGGCTGCAAAACTGCGTACTTATATTTTGGTTATAACTCTACTCCCAAAATTTGCTCGGCCTTATAGCAAAAAACTAGCTTTTTTCTCACTTTTTACTAGTACATGGAGACTTTCGGAGTTGGATAACTTCTACAATATGATGGTTACAATAACGATTGTGGGGTCATTTTATAGATAATTATAAATACTATAATTCATTTTTGAAGAATTAACCAAACAAATCAAAAGTTCGTCAGATATATGAAAAAATGTCATTTTGCCCCAACCTTGCGATACAAACCTGCACTTTGACCAACTATAAAATTTTATTTAATCAACTCACGGAATTGTTTTGTATATCATTTTTTAGATAACTTTATTGTTAATAAGTCTTACCTATGTTTTTTTTTGTTAAAATGAATAACAATGGAGCTATTCAATAAAAACGATACCAATCTCTTTTCCAAGATGGCGGCTGTTCCCAACCTCCAATTATCCCAACAAATTGACTTTTATGATAAGGACAACCACCCGAACATATTCCATGAAAAAAAATTTGTCCCGCGAAAAATGCGATTTCATGCCCATATTTTGACTAATTTCCCTGAGCTAGTAATTGAAAGTAATAAAAAATATATAAAAAAAATCGCAAGTATCAAAACTAATTTTTTTTTGTATTGAAAAAGGCTTAATTCTAAAGGTTGTACCTGTAGGTACCTATTAAAAATTACGACAGAATTCTTAACCGTGTACCAATAAGTTTCGCATCTATACAAGTAAGTTTCAAATTGGTTGCAAACCAGTTTGAACTCAAATCAAATCAAATTAGCTTCAACAGATTTTAAATTAAAAAATATAACAGCATACGCAAATGACCTAATGTGCTGTTATTAAATCAATTAGAAAAAAAAAATTATTGTTCGAAATTTCAAAATAAAAATTTGTTTCATAATTCATAGAACAAATCTCAAGCTCTCCAACTAATCCAATCTCGCAATGAAAACCCCAGAGACTAAAATTTATGTTAAATTTGACATTCGTATGCTCTAAATAAATCCCAACAAGATAAGCTTCAGCAATAAATTAATTAACTTTTGAATGAAACGTGTTTATTCCCCCCACGAAACCTTCTGAAATCTAAAAATAGGAGAAAATATTGGCTTGCATTTGATGAGAACGTGCATTTAAATTTATATTTTAAGCTACAAAGTATCAAGCGCAAAAAACCGCGCAAGCAATTAAAGCCTTATCAATCCCAATTAAACTCTCAAGCCTCAAGCATTATTCTCGTGTCGGTCGTCGTCATTTTATGCATCCAATCAAATCATGAAAGATTTTGGGCGCCATTTCAGTACAGTCTCTATTTGAATATCGTTACCATCTTAATCATGACACGGAGCCCCATTGGCGCCAGTTTGACAACAATGAAAAGACAAAAAAAAAAAAAAAAAAAAAACAATTCATGAAAACAAAAATTTAAATAAAAAAATAACAAACAAAAAAAGCTAAAAATGTTTTTATTATCTTTAATGGATGCGCGTAGCAGATCGTTTGAGTCTCAATTACAGAACTGTCAAGCATTTGAATTTGAACACACATTATATTTGATATCATCGGGCACTCTCTGTTCACTGTTTAATAATTATTTTATTAAACGAAACGTAACATCTAAAGGCTTCCTGTCCCACAGACATGAGACATCATTTAGTTCCAATTAAATGGCATTAGACTCACTCAGAATCTCTGTGTAGTGTCTCCTCTAGGTCATTCCCGCTGTGCCTCAAGATCGCCACCGCCCTTCTATTATGTGTGTAGCTGTAGATGAATGCAAAAATATTTATTTTTTTGTTTATAGTTTTAATTTCTTGGAATTTTTGCACGAGAATCTATTTTATCTTCATGGTCCGTCCATCTTCGTTGAGTTCAGTGCAACCATTTATACTTACATAAACCAAATAATTTATTAACGTGTCGACAATTTTTCTGGGGGCGTTTGTTTGTTTGTTTGAATCTTTTTACTTGATTTATTTTATTTTTAATTTGTATATGCAAGTGGCTGCTCCCTGGATGATTTTATGAGGGGGCGTTAATACGATGGGTTCGTTTAAAAAAATAAATGCAAAATTCTAAAAAAAAAATGGGATTAAGAAATTGTTTTAACTTTGTATATACAAGTGAGTACTCATAGTAGAAGATCTCGTCATAGAACGACCTACCAGTTGAGAGTTAAGTACATTTTTATTAAAGGTAGTGTCTATAGAAACAGTTTGCTTTTGGGTTGCCTAGCGATAGCCTGTCGGCTTAGTGTTGCCACGTTTAAAAATTATTTTTTTCAGTTTTTTTCTTTTCGATTACGTGACCTTGCTAAAATGGCATGTCTTCAAAGTGTAAAAAAATGTTATGTCTTGAGTTGATACCTTTTTGTTAACAATGATGAATTTAGAAAAATGTCAAAAAGCTATTTTCCTTCAAGGAGAAAAAGGACCACCGAAAATCAAGCGGATTTCGGATTAAATAAATCAGATTTTTGCATGTTTTTATCCAAGCTGACTTCCGTCTTAAATTAAGCGGACAAATCTTCTTAATTTCGTGAATATGCGAATATTAAAGAAATCCACTTAATTTAAGCGGAAAACTTTCTTACTTTTATGTGGAGACATTTTAATTAAAAAAAAGTACTGGCAGCCACTAGAGATCGATCCTACAAGTGTTGGGTTAAGTTTAAAATTCATATTAAAATGAAATGAAGATCACCTTAAATTTAACAGAATTTAAGCGGATTCTTTTAATATTAGATCCTTCTATTATAAGAGGGTGGGATGTAAGGTGGTTATCATTTTGTTTTAAGGTGTCCTTTTTTTCTCCTTTTAATAAAAAGTTTGTATTGGAGTCGACAGATATTGTAAATACGTTACTTTTATACTTATTTATATGAACTTTTCTATAGTAAATACATTTGTATTCTTGGCTTTAAGTCTACAATAATAATAAATTCATTGTAAATATGTATATGTCAATCAAAAATATAAATAATCTACAACCCAAGATATGAACGCTTAAAAGACAAAACCGTCACATTTGATGTTTGAGAAATAATTAACCAAAAATTAAAACGAAATGTTATGGTAGTAATTTTTATGCTTTTATGTCATACAAAATCAGCACAACTAAATCGTTAACGACTAAATTGTTAATGACATTAGAAAGATTTTGATTCAACGTATTACTTGCTCTACAGGGCAATTATTGGCTTCGTGTCGAAAAAAAATCTGTAAAACGAATTTTTGAAAAAGTATGAAAAAAATGGTTTTCTTTACCAAACTGAATCCCAAAAATTATAACAGTTACAAATCTGAAAAAAAAAATCTAGTTGATAGCTACAGCTATAAGGTATGAGTCTGTAAGGTTTCAAATCTTTGAAGCAAATAGTTTGGCTGGAATTTAAAATTTATCGTACAAGGTCCAAAACCCCATGTTATTTCCATAAGAATCTTCAACCGGCACGGGTTAGAATTATTTCAGGGACCTGAAACTTGGGAAATATTTTTTTTATTTATTTCCAACAAAATAAGCGCTTGGAAGCAAAGAAATTCCATAACGAAAAGAAAAAAAAATAACGACCACCCTAATGTATACATCGCAAAATAAAATATACTCTTTTTTTCTGTGTTTTTTATCTTTCGTCCTTTTTTCTTAAATTTGTTTCAACCAAATCTTGCATTGTTTACGAGAAAAAATTCAAGACGTGCATTTTATTATTTTTCTGTCTCTACATTTTGAACAAAAGGGGTATTTTTTAACAAAAAATTATCAATAACTTTTCTGTTTGTAGCGAGTCAAAACAAAGTTGTATAACAGAGTTGTAGAACATTTTAAGGTGAACAATCTTTTTCGGAAGTTTTTTTTTCAAAATTTTGATAAAAAGTTCTCTAAACTTAAAAATTTTCGTTTTTTTTTTACTTTTTTTGGCTTGTAACTTTTTTAATATTCAGAATATGGAAAAAGTCTTCTCAATATAAAGCAAAATTCAACTGTCTACGTTTTTTCTTTTACGTAAAATGAAACAGAAATCGAGATATTTAATAAAAACTTAAATTCAATATGGCGACCAAAAGGTGAATTTCACGAGAGTGAAAAATTAAGGGTTATGAATGATATCACTGTGATAGTTCAAAAAACCGACAGAGGGCTCTCATGTCTACTAAAGATAATTCGAGTATGCTGAATACGATGGCGTTCTCAGTTTTTCTGGATTAGGTCTAATAAGAAAGATTTTTGCGTTTGAAATTTTGTTTGCACATGCCAAAAATGAAGGTATAAAACACCATATATTTTCCAATTCTTGATTTTGTATCGATGTAAAATGATGGAAAATCTATTTTTTGGAAGGATAATACGTAAAACAAGTTATTTGAAAAAAAAACGTCGACTTTTTTTTTCCCTTTTACTAAATTTTTTAACTATAAAGGTACAAATTTATACGAAAATTCAAAAAATTTTTGTACACACCTTTTATTTATTATGTTAGTACTCTGGAATATTATACATATGTAGATGTAGATATTTAATTACAAAATCAGGCATGGTATCAATATTTTTATTTAAATTTTTTTTAAGTTCAAAAACAATTTTTTTTTCTTAAGGTTCAATCCTTTGGGATTCACTCTTTCACAAAAAAATACTCTTGAATATCCAACTTTCATTATAAAAAAGAATAAGTTAAAAACTTTAACTATCTCACTGTTTAAAGTGCAACTTACTTTTAACATAAACTGTAATGATTTGTTGAAAATCACAAAAGTTGCCGTAACTTTTTCGGAGTTTCAAAAAAACTTGCTCATACTTTCAGACATGGCCGATCGTACCAAAAGCCCCTTTTTTCATATTGCAAGTTTTGCCAGTTTTATTTTTTGTCATACAACATAGTAAGAAAACGATTTTGCCCCCCACTTCCCCTACATATGTATTGCGTTAAAGCATTTTGTAATTTTTTTATTTTATAAACTAAAAATTTGAGAAAAAAATATGGTTTTACTGCTACTTTTTTACTCTTAAGCATAACCAATATTGTAGGTAGGTAGGTTCTACCTATTCGTATTTGTAAACAAAGCCATATTCTATCCCGAAACACAAGATCAAATCGTTGCCACCGAGTGCTGCATTTTAATTTAAGTAAAACGAAAAATACAAGAAAAATTGAAGAAAAATCGACGTTTTTTTGCCATAAAATAATGATTTAAAATGTCATTTGACAGATTTTTTTTTCGATAACTTCTTTTACGAATAATACTTCTCAAAAAATAGATTTTCCGTCATTTTACATTGATAAAAAATTAAAAATTGGAAAATATATGGTGTTTTATACCCTCATTTTTGGCACGTGCAAACAAAATTTCAAACGCAAAAATCTTTCTTATTTGACCTAATCCAGAAAAACTGAGTACGCCATAGAGTTCAGCATACTCGAATTATATTTAGTAGACATGAGAGCCCTCTGTCGGAAAAAAAGTTCCATTTTCGAAAACAGTGTATTCAGCCAATTATTTTCTATCGAATGAGCAAAAAAAATTTGGTGGTGGTACAAACTCCTAGGTCACCCATACCTACGGTGACCATCCGTCCCGGTTTACCCGGGACTGTCCCGTATTTCTATAGCTTGTCCCGGGTTTTTATTCAAGAAACCCGGGACGTAGGTATAAGTGTCCCGTATTTTGTAATTTGTCCCGTGATTGTCCCGTATTTCCACATTCACTGGTTTTGTATTCAAAATTTTAAATACATTGTACGGGAAAACAGTGGTTGGAAAATAATTTTTTTCTAATTTTTCGAATAAAAGCATTAGTTTTTAAAAAATTTCTTCAATTATTTAGTTCCGGCTTGTTTTTGTCAGGTTGAAATGCAACACCAGAAAAAGTTTTTTTTTTCGAGGAAAGAACCCAGCTAAATTTCAAAACTTTTAAGGACATATTAAAAATTGAAAAATAAAATTAAAATGCTAAAAAAACAGTTCTCACAATTTTGATTAAAAAATATTTTTTAGAAGTTATTAACAGTACCTATTATAAAACAGTTTTCTTGATTTCTGATTCATGAAAACACATTTCATTATAGTTTTTTTTTAACAATGTGTTGAAAACGATCCAACAAATTTTCTATTTGTCCCGGGTTTTGCTCCTAGAAATATGGTCACCGTACCCATACCCATCATAAATGCACTGTACTAAGTTAGGTATGTATTTGACTCTAAGACATAAATAGTTACAGTAAATTTTATCGAAGTAATAAATAAATGTAACTTCAAAAGGCTGCGAATAGAAAATTGAATAATATTGGATTGGTATAAAATGGTAAATTGATTTATAGACAGGTACTTTTTTATTTTTTTTTTAGCATGTGATGTGCTAAATATGCGTTTTATGTTTTGTTCATTCAAATAACATATAAAAACAATAACATTTTTACGACTATCCACACATAAATGTTGAAAGAAAAAAAAAAAAACACCACGTAAACATCAGATTTCCTTTCAAGTTTTTACTGTGTCCATACCAAAAGAAACATTTTCTTCAAATAAAATACCCTCCCAAATAAACCCCTGACTCAGCTAAATACTTTACTTTATTATTTTTGTTTGATTTTCCAACGCAATTCAAAGATAACGATAAATCAGATTTTAACGACGTCATAAAAATTAAATATATGAAAAAAAAAAAAAAATCACACAGTAAATATTATCGTTGTTGAAATCTTGAAAAACCCTATCCTCCAAACACAGACATAGGGGAAGGTGGCCTAAAATGGCGCCCCTAAGGAAAATGTCCCATATCTGGAAAATAAGTAGCATTCAAACTTAAATGCTATATACTTTTAAAAGTTTAATGTATTACACCCACAAATTTTTTTGTTTTGCAAGTTAAAAAAATTCCAAAAAGTATTTAATTTTTTTAATTTTCCAGACGTCTACAAATTTCACTGATCAAATTTACCCGGGTAAAATGGCACCCTGTCCAAACATACGCGATTTAAAATGCAAAATTGAGCCAAAAGGGTCCTTTTCCATTTTCTTGGAACAAGTGGCGCTTAGTCCCCCCAGATCTTTCTACTAGTCATTCAAAACCCTGTTCACGTTGTTGGTTGCTCGTCTCCTTACTGTAGTTTTTGCAACTTCGAATGTTTTGGATGCTTTTTTCCAGATTTTGGGCGGAATCAAGGGCTTCTCAAGTAGCACAAAAGTCTAAAATACACCAAAATATTTGGTGTATTTTTTGCACTTTCGTGATATGCATTTTGAATATAAAAAATACACCATTTTCTCGTATATAATAAACTCCGGTGGTTAAAAAATATACCGATTTTGGTGTATAAAAGGCGCTAGTGGTATATTAAATGATCTCGTTTTTGGTGAAAATTATCCCTTTGAAATTGAAAAATACACAATAAATCTATGGATAAAATACACAATTTAAATTATTCTAATTTTAAATTTGAACCAAAGTTTATTTTTTACCTCAAACAGTTTGATGAATTCTAATTCACACCATTTCTTATGAAATAAATGAAAATGAACTTTTATTCACTTTCATAATATTGCCATAAGAAACTAATGGTTAAATATGAATTTGTTTGCCTAATTTAAAAACGAAACACATTCTGTCTACTAATTTTAGATACTACCCCCTCTAAAAATCAAGCGCCTCAAAAATGTCACTGAATTAATGATTTTTTTGTTCGATTTTAAAAATCAGTTTTTTCAAAAATTATAATTTTGTTGTTGTTTTTACATTTTTTTAGAAGAGTTCTTTTATAATATAATATACCGAATGGAAAAAACAAGAATACGGGATAATTAGGTCAATAAATATACTATTATAGTAAAAAAAATTAATTGCTGTCTTCTTTTTTTAAATGGCGGCCATTGAAAAATATGGCGTCTCCCATTTATGCATTCTGGTGAATTTTATGTCCACAGGGTGTGCTTCCTACACCAAAGAGAGTGTACAAAATATACCGTTTTGGTTGATTTCAGAATCGAATAATTTTATGCACCATTAATGGTATATTATAAAAACAACTGAATATCGGTGTATTTTTTGCACAGAATCTTAAAAAAATGTTGAAATTTTTCACAGAAAAGACAGTGGTATAATTTTTATACCACTAATTTTGAGAAATACACCATATTTTTTCAATTTCCTCAATTTTACACCAAAATTAATGAATTTACACCAATTTATACACCAGTGTGCTACTTGAGTATCTAAGTACAGGACTTCCTCTCTGTAGATTATTTATATTTAGCAACCATTTTCACTATATAAAAATGAAAATGTGAAAGTAAGTTTAAAATGGCATGTGAAAGTAAGTATGCTATTTTACCCAAGTAATAAGTAGGCCATTTTGCCCATTTTGGGTTTTTTGAATTTAAGTTTTATAGCGCAAAGCCAACTTATTTCAGTAATTTAATAAGAAATATTTTACGCATACATACATAATACTTCTTTTTCCAAAGTACAATGTTTTTTATACTTTTTTTGCAAAAAAAATTTCACAAAATTTTAAAGAGTGTACTTTTTGAGGTGGCTAGAAAGAGTTTGGCCTGTCAAATTTCAAATAATGGCTTGAAGATGCTAAAATTTCGTATATGTCGGTTTTTCCAGATAAACTTAAGAATTCTTCTAATTATGTTCTGTTCTACGATTTCTAGCAAGGGGGCCATTTTACCTTGGGGTGCCATTTTAGGCCACTTTCCCCTACATGCATGTAGTACATATATGATTTCTGTTTTCTGTTTTTGTTAACAAAAGCCAAATTGCTACATAAATATACTTCAGCAGGGAAAATTTGTTTATCTATCAGATCTCAGAGATCATTAATTAAAATGTTATTTTTCTTTTCCCCCATTTGCTATATATACATATTGCTCGTTTAATAGCGCGAATCATTGCCAAAGAGAAGATGCATGAAAACATTTTGCCAAAATAAATAAAGAATCATTTAAGAAAAAAATGGTAACTTAAACAAAAATAATGTTGTTCTGTTTATAAACAAAAATTAAATCCAGGGAGCAGTCATTGTTTAAACAAAAATATTGAATTAAATAAATCAAATAGAACAAAATTCCATACAAACAAAAACGAACGAGCCACTGCGGGACCTTTGCACTGTTTTTAACTTGCGAGAATGAATTTAAAAATTTTTTACTTATGTTACAAAAATTTACTGATTTATAAGATTTAATTTCAACCATGTATTTTTGGACAAAGATCTGTATAATTAATATTTAGCCTATCAGTTATTTACCATATTTTCTTAATTTCCAAATTATTCGTAAACTATTCAATCGATTTCAACGAAAATTTTCATGCGAAGGCGTTTAAGAAGTCGTAAATTCAAAAATAAGTACCTACTTTAGAAAAAAAAAAAACATTTTTGGATAAAAAATTTTAAAATTATTTTTTGAAAACGGAAATTCAATATTGAATTTTTTTTAATTTTAGAATTTTTTATATACAAAAAATTATTTAAAAAATAAAGGCTCAATTTTTGTTCAATTTCTTAATAAACTTTTTAAATAATCTAACTATATTAAGATAATCTAAAAACCTTTAACATAAGAGCTACTTTATTAGTTCGTGTATTTTATTATTTTCTGGTATAAATTAAAATCCTATTTTTTCTTATATTACTCAAAATTATTGCAAAATTTTTGATGCGCCAAATTTTGTGTTAGTAACTCATTGCATGTATAAATATTAAGTCAAAATTAAAATTTTTTTTATTTTCAATTTAGGACAAGGATAAATCCAGAAGCGTGTAAAATATTTATAAACGCTCTCCATCCGCAATAAGAAATCATTTTTATTGTCAAACTATAAAATGAAGTTTTCGTAAAAGTAAATCGTTAAACAATAAAACAATTGTTATACGAAAATTTCAAAACACACTTTTGGATTAAAAAAAAATTTTGTTTGAAAAATTAATTTTTTTAAAACTAGAATCGAATCACGTCATACGTTCGTTAACGTATGGACGCTATCTGTCACTTTCTTTTTCTGCTGATTAAATAGAGACGCCAATAGCCAAAACGTTAACGTATGATCGTAATCGTTTGCCATGATTCGACCCCTGGCTTATCAAAATATTTTTTTGTGTTGAAAAATATTTTCTTAAAAATTGCATTAAAAAAAGTTAGAAAATTTGTATACATAAAAAATTATGTTTTGAAAAAACGGCTCTAAGGGATTTTCAATTTTTTTTTTTCTAAAAAAATACTTTTTAAACAAAAATTCAAATAACACACTTTATCAAATGTTTAATCAATTATAAAATTAAATAGGTAGTATTATTTTTGCATTACTTATGCAAGTCATGCATTTTATTTTTTATGGGATAGTTTTTTATTTTTTTTTTTTTTGTTATGAAATCAAGAATTTTTAAAGTCCTCAAATTGATTGAAATCTTTATTTTCAATATTTTATTTATTTGTTGTTGTTTCGTCGTGCTCCAAATCGCTTGTTTCTTGCAATAATTGTATTGTATGTTACAGTAACAGTAGTCCTTTAAGTTCGACGGATGTGCAAATTTGTATGTATATTCACGAATTTTTGTGACATCCAAGGTTTCTTAAAGTTCTATTCATAACTGCAAACCAAAACATTCATGGAGGTTTGGTTCTTGAGATATTTCCAACCAAACATGTTTTTTCTTAAATTTGGAAGTTGGGAGTTAATTAAAGATATGAATTCACAATCAACAGGCCTATGCATTTAGATAAAAAAATGTCCCGATATGTTCTGAAATAAAAAGATTTTAATCTAAAACATGGCATTTCAAACTTTTCAAAAATCAAAAACTTTCAAAACAAAAACTGTGATTATATAAATAAATAATAAATAAGTTATTTTCTTCTTTTGAAAATTATTATTTTTTCGTCGAAGTTTACGTGTGGTAACACGCTTTTCCATTCTCTATAACAAATTGTATTTATTGTGAAACTGTTAAACGAAGTTTATAAAATAATAACTTACTAATTTTATTTTCAACTAATTTAAAAGAAAGTACTAAGTCAAACTATAAAATTTAATTTTTATTTTTTAATTTCAAGAAGAAAATAAAAACTCACGATTTTCTACAACCATTAAAAAAACTTAATTATTAAATGAATGTTTGCTGGTATATAAGCCCGTATTAACTTTGTAAAAAACATCAGAAAGTATCCAAGAGAACTGTCTTGAAACCTGGAAAAATGAAGCTTATTATTGTAACCTCCGCTTTCCTTGCAATCTTTTGCTGTGAGTTCTTGAATACTATTTTATTTTAATTAATTTTTCAAAGCTTATATTTATTTCTAATTTTAATAATTCTTTTGCTTCAATTTAATTCTCCTGCTAGGTTTTTCGCAAATAGAATTCACTTCAGCAAAACCTACATATGGATATGGACTTCCAGTAGGAAGTGCTCTTCAAGGACTTGATGCTGCAACTCTTCTTGCTCTTCTAGGGGGAGGTGCTAGTGGTCCACTAGGTTTAGGTGGTCTTCTAGGTGGTGGTCTCCTAGGAGCTTCAGGACCAACTTCTCAATCAAGTAAATGTTTAAATCATACATAGGAGCAAAAAAAAAAAATATTAATTTTATTCTTGTATACCTAGATACCGAGAACGTTGCCATTAGTGGGTTAGGAAACCAATATTCATCATTAATTGATCTTACTGGAAATCTTAACGCATTATCAGGCGGTGTATTGTAGATATTTTCTATATACATAATGAATGTATAATACTTGTATTGTTTATAAATAAAAACAATTTTGCAAATAAAGATTGTTGTATTAAATATTTTATGACTATCACTTGGTGATAGGTAAGGGATCACTTCTATGATGTATGACGTAGAGTAATAGTTTGACAAAGGCTGTCTGCGTCATACGGTTGTCAATGAGTTATCTGTCTTTCTGTATACTAAGCTACGGTCTAAACGGATGGACCGATTAATGTCAAACTTGATATGTAGCGTTATTTTGCGAGGATTTTTTGGAATTAATTTTTTTTGGACAACAAATTAATAACAGTACTTGTCATATACCGATTTTAGTCAAGTTGAAATTGTTCGTAAACGGCTCCAACAATTTTGTTAAAACATTCGAATGCAAGACTTAAAAAAGGTCTATCTATTAATAAAAAACAAACATTTTGAAAATCATTATATTAACAGTACCTGCTATCGAATCGTTTCTTTTTTTAATCTGATTTTCGTCGAAACTACTAATTCGATTTCAACGAAATTTTTTGTAAACAAAGCATTTACATATTAATCCAGTCAAATAAGGGTTTAACCTCGGAATGAATGCTAATAGAAATTTTTTTTGCTCAATACCTTCGTTTTGGCATTCTATAATATACTTCAAAAGTCTAGAAAGTCTCATGTCCGCAAGTCGCGATTTTGAAGGTTAAAGCGCGAAATGGAGATTTTCAAAATTAGCAATAACAGACGATGGTATTATAATTATATACATTATGATACATGGTTTTAAGCTATTTTTTAATGCTGATTCCAAAAAATCTAAAATGGAGGCAATCTGACGTCTCTGACGTTATACCTGTTTTCATCTGTCAACCCATATTATTATAACAGTTGCAATCTTACGACCGAAAAAACCTTAAAATTCCGAAGCCGATATTTATTTTGATTAAAGTCTCGAATGTACAGTGTAAAAAAATAGGTTTGTAATTTTTTATCTGAGTGTACATTGTACACTCAGATAAAAAATTACAAACCTATTTTTTTTTTGGATTTTTGAAAAAATGCAAGGGGTAGGTGTACCCTTGCCAAAAAAAAACAATACGTTTTACAAATTTCCTCAGAATCCATCGAAAGGTCTTAAATTGACCTTGTTCATAACTAAAAACCAAGAGTTTATTTGAAATCTTTTATTTATTTACATTATTTATATAAACAGGGGCCGCATTATTGCATCGTTAACGTATTGTCGCTTTATGTCCCTATCTTTTTCTATTGATTAAATAGAGACAGCAATAGTCAAAACATTAACGTATTGAAGCATCATGAAGTTTGTTCGAATGGCTTTTACGCCCCTGGAAGAACATGGGCAATTTTCTGAAATTGATATCTTTCTTTAATTTAAAACACATCACAAAAAAGTTTTTTTTTAAGTTCAAAATTCAATACAATTCTGATACTAGATTCGAATTCAGACGGTCAAAGTCCAGGAGAAAATTAAAATTGGCAAAATTTTTTTTCGGCTATTTTTTCAAATTAAGCCCAAAAATTTATATTTCGTTGCAAACAATAAATAAAAATAGGTTTAACAACCATAAAAAGTAAGGTTTAAGCAAATCTTGATATAGAATCCGACATTTTTTGTTAAAAAAAAAAAAACAAAAAAAAAAAAAAAAACAGCATTTTGGCATTTTTCTCAATATTTGTGAGTTAGTATAAAAAAAATAATTTGAGTAATAAAAGTTTTATTGTATAGGCATCTTTTCACTACTTACAACTTTTTATTTAAAAACCACGATTTTTTTTACTGAAGGATTGGCTTTTGCTCTAAAGGATAACATAAAATATTTTTTTTGTGAAACTATTAAATGCAAGTAATTACTTACTGATTATTTTCAACTAAATTAAAAAGAAAAAACTATAACTGAAAACATAAACTTTTTATTTTTAATTTCAAAAGGAAAAAGAATCACGATTTTCTACAGCCATTAAAAAAAAATTGATTTTAATGAATTTTTATTAGTATATAAGCAAGCACGTATGAACTTTTTAAAAAACATCAGAAAGTATCCAAGAGAACTGTCTTGAAACCTGAAAAATGAAGCTTATTATTGTAACTTCCGCTTTCCTTGCATTCTTTTGCTGTAAGTTCTTGAATACTATTTTGTTTTTAATATATTTTTCAAAACTAATATTTTTTTCTAATTTTAATATTACTTTTGTCTCAATTTTATTTTACTGCTAGGTTTTTCGCAAATAGAATTCACTTTAGCTAAACCTACATATGGATATGGACTCGGAGGACTACCAGTAAGTGCTCTTCAAGGACTTCCAATTGCAAGTCTTCTTCCTCTTCTAAGTGGAGGTGGCGGTTTAGGTGGTCTTCTAGGAGGAACTTCAGGACCATCGTATCAATCAAGTAAATATTTAAATCAACATAGGAGCAAAAAAAAATATTAATTTTATTCTTGCATATCTAGATACCGAAAACATTGCCGTTGAAGGTGCTTTTAACTCAATATCAAAAGGAATTGATCTTACTGGAAATCTTAACGCATTATCAGGCGGTTTATTGTAGATATTTTCTATACAAATATACATATTTATAATATGATAAATACAATTTTGAAATAAAGAATTATGCATTAAATATGTTGAGACTATCACTTGACCTAATAATCATTTTTTATCAAAAAAAAAACAAAAGCAACATCTATGGATCGAAACTTGAATTTTTAGTTTTCTCATCATTAAAACTGTTTTATAGTATAATGGGAACGCAATGCAAGCACAGCTTTCAAATACAAAAAGAATTATCAAAATTGGTTCACCCAGTCTAAAGTTATGAGGTAACTTAAAAACAAAAGCTAATGTATTTCAGATCGTTTACAAAAAAGATGATGCGTACATCAACAGCTTCACAAAGCTTACTTATTATTTCAATAGGAATGCACATAAAATTAATAAGAAATCATTTCATTCTTACCAGATACACTTAAATTTTTTTAGAAACAGAGTTTAAACATATTTTTCATTTATTTTAAAAAAAAATCTTATTAATTTAAGAAGATACATTTTGAAAAGGAGCATTATCTAGATTCAAAGTGGGGTATTTTTCTCTGTGTAGGCCACTAAAATATGAAGCAAATGGTGGATTATAATGCCAGGTGATTGATCTGCGAGCACTATGTCAACATGATTGTGTGAAGCCCTTTTTTTTAAATCGTTATTATTTTTGAAAGTTGTTCCAGGTTGTTGCCGATTTGTTCCGAAATGTTTTTTTGTTGAACATTTTTTAACCCCTTGTAACCCAACATCGTAAATTTTAAAATTAATAATGTCAATCGAAAGGGCTTTAGCTATAATAAAACACGTATTTTTTAAAAATTCAATAAATTCATTATTTGCTTAGTTATTTCGAAATTTGCGCAGTAAAAAAAATAGTTTAAATAATTTATTTTTGTATATAAATGCAAAAATTCAAACAAAAAGCTATCTAATATTTATTTTTAAGCGCATTCCTAAAATCCTAAAATAAAACCCTGTTAGTTTATGCACGAAAAATATTTTTTCTGAATTTCGTAGTTTTTATATAAATTTGCTTGTTTTCCAAAAAAGCCGAACTTTCAACATTAATTGCCAATTAAAAACTATTGGTGCTATTTATTAGAAATATGGCGCATTATTTCGATAAAGCAATTCTTAAAGATTGTATAAGAAGCTTTAAAAGAATAAAAATATGTTTTTTACAGCTTTTGGGCGATCTTTTTCGGTTTGTTACAGAAATGTCACATGGGGCTACAAGGGGTTAAAAATGGTGGTTTTAGCCAAAAAATAGTTTTTGACCTAGCCCGATTTTTAAAAGTTGTTTTGGACCTCCAAGTTTAATATTTCAATTTTTTAAGTTTTTTTTTTTTTTATTTTTTTTTTTCAACATTTAAAAAGTGTTCTTAACATTTTTCCAAAAATTTGTAAGCTTTCGAAATTTTTTTCAAAAAACTAAAAAAAAAAACTTTTCCAAAAAATAAACAACGATTTTAGTAAACTCTTACCCCACTTTTTCACAGTTTGAAAATTTTAAATTCCAAAATCTAAGACAGATTGATCATCTGATTATCGTTAATGTATTATAATATAATCTGTTTCAAAGATATTTCAAGCCCAAAAAATTACAAAAAAATAACCCCACCACACCGAAAATCCAAAAAAAAACTAATGCAAAATTTAGATTTTAGAGCAAAAAAATAATTTATGATATTAGAAAAATTGAATCCCAAAATTTTCAACTATTAAATTAAAATAAAATAGGGGAGAGTGGGGCACATTTGAACACTGCATATAACATTTAATTTTATCAATCTTTTTTAGAAGTTATTCGATATTTGAACCCGCCAACACCATATCCATAAACGTCAATGAATTTCCTTGGTTATCTCAGCTGGCTTTCAGATTTATAGGTGGTAGGTGATTTTTATAGTGGTTTTGCATTATTTCAGTTTTTTAGTTGTAAGAGTTTAAAACAAATTTGGTGCGTGATTTCAAAACGCAATACAATTTTTGTTAATGTTTAATAAATTTTAAAATAAATCACTGTGAATTTTTGAATTAATATATTAGGTACCTAATGTTAAATATTTATTCAACATTTTATGCCGTTGACACAGTTTGGGGCAGTTTTGAACAAGTGTGTTGGGGCACTTTAGAACATGTTTAAAACCGCAACGAGCAGTTTGTATCAGACATTTTAAGGAAAATGTGGGCAAAATTAAAGAAAAAAAATGGAAATATGTGCAACATTATGCGTGTTTTATTGGTAACTCAGTACTTAGCTCAGTAAAATTTTACACGGTAAACAACAACAAATGATTGCTTAGGATAAACAAAAGTTTTTTATTTTATGGTTTACAGAGAAATATTTTGTATAGACTTATACATTTTTAACCCTTAAACAACATAGGATTATAAAGAATTAATAAAAGTAATCCGTTTTTGATGTTTCTAGCATAAAATGTTTACTCAGTAAAATACTGATTACCAATAAAACACGGCTATTATTGAAGATTGACAAAAAAAAAAAAATGACTGAATTCTTCAAGTTCTACGAGAAGGTATTATCTCGATGAGAACTCGATTATATAACGCTTAAGCAGTATAGAAATTAAAGTCAAGCTGCTTACACCAATAAACGCTCCTGGTACATGAAGAACATCCACTTTGTTAACATTTGCATTCAATGTCTTGAAATATAGGTTGATCACAAAAAAAATCTATTTTACTCTGAGAAGCATAAATGGTATGAATTCCATTTTTCTAAGTGATATGTTTTAAATTAATTTTTCTTGTTTTTAGTTTTTCTTTTGAACTAATAAATGTGATAACTATAGTTTAAATTTTAAGGTTATTTTTTCTGAGTTTTTATTATTTTTTGGTTACTTGAATATGATATAATAATAATCAATTTTGAAGTTTGTGTATGTTCTTATTAAAAAACTAATAAAAAGTTAAGTTGAGTGTTATTTATTCATTACAACGAAACTAATACTACTGTTCAAAAGTGCCCCTTCCATGTTCAAAGCTGCCCCATACATGGGGCACTTTTGAACATAAGAGCCTATGTTGGTTAAACATCAAAATTGAATATATAAATATTTGGTCTAACTAACCAAATGTTATTTGAAATCGTAGTTCAATGTTACTGTTCAATGTTCGTAAACTTTACAGATCAAGAAAACGAACATATGTATTTCGTTCAAGTAGCTGCGAAAGCAAAAAGTGTTCAAATGTGCCCCACTCTCCCCTACACAACTAGGTCACACGTACATGCTCTTGCAGTTCAAAACAGTTTTTAGTAAGTTTACTTGTAGTTTTCAAAAGCTGGCTCTAAATAAATCTTGAAGAAATTTCGTTGATGATGTGGAAGAGCCGACATTTAGGGCAAAATTTTGTTCAATGAAAACTTTTTTTTTGTTATTTGACTTTTTTGAGAAAAACTAAAATTGCAGTTTAATGGAAATTGCTTTGAATATTACGTCTGCAAAGTTCAATCAAAATTATCAGAGCCGTTTTCAAGTAATTAGCTATAACTTGAAAAAATTGTATTGTTAGTAAATAAAAATCTATAAAAATCTGTACCAAATTTGGAAAAAATCCGTTCACCCGTTTAAGCTGTGCAAATGTGTACAGATTGACACACAAAAGCACAGACGTACAGAGGCACGTACGGAATTACGAAACCCACTTTTTCGGACTTCTCCATCATCGTTATGTTGGTTTTGATTTAAACCTAAAATTTGTTGGCATTCTTGGTTTTCACAAGACTCAAATCGAGTCCATATATATTTGTGCTCTAACTCAAAGTACTTCTGCAAAAGATACAGATAAGAACTAGTCATAAAAACTCTATTCGCTTCATTTTTATTAATAAACTATTAAACGAAGTGTTACAAAATAATAATTACTTAAAAACTTCTCTAAATAAAAAGAAAATACAAACTCAAATCATTTACTTTTTTTTTTAGAATTTTAAGAAAAAAAATCACGATTTTCTACAACCATAAAAACCACTTAGTTTTTTAATGAATGTTTACTTGGTATATAAGTACGTAAGAGTTTGGTTAAAAAACATCAGAAAGTATCCAAGTCTTGAAACCTGAAAAATGAAGCTAATCATAGTATTTTCCGCTTTCCTTGCAATCTTTTGCTGTGAGTTTGTGAATACTGTATTTTTTCTTTTCCAAAACTAAAATTTCAATTTATTTACATATTTATTGGACTGCTAGGTTTTTCGCAAATAGAATTCACTTCAGCTGAACCCACATTGGATGGGCTTGTCGGAGGACTTCTTGGAGGTGTTACTGGTGGCGGACTCGGTGGTCTTCTAGGTGGACTAGGAGGTGGTGGCGGTGGACTACCATTAGCTGGTGGTCTTCTAGGAGCAGAGCAAGGGACTTCTCAAACAAGTAATTTTCATTCTTTAAACCATAAATAGAATTTTTAAAAATGTGTACTAAAATTAATTTTATTCTTTCTTAGATGAAGATGATGTTTCTATTAAAGGTAATGCAAACTCAGTTTTCAAAGGAGTTGAGCTTAAAGGAAATTTAAACGTATTACCAAACGGTTTACTGTAGATATTTTCTATACAAACCAAACATATTTTTATAATATTATAAAAACAATTTTTAAATAAATAATCGTTCATTAAAATATGTTGAGACTATCACTTAACCTTAAAAAGCAAGGTAACTTTGGGCATAGACATATGAACTGATATAAAGTTAGCAATGTATGTATGAGTATGTAGAATTGTAGACGTTAAAACTTTGGCGAATGGTGCTTGAGTCAAACTGTTGTCAAAAATAGAAATTTCAAAACTTTCTTTTATGAAGGTTAGTCCCCAGAATTTGTTCTTAATTGATTGCACCTCCGGTTTCTGGACCCTTCAGAATTTATTCAAACATTCTTTTTAAAATACTCACATTGAGACTTTTACTTAAAATTTGCTAAGTGATGGTGACTTAAAAATTTTGGAATGGCATTGGTGATAAAAAGCTGTTTTTACTACACTGATATAGAAAAACAGAATTTTCCACATTGGAAAATGCTGTCCAGATCAGAATGAATACAGGGGTATGAATAAATAAATCTTGAAACGAATATTTGATAAGAAAAACAATTTAGGGTGGTTTTATTCACTCGAAGTTGAACCCAACTCGAGGATTTTTATTCTCAACTTGAAAAATTGATTTCTTTCACTGAAAGTTGACGTTTTTAACTTTCAAATTTCAAATCTAGAGTTTAACAACTGTAATTTTTTTCAACTTTAGGAATTATCAAAAGTTTTCGAGCAAACTTGAGTTTTTACTTTAAAAATGTCGTTTTTTATTATTTCTGTTTCAAAAGTTTGTTTAAATGTCATAGAGAAAAACTTTTTACTAGCCATGTCAATCGCATTTTTGTGCATTATATTTAGTTTATATTTTTTTTATTTAAAATAAATGCAAAAGTGATTTGTGTGATAAAAATTGACTTTATTTCTTGTTTGTTTTTTTTTTTCTGCAAAAACATCATTTTTGTTTAGGAATCTTGGAAAATCTACTTTTTCATTGTAAATTGGGTCTGATTTCCTCCAAAATCTTATTTGTTTGAATAAACCAATAAACATATGGAACCATTAATAAAAAAAAACATATGAAACTTCAATTTAAATGACACTATTCAAAATAATATTGCAAATTGACAGTTTGTTTTATTAACTGTCACCTCACAAATAACCTAGGGATATTTTTAAAACGACAAGTTGGGCAACTTTGAGTTTGGAACTAGGAAGCTAAGATAAAAATTATTGAATAAAACAAATTTTCAACTTTTGATTAAAACCTCGAGCTGGAGTTGACTCTCAAGCTTGACAACTTCAGATTTTTCTCAAAGTTGAGTAATAGTGAATAAAATGGCCCTTAATAGATTAGAAATTTTATAGACAAGAGTTCATTAATGGTAAACAAAAAGAGAGTTGGAGACGAAACGGAGCTTTTAGCCGGAATATATTTTGGGAAATGAGAGCAATCGGACGGTAGGAAGAAGGTGAAGAGAGTTCGTTTTTTTAAGGGAACGTACCTACAGTGTGTCGAGCCCATACAAAAGTTTATCATAAATACTTGCAGCTAAGTTTTTGGAGTTTTAGTATCTTTTTTTGTGTTTTTATGGCAGGAATAGAAAAAAAAATTACAAATTAACAAATTAAACAACCTATTACTTTTTTTTTAGTATAATTTATGAAATTAACATTTATTGAAGAAGCCACTTGTGAGCAAAATTAATTTTTTTTTATATATATAAACAAAAATATACTTTTTGTAAGGTTTTTGGTGTGCTGAACTCGAATCCGAAGTCAGAAAAATTCTATCATATCACGTTTTTGAAATATTCCCGTTAGAAAATCTGAAATGTCGTTTTTTAACAGTTTTTGAGGTTATGTTCTTGAACGTGGTGATTTATTTTAAATAAATTTGTGACAGTTTCTAAAAGAACTAAATGTTTTCTTTTAAAGCCCGTTTAAATCTTTTCAATATCTTTTTTCTACTTTGAGAAATCTTAAGTTGAAGTCAACTTGTTTTGTTTATCTTCTCTATACAAAAAAATCGTATGTTCATAGCAAATCTCGAATAGTTTTTTGTCAATCGCTTTCAAATTTTGAAATAACGTTTTATTTGCATTTTCGTAAATTCTTATATAGGCGAGGTTGGTAAATACGCTATAATACACAGTAGAGCGTGGCCGGGTCAAGTAATTATATTAAAAATTTAGTATGCAGAAAAATATAATTTTTTTCTTGTTGAAGACAATATTTAAAATATTTTTAATTACATAAACAGCTTTTTGTTACTTGTGTATGGCTAAAAATTATTAAAAACATCGATTTTTTTCATTTTTGTGATCCCCTTGAAGATGTTTCTCAAAAAATGAATTATTTTGAGTACTTGACTCGTAGCACATAAATGTGAATATCTCTGGTAATCGCAAACAGAAGCAGACGAAACTTTGCCAATATTAAGTATAGGCCTAAGGCAAAATAATATAAAAAAATTTACGATATGATTTTATATGTTTTTTTTTAAATTAAGTTTAAAAATTAAATTTTTTTTTTTTTTGCCATTTATCAAAGAAATTTTAATAACTCATATATAATTTTATAAATTTAATTTTTTTTTGTTATACGTTTTACAACAACACTCAAATGAACAAAATAACATTAACAAAATTTTTCAAACAATTACCAAACGTGAAATATACACTCCCATAAATTCCTAAAAATATTTTCGATTTCCGAGGTACTCATGTTTCGGAGCTTATTTTGAATACATAACCTGGGTTATTTTCTAAGATAAATATGTTTTCATATGAGTTGACACTTCTAAATTATATTTTAATAGCAAAAATATTAATTTTTAACAAAAAAAAAGTGATTTATCATAAGGGGACGACACACTGTGGAACGGCTGGAAAAATGCTGTTTTCGCTAACTCGGACCAGTATTCTACTATAGGATAGATAAAAAAAAGCAATTCTAAGATCTTAAAACACTACGAAAAACTAAAATCGCGCAGTCCATAGGTTCTTTTTCTTCTCTCTCATACCCAATAACTTGTAAACTCCATTTCAATATCTAATTTTTCAAACTTCTCATACAATTATTAGCCATTATTTAAAAAAAAATAATCTTTTCGCATTACTTGCACACATTTGAAATAAGAAGTAAAATGTTTGTAAACTTTTCAATTTGATGCAGCCGACGCAGCTTTTGTGTTTTTATTCGATTGAATATGAAATTAAATGCACGAAATGATGTCTACATTTTTTAAACTTTTATGTACAAATTTAGTAAATTAATGTATTAGAAAAAAAAAAAACATAAAGCTCGTTGTTTTTTAAAGTACAAAAAAGCATCTTAACAGCAACATGCATACAACATGTATGCAATTTATTTTTTTAAGATGCAATTTTAAAATCGTAAGAGCCAATTTTTAGCCTCATTATTTTTATGCTTTCAAACATATTTTAGAACAAAAACATTCCTGTTTTTTTTTTTTTTTTATTAAAAACTAATTTATTGTTCAGTTTTTCTTCTAATTTGTAATTATAGTAAATTTCTTGAACGAATTTGTTCTATTTTTGTTCTGAAGCTCCGGTCTATTAAATAGAATATTTTTTTCAATCTTATGTTTCAATAAAATAAAACTTTTTTATATTTCCATTCAAATCAGTCCACGTATGTATATTAATTTTTGAGCCAACATACTATTAGAACATGATCTGGAGAAAGCCAAAAATAAAAATATTGTTCTTTGACAGGTACCGTTTATAATGATTGATAATGATGAAGTTAAAAAAAAATTCCACTTGTGAACGTTTTATAACATCTTTCAAAAATTTAAAGCGTTTTCCCCACAACTCTTGTTTTCAATGTCGGTGGCCTTTTTGACCTTAAAACTAATGCACCGGTCCTTTTGAAACTAACGCTGGAGACATGATTGATATGTAGACAATACTGTTAAGGTTAGGTCATAATTCTGAATAGCTGGAGTTATATGTTTCAAAAATTCTGTAATTTGAAATTTATTAAACGAAGAGTTACAAAACAATTACTGAGTGATTTTTATTTCCTAGTGTTAAAAATTAAAATTAAATAATAAGTTAAACCATAAACTTTTTTTTTTTTAATTAAAAAAAGCAAAACAAAAACTCACGATTTTCTACAACCATAAAAATAACAATTAACTTACTTTTTTAATTAATATTTGCTGGTATATAAGCTCGTAAGAGCTTTGTAAAAAACATCAGAAAGTATCCAACAGAACTATCTTAAAACCTGAAAAATGAAGCTTATCATTTCAACTGCTGCTTTCTTTGCAATCTTTTGCTGTGAGTTCTTCAAAAGAATTTAATTTTTTAATTTATTTTTCAATACTAATATTTTTCTAATTCAAATATTTCTTATTTCTTACATACCTATTCTACTCCTAGGTTTTTCGCAAATAGGATTCACTTCTGCTAAACCTACATATGGGGGCACGGGTGGGCTTTTAGGAGGCGTTCCACTAGTAGGTGGACTTCTTGGTGGAGGTGGAGGTGGACTTCCAGTAGTAGGTGGACTTCTTGGTGGAGGTGGAGGTGGACTTCCAGTAGTAGGTGGTCTTCTAGGTGGAGGTGGAGGTGGACTTCCAGTAGTAGGTGGTCTTCTAGGTGGAGGTGGAGGTGGACTAGGTGGTCTTCTTGGTGGACTTCCAGGGGCAGATCTTCTGGGATCATCAGGAACTACTCAATCAAGTAATTTTCAATGCTTCAATCATAAATAGATTAAAAATATAAATAATGAAATTAATTTTATTTTTTCTTAGATACCGACAATATTGCCATTGAAGGTGTTGGAAACTCATATTCATCATTAGTTGATGCTAAAGGAAATGCAAACGTATTATCAAACGGTTTATTGTAGATATTTTCAATACAAACATGTTAATAACAAAATACAAACTATTTTGAAATAAAGAATCCTGCATTAAATATATTAAGACTATTACTTCTTGACCTTAAAACAAAAGGTTACTTTTGGGGATAGTCATTAATCTCTTTAAACTAATATAAAGTTGATGATTTTTAAAGACGTTACAACTTGAAAAAAGCTTTAAGAAGGTTGATCTTCAGAATTTTTTGTTCTTAATAAATTACATCTGCGGTTTCTGAGCTATCGGTGTAGGAATGAATTCATTCAAATGTTTATCATCGTCCTGAATTTTAAAATAGTTTTCAAAAAAGTTGTTCATACCTTCCACACGTATAGCTGTTTTTGCTTTTGATAAGTTTACCATTATGCTTCCGCTGAAGAAGTATTTATAAATCTAGAAATAAAAGCAAAACCATTTAATAGATAAGAAGTTTCAGGCAAGACGTCATTAATGAATACTTAGAATAGAGTCGGAGAAAAAACAGAGCCCTGAGGCACATCAGCATCAGATAATTAACCCTCTGTCGGCACACGGGTGCGAATTTCGCAGGACAAAAATAAAAAAATTACGATTTTTCAAAAAAGTGGTAAAAAAAGGCTCTTTATAAGGGTGAAAATATTTTTTTTCGGAATTGTGAATACAATATTCGAATTCCTCGGAATATTCTAAATCAATTTCATAATTGATTCTCTATAAAATATTGTGACCGAAAAAAGTTCTAGTCACATGAAAAAGTATAAACCAAATTCACACTCTGAGGTGTGCCTACAGAGGGTTAATCAGTGGACTTATTGCTTCGAAGTCATACTGTTTCGAGATATTTCTTTAGCTGAAAAATGATCGCGTACCCAGGAAAAGAAGACGTGTCAGTTCTATCAGCATGCAGCAAAATACCACCTTTTTAACGACCTTAAGTGTAGTTCGATTCACTTTTTTAAGAGATAGGATAGTATTTTTTTTATTTAACCCTTTATATTACCATGCGACATTTCTGTAACACCAAAAAAGATCCAACAAAAAATCATTCGAAGCTTGTAAATTTCTTTTGTCTTTAAGAACTTAATTAATAAATACTTTTTTATCGAAATACTATCTACAAAATATTTCACAGAAATTACGTTTCAAGTATTTTGTTGGCAGTTTATTTTAGTGAGGCGGCTTAGCATTAAAAAACAACTCAATTGTGCATTTTGTGATAAAAGCATGAAATTAACATCGTTGGTAGTACTCAATATAAGAGTTATTTTGAGATATTGGGCCACCTTGTATTCCATCTAAGGGTAGATACAAGAGTTTTTCTGTGTTGCACTTGCTTTATTGCACATCATAGTATAAATAATAAAACATTTTTGTTAATATGATACATGATTTCGCTGTATTTTTTAACGTCCGATTGAATAAAATTAATACCAAAGTGTCTCGACAAGAGCAAGAATGAGAATATTACAGAAATTGCTCTTTGAAAAAAAGTGGTAGGCTGATAAAATTTTGTAAGGACGTTCCATATACCATAGAAAAAAATAATAAAATATGTCCACCAAAATATTTCGGCTTAAAGGGTGTTTTTTTTTTAGCGAGAAAGAACACTTTTGAAATGGTACCATTGCACTACATGGGAAATTTATGCATTTTTTTGAACTGCATACAAATGTTATACTTACTATGAAGATCAAAAATAAAAAACAAACTTATTATATTTTTCATGGAATATTTAATTTTAATGACAAACTCAAAGAGCCTGCTTTTATTTTTCATTGAATTTTCATACAAATTATAGTTTTGAAGGAGTGAGGTGCATAAGTAAAAGTATGAAAAATAATTGTGCAGTTTGTGATAAAGGATCAAATTAATAGGATTGCTAATACAATATACAGTGCTGCTAAAAACATTCCGGATTTTTTTGTCATTTTCATCAATGGAAATTTTGTAACTCAATACTGGAACCAAATATTGTTTTAATATTTTTTTTTTTTTACGCAATTTCAACAAAAAATAATGATCTTTAATACATACAAAAATTTTAAAAATTGAAAAATGAAGTAGAGTCAGAATTTCGGCTGTGAAAAACTAACCGGATTTTTCAAGGATTTCGATTCTCAGTATTGAGATAACGGTTTTAAGTATCACTTTAGTAAAATTTTTGTTTGCAAAGACAAACAAAGTTGTTAGCTTTGTGAATTGAATCAAATATTAAATGTAATACGAAAAATAACGCGATATAGACATCCAATTCGTTACGAAGTCTTAAAACACTTTCAAGTCGAAATAAAACAAAATGTTATCCATTTGGGATGTTGCAAATTGCAACGTCAAGTGAGTATTATATCAACAAACAGTAAAAAGGAAAAAAGTCTGTTGAATCAGATCACTTTGGTGGGTCCCATCACAAAATAGCGCTAAAAACTGATAGGCGAATAAAAAGTTTTTTGATAAAATATCCTTTTGTGACTTCTTAAACGATTGGTGAGGAGCTTAACCTGCCTTAATCTGTACTTGAACATCAATTACAGTAAGAAAGGGTGTGAGAAATTTTGATCTTTATGTCTTTCGGTTCGGAAAAACACCATTCCATAATAGTAAGCATTGCCTAAAAAGGGAGGCATTGAAAGGATCTTAAGAAACACTTTAAGTATTAAAATGAAAATACTTAATCTGATTGGATTTACAAGAAATAATCTGAATTTCTCGAAAACAAAACGGAAAAGTATCCTTTTCAGTGATAAAAGCAATTTTTAATTGTTTTATTCCGAGTGTGAAATGGAAGCCAAACATGCACATGTTTGAAACCAAAAAAATATACTCCCTACCATGAACACAGCGGAGGATCAGTGATGGTTTGGGTTTTTTTTTCAACTGCAGGCTCTGGCCGTACACCAAATTAACGGAATAATGGATCATTTAATGAATAGAGAGATGTTGGAGTCGATAATGACTCCATAAAAGCAGATAGAAGCGTCTTTACATTGGCTCTTCCTGCTAGTTATGATGTCAAAAATTCTTAAAAGCTCGTAAAATAGTAGTTTGGGGCAGACAATACTCCTGGCTTAGAATAGCAGTAACAATTATCCGACTTGAACCCGATTGAAAATTTGAGGGCTATCTTTAAGTGACGAGTAGTGAAAAGACAGCAGACCTCAGAAACTAACGTACTTGTGGCTTTGAAAAATGACTGGGTGCATATTTCTTGTTTATTTTATTTAATTTGACCGACTCCAACTCTCGTTGGAAAATATACACACCTACGAAATAATGGTATTTTTTGATGGAGGGGCAAATTTTAGGATATGCACTAAAAAAGATTCTTGTTCATCTTAGAAATAAGTGCTAATAGGCTAATTTTTTCATTTTAATCTTTGTTTGGATATTCTTTAACTACCCTCAAAAATCTAAAAAAATCTCATGTCCGCAAGTCCTAATTTTCTTGGTTTGAAAATAAGGTGCAGATTTTAAAAAATTGAAAAAACTACACTTTAGATATTTGTGTCAGATCAACATGAATAAGGTGCATTACTTTTCAGGGATGGTCAAGTTGACTTGTTTGTGAGTTTTGTTGGAATAAGTGTTAAAAAATACCTTTAAATCATGTCGCTTATGTTGGTATACATATAAAAATTTAAACTTTTCTTATTAATTTTTTAAAATCTGCACCTTATTTTCAAACCAAGAAAATTAGGACTTGCGGACATGAGATTTTTTTAGATTTTTGAGGGTAGTTTAAGAATATCCAAACAAAGATAAAAATGAAAAAATTAGCCTATTAGCACTTATTTCTAAGATGAACAAGAATCTTTTTTAGTGCATATCCTAAAATTTGCCCCTCCATCAAAAAATACCATTATTTCGTAGGTGTGTATATTTTTTGTAATGGATTGTTTTGATTTTTAATAATGATGGATTCTAAAATTTTCATGCAAAATTTGATTTATCTACCATAATTTTTAAGGGTTTTTCGGCAGTAAGTTTGCAACTGTTATAATAATATGAGTTGACAGATGAAAAACAGGTATAACTTTTTCCAGAGACGTCAGATTGTCTCGATTTTAGATTTCTTGGAATCAGCATTAAAAAATACCTTGACATCATATATCATATGTGTATATAATACCATAGCCTATTTTTGCTAATTTTGAAAATCTCCATTTCGCGATTTGACCTTGAAATCGCGGCAAGCGGACATGAGATTTTTCTAGACTTTTGAGATATGTTATAGAATGGCAAAAGGAAGATATTGAGCAAAAAAAATTTCTACTAACATTCATTCCGAGGTTAAACCCTTATTTGACTGGATTAAAATTCTTTATTTCAATTTAATCAATTGTAAATATTGTATATACATATATTAGAAAACATTATTTAGTGAAATATTTATAAAACACCGAGAAGGCCAAGGCCAAGAAGGCCGCCGGCGCCATCGTCAGAACCACCTCCTAATACATTTGCATTTCCCTTAGCTGAAACCAATGATGATACGCTGTTTCCAATACCGGTAATGGCAATGTTATCTTCATCTAAAGAAAAAAATAAAATATATATTATTATTTTTTTAGATTATTTGATTTTAAAATAATAAATTACTAGATTGAGTAGACCCTAAGTTTGGTAGGCCACAAGTTGCTCCACCACATGTAGGTTCAGCTAATGTAAATCCTAAATCTAGTAGAAAAATATAATTTAAAAAAAAAATTATTGAAAATAATTTAAAGAAAAAAGTTTATATTTTCGAACTTACAGCAAAAGATTGCTAGGAAAACCGAGGCTAGAACAATAAACTTCATTTTTAATAAAAACAAAAGGGTTTTCAAGTTTAAAGGCAACTTGTTGTTACTTTATGATGCCTTCTACAAAACTTAGACAAGCTTATATACTGGCAAACATTTTCATTGAACAAATTTATTTAGTGTTCTTTTGTGCAAAAAATCGTGAACTTTTGTTCCATTAAATTAAAATAATTAGATTTTATGAGCTAACAATATTTTTGAAATGGTTATTTTATTGTCTTTTTCGTGTTGATATCTGAATGAAAACTTTCCAATAAGTTTTTAAATGCAGTTCAATGGAGTTCAAATGAATTTTTATTCTTACAAAAAAACTGTTTTACAGTAACGCTCTATCTGTTTATGATAGATTTTAGATTTAGTAAGGAATTTGAGCTTTAGTATTCCTTTACTCATGTTAATTATAATTTCTCTGTTAATTATAACGGTTCACTGAGGGAAAAGCCACCATAAAACAACGTGAAATCAATGAAAACCACATTTATTTAACTATTATTCGGAATGATTTTGCGTTGAAGATGAACATTTTAAAATCAACTTGGAAAAAAGGTTAATTTTTGATGGTTTTGTATCTTAAAGTCACATGAATCAAAGTAGTTCAACTTTGAAACAACGACGTTTCAACTTCAATTTATTTTTTCCCTTAGTGTATTAACTTCATAAAGGTCTGTATTTTTAGAAGAAATATTTTCCTTTGTAAATGTGTTAAATATCTTAAATATCTTTTTTAGTTGCTCAGATATTAATTTATAAAGTTGTTCATTTTTTCTTGCCTATGATAAAGATGACTTTGAGGCCAATTTGCTTTGAGATATGTATAATCATAGAATTTTTTTCATTTATTCTTATGGTAAAAAATCATGTGTGCAATTCACACGTGGTAGAAGTGAAACCTTAAAAAATCATTTTTTTTTAATAAAAAATCGAAAAAATCTAGGTAACTTTTTTTTGATTCCATCACCTTTAAATCCATTTTTTTTTTTATAGGACAACCTATAGTAAATTATATATCATATAAAAAAATATCAAATATCATCTAAGAAAAATATTAAATATCATCTAAAGCCAATCAATTTTGATCAAGTAAGTAAAAAGAAAATGGCTTTCAAAGCTTGGTCGAAGTGCCCCTTTAATAATACAGAGCAAAAGTCACGCCTCGAAGTGGAATACAGAAACTGCAAGAAAGAAGCGAAGAAGATATGTGCCCAAATTCAAGCCAAGAATACGGAAGACCTATATCGGGAGCTAGATGAAATTTCTACCCCGACTGCTGGTGCTATTCAAGAGCTACGACAAAACGTGAATAAGGGCGCAACCATTTTCAAAATAGCCGCTCAAAGAAGAAGAAATGCTCAGGAGATCTGTTCGCCGAAGTTTATTAACAATGCTCAAGGCCAACTACTTGTGGAAAACGAAGAAATCCTCCACAGGTGGCGACAGTATTGTGACGAACTTCTAAATGAACAATTTCCAAGGCTACACTTTCCAATAGCTTCACCTAACTTAAGCGAAGTATCCGATGTCACAGTCGAAGAAGTTAGTGAGGCTGTAAAATACTCCAAAAAGGGAAAAGCTGTTGGGCCAGACGAAATACCCTCAGAGTTTTGAAAAAAGATGGGAGACATCGGGTCTAGATGGCTCATGGTTCTTGTTTCCAAGCTTATACGAGGTGATCGAATGCCTAATCAATGGAGGGAAAGTTACCTTCTTCCAATATACAAAGGAAAGGGTGATACTCGAAGCTGTGATAATTACCGTTCGATTAAGCTGATGTCACACACCATGAAGATCGTTGAGCGAGTCTTGGGTAGCCGACTGCGAAAAATAATAAGGCTATCTGATGACCAGTGCGGGTTTGTTGCGGGTAAATCAACCACAGATGCAATCCAGAGTATAAGAATCATTATGGAAAAACATCGAGATTCCTTGGAGGATTTGCATGTGGTATTGGTTGATTTTGAAAAAGCATTCGATCGACAACCACGAGATCTGATATGGGTGGCCCTCAGACAACGAGGAGTTCCGGAAACCTATATGCGGATAATTATGGACATGTATGATGGAGCAGTAACTAAAGTAAGATGTGCAGCTGGAGTCACCGAAGAATTCGAAATCACAGTAGGTGTACACTAGGGAAGCGTCTTGAGTCCTCTGCTCTTTATTACCGTTCTTGATTACCTGCTTGAAGGCAAAGTGACGGACCCAAAAGTGCATCAGTTATTCTTTGCTGACGATGGAGCCATCATAAGTGAAGACCCGATATCCCTGCAACGAGCACTTGATGTATGGGTGGATGTTCTAGAAGGTAGTGGGTACCGTTTAAGCGCGAAAAAGACAGAATACCTATGCTGCCCATTTTCTGATCCACACAGGCCTATTCCTGACATTTATTTGAATGGTGTAGTGCTTCCCAAGTGTGAAAAGTTTAAATATCTGGGGTCTATGATAAAGAACGAAGGAACTTGTGATGACGATATCAATCATCGCGTAAGCGTAGGGTGGATGAAGTGGCGGGAAAATTCTGCCATCTTCTGTGATCGAAAAATGCCCCCTAAGCTGAAAGGAAGACTCTACACCGCAGTTGTGCGTCCAGCACTCACATACGGTTCACAATGTTGGACAATGTACAAAAAGTATGAGAGTAAGTTAACGGCAGCTGAGATGAAGATGCTTCGCATGACAGCAGGAGTAACAAAGCTTGATAGAATTAGAAGTACGAAGATCCGAGGAAGCCTTCATGTTAAAAATACCATCTCCCAAAAAATTGAACACGACCGACTCAGTTGGTATTGCCATGTTTAAAGGAGAGATCCTGAGAACCCCGTCAAAAAAGCAATATCATACAACGTTCCAACACGAAATAGAAAGAAAGGTAGGCCTAAAAACTCCTGGTACAAGCAAATGCAAAACCACCAGCATTCAGTTGGCCTTAGAAATGGAACAATACAAAACCGGGAGGCTTGCCGTCGATTTCTGAGGTCAACCCGGCGAACCCCACAGGCGGATCACTAGTGTGAAGCAGTAACGTGGGATAGTTATGATCCCCTCGACATCGAGATCATAACAGCGCCGAGAAAAAGGAAGAAGAAGAAGAATCAATTTTGATCAAAAAATGCAAGAAATTTAATCTTTTATTTCTTCCATCACATTAAAGTCGAATATTTAATATGAAAACCTTTAATAAATCTTATATCATCTGAAAGCTGATTATTTAAGCTTTGATATGAAGTTCTAAAACATATTTCTACGACATCTAGAAAAAAAGTAACAATTTTTTAAAGCCATTCATGTCAAAATTTCAAACTGAGATTACCGTACTTCCTACACTTGTGGTTGGTCATGGTCATCGGCAACAGATCTCCACAGGTGTTTTGTTTTTTTTCAATTTAAGATTGTGTAACTTGTAGAGCACGTACCGTTATTTGTGATATATCATATGAGAGAAAATATTATCAGCATGCGTATTAAAGTTAAATCAAATTTGTATGTGTTCTAGATCGAAAGATATAACGTCTTTTTACCGTTATCTCAGGATTGTGGATATGAATTTAATAGAATTCCTATTTATAACCTATCCACAGTATAAATTTCATTCATCTATCTATTAAAACAAAAAAGATATAATCAACTAATTTTTAATGTCGCTTTTTCGTTTCATCTTATTTCAAATCACTATGATACTTAAGAAATTTTCACTTAAAAAAAGCTTTACTTTGTATCAGGCTCAGCCTTTGTCATCCTAAAATAAATGTTTTCATTTTAAAGATTCGATAAAAAATTGAGGAAAAAAATTACTCATACGCCCCAATTCACCAAATCAATTTCTAAGTTTCTCGTCTTTAGAAGTTTAACATCAATATGAAACGTGACTAAAATCATGAATTAAAAAAAAAAAAACTTATCAGATTTTTCAGAACATCAACTTCAAGAACAATAATGACGTTGGTATGTATTGTTTATGCGTTAAACAAAAAAAAATATATACCTTCCCATGTAGACATTTAAAAATTCATCAGAACAAAAAAAAAAAACGCAGATAATTGAATGAATTAAAATTCTAAAAATAGATTTGAAATTATAAAAATGGCATTTAACAAAATATAAATAATATTATTTTTGTATAGGTATTACTGCGTCTATAATAAATTGTGTGCTATCGTCCTTGTTTTAAAAATAAAATCGATGATCAATTGATATTTCCCTCTCTCCATTTCCCATGAACTCGGTATGAATTTTTGTTTTGTTTTAAAATTCACTACGTCAGTTACAATTATCTTCACAAAATTTAAAATTGATAAATACGGGTGTTTGTTATTACTTTTTTTTTAATTTTTCACAAAAAGACACAAACACGGACAACGACGCATGTAAATTGCACTCAGTTGTAACACAATTATACCTACGTCAAATGCGCTCATTAGATGCTCTCTCTCTTTACTCTACTCTGCTCATCTGCTATTTCTATTTTTAGAAAATTAAAATTTCCATAACAATAATAAAAAATAAGAACAAAAAAAAAAAAACAATTATTTGTTAGTGATGGAAATAAAAACAAGCCATCAACAAGTAGTTTTAAGTGCGACTTACATTACCTAAATGTGTTACTTATTGTGCATGCAACATCATGGCGTTTTGCCATCAAGACGGAAGCGACACTTTTTTTCATTTTTTTTACAAGAAAATTATAAGATATTCTGTAATAAGATACATTTTTTTGAAATACAAATCCTTAATTGTGAGTAAGTTAATACAAAAAAAAAAAGACTCATTGTAAGACCTATGGTTATAGCGAAAAAAACAATGTTAATTGTCGCATGAGTGACGCTGATGCATAGTTTCTGCGTCATCACTTGATGGGTGGGGTTTTCATACTAACTTACGACCAACCAACGACACGACCGACGCGACAATCGGGCTAGAGTGTAGTATGGAATTTCATAGCCGAGCCGGTTGTTTCTGGATTTAAAATTCCTGTCACTCACTTTGGTCTCGCGGAATAATCTCATTCTATCACACAAAACGCAAATTAATTGGTATAAATTTTCCCAGATCAATCATTTGCGTATTACCGGGTTCTTATTATAGCCTGGGTGAAAAGTGTTGCATATCAGAAAAAATATTTACTATCTTTGTCCTTTGACGTTTTTAATGCCAAGTTCAAAATTGTAAAAATATAAATTGAAAAAAAAAAAAAAAAATTAATTTGAAATTAAAAAAAAATATTTATTACAACTAAAAAAAATTTGCATTAAAAAACAAAATTACAACTGACAAATATTTGCATTAAAAAAAATATTTATTTCAACTAAAAAAAAATTTTACTTTAAAAATGTTATTGGAACTGAAAAATATTTGCATTGAAAATAAAATTTTTATTGCAAATAAAAATATTTTGCATTAAAAAAACAAATTTTATTGAAAAAAAAAAAAAAAATTAAAATTAAATATTTTTTTTTTATATGCGTCGATTTTCACAATTTTGAGTATTTGACCATACAAAAGGTTCAACATTAAAGTTGAAATAGTCAATGTATGGTCATATTGGAAAAATTGTGAGAAATTCGACGAATATTAAAAATATTTTTTTTTCAACGCAAGTAAATTTTTTATTTGCAAAAATATTGTTTTTATGCAAAATATTTTCATTTGCAATAAAAATTTTGTTTTAAATATAAGTATTTTGAAGTTCCAATAACATTTTCAATGTAAATTTTTTTTTCAGTTTAATTTTTTTTAATGCAAATATTTTTCACGTGAAACAATTTTTCGTTTCCAATAAATATATATATTTTTTAATTTGTAATGGAAACAAATGCATTAGGTAAAAAAAAAATGATTTTTACTAACCTGGCCTAGGCTAGTAAGAAAATTCACACTTGGCAAAATCTTTTTTCTTTAATAGGTTCCCCAGTAAAAATAGAAACTGAATTTTTAAAGAAAAAAAAAAACCTTCTTTGACGACGCACCACAGCCGCACCATTGCCGCCGTTTTTAAGAAAATTTCACCGCACCACTGCCGAAGCACGTACCGGAAGTTTGTTGTTAATATCAAAATAACTTCAAAGACGATTAAAACATTTGTATAGATACGAGAATCTAGTTAAGGCTGCCGTTCGGCTGTGCTGCGGTGGTGCGTCGGCGGAATAGAAACTTTTGAACATGTTGCGGCTGTTCTTCCACGGTCGATGGTTCAGTGGAATAGAAATTTTTATCTGTGATGCTGAGGAATAGAAAGTTTTGATCATGGTGCGGCTGATATACGGCCGTGGTTCGACTCTCAAAAAGTGCGGTGACGGTGGTTCGGCGGAATTCCATTTTCACTTAGGTTGTAATAAGATTTTTTTTCAGCCGCAGTTCTTTGTCGTACACGTGACAGATAAAAAAAAATGGCTAACATTAAGGAGGTGGTTGGTTTTCACTTAAAATTTTGGAGGCTATATGCATCACGGCTCTATTTCAAAATTAATCCTACTTTCCGAACTATAACATTCTACAATGTCAGCCTATCTTTATCTACTTTATATTATTACACAATTGCTTTTCTATCGAAATCTTTCTAAAATTTAAATAATTAATTAATTCTCGGCAAACACTAAAGTAAACACCCTAATCACCTAGTCACCCCATATTTATTAGCGGACTCGCATATCATTACGATTAGAGGGAGAAGAGTGACTATCAAAAATTATATGACGTGAATGTGAACACCCATCGCATACGCACGCACGTTCGGAGATTTGAAATGAGATTTTTCGGAAAAGATCCAAACGTAGATAGAGCCCGTTCCATAATATTAATAAAAAAATTGTTCAACGTAATCAGAATCACATATGACTGTGCTAAAATTTGTTCTACAAATTATGTAAATTCAAAATTTTTCTAATTTTTTTATAAGGAATATCCCTAAGTGACACTGGTGTATGATTGAAATATTTATAAGCTTCGTTATAATTACTAATTGGATAGACTTAAAGGTGTTGAGTGTTTTTTTTATTTTTTTAATTAAGTCGTTAGGGAATTTTTATCGCCAGCTCAAATTGGGTTGAGAAAGTATCATCTGCGGGAATTACCCATCATCAGAATGTTTGATATGATATATTTTGTAATTACTGTCACTTTGTGGTTGAATTCTTGGAACTTCAAATAAAACAATTCAAAATAAGTTGCACGAATGGGTTGCATGAAGATACTTACAATGAGGGAAAAGCCACCATAAAACAACGTAAAATCAATGAAAACCACATTTATTTAACAATTATTCGGAATGATTTTGCGTCGAAGATGAACATTTTAAAATCAACATGGAAAAAAGGTTAATTTTTGATGGTTTCGTATCTTAAAGTCATATAAAACAAAGTAGTTCATCTTTGAAACAACGACGTTTCAACTTCAATTTATTTTTTCCCTCAGTGTACTCGTTTATAGTCAAGTTTATTTAGAAAAGTTTAAGCTTTTACAAATTAAGTCCAACAACCATACGATAAAAGAAATATTTCAAGAAACTCTCCACAAAATGACTACATAATTTAAATTCTGTAAAACAATCTCCTTAAACAAAGAGCTAGAAAAAAGGTAAAATGTTTACATTTTCTACCAACTTTATATGAGTCTAGTTTCACTGTTGACTATTTTTTTTACGAATGCATAACTTACCTTAAGTATTTTCTTATAACTCAAGCTAAAAGGTTAACATGTTAACGTGTGAATGACCTAGGTGGTTAAATGCGTTTTGGGAAACTACGAAACTTCTATACGAAATATTAAGAATTGCGGTTTGGTTTTAATTCTAATAAAAACAATTAGGGTTGGGGAATACCCCAAATATATTTGCGTATTATATTATTTATAGAAAAAAACCTATTGATCTATATCTAGATTATCTAGACTGGTTTATAAGATTTTAATCTAAACGACCTATGAAAATTTAGAGTTAAAATTTCTGTTTCGTAGAAATATCTACTAGTAATTTGTGCACGTGTTGTATATTTTAAAAATGGGAGCCAAAAAATACAATAATTTAATACTTATACTAAAATACTCGTAGATATGTATACAATAATTTTTATTTAAATCAGATCAGTATTATAGGCTTCACAATCGCACTATCTGATAAAGCAATTTTCACATTTATACAATAATGAGAAACACGAGGTGGGACCAGTGTTTATTTCAGTGAAGAAAAAAATATTATCAAACCTCATATCCCTGAATAAAAAATACTCATTTTTGTCATTTTTTATTTTCGTACAAACAAATTGTGCTAGCGAGAAAAAAATATTTGCTTTTCTGTACTTTTGCAAAAAATGGCTAGGTAATCTATTTAAGCCTTAGTTTTAATAAATTCCTTTGTATTGTACAAAATAATAATAATAATTAAGTGATAATAATTAAATTCAATATAAGTATGAAATTTTGTATCATTTTTTCTTATGACGTTATTACATAAAATTGTCGTCTGTAAACCGACCTTTTTGATTTAATGAAAAAAATCAGATATTAAGACTGCGTGACTGCGTCAAACATAATTTCAACCACTTAACATTTTCCTTATAACAAATCACATCTTACACTTCATAACATGCCGCCAAATAACGGTTAAATTGTTTTAAATATAAAATGATAACGTCAATGTTACCCTAAAAAAAAAACTTATATAGGTACTGTTATTTTTATCCGTTCTCAAAGGATTCCAAAAATAAGAAAGTGTGATTTTATTTAAAAAAAAAAAAGTTCGAAAATAAATTCACCTAATTATTTTGACCAACAAAATTAAATTTATCTTTCTTTTTGCATCAGTTCCACCTTATAACGGTTAAGTTTGAACCAAATAACCGATATTTTGCGTCACTACCATACAAATTCGTTGTAATTTTACCGAATCATCATCGTAACCACCAAAACTCGTTCACCTGCAAAACCTGCAATGTGACGGCGCGGCGGCGACGTATAATACAAAAGCCAAAAGAAAATTTAAAAATACCGTAAGAAAAAGGCAAAACTCCCACTAACTTCCTTGATTTTTCATCTCCATAACTGGTTTTTAAATTTAGTATTATCCAAGCTGCCATATAAATGCTGTCAACTTCCGTTTAATTGATTTTGTGTTTAATTTTTTTTTTTAATTCATTCGAAAAAGGCGTAAAATATAAGTTTTTTTGTTTATTTGTTTGTATCTTTCTTTACTCCCTCATTACACTCATCGTTCAGAGATTGAGATGGTTAATAAAAACAAAAAACCAAGACACAACAGAGAGACTAATAAAAGAAAAAAAAAACACCGCAAAGGCTAACATACTCATATAATAATTTATCCAATACCCTAACCCAATTAGCATTGACGTCATCCAAGACCCTCTTATTTGAATCATTTCGAAACTCGCATCAAAAATAAAAAAAAACAACAAAATTAACATAATCACTTCAAATGAATAAATTAACATTATTTGCTTAATAGTTGTTATTTAAAAAAACTGAGCAAAAAGTGTGAAATGTGTTTTTTTACCAACTTGATTCTTAAATATTGTGTTTCTTTGCGAAATCAAATACAAGATTGATGACTTTAAGACGCAAATACCAATAAAAAGATTTCTAGATTGGTGGATTAGGTTTGAAAAATAGTGATTTATTTCTTAATAGTTTAAGAATTAGTGTTACAGATAGATTAGAATTGGTCTGAAATATTTCATGAGTCTTTAATGGGTGGTTAAAGTTAGATGAATGTACTAGTAACTAGTAGATTTTTAGTAGGTACCTAAAGAATTTTTGCAATGAATGAATCATTATGTGGTTTTCATTCAAGATCGAAACAGAATTGTGGAACATACGTTGAATTGTTGTTTACTCTTACTATTTTAAAGTGACGAATATGTTTAAAAATTTAGGGATTTAACAGTCGAGATGACAATTTTTTTTTCTCCCCATGTCATTATTTTATTTTTCTTTGAGGCCTTTGGTAACGATCTTAAACTAGTTTATCTGTTTGATTGCCAAGATCGAAAAATTTTGTAGGTATACAAATAGTTTTTTTATAAGCTTTATAAAATGGATTTATTTCTTGAAAGGAAAAACTATTGATAAAGGCGAACAATCACTTTATGAATTACTATTTTTTGTTTTAGTCGGCCATTATAATTTGTAGCCTCACCTTGGAAAGCCATTAAAATTTTGAGGGTGGAATTCTTTTTACGAGGTGCATAATGTTAGACTAGAAACAGTACAACGCAATTTTATTCGTTTTATTTGGAACAAAGAAATTATAGCCAGTAAATAATTACACTGTGTTACAAAAATCAGGCTTCAAAATATACGCGGGCAGAGACCTATCACGTTTTGTAGAGCTAGTCGCACTAATTACGAAACGGTATTAAAAAAGTCCCTAACACCCCCAAAATCTGGAGTTAGGGCAAAAAACGGTTTTTTGGACCTTTACCAAAAAAAAAAAAAAATTATAGCTTCGTCAAATATTTAATATTGTCAAATAATTATACCTTTTCAAAAATTTATAAAACATGTGATTCGAATAAACCACCTAGAATTTATAAGCTGTCAAAGTTCAAAAATTCCATTTTTTTCATCATTTCCCCAACTTCGACATCAATTTAAAGTAGTATATGTTTTCAAAACAACATGCTGTTTTAAAAATTAATTTTTAAATAATAATTATTTTCAAATCAAACGAGGTATTTTTTTATGAAAATCAGTTCAAAATTGGCTCAGAAAAAAAAATTTACGATTTCAACCCAGATACAGAAATTCGTACGTTTAGGCACCGAACAAAAATGATATTTTGACACGTAGTACGATAACTTGGGCGCCAGGATTTGATAAGGATTTTTTGTAGAGGAGTTCAATACAATTATTTTTTTTTTTTTGGAAGGGGGGTAATTTTCTAAAAAAAATTATTAAAGTAAAAAAAAATATTAAAAAACAACGGCAAAACACTTACAGTTATAAATGATACCATTTCCGAAAGGCAGAATTGTACATATAATTCTTATTTTTAAATCAATATATTTCAACTAATTGTTTTTGAAATTATCGATTTCTAAGTTAAAAAAAGACGAACAAAAATTTTAAAAAACTCATTAATTACCAGTAGTTTTGTCCAGACTGTGAATTTTAATAAAAAATTGACTCATGAAGAAAACTGCCTCAATTGTATCCTTATCGAACAGTGAAAACTAAATGTTTCTATGCCTTCTAGGTTTTGAGAAAATTGAAAAATTAAAAAAAAAAAAAAAAATAAAAAAAATAAAAATAATTTGAAAAAAATTTTCAATTTCAATGATTTAGTTTTTTTTAGTTTGTCATTAAAAAATCATTTAAACACGCACGTATCTACGTAAATTAATATCACCTGCGTCATGTAAGTCTGAGATTTAGGCAAGCTTTCAAAAATTCCTAAACATAAATAAAACACTCAAAAGTACATATACGAAAATGTGTTTTTTTTTCAAAAATTCGAAAATAAGCGTCCTAAAAAAATCCGTAACAAAAATTTAATATTACATATTTTCGTTATCGATTGATATACGAGTAACTTAATTTTCTTAAAAAAAAATCACCTACCAATAATAACTGTTTTGTCGCAGATCTAGGTACCCCTTTCTAGGGTTTTACAAAATCATATATTTTAAATGCATTTTCCATTACAAGTTTTAAAAAAAAAACATTCATTGCAAATAAAAAAAAAATGCATTAAAAAAAATATTATCGCAACTGAAAAATATTTGCATTAAAAATAAAATTTGTATTGCTAATACAAAATTTTCTGCATTGAAAAAAAAATCAATGCAAAATGAGTGCATTTTTTTTAATTGCAAATTTTTTTCAGTTGAAATAAATATTTTCTTTTAAATTTTAAATGAAATATTTTTCAATTGATATTCTTACAACTCTGCCCTTTGCATTTGTTTTTAAAAACAGTCCATTACTTAGTATTTAAATTGTTTACAATGTTTTCAACACTTCTGTCATTTTTCCTACAATTTTATCTGCCGATAAAAAAAATTCTGTCTGCATTATGTATCGAAGGTATTTATTATAATTTTTTTTTTGCAAAAAAGTGTTAATAAATTTTTTGTCTAAGTTTACAATTTTCTTGTATTTTTCATTTAAAATTCCACAAGAAAATTAAATCTATTTTCTGATTAAACTAAAATTAGAAGATCTGGCTATAAGAATTTTCAGAACAAGCAATTATCTGTAAAGTTCAAAACTAGAAAAATAACCGATTAGTGAATTCCCCAATAATAATTGTCAAATTATCCGTATAAAACCAACAAAAAAATTGATTTTAAAGAATTACAAGAAATACTCTTAGTTTATTTTAAATTAAGACTTAATATTGTGAATCATTTTAAAATAGGTAATGAAAAATCGATTAACTCATACTCTTCAATCAAATATACATACCTAACCTATATCATCGTTCTACTTGAAATTGAGAAAAAAAAATAAATCACAGATTTAAAAATAAAAATAAATTACATTAATTTATTTTTAATATATTTTCAGCATGCACTCGCAATTTATCATCATGCTGCGGCTAGCTGTTGCTCCATTCTGATTCCATAGCAACTTACACCTCTCATGGTGATGAATACGTGCTCGAGACATCAAGATTTTTGCACAACAATAAAAAAAAAAGAAAAAAAAAAATAGACCAACAGAACTGCATCGCGTCTAGTGTAACACAATGGATTGTAAGTGTTCTTTGGCCATGCGGTGTCGGCTGTATACAGTGGGACAGACTATAAGAGAAAGTAGAAAAAAAAATATTTTTTGATAATTTTTTTTTTGTAAAAAATAAAATGAATGAAAAAGAAAATTAAAAAAAAATGAGAGGAAAACTGAAATAACAGAAAAAAACAAATCTTAATATTTGTATTCAAGACGGCTAATACTCTAGAGTCTAGAAAATCGGAAGCGTCTTGTTACATTTTCACAGTTTCATCTACCAAACAATCAAAAAAAAAATCTTATACAAAAATTGCATTTTTATTGAAAATAAATTTACAACTCCTAACCAGTTTGAAAGCTATTTTGTTCCATAGTACCATGCGGTTGTCACATTCTCACAATATGCCTATGTGAAAGACCATTGACGTCAAACGAGGCATTGAAAAATAGAACTGTAGCCTTAAACTGCCATTATAGTAGAACCACGATAATAATACAAAAAAAAAAACAGCAACAACGAAACTGATGTTTTGCTGTTTAAACCGTCCAGTCGTCTGTCATCGTTGTTCTTGTTTTTTTTTTTTTTGTTACTTGCTGCTAAGCCAAAGCCAAAACTAAGAAACCAGCAACCAAACCAACCAACCGACACTTTCATTTCATGTTCTCGCGAGCGACTTTAATATGCGGGTCAGCATTTATTGTATGGTTGATAGTTGCATGTGTATCTATGGATCCTGTTCGTTGTTTGTAACGGGATCATATTACCAATTGCATTATAATACCACACCATGAATAATCTGAATGAAAGTCAACTTCCATATGAAACTTCATGATTATAGAAACGAAAATAAAATAATAATAAAAGACATTAATGTGTCGCACTTAGTTACTTTCGTTATAACAAGTATTATAGTCGAAAATCTGTAAAAAATAAAGTTGTTAAAAATTGTATTGCAGGTGTTTGCTAATTATTCAGTCTAAGGAGGCTATATGTTTAAGGAAATTCAAAGCTGCATCCTGCCATGCACTTGAATTTGAAAGTTTTTGAAAACTAAGAAATCGACATTAAAAATATGTTTAAGAACCACGGAAACACTTACAAAACTAAACGATGGCTTTTTATAAAGCTAAAGATTTATACAATTTTCTGATTTTTCAAAAAAAAAAAAAAAAAAATTCAAACCCAAAATTTTGAAAAAAAAAATTTTTGAAAAATTTTACGTGATTTATTACTATTTTTCTTTTTAATTCTTATTTTGCATTATATATTTTGAGTCGAACACAGAAACCTAGAAGCTAAAATCTCTTTTAGTTTTTGAGAAACCTGTTAATAACAAAGGCTCCTTTTTATTACCAATGTAATGCCAACATTACAGTGTTTTATTTCGACACTGTTTTCGAATTTTCTTCAGGAAATTATTTCATCATACACGGATAAAAAGACCACTTAAAAACAAGCGGAATTGTGCATGGTTTTTTTGCCAAGATGACTTCCGTCTTAGATTCAAATCCACTTAATTTTAGATCAAAATCATTTTACCTAGAACGAAAGCTTGTTTATGAGTGATCTTTTTCTCCGTGTATGCTTAATAGGTCAATAATTTTCACATCAAAAGTAATGTGATAAAAAATTGTCTTTCCGTGCCAGTTTTGAATTGAACTTGACCTATTTTAACGATTTTTCAAAATTATTTTGAAGCTATTTCAAAATTTAGCGAAAGCTAAATGTACAAAGTGGTGAGACGAAGTGGTTTTCCCTGAAAGTACTTTTTGCCAGTGGACAAAAATCTAAAAATCCTACCTACTATTTAAAAATCATTATTTTTTAATACATTTGCTCTCCATTAAAAATTTAGAAAAAAAACCTATTAATGCAAAAAAAAAATTGCATTAATAAAAATAATTGTTGCAATTGAAAAAAATTTGTATTGCAAATAAAAATATTTTGCATTTAAAATAAAATTTTATTATTAATAAATGGTTTGCTGCATTAAAAAAAATAAAAATCAGTCCAAAATGCGTGCATTAAACATTTTTTTTTTATATTCCTCCATTTTCTTACAATTTAGCTATTTTAACTATAATATAGAACCTAATATAAGGCCAAATAGTCAAAATTGTAAGAAATTCGACTAATATTAAAGAAACAAATATTAGGTGTGTTTTTTTGTTTATCTATATAGATTTTGTGCAAAAAAACGACATCGGGATTTTTGAAATCCATGCAAACATTTGGCACCACTGTACATATACTTTGGCAGCTGTCTGTCAAAAATGTTGCTTTTGTTTTTTTTTTTTAAATCCGAAGTGGGAAACAAAAATTTTCATATGGCCATGGCATCCATGTTGGATTCAAAAAAATTATTTTTTCACAAAAAACCAAAAATTATCTGTATATTCTTAGCTACATTTTAAGACCATGACCATTAACATTAGTTGCGTCGTTCTTGTGTTATAAGCGTTTGAATGTAGCCATATTGAATTTTTTTCGATTTTTTAAAAATCAAATGTGAAAACATTTTTAATTTTATTTCTAATTTTTCGAAAAAAACTTTGGTAATTTTATATACATATCTGTTCAAAAATCTTATCAGGATCCATTTAAGACTTTTATCTGAAAAGTGAATTGCGTATATCTCGAGATATTCATTTCAATGCAACAATGTCAAACAAATTTTTGATTATTTTTTTCTATGAGAGTTTTTTTCAAACCTCGTTTTCTCCGCTTTTTTTTTTTTGTTTAATATTTTCAGATATTTCTGTATGAACACAACAATTAAACTACCTTGGCACTACTGTTTTTATCGAGAGAAAGTAAAATCTGGATAATTATCTGGATTTTTCAAAAATCTATACAGATAAAGTTTTTGTTGTTTTTAACACGTAAATTGTTTCGAATTCAAAAATCTCGATGTCGTTTTTTTGCACAAAATCTATATAGATAAACAAAAAAACACACCTATTATTAATGCACACTTTTGAATTGAATTTTTTTTTTTTCAATGCAGAAAATTTCTTATTTGCAGTAACTTTTTTTTATTTGCAGTAAAAAAATTTATTTTGAATGCAAATATTTTTCAGTTGCAATGACATTTTTTTTATTTGCAATTAATAAAATTTCTTTATTAGAAAATACATACCTATATTTTCAGTTGCAATAAGTATTTTTTTTTTTTTTATAGAAATTTTTTTTTATTTGCAATAAATATATTTTTTTTAATTTCAAATGCATTTTTTCTCAATTGATATTTTAACAACCCTAAACATAATAGTGAAATCTATTTCACTAAAAACAAAGTCACGTCAAAAGGAATAGTTTATTTCAATGCATTAAGAATTACTTCTATAAACCCAAAAATGATCGATTCGCATCAGCCTTTTTTTTAATTGTTACTTATTTCAAAACTTGCACAGAATAATAATTTGTATGATAGCATAAGAGGTATGAACTTGGCTTTATAATAACATCAAATGAAAAATAGTAAGTATACGCCCGAGTGAACCTTATGTAATATCGATCTATTCTAAGTACTCCTACAATAATTATAATGATATTTAAAATGTTGGGTTTGTTTTTAAAAATGTACTTTTGCTAACAAAAAGATACTCTATTTTATTTGAAATATGTATAAGTATAGTAGAATTAAATGAACTCAGGTATCAGGCTGGTTTCCATCCATTTCAGGTTATGTGGAAAAATTTCTCTTGAATCGCATTCTTCTTTCTTTCTTACCTTCTTTTTGGTGTATCTCCGAAGGCATTGAAGAATTTATGTACATTTTTATTGAATCCATATCTTGCCCTAAGGGTACCTTTATGGCAAGTAAAAAAATCAACCAGCATTAAATAAAAAAAAAAAAATAAATAAATAAAAACACATAAACCCGCATTGACGTCAGTGAGCAGCATTGTTCAAGTGAGATTCGTCATGCGAAACTGCTATTTCTTGTTTTCCCTTGCTCGTGTCATCTTTGGTTTCATTCTATACAAACCAACCAATCACTTAAATTTCTTCTTCTTTTTTATTTTGTAATTTTTTATTTTATAGTTTTAAGTTAAGAAAGAAAACAAAAAAAAAAAAAATAGAAGAAAAAAATATATAAATATGCAAGGCAATCCTTTTATTTAACGTTTTTTTGTGTCATTAAGTTTGATGCTTGGCGTTCAATATTTTTTTTTTTATTAATTTGCCTTGTTAATGACGGCAGTCTATAGTAAATCATTGTTATTATATGATGTAGAGATAGTGCGATGGTTTTTTTTTTTAAGTAGCACACCACAAACCACAGACCCCACCAAGTGTTCATCGATTGACGTAGTAGGTTGTTATTCTTGTTTTATTTTAATTATTTTTTTTTATATTTTATATTTATTCCAAAGTAATTTTGATTTGGTTTTCTATATATTATTTGTGATCGCTTTTTGTGGCTTTTGATGGTTTATCACCGAATTTCAACCTTAATGTGAAGCTAAAAATAGACTTTCTACAGGGGGGAACGACACACTTTGAGGCTCATTGTGACGTCAATGCAGTGTGTTTTTTTTTTTTGTACCTACTCCCAATGAAAACCACATCGTAGAGTTTTTTCTACGTGCCAGAATGAGCGTAGATACAACTTTTAAGCATAACATAAAATGAGATCGAATTGGGATACAGAGCTTATAAATGCTATAAATAAAAAATAAAAATCATTGTATGACAATGGTCACACTGGTAACATTTCTTTTAAATTAGATATCTAATAAATCAGCAGACTTTGTCGGGCTTAAGAGTTTGTATTACAAAAAAATTAAATTTTAAACCGAAAATCATGAATACAAAAAATATAGAAATGAAGACTTCGAGAGTCAACAAACATTATTTTGAACCACTCATAAATACTAAAATACATAGCCCAATTAAAGGAAGAAGAAGAACAATCAGACAATGCTAAGCTAGATACGAGAAATCCCATAGTACAAGATTCGTAGATTGTTTTACCGATGTAAGGTTTTCTCAAAGTTGCGTAAATACCTACCTTATTCTTTTTTTTTATCGAAAGGATATATTTTCTACAGTTCGGATAAACCTAAAATCATAAATGTAGGCAACTCTGGATTTTACAATCTTTTATCTAGGCAACCTTCTTCTGTTAGAAATTGAAGTGAATACTCTTTCACTTAAAACCAAACCCAAATTAAGTAACAAATGAGGTTATATTTTCTCTACACCAATCATTTAATTGGGTGAAGGTAAGCAACTTATGTTTTTCTGATTCTTTCAGATGAGTATAGTTATCTACAAAATGCACATATAATTTCGATAATTTAGCACCATAAGGCCATGTTTTACTCGTATAGCAAGGCAACCCGAATGTAATTTATTTTTGGCAGCATTGGCTATTTTTTCCTACGGATCTTATGGGGTCCTAACAGGCTTAACCTTCCGATGACAACAATGGTGCTATACCACCCCATACTTGATTTTTTTGTTGTTTTTTTGACAATTATTATTTTTTTTAGGAATTATCTATTTTCTGTTTTTGTTAAAGTCTATGAGTGTTATGAAGTTATGATTAAATAAATAATAATTTGCATTATACCTAAAAGTATTTATTTAATCCTACCACCCATATTATATGCGTTGTCATCGGAAGGTTAATCTGATTGATGTACATTCTGTAAAAATCTTGAATTCTTCAATAAAAAAAAAAAAAAAAACAAATATAAAATAAATAAATTTGCGCTCCATTACAAAATAAAAAAAAACTGTTGCAAATAAAAAAAAAAAAAAATTGCATTACACAAAATTTATATTGCAAATTAAAAATGTTTGCATTAAAAAAATATTTGTTGCAAGTTTAAATGGTGTTGTTTTCTTATATATGTAAGTTACGTGCGACTCAGTGTTGTTTCTATATCTTTGATAGAGTTCAATCGGTTGAAACATAGTGCATTCAGCGCAATGAACCATTTTTCCATCATATGAGCACTCTATCTTTATAAGATGTAACTTCAAAAATGTTATTTTTATTTTGAATTTTTTAAATTTTGTTTATATTTGCTTTTCTTGTGAGGTTTTTCTTCCAATTAAAATATCAATTATATGTAAAACTTTCGCCCAAGAAAATACTATGACTTTTTTTATAATTTTGACTTTGACTTTTTATATTTTTGATTTTGAAATCGGTTATTGCAAAACTGCTTGACAAAATTGAAAATAATTTGTTTTTGGTTTCTTTATTACAAGAGTTTTTTTTTTAATGGGCGGCATTTTTATTTAATTTAGGGCCAATTTATTGAGTCTCCATTAAATATTGAATTTTTTCGCTTTAGTTAACGGCATCGTTAAACTAATAACGCCATTAAGTACATTCCATTAAATATTAATTTTATTCACTCTTCTTTAGTTAAATTCGTTGTTATTAATGGAAACTTTGAATTCAAAACTCTGTTAAAAAAATCCCAAGGATTTTTAATTTATTTTGAAAAATAAATCTGTCAAAAGCTAGTATTTTGTCATATCAAATAGATTTATTTTTTGTTTTCCTGGTTTTAACGATACTTTTAAGATGGATATTTTCATTTAATACATTTTAGTATCTGTTGTAATAAAATAACCGTTACATGCTCTCTGAAAATAAAACAACGCGTTTAGGAATGTTGTAACTATATTGTGTTTATTAAAGTCGCGGCAAACCTTAGCTCATAAGGATTAATCTACGTGCATCAAAACTATGGTCCGTAAACGATTTATAGCCTTTTTCGGCCAAGCGAAAAGCAAATGCAATATTCAATATCACGAATGGAATTTAAAATAAAGTTTTAGAATTAATTCAAAACTTTCCTATATTTTTTACTCAACATCCGTTCGAATAAATTAGAGGTAGGTACTATTACCAATTACAATTGAATCATTTATTTGCAAAACATGATAAGTCCATGATTTTAAATTTTTCAGGAGAAGAAAAAAACGTTCTATTTTCTTTTGATATGCGTAGAAAAATTTATAAAAAATATATTCTGTAGAACTCTTGCCTAGCTACAAAATACCGTTTCGTTTTTAATTTTTGGAGCGATAGCTCAAAAGATAAAAAATAAAAACGCTTTTGGACTTATCATACTTTGAAAATAAACGGATGTGAAATTAGTTTTTAAATGGATATGCAATTTTGCTTTTAGCCCCAGTCTATCAAACAATTGTATTTGAGAATAAAATACAATGTCCGGACTAATTATTTAACTTTAAAGTAGCTTTAAACTTAAGATTTTCAGCCATTAATCTAATATACCATTTACACAAAAAGAAGCAGTTGTTTATTTTCAAAAGATGATAAGTCCGGGACTTATTCTATTTTTGATACTAAAAAAATATTTCGCGTAGCTGTAAAATCGGATATAGATGGAGTAGATACTTCATATTTTAAAGACAGACGTGGTTATCCCTGGAGTACAAATTTAGTCAAAAAAACGAATTTTGAAAAAAAGTGGACTTATCATGTTTTGCAAATAAATGGTTCAATTACCAAACGTTGGTCATATGATATTGGTTGAACACATTTTCACCATTCTATTTGTCCATATTTATCCCTGTTTTATTTATTTTTAATTGTCAATTGACACTGAAACCTTTTTGTTAATAAAATAATAAATGAAAAGACATTTGACGCTAATGGAGAGTGAATAAATAGAAATTCTGTTTAAAACCTCCATTTGCGTTAAAAATCCCTCTTAAAAGGTCGAATTCGGCATTTTAAGTAAAAGGTCTTTTAAATTTAATGCTCAATTAGTTAATGAAGTCAAACTTCAAAAAAATCTTTAAAAGAGACTGAATAAATGAATTTTGTTTTTAATTTTAAAATTCCCTTTTTTAATGACGATTTCAAATTTAATGGAGCGTCAATAAATTGGGCCTTAATTCACTAATATGTATATAAACGTATATTACAATTAATTAATAACTTAATTAACGTTTAAATTGAACCAAAGCACGATGGTACACTTGGGTGTATACGCACTTTTTTATTTTATTTTACTTTATTTTATTTTATTTTATTTTATTTTATTTTATTTTATTTTATTTTATTTTTTTTTATTTTATTTTATTTTATTTTATATTATTTTATTTTATTTTATTTTATTTTATTTAAAATAAGTATTAATTTTCAATGGTTGGCTTAGGTATTGCAAAACTATTATGAAATACAGTATTTGATTCTTCTCAAATTGAACGCAAACAAAACAAAAGAAATAAACGTATTTTTTTTTTTGGCAGTTTTTTAGTTAAAGTAATGCTTCGTAAATTCTACAAATATGACTTTAAAGTGCTTAGTAATGAGGTATGTATTTCTCACTTCAAATTCGATTTAATGTTCCATTTTCCATTCTGGACTTAAAAAGAAAATCGAATCGAAATTCAAAAAAATATCTAACTCTGGATTTTTCTCAAGATTGACACTCACTTTTAAACAAACTGTTCTGCAGGGTTGTAAAAATTTCAATTAAAAAAAAACAATGCATTTAAAATAAAAAAAATATATTTCTTGCAAATAAAAAATTGCAATTCAAAAATATATTGCACTGAAAAAAATTTGCATTAAAAAAAATTTTATTGCAACTGAAAAATATTTGCATTAAAATTTAAATTTTTATTGGAAATAAAAATATTTTGCATTAAACAAAAATTATTGCAACTACAAAATTTTCTGCACTAAAAAACAAAAATTCAATGCAAAATGTTAACAATTTTGGCTATTTGACTACATTAGCTATTATTTAAACATAAAAGTCAAAATTGTAAGAGATGCTGAAATTAGTCTGAAAAAAGGATATACCTATTCTACAAAAAAAAAATCTTCAAAGCAGATGGAAAACGACTTAAGAATAAAAAGTACACAAATGTGGTATAATTTAAATTATTAATTTTTAGAATATAACAAAGTTCTAGAACACCCAATCCGTCCCTGTGAATGTTTCCTAAATCCATATTGTCTATTATTTCCGTCGTATTAATTTGATGTCATTCGCATATATACATATGTCTTTTCTTAAAATTTCAATGACACTCCAACTTGATGTCAATTCTGTGTCTGACTCATATGTCCATTAGAATAACGATTCATCAAAAAGTAAAAAAAAAAAAAAAAAACTAACCTCTGCATATTTAAAGTTCAACACCCACTTAAAATTTAAATTGAAATTCAAATAAAAATAAGAACATCAAATTTGGCTTCAAGAATAAGAATTCAAGTTCTTAAGATGTGTCATTTTTCGATATTGGAAGGTTGTTTATTTTGTTTTGTCCAGTGGATAACATATTTCTTCACACCTTCTATAAGACACGCATATAAAAACGAAAAAATAAAAGAACAATAATTTCGAAGGGAAGCTAAAAAAAAACGTTCTATACACCAACACCAGTTTAAGAATCTCTGTACGAGATAACACCATGAAAATGAATACATAGAAGATAATTGCATACTTTTAGACTTTTTTAAATTAGTTAGTTGAATCTTTCGAAACTTTATCAATATCTTAAACAGCAAAAAGGCGTTTCTCTCAAGCCCATATAAAACCTACTCACCATCAATTTCTAGCCCCATTAGTCCTTCAACATGGCAATCGAAAGTAACGAATCACCAATCTATCTCGTTAACTTCGAAAACTATTTAAAACCCAAAAAAAAGTCAATTCTAATTGAAGAAAAAACACCAAATCATGAAGATCTCTTCGAAAAGAAGACCACGTTTGAGTTATTTTGTGACTTGTCCAGTATTCATGGCATCTCTATGCTTTATCTGAACAAATCAGCTTCGCTCTGTGAAAGAATACTATGGCGAATAATTATATTTACCGCAATTATAATAACAATAGTAGTGTTATATTATTGGACAGCGATTAATCATGAAACTCCAACTGTGACCTTAATTGAGACAACAAGTTATCCGGGTTTTGTTGTACCTTTTCCAGCTATAACTTTGTGCAGTTTGAATCGTATTTCTAGAAGGAGAGCTATAAAATTGGCAGAAAAGTTGTAAGTATAAGAAGATATATGTAGAAAGAAGAAGAGGGCGCTGACTATCGTCATTCTCTCTTCAGTGTCTTAAAGAGTAACTTGACAAAAGAAAAGATCCTTGAATTGTTCGAGGTTCCATTGTACATCAATGAAAAGGTCCATGCAAGTGAGCAGGATTTCCAAATGTTCGATGATTTAATGACGGCAAATAATTCAAGTCTGCTAGAATTGTTCTATTACACAAATCCCGATTGCATGGAGGAATTGAAGAAATGTAAATGGAGAGGACGAGCTGTCCAATGTTCATCGATTTTTGAGCCTGTTGTTGTCCTAAGAGGACGATGTTGTGCTTTTAATTATTTCGCTAGAGAAGATAATCAAACAAAGAGGTCTTAAAATTACTTTTTTTTTCTTAAACTTTCTGCAATCAGTCATTTTTTTCAACCACAGATACAATAAATTCCTTATTCCATCACCTGCACCACGTCAAGTTTATGGTTGTGGCTATGATACTGGTCTAACCGTTCTCATTGATCCTCAAGCAGATGATTATTTAGCTGGAGCCTTGAAATACCCAGGCTATCGTGTGATTGTAGCCGATGCTTATGATTTTCCCGAAGACAATGGCAATAATGAGTTATTTTCTGTTAAACAAGAAGCCTATGTTGGTGTCAAGACAACATTGATTTTTGGTACTAGTTATTTGGAGAACATGCCATTGTGGAAACGTGGTTGCATCTTTGATAAGGAATACAAGTTGAAGTATTTTCGACAATACTCCTATTGGAATTGTCTAGCTGAATGTTTTAGTGCGAGATTGTGGCGGAAGTGTGGATGTGTAACGCATAATATGATACAGCCAGTTGGTGCTCCGATGTGTGGCTTGAAAAAGTTTCAGTGTGTTCTTAAGGAAAATGGTGAGTTAAGAAATGTTTAAGGTGTTTGGGCTGCATACAAATTTTGGACAGTTTTATTAATTTCTTGGCTTTCCTTACTATCTTATCGAAAAAAAAAACACACCCTATCATACAAAATAATGTGATGGTAATTTTTTGTTAATTCTAACGTTTTTACCAACTTTCATTAGGATACTATTTTTAGAAGGTATAATTTTGCTAATAATACTAATTTGTATTCCCAAAAAAAACACCCTTTAATTCTTGATATTCTCATGAACACTTTAAATTCTTGGTTCATAGTCCAAATGTAACATTATTTTGATGTTTCAATTGGGTACCATTTTTCTAACCAAGTTTTTCAAATAATAATCGCACATTATTTCTTCACTTATAAAAAAACACCCTTTTATATAAAAAAGAAAAATAGGAAAGATTTATTCGTAGATTTATAGACTAATTTTTTTAACTATTGAACATTTAATGGAGTTTGAAAAAAAAAAAGCTGTTACGATTACTTTTCTGCACACAATCACCGCCCTCTGTCCCAACATTTTTTGTTTTCTCCGTTTTGTTCACTTTTACTCCCCCAAGTCCTGCAAAAATTGCTCTTTTACCTAAAATATTCTTACTTACGTGAATTACCACGGAATTGCCATTCAATTGTACGAATAAATTTCAGTTTGCAACAATTGGCGCCCAACGGGAACTCCGGGGTACCTGCTGGATTGGAGAACTGTAATGAGAAATTTGCATTCCTCCATTGGAAGTTTTTCTAAATGAAGCATGAAGAATTGCGCATCAGTTGAACGAAATATTTTCAATTTGCAAAAATTGGCGCCCAACGTGAAACTCCGAGACACCTACTGGGTCGAATAACTGTCTGCCTGTTAGGAGAGATTCACAGTCTTTAAAAATTTGTCTTTCTGTTGAAATAAGTTACACATCCATTGCTTACATTTGGCCCTAGATTTCGTTGCAGGTTGTTCTCAAAACTTCTTTTTAATTTCTCATTAAGTCGAGGCAATGGTTCAATTTTTATTCTAAAGGGTTTACAAGTCCAGTACAGCTGTGAAACCTCCAAACTATTGCAGCTTAACAGTCAAAAACCATTTTTAAACTAACGAATAAATTTAAATTTCCTACAATTGGCGCCCAACGTGGAGCTGCGGGGCACCAGCTGGATTGTAGTACTGTCTGCCTGATCTGTGTTAAAAGAGATTTAAAGTCTTTAAAAGTTTGTCTCTTTGTTGAAATTGGTAACAAATCCATTGCTCAGATTTTGGCATCCACATTTAAAATGTCACTCATTTTTAACTGGGTTAAACCAGTATTATAAGTAATGACTTTGGATGTTCATCTGTTCTACCATAACTTCTTAACTAATTATCGTAATTTGACAAATGAGGTCTCATTAGAAGTGCCATTCTCGTACGCTGGTTAAAAGCCATGTAAAAATGGCTATAGCACCACTTTCCCAATTTAAAAAAATATATTCGTGATTTTTGGAGTCGTCGAGTTCTAGTTTTTAAACTTATTTGTGTAACTTTAATTTAATTACAGCTATATTTCAACAACTTGTCGAAGATGCTGACATATTGGGCAAAAAAGTCTGCAATTGTATGGCTGAATGTTCTTATTTTAAATACCGAACTGTAGTTGCTGCTGGTGGACTTAATAGGACATTTGTCAAAGGAAATCATCGATTTTTGTAAGTTATCATAAATTCTAATTCCTTTTGTTTTCTATAATGAATTTTTTCTTTCATACACATTTTCTAGTAAAAATATCACAACAACCAACGAAATCCTTCTACATGTCTATTTTAGTGGCCTAACTACGGCCAAATATCGAATTGATGCTATCGAAAGTTGGCAATCAATTGTCGGCACAGTCGGTGGAATAGCTGGTATGACAATGGGCATAAATGTCGTTTGCATAGCTGAGGTGTTTTTCTTCTTGTGCATTCGTCCTATTTATATGAAATACGTCAAGGCTAAACAAGATACCTCCTATAACATTAATTGATAAATATCATGTTAAGATTTATAAATAAATTATAAGAAGGTGTGCTTTCCTTAATTAATATACACATACATAAATATTGGTCAAATAAATTAGAACTCCAGACAACACTCTGTGTCAAGTTCAAATACAGTCTTTATTGGTTTTTGTTATCGAATTAGCATCGAGTAAGTTGGTATACCATCGTTATGTCGAAGAAACGTATTTTTACAATTCGTTCGGTAGAACCATTTAGTCCTTCTTTATCGTCAGTAAAAAATAATGAAAATTCTTCAACAATCGATAAAGAAAGTAAAACTACTAATTTTGTTAAAAATCCATGGAAAGTTTTTAAACATTGGATTACCGAGAGTTTTAACTATTACTGCGAGACGACAAGTTTGCATGGATTCAATTATATTACCCGTGAAGGTATTACATTTGGAGAAAGAGTCTTTTGGATTGGTGTTGTTGTATTAGCTATTATAGCTTCGATAGTGCTTGTTTCGGTATCTTGGTCATCAAATCGTGAAACACCTACCGTAACAGTGATTGAAGGATCACACTTTCCAACTTGGAATGTACCATTTCCAGCTGTGACAATTTGTAATTTTAACAAAATTTCCAAACAGAAAGCATTGCTTTTGGCTAATAAAATGTAAGTTGAACATTCTTGATAGTCCAATAATTAATATTTTTGTTCAAGGATCCGTCCTGATAATATTTCCGACGAAGAAATCGCTCAACTTTTTCGTATAACCATGTACTACAGTTTTGCATTGAATTACAATGAAACCGACTTTAAGCGACTTGAAGACATTCTTAAGTTCAATAACTACACAAGCAACCGTTTATTTGACGAACTTACCCCGAATTGTATTGATATGATAGTTCGTTGTATTTGGAAAGGTACGAACGCTAGATGTGATAGTTTATTTCAGAAGATCAATACTACCGAAGGAATTTGTTGTTCGTTCAACTATTTCGGAATGGCGACAAATAATTTTCCAGTGTAAGTTAACACCCCAACACTTTCAGCCATTCTTAATATTTCTTCGTTTTTGTCAGGAAACTATCTTATCAAGTTCCGAAAATTCCATTTCGTGTTACTGGTTGTGGTTATCCCACGGGACTGACAATTCTTCTAAATCCAGAAATGGATGATTATTTCGGAACTTATGTTAGCAGTTATGGTTTTCGATTGATGATCCATGATGCCTATGATTTTCCTGATGAAAATGCCGATATGAAAGTATTAACTTCGTCCAGGGAGAGTTTTGTTCGAATTGTACCTGAATCAACATATGCAACTCCTAGTGTTGCTGAAATGCCTATTCAACAAAGAAATTGTTTATTTGCGAATGAGAAAAAACTTCGAGTGATGCAGAGGTATTCCTATATTAATTGTTTAATGGAATGTCGGGTATCTATGATTTTTAAGGCTTGTGGATGTATTCCGATTAATTTGCCAAATAATGGAAGTTATCCAGTTTGTAAATTTGATGAATATGTTTGTATAATCAATAATCGAGGTTAGAAATTTAACTTTTTGTCGAAATTTTTCAAGATTTTATAGACTTTCAATTTCTCGTAGACATTCTAATCAAGGCTATTCCAAGTTTGGAGAACACAATCATTAGAGGAACATCTCGTATGGCCTCGAATTGTGATTGTTTGCCAGATTGTGAACTTAATCAATATCCTTCGGATATAACAATGGGAAAATTACATACGAAATTTGCTGCTAATAATATTGCAGGGATGTTAGTTGCTAATAAATTTAGATTTTTTCATTGATATTAATTTTATTTTCTCTTTAGAGTAAATATGGATCCAAATGAGAGTATTTTGTTGCATGTTTTTTTCAGTGATTTAATGTCAACACGATATAGAACGGACATTTATCAAAATTGGCTATCGATGTTGGGTAAGAAGCTTATATAACATTCTTAAGTGAGGTCGTTAATAGATATCTTTTTTAATTCTTTTTAAAGCTTCATTTGGTGGACTTTTGGGACTTATAATGGGCTTTAGTATAGTGACGGCATTTGAATTTTTGTACTATCTTACTTTTAGACCAATTTTTAATTTTTTCAAATAATAAAAACTGTATAAAAAACATTCAAATATTTTCAAAATTTCTGAGATAGGTACCAATAAGTAAATCTTCAAAGTTTTAGAGAAATTAATTAATGTTGCTCCTGTACGATTTAGGAAAGTAATCATTTTGCAGTTATTAAGTAGTCCGAATGTGTCATTGCACTCTACAAGACATAGTAAAAAGTGTCTCAGTAAACGCAATAGAGACCTGTTTCATACAGAAAGACAAATTTGCCTTCAATGCGGATACATGAATTTAATGTGTTCGAATTTAATTTTTTAAACCTATTGTGCGGTTTCTTCATTAATTAATAATTGAATTTGTACTATAACAAAAAATCCAAAACGAAATTGTAGAAAATGCAGTTTGCTACAAAAAAGGAGTCTAACAGCCTCACAAATATTTTTACTTGCGATATAGGTACCTACTATAGGGAAAGTTTAGGATTCGTAAAAAAAATCGAACTCGAGATAACAATTTTACATGACATTACGATGATGGAGAGTGCCAAAAAAGTGGGTCCAGCAATTCTGTCTGTCTGTCTGTCTGTAAGAACCTCGAGCTGCAGCCTAAACTACTGAATTGATTTTCTTCAAACTTATTAGTTAACAGTTTTGGGTGATTCCCTAGAGGATAAATTGAAGTATTTTTTTAGGACCAAAACTAACGGTACCTGTCATATAACGGAAACAGAAAAGTTGATTTATTTCAAAAACGGCTCTAACGATTTTGATTAAAATTTTTCTGCTTACTGTTACAGATAAGAGCCTCGTTTGATAATAAAAAACATATTTTTTGTACCGTTATTAACGGTACCTGCCATAGAACGGTTTTTTGGATTTATGAATTTCTCATAAACGACAAAACAGATTTCGACCAAATTTTTAATACAGAAACGTTTAAAAAACATTATTTAAAAAAAATTTTAATTTTTCAAAAAACACATTTTTGGATTTTAAAAAAGATTGTATTTCAAAATTTTTTTTTTGAAAAATCAATTTTTTGGAAACGAGTTGGTAAAAAATTTTGAAATTCCGTTTTTATGTGTAAATTAATTATTTATTCAAAATTGCACATCAACTTTTTTTTTGAAAAATGTTAGAAAATTTTTATATATAAAAAATTATTTTTTTAAAAAACGGCTCTAACGATTTTCGAAATTTTTTTTCTAAAAATTCCTTTTTATGCTAGAAATGAAATGGCATACTTAGTTTTTTGTAAAAGATCATTTAAACCGGTATTTAATTATTTATAAAAACAGATTTTATTTTTTTTGTACCACTAACGAAATTCCGTGAAAATATCAAATTTTAAATTTTCCCTTATTTTGTTCATTTTTCATGATGTTTTATCAGTCATCAAATACAGTAATGTCCGGATAACTACATCTTTTTCTGTCTTTTTGTGCATATTACCGAGGAAGTTAGGTATTTGATATCGGTTGCGTGTAAGGCGGATAAAAGAATACCTTTTTTATAGTGCAAAATGATTATCAAAACACCGTCTAACGAGTTGGTATTGTGTAAATATGCGATAAGTATTTACGATTTAGCAAGGTAACTTTGTATGTGGTGTTAATAAAATTCACGAATGGGTCGCATGGACTTGCTCCTACACCGAAAAAAAAACAATATCAATTTAACATTTTTTAAATATCAAATTAACATTTTTCAAATATCAGCAAAATATGCTGGAAAAATGTGTTTTATGATAATTAAAATATCAAAACAATAGGGCAAATTCATAGTCGTTTTTAGACTCCAGTTTCTCTTAGAATGAGGTTTATCCAATGTTATTTGTATAGGATAAACTCCAGTCTTTCTTAGTAGCAACTTACGAATATGGCCCAATATTTGTATTATAGGTAAGGATGAAAATTAATAGACCAGTGCCAATCCGGTTTTCAGAGGGCAAAAGTTGAACAAATATTGGCGAGAAATAATTTTCCATAGAAACTAAATTATACTTTTCTAATGGCCTTTGACCTTCTTAATTTGAATCTAGCATTAGAATAGCTCTAACGTAAAAAGTTTTTGAGATATTGAATTTTGAACGTCCAAAACACTATTTTTGTGATGTTTTGCATGGTAATATCTCAAAAACGTGATGTGATAGAATTTTTCTGACTTTGGATTCGAGCTCAGCGCACAAAAAACCATTAGAAAAATATACTTTGATTTCTATAAAAAAAACTTTTTGACTAGTTAATTTGAACAAGGCATTCGATTTTTTCTTCAGTGTTCGAATTCACTAGTCAAAAAGTTTTTTTTATAGAAATCAAAGTATATTTTTCTAATGGTTTTTTGTGCGCTGAGCTCGAATCCAAAGTCAGAAAAATTCTATCACATCACGTTTTTGAGATATTACCATGCAAAACATCACAAAAATAGTGTTTTGGACGTTCAAAATTCAATATCTCAAAAACTTTTCACGTTAGAGCTATTCTAATGCTAGATTCAAATTAAGAAGGTCAAAGGCCATTAGAAAAGTATAATTTAGTTTCTATGGAAAATTATTTCTCGCCATTATTACTGTCATTTACGGAAAAATCGAATTTTGTTTTTTTCAATTTTTCTCAATATTTTCTAAAACAAAAGTATAGTTTATCCACACAATCTTAAATAATAGGTTTTAATCTAAATAATTTCATTTCAAACTTTTCAAAAATCTAAAATTTTTTCGGTAACTTTTTTGATTGAAAAATAGGCTACTTTTTCAAATAAAATTCGTCAAAAATCCAAAAATTCACTTTTTGCTCAAAAAAATGTTTAATAGATAGAAAACATAACAAAGTAGTTTTTAACCAAGTTTTGTTAAAATCCAACCATTTTTGTAAAAGATAAAAATAAAAAATCAAAAAATCGTATTTTTGCATTTTTTCCAATATTTTTGAGGTTACAGAAAAAAATTGTTTGAGTAAAAGTTGTAGACATTTATACTACCTACAACTTTTGCATTTGACTTTTTTCGATAGGACGTCTAGTTTTGACAGAAATCGTAAAAAACCATGATTTTTGACACCCACCCCACTTTTTCGCCCACCCACCCCCTTTCCCCCAATTTTTTTGTGGGCAATTTATTTTTCCCCTTTCATATACCATTTATCCTAAATTTTCCCACCACCCATATGCTGGTAATAATTTTTTTATTTTCAAAAATTATTGGCACTGGTCTATAAGTACCTATCAATTTTTTGAAATTTTTTTGATATTTTACTATTAATTTATCATATAGATTCCTAATTCGTACTAATTTAAAGGCGTTTTTTGTTTTTTCGAGGTAATATGTATGAATTACTGAGAAAATTTGATCGACAATAAGATTTTACTTCACATAGTTTTGGGAAGAAAATAATAAAACAATTATATCACGTATAATAGAGAAAATAATATCACCATTATTATATTTATAAAGAATATAAACTTTCAGTAATGTTTTGTTTCATTTTTAAAGAAAAATGAAAGAAAAGACTTAAATTAATAAAAAAAGAAAAAGAAAGAAAAATCATTTTAGAGAAAAAAAAAGAAAGAAAATACTTACATACATTAATAAAAAAATTAAAAATTAAAATTTAAAAAAAAATTATAATGATACATACCTTATGATAATCATATCAAAGTTGATATTTTAATTGTTGGAAGACTTATGTCATTCAAAAATGTTAATTTGATACAATACGATTTTTTTCTTGTCTCGACCCAACCTACATATTCTTTCTGAATCAGCCTGTATTGTATAAAAAATTAAAATAAATATATAAAAGTAAGAAAATAAATTGTTACCTCTTTTTTTTTGTGAAACCATTGCAGCAGCTTTATTTAAACGAAATCTGAAAAATGAGCACTTCAAATTGTAGGAAATTGAACTATCTTTTGAAAATATCATGAGTATTTTTTCAATAAAAGCTGTGGAAAAAAAGTAGGTATGTATGTATTTAAATTTTGTTAAAATTTCTCATCCCTAGTTTTGTGTTAATTTTTTTTTTTTTGCATTATTCAGGATTCAGCACCCAAAAAAAACATAAAAGTTTGGAATCGAAATTAAATTTAAATGGATTTTCCTATAGTTCAAAATAAACTCATTTCAGTATTTTTATTCTTTCATCATTCTATTTTCTGCATAGATATATTTAACAATAAGCTCTTATGTTTACATCGGCCGAAATAGCTCAGTTGGGAGAGCGTTAGACTGAAGATCTAAATGTCCCCGGTTCAATCCCGGGTTTCGGCATTAGTCGTATTTTTTTTTTTATTTTTTTCTTTAATGCAAAATGAATTGCAGCTAGTATATTTTTTTTCTTCAAAATTAGAAAACAAAAATAATTTCATTCAAATGAAATTGAAAAAAATAAAGTCCTCAACTTTACGTGTGACAAGCGTTTCGTTACAGCGGACAGTTAAGGTACTTTTGAACTTTGACGTCGAATAGTTTTATTGCTGTTCAAGCTATAGCAAATATTTTGGTAGTTTCATAAAGTTTGGCATTTTTGTAATATTTTTTAAATAGAACATTTTAATATTTAAAAATAAAAATAATAAAAAAAAGTTCGATTTGCACTAGTGTCCGGACGCAAAATTTAGTTTCCGGACAAATTTATTTCAGTATCCGGGCACGATAATTTTGTGTGAATTTATGATTCTTTTTTTGTTTTTATGAAATAAAACATCTTTTGTTTTTGAAAAAAATATGAACTCATAACTTAAATATACAAAAAAAATGATTAAAAAAATTAATTGTTGAAAAAAAACTGTTTGGTACATACTTATAAAGGTTATATTGTTTTTAATAAAAGTTATCACTAATAGACCAGTGCCAATAATTTTTGAAAATAAAAAAATTATTAGCAGCATATGGGTGGTGGGAAAATTTAGGATAAATGGTATATGAAAGGGGAAAAATAAATTGCCCACAAAAAAATTGGGGGAAAATGGGTTGGTGGGCGAAAAAGTGGGGTGGGTGTCAAAAATCAAGGTTTTTAACGATTTCTGTCAAAATTAGACGTCCTATCGAAAAAAGTCAAATGCAAAAGGTAGTATAAATGTCTACAACTTTTACTCAAACAATTTTTTTCTATAACCTCAAAAATATTGAAAAAAATGCAAAAATACGATTTTTTTATTTTTGTAAAAGATAAAATTTTACAAAAATAGTTGGATTTTAACAAAACATGTTTAAAAATTACTTTGTTATGTTTTCTCTCTATTAAAAATGTTTTTTGAGCAAAAAGTTAATTTTTGCATTTTTGACGAATTTAATTTGAAAAATAGCCTATTTTTCAATCAAAAAAGTTACCGAAAAAATTTTTGATTTTTGAAAAGTTTGGAATGCAATTATTTAGCTTTAAATCGTTTTTTAAAGATTGTGTGGAAAACTATACTTTTGTTTTAGAAAATATTGAGAAAAATTGAAAAAAACAAAAAAAAAAAACAAGGCATTCGATTTTTTCTGCCATGTTCGATTTCACTAGTCAAAAAGTTTTTTTTAATAGAAATCAAAGTATATTTTTCTAATGGTTTTTTGTGCGCTGAGCTCGAATCTGTCAGAAAAATTCTATCACATCACGTTTTTGACATATTACCATGCCAAAAATCAGAAAAATAGTGTTTGGGACGTTCAAAATTCAATATCTCAAAAACTTTGCACGTTAGAGGTATTCTAGTGCTTGATTCAAATTAAAAAGGTCAATGACCATTAGAAAAGTATAATTTGGTTTCTATGGAAAATTATTTCTCGCCAATATTACTGTCATTTACGGAATAATCAATCTTAAAAATCGTTTCTTGTTTTTTTTTTTTCAATTTTTCTCAATATTTTTGTAAAAGATAAAAATAAAAAATAAAAAAATATTTTTGCATTTTTTTCAATATTTTTGAGGTCATAGAAAAAAATTGTTTGAGTAAAAGTTGTAGACATTTATACTACACACAACTTTTGCATTTGACTTTCTTCGATAGGACGTCTAATTTTGACAGACATCGTTAAAAACCATGATTTTTGACACCCACCCCACTTTTTCGCCCACCCACCCCCTTTCGCCCAATTTTTTTGTGGGCAATTTATTTTCCCCTTTCATATACCATTTATCCTAAATTTTCCCACCACCCATATGCTGCTAATAATTTGTTCAACTTTTGCCTTCTGAAAACCGGATTGGCACTGGTCTATAAGCAAGCAATCAACAAAAAGGACACACTAACACTCTAACAGCTTATATTTGTTAAAAGAATTAATAATAATTCATTTCAGTTTTAAAAAAATCCTATAAGTGCTTTTTTATTGGGTACCTACAAAACAAACGAAAATTAGTTCTTATAATAAGGGTAACAGTCCACTTTTCTTAGTTGGAAGTGTTTGGCCTACATTTTTTACATTCTAATCATGAACTGTTATGTCCCAATCAGATTAGGGGGATTTAAAGACACTAACGTCAGCCGACAGCATGATGTGGGTTGTCTTCGGTGGCAATGCGTACAAAATAACTATAGGTTTTTGGAACAAAATTCACTCAACTTTAGTGTTAAATGTGACTTATGTCCATCACAGGATGTTCCATTTTGTCATCAAGCAAGCGTTTTTGTCCGCAGTTTGTAACATAATCAAAAAAGGTTTCGCTTCTCATCCAGTAGTAGTCTGATAAATATTTATGTAGCCTAAGGAGGCTACACAGAGAAAATAACGAAGGGATAACTTTACTTCTGGTATATTTAACTTTATTTCTGGTATATTTAACTTTATTTCTCGTATATTTAACTAATTTCTAATATATTTAACTATATTATGATTAAATATACCAGAAGTTAAGTTTTAAATGGCGTTATGTTTTCTCCGTGATATAATTTTGCTAGTCTTTGGGTAGAGACCAAAAACTGGTTACATCGCCATTTAATATCATACTCGAGTCATAAATGGAAATATGTTCCTGGCCAATACTTTTCAAATAATTTTAGAGCAATTCAAACTATTTTATAATGCTCTTTTGTCTAAAAACTGCTGTTCCTTGCCTTCCTTTTTAGCTTTTCTCAAAGCTAGAATTGGATTTATATAAATCCTTGTATCCCCTATGGTCTTTGATATGCTTTTTGAATTTATTCCTTATAAGATAGCAAGTTTTAAAGTAGGTACAAAAACACTTAAAATTATACATTAAAAACAAGGGTGTCCGGAAACTGAATCTAGTTTTTTAGTATCCGGACACACATATTTTTACTTAGGTAACCCTGTCCGAATTCTGAAACATTGAGAGAGAAATGCAATTCTCTTGCATTTACACCCAAAATATGTTTCAAACTATACATTTAAGAGCCTAAAAAAGCGATTTTTTCTTTTCCCTCATATTTTCAGTATCCGGACACTGTGTCCGGGAACTAAAAAAAGTCTTAAATTTTTGTTTTAGTATCCAGACACTAAAAAATATAATTTAAAAAAAAAACTTTTTGACTATTTTATTAATAAATTATACCAAAATATATCATATTTATTCAAAACTAACAATTTCCTTTTATAATAAAATTAATAAACTAAAAATAAAATTTTCTTAGTTTTTGCAAATGCTTCCACTATTTTTTTCTTACACAAAATCATTTTCACAACCTCACCCCAGATGTCGGACACTTAACTGAAGTATATCTCTTAAATAGTGAAAAAAGGAAAATGTTTCCTTTGAGCATATACCTATTCCTTTTATATTTTTTGTTGCATAGTACTTGCACAATCGATTTAACTTTAATTCTTGTAAATTTATTTTATTTTCAAGCTGAATAATGGCGCGAATAGAAATCAAAATAAAAAATAACCAAATATTTATCAGCTGATCACTGCGATACCTGAGGCATTGTATATATATTTGTATAATATATATACAATGCCTGAGGTATACTAAAAATTCTCGAATACCTTCAGATTATTTTTTGACAGAAAATGGTTCGTTTCTTTGCTAATTTATAACATTGTTTACAACAATAAAAAGCTATCCGATAGCTATAATCAGAGATGAGTATTTACTTCATATGTAGCAGATCTACTTCATTAATTTATTTTGATGTATCTGCTACGTAGCAACCTATTTCTACTTCGTTTGACAAATTTTTTCTAACCAACAAAATTTCATTTAAATGTGTCGTCTTGTTACATTTTTTGTTAAAAAAAATGCATTGTTAGTGATCTTTATTTTTAAATTGGCTCACTAGGCACTGCAAGAATTTCACATCATATACATCCAAATCAAAGACCCATCCAAGATATCAATTATTTTATGTAACCGCCCAGATCCCCATAATGGCTCTGGGTCCGGTCATGCATTTTGCATAAAATAAATCAGACATCGGCTTTTAAAAAACAATCTTAGGTTATTATATGGCAGATGGCACATCTTTGCTCATGGAACTAAGACCAAGTCAATGAAAATAATTTTGTAATAAAAAACACTTTAAAATTTGAAATTAAAAATCATTATAAATCATTATAGCAATTACGGGGATGGCTTTTTGAGAAAAAAATTCATATTTGTTATTTACGAGTGATGCGCTTTCAAGCCATGCAGGTCTCATTTAAATCGGTGCTGGGCTTTTTTTTTAAATATATTTATTTTTGGGCATTCTCCTTTGTTTTATATGTATATTTTTTTTTTCATTATCTGCTACATATTTTCCAAATCTACTTCGTTTTTTTGGGCAATATGTTTCACTTTTCGGGCTTAGCATTCTCATCCCTGGCTATAATGTTAACTGTTTGAAAGTGACCAATGAAAAAGTATCGTAATATCGACATGGCGACAATGTGATTTGGTAAGGTTGCATGTTACATGTAGTATGTTGTATATTGCATGTTGTATACCTATTGCATGTAGCATTTTGCATGTTGCGTGACATGGCTAAATATGTGACAAATGTGACATGGTAAAAAGGCGACAAGATAACATCGTGAAAAGGCAACAAGACGAGATGGTGACCTGACGACATGTGCGACATGGCAATTGGGACAGCTGCAAAATGTTGCATGGTTGATGTTGAATGTGGCACGTGGCTATTTGCATGTCGCATGTTGCGACATGGTGACATACAGAGGTGTACGTTGAGTTGCTGCGGCCCCGGGGCAAGACTTAATTTTGGGGCCCCTTTAATATTAATATTTGGCCCTTTCATATAAAAAAAAAAAAAAAACAAATAAAAAAGTACGTACATTATACACCATACTTTTTTTTTTGATGTATCATTTGTTGGTCGCTAAGATTTTTAAAGTTATGTTTGTTGGGGACCTTACATAAGATTTAATTTTTCTTCAAAAATGCAATTTATTTTTTTGGGGCCCCTGAGGTTTTAATTTTTTTGAGGCGAAATATTATGTGGCTGGCTACCAATTCATTATGCATTATACTGAAGAAAGTAATTTGGCTCTCTTCTACCCAAAGGGATTCATGTCAAATATGTTATCTTTTTGCTTCGTTACTTTTATAATAAGTTGCCTTCTCTGCATTGGGTCCAGTCGGGGCCCTATCGTCGGTCGGGGGCTCCGCCCCGCTTGCCCCAATGGTGTATACGTCACTGACAAAGCTTCATGGGCGACATGGCATCAAGGAGACATAGCGACAAGGCGACATATGCGACATGTGTGACATGGTGCATTGTGACAAGGCAACATGGCGACAAGGCAAGTGGAAGTGACAATTGGGACAAGTGCTTGTTGCATGTTGCATTTTTTATGTTGCAAGTTGAATGTTTTATATTGCATGCTTGCGACATAATGACAAATATATTATTATTTTATGAATTCTTAAAACAATTTAGTATTTAAAGAGATTTTTACCATAAGAGCAAGTACAAGCGATCAAGTTATGCATTTTATTTTTAATTTAAAAATAACTAATCAATTATAACCACACAATTGTACTGCTATGATTGTTTTCATTGTTTTCAAAATAAATATGCAAAACAGTGCATACAAAATAATACTTAATCAATCAATTCGAATACTCCACTTTTACTAATGTATTATGGTAATTATTTGATAGGTTAATGGTAGACTACACAAAACTAGTTAACCCAGGATGATTGATGAGCAAGAATCTTCCCTAACATGGTCTGATTTTGTACCATCGTTTATGTTTGTTTTTAATCATTGAAGATAAAGGTTCTTAAGAAAATTGACTTGTCTATTAAAATGATAAAAGAAGCAAAAACTTTATCAAATAGTGATGTGTTTAAAAAAGTAGCTAATAAACTTTATGTGGAATATCTTGAAAGAAGTATTACCCATGGCTTGAGAATGATTCGCAGAACAGAAGGTGATTCTTATGGAAGGTACGAGAAGAATTTTAAATTCATTTTGTTTTGATAAATAAAAAAAAAAAAACATTCAAGACTAATTTTGATTTACAACTAAATAAGTAGTGTTAAAAAAGAATTTAAGATAAACCATTATTTACAATAATTCCAAATCAGTTCGAATCTTTATCAAAAATCATAAATTTCTATTAAGACCTGCGATTGATTTAAAATTAACAAAAAGACCGAAAATAAGTCCAATATTTAGGCTAGCTTCTACCCTATATAAATTAGACCATAAAACAATCAACGATAAAATTAAAATTCAAGACCTGTCACTCTTATGAGACACGGTTAAATCATTTTTTAAGTTCTTGTGACTTTTGCACTCGCTCAAAACAAACTTCCACCTGGTATGCCTTATCAACGAGACTTATAGACGAGACCTATATAATTGAAACCCATTACCATAGAAACCTCATTAAGTCAAAATGTCGCAAACACTTTGGGTAGTAGTCTTGGGCCTTTGCCTAGCATTGGCATTTGGAGAGCGCACTCGTTATGACAACTATCGAGTGTACAATGTCAATCCATCAAATTTGGAGCAGTTGAAAATTCTTCAGGAACTTGAAGGAACAAGTGACAGTTTAATATTCTTGCAAGGACCTTACTCTGTGGCAAAGGATATACAAGTTGTTGTTGCGCCTCATAAGTTTAATGATTTTGTCGAAGGTTTGCAAAGAAACAACATCAATGTCCAGTTGATTGAAAAGAACTTCCAAAAAATCCTTGATAACGATGAACCTAATCAAGTATCAAGTCGCTCTGGTGTATACGATTGGACTGCTTATCATACACTCGAAGAGACCTACAGCTGGTTGGAGTCGCTGGCAAAAGCTTATCCCGAAAAAGTCGAACTAATTGTTGGAGGCAAATCCTACGAAAACAGACAGATTCTTGGAGTCAAGATTTCCCACAAACCAGGCAACAAGGGAATTTTCATCGAAGGTGGTATTCATGCCCGTGAATGGATTTCTCCAGCTACAGTGACCTACCTGATCAACGAACTTCTTACCAACAATAGGACAAAAGATATGGCTGAAAACTACGATTGGTATATTTTCCCTCATGTCAATCCCGATGGTTATGCCTACACCTGGACTGGTGACCGTATGTGGAGGAAGACTCGTAAACCATATGGCTCATGTGCTGGTGCTGATCCGAACCGTAACTGGGACCTTTCTTGGAACACAGTTGGCGCAAGCAGTAGTGCTTGCTCGGAAACTTATGCTGGACCATCGGCAGCTTCTGAAATCGAAATCCAATCACTTTCAAGCTATCTTGAATCATTAAAGGGTAAAATTGATTTGTACCTCTCCTTCCATGCTTATTCACAATACCTGCTCTACCCCTTCGGCTATACAAGCAAGTTACCAGAAAATGCTAAAGACTATGAAGCTGTCTACGATGCAACTGTTGCAGCTATCAAAAAACGTCATGGAACTAAATATACTGGTGGTAATATTTACGATGCTATTTATCCAGCTTCAGGATCTAGCATTGATTGGGTTTATTCAAAAATCGGCTGTAAATTGACTTTCAGCTATGAATTGAGACCATCGAGTAGCAGCTTGTTAACTGGATTCAATTTGCCAGCTTCAAAAATTATTCCAACAGGTGATGAAACTATTGACTCTGTTGTGGCTATGGTGAACAAAGCTAAGGAGCTTAAATATTTGTAGAAAAAAAAAATTAAATAAAGTTCTTTTTGGGGCAAACTTGCCTAAGTGTTTAAAAATCGATGTTTTCATTTTAAATGTTTTTTAACAACAACCTTTTTACGTAGTTTTGAAAGTTCCAATCCCAAAGATTTTGGGTATTTTCTAAAAAAATGTATTTATTTTTGAAAATATTATGAAACCTTTTGAAATTTTTCAACATTGCTTCATAAGTTTCGAAGATATTAAATTGTTTTCTATTGTTTTCTTTTTTTTTAGATACATTTGGTTGGGAGTGATGGCATTTATATTAGTTGCAACACATCTTGATGTTTATCGTCTTGCTGTTGAGTTTATTCAATCGCCAACTGAAACACGACTTTCACCAAAGGTCTTGCATGTGAGAAATGTTCTCTTTCCAGCCATTGCCATTTGTAGTAATAATCAAATTAGCAAGAAGGCTTTGAATGAATATGCTGATGAACTGTAAGTATCACTTTAATCAAAGGACCCCGCACTATTTGTATGAAAAAGTGGTTTCAGTCATATGCACCAATTTTCTTTGCACAGTGCTTGCTTTTGACAACACAAACGAAAGTCTCATAGGTCACAACAAAATCGTATGACTAGATTTTGAGTTTTCGGCCAGTAAATGTGTATCCCTTCGCCTTTGTACACTTATTTTGGTATACCTTTACTTTTGTTAATGATATTTTCTCTGTTAATACTAACAGTAGAAACTTGATAGAGGTCTTTATTTAAAAAAAAATTCATGTGTGCAATTCACACGTGGTAGAAGTGAAACCTTAAAAATTATTTTTCGTGCATAAAATAAAAATCGAAAAAATTTACCTTTAAATCCATATCTTTTATATGACAACCTTATAAATTAAAAAATAATAAATTTTAAATCATCTGAAAGCTTATTATTTCACCTTTTATTTGGCTTTTCAATCATGTTTCTACCATGCCTACAAAAAAGTAAGAATTTTTTAAAGTCAACCATCTCGAAATTTAAAACTGAGATTACGGTACTTCCTACACTGGTGGCTGGTCATCGGCAACAGATCTTCACAGGTGTTTTGAGGTATTTTTCAATTTTTTTCAATTTAAGATTGTGTAACTTGTAGATTACGTACCGTTATGTGTGATATATCAAATAAAAGGTTATGTTATCAGCATGCGTATTAAAGTCAAATTTATAGGTGCACTAGATCAAAAGATATAACGTGTGTAGGAAAAGAACATCTTTTTACCGTTATCTCAGAATTTTGAATATGAAATTAATTGAAACCTTGTACAATTATAATTTATTTAATTACCTATCTACAGTACAAATTTCATTTATCTATCTATCAAAAAAGTTATAACAAGTTGAAGTCGTGTCGCGTTTTCGTTTCAACTTGTTTCAAATCACTACGATACTAAAGAAGTTTTCACTTCAAAAATTTTAATCTTTATAACTGCGTTTAAAAAATGTTGATATCTTTTTTTATTGGTCAGATATTAGTTATTAAAGCTATTCATTTTTTATTGACCATGATCATTTTTGACTTTGAGGCCAATTTTTTTCGAAAATATAAACAGATAAAATCATTAAAAATATGTGTTTTTGATTAGGTTTTAATGTTAAAAAATTTTTCATACAAACAGGTTATTTTTTCTCCCAAATTATATTGGAAAAGGTTATTGACAAGATATTATAAGGTTTTCGGGATATCATTTTTTAAATGAAAAAAAAAAAAAAAAAAAATATATATATAACCCCTTTGTTAGTTCGAAACAATAGTAAAATTCTTCATACTTGCACAATTTCATCGCCCGAGTATTGTTTTGTCGCAAACGCCAAAATGCACTTTTTTAAACTGGATTGTAGTAGGTAGATAATAGGTAAAAATGTTCAAATTTGTTTTCAGATATTTCCTGTCGTTTACCGTTACTGAGATAATTAGTAACCATTTTGTCGTATATTCACGAAATAAAATTCACATTTGTATTGATTTGTCTTAAAAAATTGACTCATTTTGGGTAAAAATTAAGAGAATTTTGTATGCATACAAAATATAAAGAAGATCTCCCACAAAATATTCTATTAAAAATTGAAAAAAGACTTCATCACTGTGATTTTTTCAGTAACGAAAACCTTTAAATGTGATTTCTCAAAATTCCAAAATTTGAGTTTACGACAAAACAATTCCCGGTCGACGATTTGTGTATACACCCCTTTAATCCTGGGACGCTCAACGGGAATAAATATTTCAAAATGTTTCGTAATGAAACATAAATTTAGAATTGCAAAAGTGTATGTTCTCAAAATCTCAAAAACTTAAGTTGCATTATGATGTCTTCTTAGTTTATTTAAAGGATTTGATTCAATTTTCTTTTGACTTCTTTTCCTTCTGATTTGGAGCCAAAACCTACAAGGTGGAGCTAAAAAAATATTTCTAGTATATTGAAATTTGAAGTTCTTCATTCGTTTTCATAACAGCACTTGGTAGTACTAATCCCCTAAATGTTTTTCTATAAAATGTAAACAAATGTATAGATCATTTATAAATTTAGTACTTAAAAGCTGTTTAGAGAGGGTGTTTCATTTTAGAAACGATGTTATTCTCTCATTTCTCTCATTCATCTTCTGCCTAATTTGTTTAGAAATTAATATAATGTGTCCTTTGCGTAAAGTCCTCTCCTCTAAGGCTTACAATATGTTTATAAGATACCATACCTATCTAAAAAAAATGTTATCATTTCATTAATTTCAACAAATCATCTAATTTCTAAACTAAATAATTTTGCAAACTTTCAAATTCGTTTCACAAAAAATAGATTCAAGAGACCAACAGAAATAATTTATTTTTTTCATCTAGTTGCACGAGTACCTAGTTAAAATATTTGTTTTCATAGTTTATGGTCTACATTAAAAGTCGGCACTCAAATCAAGTTAAAAAACGAAGTGACGTTTTGTTTCAAGATTATAAACTGTTTAACGAGTTTCCACATTTCAAATCAGTCTACTCTAATCAAAGTCTGAAGAGCCAATACCTACTTGATTTAAATTAGATTTCTAGCACAAAGAATAGGATCAAGCAATCAATATAGAAGTTGAAGGTTGTCGGACTTCGAAGTTGAAGGAACTAATTATTGTTCATAGATTGATTAATGCCTCAAAGTTGTTGATGGCTAATAATGTTGGGTACTTATTTCAGCAACTGATTTATACTTTAAACACTGATCTACATAAATGTTAGAAACTGTTAGATTCCTATTGATAGTTAAAATAAAATAAATAAAAAAGTCCTAGTGAAATAGCATTGTCAAATACGTGTTAAAAATCTGGAACTTATCGAAACATTGATTTACAATAGACCTCCTTATGCTTATCAGACTATGCTTATTACAGTTATTTATATTCCAATCGATAAGATATTTAAGAAAAAAAAGTCCAAAACCTCATATCAAGATAACGAAACTCCTGCACAATCAGTGCTAGAAATATAATTCTTCAAGTACCATACAAATTTAACTGGCTTAAAAGAACTTATGACACTTCACAATCAGAAAAGTTATTAATATATGTAATCTAGTTTCAGAACTTGAGAGGTAATAATCTTTAACACCACGTCTATGTCAAAAGTAAATATGTACATTTTTAAATTTATGAATTAAAGGCTTTAAAATAGTCAGAAACTTGTGTGAAAACCGTCTCAAGTTTTTACAAATAAATCAATCAAGAGGCTTTTACACCAGTGATATGACTTCAAGAGCCTTAATTGATTCTTATCGTTACGAATATCTTTATAGTGCCAATTTATGTCTTCAGATTGAAACTATAAAAGTTCAAAATCAAAACTGTAACATCTCATTCCGCAACAATATGTCGCGATCGTTGTTAATTTTCGTCAGTGTCTGCCTGGCATTGGCAGTTGGTGAACAAGCTCGTTATGACAATTATAGAGTTTACAAAGTTATCGCAAATGACATTGACCAATTGGCCGCTTTAAAGGATCTCGATGGGTCTACTGATAGTATGATTTTCCTTGATGGAGTTCATGCTTTGTCGAAGGGTGTTCATGTGGTGGTTGCCCCTCACAAAGTTCCTGATTTCGTCAACATTCTAAGCACGAAAGGAATCACCCACGAACTGGTCGAAGAGGATGCTCAATCCAGGTTGGATAGTGTAGATTTGGGAATTTCAGGGCGTGCACGTTCAGGATATGGTTGGACATCATATCACACTCTTGAGGAGAACTACGAATGGCTCAGATCATTGGCCAAGGCTTATCCCAAAGTTGTATCGCTGATCGTTGGTGGAAAATCCTACGAAGGTCGCCAAATCTTGGGCATCAAGATTTCCCACAAATCCGGAAACAAGGGTATCTTCATCGAAGGTGGTATTCATGCTCGTGAATGGATTGCACCCGCCACTGTGACCTATATAATCAATCAACTTTTGACCAGCACCTCCCCTCAAATCAAGAATATCGCGATAAACAACGACTGGTACATTTTCCCACACGCCAATCCTGATGGTTATGCCTACACTTGGACTAACGATCGTATGTGGCGCAAGACACGTCGTCCATATGGCAGTTGTTTTGGTGCCGATCCCAACAGGAACTGGAACTTCCACTGGAATGAAGTTGGATCTAGCAACAATGCCTGCTCTGATACCTATGCTGGACCATCGGCTGCTTCAGAAATTGAAGTTAAAACCTTGTCGAGCTATATTTCCTCGTTGAAGGGAAAAATCCATTTGTACATTTCGTTCCATGCATACTCTCAATACTTGCTGTATCCATATGGACACACCAACCAATTGCCACCAAATGTCGCCGATTTGAAAACAGTTTACAATGCAGCTGTTGATGCAATGAACAAACGTTATGGCACCAAGTACACAGGAGGCAATATTTACGATGCTATCTATCCTGCTTCAGGATCAAGTATTGATTGGGCTTATTCCAATGTTAATACTAAATTGGCTTACTGTTATGAATTGAGACCATCGAGCAATAATATCTGGTATGGATTCCAATTGCCAGCTTCTCAGATTATTGCAACTGGTGAGGAGACTATTGATTCCATTGTAGCTATGGTTGGAAAAGCCAAACAGTTGAAATACTTGTAAGCTTTTAAAGTGAAATAAAAACGAGTGTTTTTTGGTTTGAAATCAATTGTACGAGTTTATTTTTATTTCAATGAGTGGTTCTTTTGGTTCTTTGTTTGAAAAATTAACCTTATTTGCTTGTGATGGTTTCGTTTGGATTTTTCATTTTTTCTAGAAAGTTTAAAATTTAGGGAGCCCAAGTGACACTATACAAATTTTATATTTTTGGAATTTAACTATGCCGTGAAACATTAGAGATTAGACCCAAATTCGAATTTGGAAATTATGTTCCATCGAATTGAGGACATAAATCCCAAATACTCGGAAAGTTTAAATAATTTAAGGAAACATTTTTATGATGATAGACTTCATTATAATAAAAAAATATTAATGGGCTCAATGCTGCTAAAAGCTATTATGAAAATATATAAAAACTTCAAATTTTGCTACTAGAAGTATTTCATGGGAGCGCAGCGGGTCAAAATTCTGAATTCAAAATTCTGATTTTTTTAACGAAAATTCTGTAATTCAAATTCCTGTTTTTTCTTTCTATTATGTCTTTTAAAATTTTGCCTTTTCAAATTCTGCTTTTCAAAATTCTGATAGCATATTTTTATGAACAAAAAAATTCTAATTCAATTATTTGAATTATTTAATAATAATATTCATCTTTATTTGGTAAATTAATAAAATGTTTAATTATTTTTCGACAATATATAAAACTAAAAACTTTTTTTGTAGTATTTTCAAAATTTAAAAAAAAAATTACAAAATTACAAAATAAGTAAGAGTAATCAAACCAGTAGATTTAGCGTAAAGATGATTTTACAGAATTCTGCAAAAAATTTCGAAAGTTTTAAAAAGCGCGCTTTTTTAATATTTTGCAGAGTTTTGTAAAACAGCATTATGATAAACAGCAATTTAAAAAGCAGAATTTCGAAAAACAGCATTTTGAAAAGCAGAATTTTGATAGCAGAATTTTGTTCAACAGAATTTTGATAGTAGAATTTTGACCCCGCCAGAATTTTGACCCCAACCCGTATTTTCTAGAAGGTATTCCAGTTTAAGAGAGTTTGATAATTAATATAAAAACAAAGAATTGCTTAATCTTCCTTTTAATACCTACTCATATTAATTAATAATTTCTTAAAATGATATTTTATTTATCTTGGTAAATATTACCCCAATTATAATTGTTCCTTAGATCGGAATTTAAGTTAAACGAATAATGAAAATCATGATAATTTATAGATAAGAAAATAAAAAATTTGACATTTTTCAATGATACCGTAAGAAAGCCACACTTCGTTTTTTATAAAATATTTTTTATCATTTAAACACATCTCTTCTGAAATTTGCACCTTTGAGCTGTATAGTCATGAAAGAATGCAAAAATTTTTTTTTTTTAACTGGAAAAACCGTTTTAAGTTTGATTGAATTGATTAAGTGTAGTCAATCAGTTCAATGATCTATGAAATAGAAGGAATTTAGGATTTATTAAGTCAGCAAACCAATAAAAATAAGCAACTGCTGGGAATAGTTTAGTGTTAGTGTTTTATTTCCTGAAAACTATACCAAATTTGTTGATTGAAGCAACCAAATCTTTGTCCTTTGTTTCCTCATAAATTATTTAATTTTTTTTTTTGCATTTTAATCTACAACTTCCCACTTCCCTAGCCCTTCCTCTGTCTTTTGCTCTAATGTCCTGAAAGACTGCTCTTACGAATAATATCAAGACTTACAGCTATTGATTTGGTCTTGATTTGATCTGGATTGGGTTAACCCAGTCTTTTTAACAATATCCTGCATGACATGACTAAAATTAATAAGAACTTAAACCCTATCGGAGGCAAAAAAAAACCTTGCACCATTACATTTTTGCAATCCAATCCAAAGAACAACGTAAAAACCCCAACAATTGTTTGATACGAAGATAATAATACTCGTGTACATAGTAGACTAATTTCAAGTGAATATTTGATTGACGTGCTCTGATTAATGTAATCTCTTATTCTTGAAAAACTTTCATACACAAGCCTGTTTAAACATTGATCTGATAAAAGTTTCAAAAGACTATTATATGTTTTAATGGACAATATCTTTAAAAAAACTATCAGTTAAAAGAATATTAATTTAAAAATTCTAAAAATAAAGCTTACTGCAGAAGCTAAAAATTTACTTTATTAATATACAGGGTGTTATGCGGGAAAGTCTATTTCAAGTTGACAAATCCACTTGTATTGTCGAAATTCAAACGTAGGTATTCTTTCTGTAAGGTCATGGAAATACTTAATGAACAAAAGCTTATCATTGTTGTACCTAATGGCAAAATGGTTTAGAACAATGGACTGTCACGCCAGATGTTCTGTGGTCAAATCCAGCCTTCAGCAGATTTATATTTTTTCAAAAGGGTACCGCCGCATGCGAGGAATTAACAAAGCCTTTAAGAGTATCATTTTTATGAAAAAGTGCATCTCTGCTTAGCACTTTCGAATCGGAAGAAAGTTGTAGATCTATTCCATTCTAACAAGAAATAAATAGGTATGGCTGAGAGTTGTAACTTTTAAGTCTCGCTAGAAAGGTTCTTACAATCCCTCCATCTTATCTTCCTCTTCTTATTCCTTTTCCATATTTTCATCATATTTACTTCCCTTCAAAAAAAAATATTTTCCATATCATCTTTGGAACACCCTGTCATTATTTCTTTATTAAATTCTCACGATCATGCTCCAATATCTTCTCAACTTTAATACAACAATTTTATTTCCAAAAATTACGTGTTCAAAATCCAGATAATTCCACCGGTTTGTTAACTCTTTTAAATCTCAAATCACTTCCCACAATCTCTCCAAACTCTTCAGCACTACTGTTTTCTGTGTTAAACTTTATCAACGCCTCGTTTGTGGCTTTATCTACTACACACCTTATTCTTATCCGACAGCAGCAAAAAAAAAAAACCTAGTTCCAAATTCTTGACTATTGCGACGAGTATAAATTTCCAACTACCCGATGGGTAAGTCAGCATTAGCTAAACAATCGTCATGTCGCGCACATTACTAGTTCTACTCCTTTCGTGTCTGCTACTGGCTTTGACCAATGGTCTTCGCATTCGTTATGATAATCATCGTGTCTATCAAGTGACTGCTAAGATTGCCAAACAATTGAACGTGCTTAAGAATTTAGATGGAATTAGTGACAAATTAATTTTCCTCGATGAAGTTCATACAACTGGACGTCCATTGAGTGTTATTGTGGCACCAACAATGTTGTACAAATTCCTACAAACTCTGGACGAAAGCGAAATCGAATACAAATTAGTTGAAGAGAATGCTCAGAGTAAGCTGGAATCTGACGAAGAAGTTACAAAACCTTTGAAGCGTGTAATGGAATACAATTGGGAGCAGTATCATGAGTTGAATGAAACTTATGGATGGTTGGAGAGTTTGGTGGAGAGATTCCCAGAGCAGGTTACATTGGTTGAAGCTGGTCAAACTTATGAAGGACGCAAGATTATGGGTATCAAGATCTCCTATAAAGAGGGTAACAAGGGTATCTTTCTCGAGGGTGGTATGCATGCTCGTGAATGGATCGGACCAGCTACTGTGACTTATATGACCAACCAACTTTTGACTAGCACTGATCCAGAGGTGAGATCAATTGCAGAGAACTTTGACTGGTATATTGTTCCTCATGCTAACCCCGATGGTTATGTGTACTCTCACACCACAGATCGTGTCTGGAGAAAGACTCGTACCCCATATGGCAAGTGTTTTGGAGCTGATCCCAATAGGAACTGGGACTTTTATTGGAACACTGTTGGTTCTAGCGACAATCCTTGCTCTGATACGTATGCCGGACCAAAAGCTTTCTCCGAAATCGAGACTAAATCGTTTTCCGAATACATCGCTTCGGTTAAGGAAAATCTCATGCTGTACATTTCATACCACTCCTACTCACAGCTTCTCCTTTTTCCCTATGGACACACTGATGAACTTCCCAGTAATTATGATGATTTGAAGAGGGTCTACGATGTGGCAGTTAAAGCAATTGGTAGACGTTATGGAACAAAATACACTGGAGGTAATATTTATGATGCCATCTATCCAGCTTCGGGTGCCAGTTTGGATTGGGCTTATGGAACTTTGGGAGTTAAATATAGTTATTGCTATGAACTCAGGCCATCGAGTACTAATTTGTGGTATGGCTTTAGGCTACCAGCTAAACAGATTATTCCAACGGCAGAAGAGACATTGGATTCCTTGGTAGCAATGGTTAAGGAAGTAGCTGTTAGTAATTAATTTATTAGATTTAAGTGATAGTTAAGTTAGTTTAAGTAAGAAATAACATGAATAAATTTGTTTTAAAATTTGAAAAAAACTGTGATTTTCGTTTAAAAATTCTTACTGAATTTCCTAGAAACCCATCAAGTGAGATATCAAAAGAAAGATCTCTTCAAGCTCTATTCATCGCTGAAAACCAAAAGTTTCATGGATGTCTGGTTGCTGAGATATTTGTGTTCGAAATATTTATTTTTTTACATTCGGAAGCAGATATTTTCGGATAAAGGTCTCGAAACAAGATTTGGTTTACAGATATGAGCTCACAATGAATATGCCTATATATTTATGTAAAAAAAATTACAAATCTATTTTTTTTAAAGATTTTCCCTTGCCTAAAAATAATGCATTTTCAAAAAAGTTCTCTAAATCCATCAAGTAAAACATCAAAAGAAAGGCCTTATTGAGCTCTATTCATAGCTGCAAACCAAATGTTTGCTGGCACCATTAACGACTTAAATCGTAACTGTTTATTATACCATTTAAAAAAAACAAAACATCCACAGTTTGATTTTTAGACTTTTTTACAGTTTGAAAAGCTCTAATCTTACATATATCAAATACAACAACCTGTTTCCAACTAAACAAAAACCAAGTACACGAACCTTCACTATTTTCTATTGTGAATCGGTCACATTTCATACATCAACCTCTATTAAAATACAAAAACATATTTTTTTATTTTTTTTTTTTCAGATTCAAATTCCAAGAGAAATACCATCCCCAACTTGCTGCAGCCACTAAAGCTGAACTAGCTGAAAAGTTACTAGCTTTTGGTGGTTTACTTTTGTATCCATTCGACTCATATTTGACTATCAATGAAGAACTTCAAAATCTAAATGATCTATTAGTTTACAAATATGGCAATGGTACTTATCCAACACGAAGTATAATTCGTCGTTTGGCACCAAAATGTGAGGATTTAGTAAAACGTTGTGTCTTGAAAGGTCAAAATTTAAATTGTAAAGAAGTTTTCTTTATGAGAACAACAACATCTGGAGTTTGTTGTTTATTTAACTATCGACGAATAAGTTATACTGATGATAGGTTGGATTGATTTAATTTTTCAGAAGAACTTTTAACGTTTTTAATATTTTTTTTTTTTTAATAGAGAAATTCATGAGATTGATGTAAAAGCTATGAATAAAAGTACTAAAATCCACTTTGACTCTTCAGGATTTCTATCTTCGTTGCAATTGGTTCTTCAAGATGATCCAGATGATTATACTTTGAAAGAATATCCATCTGATGTGTTTAGGGTAGGTTTTTAAGTATACCCTCTTTATACTAACGATACCTTTTTTTTAATAGGTCCTCCTGTTCTATCCGGAGAACTATCCCGATACTGAGATTGGAAGTGTTATCAGAACCTTAATTGGTTATAACGAAGAGACCGAAATATCAATTCAACCGGAAATTCTAGAAGGTTCTGATCGAATGAAACAATTTTCCTCAAAAATGAGGCATTGTTATTTCTTGGAAGAGGGTCAACAGTTGCTGAAACAGTATAATATAGGACCCTTTTTTCTAGACCCTGACTTAATAACTTCAACTTCATTTCAGAAAATATTACTCGTTCAGTGAGTGCATTTTAAACTGCCGAACTTTAAGCATCGTCAATCATTGTGGCTGTGTTGTGCCAGTGTTGCCAGGTTTCATTGAAGGTGTACCGTATTGCGTGCTAATAGATCTGCCTTGTATAGCTCTTTGGAAGTCCATTTGGTGGCAATGGAATGCATTTGACTATGTCTCGGAGAAAAGACAACCTCAACCGACTTTGGAGCTTTGTAATCATTGTCTGCCAAGTTGTGATATTGTGAGTTATGAGGCGAATGTTAACTCAAGACCGCTAAATCTTCCACCAAATGGGGAGAACTATTCAGCTGGTATATTGTAAGTATAGATATTTCGAAAACCTCTGAAATTGTAGATTTAAATACTATTTTCTCAAGAAATGGATTTTCACCATTAAAACCAATAACGGCGATAAGATTTTTCTATCAATCAGCTTTTTCACAAGTCAAGACTCATGATATTAGCGGAGATTGGGTTGTACTTTTGGGTATCATTTATGCTATATAGAAAAAATTTAGAGACATTTATTAAAGAAATGATTAATTTTTTAAGGTCGCTATGGTGGAATCTGTTCTGTCATGTATGGATTTAGCATTGTGGCCCTAATTGAACTAATTTACTTTGCAACTGGAAAATGGTTTGTACTATGGTGGAAAGCTATTGTTCAGTGCTACAGAAATCGTCAGTTAAGAAATGTTGAAAGTGCAAAACATCAAGACCTCTATTGGGATGAATTGAAGCCGAAAAGAGCATTTGCGATGAGAGAACTTAATGATTTTTAGAAAAAAATTAACACGCTTTTACTCTTTGAAGAATTAAAAATAATCAGATAAAAAAAATTATTCAAATCACTACACTATTTACTTTCTTGCACGTTGATCATATCAAATTGTGTGGCTTTATATTTGTTTTGCAGTTTACTCTAAATAAAAATAAAGAAAACACACAAAAAAAATTGCCTTTTTTTTATTTTCTAATTTTTAAATGTGACTTTTAAAATGGTTTCGTAAGAAGACTTCGTGCTTATTGTGCACTTAAGAAAAATGAGTTAAAACTCTTAACAACTCCTGTGTATGTTTTCCTTGTTAGCAAGAATGGAAGAGATCTAAAATTTTCTGGAGAGTCCAAACGTCTTAAGTGAAATGCAGGTATTTTATGACATTGATAGTCTTGAAAGCTTTGTCAATTTCTCGCAGCGATAAAATTCTAAAATATTAAACTGGAGGTAAATGTTTTTGTCGTAATGATATTCATGTTTATACACAGAGAAAAATAGACCACATAAAATAGGACAAAAACAATAAGATTTCTCTATGGTTTTCATCCAAGAAGGAAACCTTATTAAAACAATCGGGTTTTCCGTATTGTTTTAAAATCTGCAAAAAAATAAAAAAAAACGATGACCAGGCTGGGAATCGAACTGGAGACTTCAAATCATTAGTCGCCCACCTTACCACCTGAACCAACCTGCCATGAAAATATTGATCGCGATTTTTGTTCTAGTGCTAAGTTGCAAAAAAAATCAACTTTTCAGTCAAATTTTAATAAGATTTTCTCTATAAAAATAATAAGAAATCTCCTTAAAAAAACCTTATTAATCGTTGATTTTAATAAGATTTCCTTATGAAATGTATGGACGGTAAAACAATATGGCAATCTGTTAGTTTTTAGCGGGTCATATTTTTCTCTGTGTATTCGTTAAAATTAGATAGTTCAACTTGAGTTCTCAAAATTTAGTTGGAGTTTCCCATTACCCAATCTTTTACTTGTCTCTTCCCAGACTTACCTAATTTTTCATAAATTGAAAATTTAATATAATTTTTCGGGATTTTAAATTTTTCGGATTTGGCTTTCACGATTTAAGATTTTCGGTATTGCGAGTTTTCGGGAGGGATTAGTTTTTATAAAAAAAAAATCATCTACATAGTTTACTTATACTCGCAGTAGAAAATACTGTACGGTTTTGGAATGACTATGTACCTACGAAGACTTGTTCATTTAAATATAAAACGCCGAATTTTAAGACTTTTTTATACATGTTTGATAAATGTAGGTATATGAAAATAAAAAAAAAATAGAAAAAAACAAAAAATTCGTTCTTCAAAAGAAAAATATATTTTAATTTCTTTAATAAAGACGCATTTTTAGAAAACAAAAATTCAAAATCCTTAAAACCGTTTTTAAATAAAATACACGACTCTTATCTGAAAGCTTTCAATGAAGAAAAAATTAAGGAAAGATATAATTTAATTTTAAGCATTTCTGATAACGTTAAGAAAATCTGTTTTTATACGAGTAATTGATGAAACACCGCTTTTACTGGTTTTTATCACAAAACAAAGTATGCCACCCGATTTCAACATAAAAAGAAATTTTTAGAAAATTTTTTTTTTTTTGGAAAATCGTAAGAGCCGTTTAAAAAAAAATTTATATACAGGTATAAACATTTTCTAACATTTTTCAAAAAAAAGTTGGTTGAGGAAATAATTAATTCACACTTAAAAACGAAATTTCGAAATGTTTCACAAATAGGTTTTTGGAAAATTGATAAAAAAAAAATTAAATATTTTTAAAATATCTAAAAATTTGTTTTTTGAATATTTTCTAAAATTTTAATATTAGATACGGTTAACGGTTAATTTTGGTTGAAATCGGTTAATTAGTGTGCGAGATATTCAAAAACCAAAAAAAACTGTTCTGTTGGCAGATACCGTTAAAGTTAATAAAACTACAAAGTTTGAATAAAATCGATCCAGTACTCCAGTAATTTAGGCTGTAGCTCGAAGTCGAGGTACATACAGACAGACAAAATTGCAGGACCCAATTTTTTTGCACTCTCCATCATCGTAATGTCATGTCTGATTGTTATTTCGAGTTCGATTTTATTTTACGAATCCTAAACTTGCCCTATATTATAGTAGGTACCTACCTATATCGCAAGTAAAAAGCTAGGTAATTTTTTATTACGTAACTAAAAAAAACCAAAATTTCAAAAAAATTCAATGCCCCGTTTTCGAAAATTTGATTTTTCAAAAAAATTACAATTTTTTTTGTTTTAACCAAAAATTATTTTTTTCAAAATTTTATTTTTGGCTTATATTGAATGAATGCCCCTAAATCTAGATTTTGGGCATACATACATATATTTTAAAAATAAAATATGCAGCTTTACTATGTTCGAAAATCCCTACAAAACGTACTTGGACTAAAGAAAAGTATTTTTTTAAAGTTAGTTTTTGTAACACAGTGTATGTAATTAGCAATGGCATTCTAGTTCACTTTCAACAAAACGTTGAACAATTCAGTGAATCAAGTTCCGCGATCTCATATATTATAAGTTCATAAGAAGTATACGTAAGCCCATTTCTCATTTTAACCATATTTCATATGCAATCTATCTTTAAATCCGCCCATTGGTGAATTTTTCTCACAAATTTACCTACTTCAGTAGAGAGTTATCATTCTAAAAATTTTCACTCTAAACAATTGGTTCAATAAGGACATAACATTAACATAAAACTCAATTCCTTCACTTAGCAACAACTGAATTAAAATCACAATTTCGTTTAATCGATAAGGAACAATTTGTTATTCATTCAATTTTCATTCAAACAATCTAAACTTTTTTCTATAAAGAAATTAATTTCAACAAATAAAAATAAAATAAAATGAGTAATTCAGAAATCCTTGGACTCCATCGAATTACAAAGAAACACTTGAAAGAATTGTGCAAAAAACACAAACTTTATCAAACTCCTCATCTAAATGACCAACTTTATTTACATTTTCAAGGTAATTCTCGTTGTGATTCTTCAATTAGTATATTCTTTTCCTGACAATGTTATTTTTTTCTTACAACAAAATAAGGCTTCCAATTTATAGAAAACCTTGAAGAATACACAGGACTTAAATGTCTTTGGTTGGAAAGTAATGCTATTTCAGAAATTCAAGGTCTTGATTTTCAAACAGAACTAAAATGTTTATTTCTGCAAAATAATCTAATTAAAAAAATCGAAAATCTTCAATGCTGTACTGCACTGGATACTTTGAATCTTTCATCTAATCATATAACAAAAATTGAAAATTGCGGAAGTGATATTTTACCAGAATTGTCAACATTAAATTTATCACGGAATTACTTGAGAAATAGTGATGGAATTCGGGAATTGGTCAATTGCAAGAATTTATGGTCTTTGGATTTGTCACATAATCGAATTGATGATATTTTGGTAGTTAAGGTAAAGAAAAAGCTCCAGAAATGGACAGAATTCCACGTAATGATAATTTCCATATTTTTAGATTTTTGCTAATATGCCAGAGTTAAGAGTACTGGTCCTACAAGGCAATCCTGTGGTTAGCAAAGTTCCTCAATACAGAAAGACTTTGATTTTAGAATGTGTAAGTTTTTGACTAAAGACATTGTGTTGAAAATACGTTATATTTACACTTTTAAACATTTTTAGAAGAACTTGACTTACTTAGATAGTCGCCCAATATTTCCAAAAGACCGAGCTTGTGCTGAAGCATGGTAAGTTTGTTTGAAGAAAACTTCTAATCTTGAATTGGGTAATCGATATTTTCCTTAAGGAAACGAGGTGGATACGAAGAAGAACGGAAAGAACACGATAGATGGAACCGAATGGATCGCAAGAAAATTCGAGATAGCGTCAATGGTACCATTTTTATTACTTGTAAACAGCTTTCTTATTGATACTCAGACTGATACTGATATTTTACAGCTACATTACGTCTCCGACAAAACCTTGGTGCTGGAGATGTACAATTGCTAGAATCATCCGATGAAGAAGATGAGACAAAGAAGCTACGTAAAATTCCAGAACAAGGAGATTTGGAAATAACAGGAGTTATCAAAAATGATAGTGACTCATCTGAAAGTTCTTCTTTAACTATTTTTGATGATTTGTGCCAAGAAAAAATCAAACAATCGAACGACACTGATACTGAGAAATCTAATATTATAGAAATGATTGAGAATATTGAAGAGTTGGAAGATAAACTAACAAACGAACAATGTGATTTACAAAGCAGCAGTGCAGAAATTGTTTCTAATGAAGAAAGTAAAAACCTCGAAGTAAATAAAACGGACATTGAAGAATCAACACTCCCAGAATTTGAAAAAGATGAAAAATCTAGTGTCGAAAAGAAAGAAAGTAATATTTCTCAAAATGAAGATATATCGATTCAAGTTAGCAAAGAAAACGATGAGTCGTGCTTATCTTTGTCAAACACGGACTTTTTAGAAGGAAATGAAACAACAAAAAGTTTTGATTCAACATCTTCTGAAAGTTCTTCTGCATCTTCACCTGAATCGACTTCATCTTCGTCTGAGTCAGAATTTGAATTAACTGAATGTGATAATAAGTATGGTGAAGAATATATCACATCCAATTTAATTGAAGATCAAGAGCTTCTTCAAATCCAAGCTAATAACAAAAATGAATCATCCTTAGATATGCCTTCCTTAGAAGGATACGAATCAAAGAAAATACATTCCTTTGAAGAATACAAAAGTACCAAAGTAGTAGAGTTAGAAACTGAAGATTTAACAATACAAGAGTTCGAAGAAATCGAAGTAAAAGATAAGCTTCTTCATAACAAAGAATCTAGTTTTGAAATGGAAAAAAATAATATATCTCAAAGTGAAGATCATGAGATTCTTCAAGAATCGATTCAAGTCAGTGAAGGAAACGATTCGTCGTTCTTGTCTCTATCAAATACTGACTTTTCAGAAGAAAATGAAGAAAATGAAACAACAAAAAGTCTTGATTCTTCATCTTCTTCTGAAAGTTCTTCTACAACTTCCTCTGACTCCACTTCATCTTCTTGTGAGTCAGAATTTGAATTTACAGAACGTGATAACAAGAACTTTGAAGAACACATCATAGCCAATTTAAAGGATAATCTTCAAATCCAAGCTGATAACAAAAGTGAATCAGCAAAAGACCAAACTCTAATTCCTGTTGATAAAGTACAGTTTTTCTCAACTCATAACTTATCAGAAGAAAATAAATCAAGTGATACTTCTTCTAACATTGAATCATCTGGAGAATCATCTTCTGATCCGGCATCTGAATTTTCTTTTGCAAATAATTCATCTTCAAATAGTGAGAATTTCAGTAAAGCAAATATCTCAGGAGACATTTCTGTTGGATCAAACAAAGCTGTTACTTTTCTCAGAGGAGAAGGTAACATAGAAAATGTACAAGACCTAAATCGCAATAGTAAAGAAGAGTGTAAAACTTCTTCCTATGAAGCTGAAAAACATGAAGATCAAACTGATTTTGATATTTTCAAGAATTCATTGGTTATGGAAGCTTTCCTTTCTTCCTCTGAGTCGACTCTTCTTAACAGTAGGCCAAACGTTAAAGAAGATATTGAAGATAATGAAGATTACGAACATAATCCAGTGGAAAAAACAGGTGAGCATAAAAATCCTTTCAGAGTTTTTGATCTTCATGAAGTATACAAATCAAATTCACTATTTCTAGAATCTGACATATTTGACGAGGTAGACGAGAATTCTTCAATTAATTTTAAAGAAGATTTGGAAAATTTAGATGAATACGAAAATCAAACGGAAACAAAACCAGTCGATATAAATTCTTCTGAGCCCTTGGATGACACCGAGGAAAAATTAAGAAATATCTTTGCAATGATTCAATCAGATGAAAACTTAAACAAAACTGCTGAAAGTTTTGAAGATCAAAGCAAAGATCAGGGACTATCTGATGGCAAAAAACTTTTCAGCTGGCCTTCTTTACCAAACAATCACAATACTGATATATTTCCAATTAGAGAATCGAATGAAGATCAATTTCTTAGAGGAAGACGCATAGATTCTATTTGGCAAGACAGAGATTTTGAAGATACAATCGCTTCAACGTGGCTTGAAAGTTTCTTGAGTACCGAAAATAAAGTTGAACATTTACCAAGTGAAGAAGATCACATTGAAGATTTAGTTGACAGTGAGAGTACTATGGCTCTGTACGATTCTACTGAAGATACTATCGCTTCTGACTGGTTAGAGCACTATCTATGTGAACATGATTCAGATCGACTCTTAGATGAAATTATTGAAGAGTATGATGATTACAAAGCTTTGGAGGAATCGAAAAATTTAATTCATGATACAAATGAAAATTCAGGACATAGTCAAATAATTGAAGAAGTTATATTAAGTGATCTTCAAATCTGTACTAATAAACAAGTTTACGAAAACAGAGAAGATGCAAAAGAAAATTTAGAAGAAATAGAAACTGTTGATAATTTCGTTGAATCAAACGAAAATATATCTTCGATTCAGCAAGCTGAAGATTCAAACCTCCAGACATTTGAAGCTGATTCAGTATCAGAAAGAAGTGTAGGAAAAGAAATAAGGATCAATGAAATATCTAGCAACAGTACTGAAGAAAGTGAAGAAAAGTTAAATGATGTTCAATCTTCGAGTTGGTGGGCAACGAAATTATCAGCTGCTCGTAATGAAGTTTTAAGAACACCTAAAGTAAAATCTGAAGATGTTGAATATGTAAAAGAAGCTTCATCAACAAATGAAGAACATCAACATTTCTGCAAAGAAGAAGAACAGGTTTCTGAAACACTACACTTTGGAGAAGATGTTTCAAATTTTCTTGAAAGCCTTTTGGTGAAGACAATTAATTGTGAAAAAGAAGGAGAACCAACATTTTTGAACCAATCAAAAGAAGATGTTCGAAAAAATAGTGAAGAACAAGGAGAACTTGCTTCAATTATGTCAGAAGAGAAAATTTCTATCAAAATAGATAAATTAGAAAGTGAAGATACAATTTCTTTATCAATTTCTGAATCATCTCTAGAACCCTCCAATACTTCCTCAACTCTCCGTGAAGTTATCACAACATTCAATGAAGTTGTCGAAAGCATACATTCCCAAAAGCATAAAAAGTCTCAACTTCTTCAAGAATTCATTGCTAATCCATTGACGAAAACCTTTTCGGCTCAAACTGGTGACGAAATCAATCGTCAAATTGATAAACTTAAGGATCAAAAAAAGGAAGAACTTTTAAATTTAATAGATTGTGTTTACGCCCAAAGGGAAAAATACGATGATACTCTGGAAGTAGTCAATGGACGTTTGATGGTTGTCAAACGGTCAACAGGTGCTTTGGAAGAATTACAACCTCCGCCATCATCATCATCATCATCATCACAACGACCAGGATCCACAAAGTACATCAACTGTGGTGTAAGTACCACTCAAATAAGCTGCTGCAACGAAGACCATGATGATGATGATGTTGATGATTGTAGGACAGCAGTATTGTCTGAGGATAACGATAACGATGATGATGAAGATGATGAGGATGACATCGAGCAGCATGCAAGTGATACTAAAATAAAAAGTATACTCTACTCCTGCTCGTCAGAGGACGTGAATTGTGCAAATGAGTCAGTTTCATTTTCATCGTTGGCAGGTTCGTCAACACAAATCGAGAAGGAGGAGGAACAGGGTGATAACTATCATCATTCGGATGATAGTGACTCCCAACAGAGTGCAAAATCAGAAATCGATTCTGAGGTTTCGCCAAAATCCTGCAAATGGCTGGGAAAGGAAGGAACATCATCATCAGTATCAATACCAGCAGCTGCAGCTGATTATTATAACCTATCAAACAATGTAGTAAGCGAAGGAGGAGCACACAGCACAAGGAGTGAATTCCAAGTGGAGTTGGCTGATTCGATTCAATCATTTATGGACTTTGGAGAGCCGGCTACTGCCCTAGAGGATATTGCATTGATTTTTGAAAACTCTAAGGCAGAAGAATAGAGAGAATTTTAGTTTATTTAATTTATTTATTTTTGTTTGTTTCTTTGATTTTATTGGTTATTGAAAATATAATATTTGAATTTTAATAATTTTTGGTTTTCTATTAGTATATTTGTATTTTGAAATAATTCGAGAGAGATACAATATTGAAAAGTTATATACATTTGAAAGGAAGATACAAAGTGTAAAACCTCACAAAGAAAATGTTTATCAAGCTGTTGGTCCTGAAAACTTGATAACATATTTATGTAGTATTTACTTAAATTAAGTATTATTTAATATTTTGACTGATAATTGGGTTTTTGGGACTTATTACAGAATTTACTCCCCTATATCAAGTCTCTAAATTCTTGCAGACTTAACAGACTTGTTAACAAAGTAAATAATATGAGAGTCCTTTTTCAAGTTACATTACAGTAATGTGTGCTGATTATAGTTTTTTCTTGTCCAAGGCTAAAAAACTTCTATTTGTAAGAAAGATTCGTAAGAAACTTCTTCAAACAACATAAGAACCAACACGAGCTTCACACAAGAATGTCTCAATCAAAATCCTCGCATACCATTTTTATAAAACTTAATTTTCAACAGTTTCATGCTCAGCTTTTTTTCGCACAACATTTAAAAGCCCTTTCTTGTTAAGGTACAATTTCAAACAATGTATGTACTACAAAAGAAAGCTCATCTCTCATCATCATTTTTTCAAATACCTCTCCTAGATCCGATATATGCATACACAGGAACATATGAATACACATATAGAATATCTACGTATGATGGTGATGTATTAATAAGATATAAATACAATTTTCAAAAGATGCTTTCAAAAGTATTGAAGCACACATACCTCATTTCTTAACAATATGACGATGTGATAAAACAACTATTCGCATATTTTATTCCTAACAAAACTTTACTTCTCTGTCTGAATTCTTTATGAAAGTAAAGAAGAAGCCCAAAAGATCTAAACTGGAATGAAGTTATGTACATTTATTTATTTATTTATTTTTTTTTTTTCAAACATAAAGGGATGAACGCTAACCTTTTATTTGGCAAAGCAGCTGCTCACTGGCAAAATAGGAGTGACCATATTTTGTTGTTAAGCTAAATTAAAATGTGTCTAATACTTTAAAAACATTTTATAAAAAAAAGTATGTCTTGTTCAATACATATTAATAATAATAATATACGGATGTGCATGTGTTTATGCTAAGTAATAAAAATAAATTTTAATACAAGGCTACTAAAAAGCTTCTAAAATAAAAATAAAGTTAAAATCGGTTTAGTTTATTTATTTATTTAAGTTAACATACTATTACCCGAAAACTAATTAAAACCAATTAAGACTAAGCATATAGTTGTTTAACAAGAAGAAAGATGTTCATACTTTATGAATAGTAGAAACTAAATTTTTAACTTAAAGTAAATCATAAATTCTAACCTTAAAAAAAAAAGTATAAATGGTCACCATACTGGTATTCTTTTGAAGCTATTTTCTTCTTTTTTTTTATTATTTCGAATACTAAAGGGTAAAATCACGATTCGTAAAATTTTCGATTGAAGAAATCAAATTTAATTTAGGCTTCAAAACGCTGTTATATAGGTAGGTTCTCGTAACTTCTTAGAGCTGGTTGCTCAAACAAAACTAAAGAATTAAAGTTGTAAATAAAATATAATGTGACAATTTACATTGAGAATTTACAAAGACCCGTTCCAGCAAATGGGCCTTAAAGTATTTGTTTTTTTTTTTTTTTCATAAAAAAGTCTAAAATTTATGATCAAGTACGTACGACCGAATGGTGCATCTTAATTTCAATGTTTAAAAAATTCAAGTCCAATTAGCAGTTGATATACAAAAAAAAGGTCGTTCAGTGCACGATCAAACATAAGGACGAGCAGTACCTATATTAGAAAAGCAATGAATTGAACATTTTTGTTACCGAGGTTTTAAATTTCTATTAAAGTCTAAAAAAAAAAATTTACAATTCAATATGGTATAAAAAAAATTGCTTAAAATTATTTGTGAATAAGTTGTATTTATAACTTTGTAGTGAAATATTGTTTCTTTTTATCATAATATATGGTTGCACTAGTACAAAAATTAAAAGAACAAAAACAATTGTGATATTTTTGGTTATTTTTGGTAACGTTTATTTCAGCCAAAAATTATCATATTTAAATAAAATAAAAAGCATGTGAAAGTTTTTTTCTTCTTGCTTAAAGATTTTTTTCTGAATGCAGTATTTGTTCAGTTCAGATATATCACGAGACAAGTACTTTTAAAGAATACAAAATTTTCATTGATAAAACTGGTATGCAAAACTGTGAATCACTTACGTTCTTAAATTGATAAAAAAAACATGAAGATTCGGTTAAAATAGTACAAAAATCAAACCAATGAACTGATCTGAGAGTAAAATTTTAAATATTTTTACCTACTAAAAAATAATCCAATAGATACGATGAATATTTTTTCTCAAACAACAAGTTAAACATAAGCTCAAAACTTTTTCAAAAATGAGACGCGAACAAATTTGGATTTGTGGTTTTATTTGTCATGCAAATAAAGATTTCAGAGTGTTTGGGAAAAGGGCACCCTATAAAAAGCTAAGTGCAATTTAAAACTGCTAAATTGAACTCCGGGAATATTATATGAATTAAAAAGTTCACCTCTCTGCACCGCTGGGCTTTGCTCCTTCATGACATGTGGTACCAAAGCTATTGTTTTTAACGATTGCCCAAAAAACTGACCAGACACAAACTTGAAAAAATCTAGCTGTTTCGTATTTACTATTTAGGTAAATATCGCTAAAAACTTAAATATGTCAAGGTCTTACATAATTTAAATAATTCAAATTCAAATATTCAAACCTAATCAATCATGTGATAAGTTATTAAATCACCTAGTCATCTTGTTTTCAATTTTATTTAGAATCCCCGACAGCCCAAAAAACTTTTTATTTTTATTCATAAACAAATAAATCGATCAAAAAGCACAAAATTCTGAACAAGGGTCACAACACCCAACTGAACAAAACTGGTATTTTTCCAGATCTACAAAAATAAAATCACAAAAAAAGTCTCATTAAATGATAATACATTTTTTTATAATCAAATAAAAATAGTCAATAAAAAAACACAAATTATTTATTCAAAAATCCAGATTTAACCAGATATTAGAAATTTGTCTGCTGATTTAATATTCAGTTTATTTAAATAAGTCGTCGCATCTGTGTGATATATTTATGCCATGGAAACAAATTTATTTTATTTTTGTGAATTAAAAATTTGCACAAGTTTTGAATATATGACAAATGTATTTTGGTTCCAAAGCACACCCACCAATCAAGAGAACTTGTGATCAACCAACCTATTTTTTTAGACGAATGTTACCTACATAATCTCTGGTCTTAAATAACACTCTGGAAAAAAGTGTTTATTTGCTGATAACTGATAACAAAGCAAACTGGTTAACCATAATCATTCTTGCCTCAAAACCGCTCTAAACCAGTTTCACCGACCGCAAAATCTGTTGTTTCTTTTTTTATTAACAAAAAAACATAAAAATAGCAAAATATTGACTTCTAATCTGTTCTTGAGTTCAATGGGTATTATCAAAATTGGATCGTTTGAAAACCAACCGAAACCGGTTTGAGTGCTTTGTGTTTTCGAAATAGCCCTTATCATCTCCAATAGTTCAGAATGTGAGCAGACGGATTTCATTGTTACTTTTTTTGTAAACAGTTTTTTTGATAAGAGAATTATGAAAACATCAACCACGTGCCTTTTGTCTGCCAGAGGGTTTGTCATACAAAAATGTCAAAACCGAAAAAAATATAATACAAGGTTCTTTTACCATACCAGATGGTTATTTTTCATTGATAAGTCAGGTGTTTTGGGACAGTTCATAAAAACTGAAGAGCTTCTTGGGGTAATTTACCAATTCCTTTTTTTATTTTGTGAAATGGACCTTTTTCGAATATTCACCAAACAGAAAAATTCCCAGGTTCCGACGTATTGACACCATAAAAATGATAACTTTTGACCTTGCTCTGACTTGGTAGCAGGATTAATCCAGAAATTGTTTATGAACAAAATAGCAATAGGAAATTAAAATTTAAGATCAGCGCTAGTAAGTTCTGGGTGGTGGATGAGTGTTCCAAAATAAATATGAAAACAACGAAAAATGAGGGCCAAGAGGTCATATATGTTTGAATTATTGAATTTCTTTTGCAAAACAAAATTATATGCAGCTATTTCGATGCATAGAAACACACAAAATGTTCTAACAGGAATGACTCACAAATTTAAACTAGCTATTTGAATATTTCCTTGGCATTCATTGTACGCAACTGATATGGATGACGAGAGTAAAAAAAAGTTTTTACGATTAAATTACAAGTTGGTAGTTGAGGCATGAAATGAATTTTGAATAAAATTTTATAAGGTTCATCTAAGTTTTAACCAAATAACAATAACTTCATCAAATCTCTAGAAAACAACTTGGAATAACTGGGATACTATTTTTCTCCCAAATTAAAAAAAGGTAATTTTAAGACAAAATGTATAACAGTTTGTACAGTACAAAGATGACTTTTGTAATTATTCCAAGTAGGTATTTGCCTACCTTTCTAAAAAAAAACACCTCTTTCCTGATGACATTTGAAGAACAATAGGACTTTCGTTGAGTAAGTGAGGTGAATTCCCATAAAATATGAAGCTTGAAGCTCTCTAGTAGTGGAGTAACTAAAGCTCAAAAATTGGCAATATTAGGGAACACGGCCGAACAGCTTAGATTTTGATGATCTTTTTTTCAAACGTCGGTAATTAAAAATACTTTAAAGTCTATAGATTAAAAATTGCTGGTGTTGCCGTTTTGATTTTTTAAATTTAATTGAAGATTTTTGTGAACAAAAACAAATTTTTTTCAAAAGTTTTTCTTAAATTTCTTAAATTAATTGATGCCAAAAGATTGTCTAGGAAATTCAAGGAAAAAAAATATATGGCAGTGAGGGACAATCTTCCATAGTTCAAGCGATAGATGCAATTTTCTTATTAATTGACTTCGAACACAAAAAAAAAATATTTGGACACAACGGCAACACCTACAATATTCAAATATACATTTTTTAAAAGCTAGAAGCTCAGTCATATATGTAAAATTAAAATTAAGTTAATTGAATGAACGGCTTTTGAAAGAATGGTAATTGAACTCAGATTTTTGAAAAAAAAAATTATTGAACAAATTTTAACATGTCGTTTTTTAAACTTGGTCGTTATATAAAATGCATTTATTTTCAAATTTTTTTGGTCGCATTTATTATGATTTAAAATTATAAAAGAAAATGTCAATATGTATTATGTATTTAAAAAGTATTTCATTTTCGAAGAACTTTTTTTAATAAAAGTTTTGAAAAAAAATGTAACTTGTTTTTTTTTTAAAGTTCAACATCTAAACATAAAATTATTTTTTATTCATTTAATAACCCTTACTGTTGAAAGTTAAATAGCAAAAATTTAAAGTTCCTATTTACCACAGTCTTTGAGAAAATTAATTATTTCAATGCAAAAATTCAGTTTTAATAAAAAAAAACCATTGAAATTGAAGTAATTTTTCATTTTTTTTTTCAAAAGTGTGATATATTTTACCTTTTTTGCTTCGAAATTCAACTGATAATATTTATGGACAAAAATTTTTTTTTAAATAAATTCATATTTTATTAGAAAAAGTTTGGGAAAAAGTCATTTTTAATTTTTTTAATAATTTTTTTTTTTAGTTCTGAGTTTGAGGACCATTTTTTCAAAAACTCTTAATTAAATTTAGTGGATTTAAATTTAAGATAAGCTTCTGGCTTTTTAAAAATGTATTTTAAAATATTGTAGGTGTTGCCGTTGTTTTCAAAATATTTTTTTTTGTTTGAGGTCAGAATGTTAGAAAATTGCATTTATCGCTTAAACGATGGAAGATTGTCCCTTACTGCCTTTTATATATTTTCCTTAAATTACCTAGAGAATCTTTTGCTATCATTTGTTGTATGAAATTTAAGCAAAAAAAAATGGTTTTGTTAAAAAAAAAAATAATTTTAATTTTAAACAACAATACGGCAAAACCGGCAATTTTTAATCTATAGACTTTAAAGTATTTTTAATTACCTACGTTTGAAAAAAAAAAAAATCGTCAAAATCAGAGCGGTTCGGCCGGGTTCCCTAATAATTTGCTTTAGTTACTCTACTATAGTCTAGAGGCAAAACAATTTGTTTTAAGTTTTTCTTTATTGCACAGCGGCTCTGCAGATACTTTTCACTCGAAACAATAACCTCAAAATAATAATAATAAACATAAAAAAAAAAGAAAACGATTGAAAAACTAAAAACCTGACTTCACCTCTAAAAAGAATGAAAAAAATAATTATTTTGGACTACAGGTCAAAAACAAAACATCAAATTGAAAAAAATAATTATTCTGATTTAAAATTGTTATCTAATGGATTCCTGTATAAATTTTGGTGAGATCCTGTGAATCGTTTATTAATTTTGAAGAGAAATAATGAACAAGGGAATAAATTTATCTTGATTTAAAACGTTAAAAAATTTTTCGAAACATAAGGTCATTATGGAGCTTGATATCATTTTTGAACTCGATAAAGACCCAACAAAAACCTCTAAAATTGTCAAATATTTTTTTCGGAAATCAACACAAGGTCCTAACCGAAATCTGATTGAGAATCTATTTCAAATTTTAAAGAAGTTGTCTGGGCATACTGAAAATCAAAAATTCAACAGTTCTGAGCTTTTGGATTGTTTTAAGCTGGAATACGAATAATTTATTTCTTCACAATTTAATAGATATGTCGACCTGTCGAGCCATTGTTAGAAGTGATAAAAATGAATTCAAGCGAACTAAATATTTATATTGCAAAAAAACCTCATTCTAAATGGACAGGATTGGTGAATCCCAAACAATAACTGTTCGCTACACTTTTACTTTTTTTTATAATGGTTGTCAAATAAATGGTAGTTAATTAAACAACGATTTGATTTATGCACACAACTTACATTTTTAAAGAAGACAAATTTTTGCACTGTAAGCATATTGCATAAGCTTGGATCTTAAAATTTAAAGAAAATCCAAAAAATGTTGTACGAGGTCGGAGCTACTGTAGCCCTTGAAAGCCGCTTGGTAGACGACCATTCGACCATGAAAAATTGAGAGAAACTGATCCAAAAAGGAGAATAATTCTGCATCTCAGCTCAAACACTCAAAACATCCAATGGGTCTTAGAGCCCAACCTAATGACTTTTTCCGGTTTCCAAAAATCGGGGACAACATTTTTCATTCAAAAACATGTTTCAGAACTATCATCTTTGGATGATGCACACGTGCATAGCTCTCAATTTGTTTCTTACCATTTCCGAAAATTTTAAGACAGCCTAGGTATTTTCTTATTTTTTTTTAAATTTAAAGTAGTCAGGTTTTAGTTTTTGAACTTATTTTTATTTTTTATTGAAACACTTACGCTTTCAAAACTGAGTTTGGTCACTTGGAAATAATTTTTCTCCACTCATTCGACTTGCTAAAATGGACAGTATTGATAATAACTTTACTAAACAATATTAAAATTAATTTAATTTGAACAGCAACACAACACTTATCTAAATGAAGAAATAATTTATTCACCTACTAACTAATTTTGCCCAAGAACTCTCACAAACATTTCTCCTACAAAAAAAATATATATCACACGCTTGGTCAACTAATTCTGTCTATTTTTAAAACAACTTTACTGATTTTTCAATGCCATTATACCACACTTATATTTTGTTTTTTGTTTATCTTTTTTGTAAGCCGGCTTGAATCATCAAATTTAATATTATTATAGGTAAAGTACCTACTTTACTACCTTTTTTGATACTAAATTATATTATATCAAGTGTTCTATAAGCAGCTCTTAATAGGTATACATTTATGAAAAAAAAAGTACAAACAAATTTAATTCTGATAACAGAATATCAGAGACTGATTGCCACATAATCACCACACCAAAAAAAAAAACTCATAATAATTCCAAACGGTTATCAGTTGTATACTTTTCTGATGGCATTAACTTCTCCCCCCTTAAATAGTAAAAAACGAATAAATAGAAGGCACCGTTCGGTGTTGAAGCATAATCTATCTAACGTGCTCCAAAGTCAGATTGACTAAATCTATCTAAAAATTGAGTGAAGTGAAAGAAAATAAAAAAATAAACATTTAAAATACCTACAAAATATTGCATAAGACTTAAAAAATCTATCATAAAAGTGTTGCAGTGTGTGATATTAAACAAAACAAACATACAAAAAAAAAACTAATTTATTCAATCGATTTTGTATCTGTGATTATAAAAAAAACTATCTAAACATCATCATCATCATCAATACATAATGACAGTTAGTATCCAATCTTGTTTTTTGTGTTGTATCTTGTGTGTTTATTTTTTTTTTCTTTCTTTGATTTAATTGCTCCTCAATAGACTTTTTATTAAGCTTGGTTAGGAAGTCCATGTTTAATTTGATGGTTAGTTTGTATATAATTTATGGAAAATCAGAAATCAAGTTTTTCCCATATCTCTCTACATCGATTTATTAAGTGCATCGACAGATGGTAATTTGTCAGGCAAATTGCTTTTGAAAAGAAAATATGATGAAAATTGATTGCACAATTTCAAAACGTATAGAGAAAGACATGTTAAATTTTTGATGAGTTTTGGACAATGTTTCGACGAATAAATATTCATTTTTATTTTGAAAATTAAAACTTTGTTTATTTTTATTTCTTTTTTTATTTTTAAAATTGAAAAAAAAACCTCAATGTTATTCAAAAATATTTGAAATTTGAAAAATTAGGTCTGTTTAATGAAAACAATCTAGGACAGAACAGACCAGGGCAGCACAAGTTTGTAAATACTGTCAGAACAAGAAAGAACAGAAAAGTTCAACTTCGTATTTAACAAGATTGACAGTTGTCTAGATCAGTTGCAAAATTTTAAATGATTTACTACCATTTTTAATATTCCCGTAATTTTTTTTTTGTTATTAATCGAAAATTCTAAAGAAAATCACTTTTTAAAATCTTATTTTCTCTTATTTTTATCACAATCAAACTAACAGATAACAATTGACACTTTTCACTCACTTACTCTACCCCAAAAAGAATAGGAGCAGAAAAACTTGAACTTTTCTGTGCTAAACAACTTCATGAAACATAAAATGACAGAATGTAGAACAAGTTGGGTCGGGAGTTTTTTCATGAAACACAAAAACTTGTACTTTTCGGATCTTTTCTGTTCGGATCAGATTCATTAAACAGACCTGTTGTAAGGTTTTTTTTTGCAACAAGATATTTTTTAAAACTTCAGTGATTTCTTGCATCAAATTTTATACTTAAACAGCTGCATATTCAAAGATTTAAAAGTCTTGCATCATAAATTAAATAACTTGTTTTCACATTGTTCGTTGCTGCAATCAATGAATTCAAGGTTGATAACTTCTACACTTGGAAGTTTTTAAAACCTTTTCTTTTAAATATCAAATTGAAGAATTCTAAAAGTAAAAACCTTTAACTTGTAGAATGCCTTCTAGCTGCTTGCAATTTAATAATCATACAGGAAATTTTGAGGTTAATGGTTTCAAATTTTTAGTATAATATTATCTACTGATTTATGTTTCTATAATCTAACACATTTATTATTGTCACAGGTCAGTTATTTTGTTCGCAAATTATACTAAAAAATGAGAATAACTAACAAAAGAAAAAAAAATTGCAAGTTTGGTTTTGGTCATACGAATTTATGAGAATCAACAAGAACAAATATTTTTGTTCTTTAAACATATTTCTTTAAGAAGTTTTAATTTCTTTAATATTATTCTCACCTTCCCACTTTCTTGTTCTTTCAACCTGAATTTTTAAGAAACAAGTAATATTTTTATATTCTTCTATCTCATAATTTATATAAAGAAAGGTTAAAAAATGCTGAAAATAATTCGTTGTTCAATTATAAATATTTAAAAATTCACACCAAATAGGTGCACTAAAATGGCCAAATTTATGTCACAGGTCAGTTATTTCGTATTCAAATTAATCAAACAAATGAGAATAAACAACAAAAGAAAACGAAAATTCTGTTTTGTTGGTTTTGTATTGGTCACACGAATTCATGAGAATCAACTAGAACGAACATTCTGGTTTTCAAACATAATTCTTACAGAAATTTTTATATCTTTAAATCAATTCTCATCTTCTCATTATCTTGTTCTTTGAACAAAATTCTTTTTTTACTTTTTATATCTCATAAAAGAAAGGAGCAAAATGATGAAAAGAATTAGTCGCTTAATTACAAATAATTAAAAATTCGCACCAAATTATTGCAATTAAAGGGTGAAATTTAAAAAAAAAATCGCCATTGATTTTTGATTCTATGATCTAACATAATTTTATTATTGTCAAAGGTCAGTTTTTCGTATGCAAATCATACTTAAAAATTAGAATGAATAACAAAAGAAATCGAAAAGTCGGGTTTATTTTATTCTTGTTTTGGTCATACGAATTTATGAGAAGCAACAAGAATAAACATTCTTGTTCTTTAAACATAATTTTTTTAGAAACCGTTAGCACTTTTTTTATTCGTGTATCTTATAATTACAAAAGGAAAGCAACAAAAAAATGCTGACAGAACTCGTGGTTCAATTTCAAAACAAAAATTCTCTCTAAATCGGTGCACTGCAAAAAATTCCAAAAATTCCGCTACTGATATTTTATGCTATGATCTAAAAAAATTTTTATTGTCAGAGGTCAGTTATTTCGTATTTAAATGCCAAAAATGAGTATAAACAACAAAAGTTTTGTTAATTTTATTTTGGTCATACGATCTTATGAGAATCAACAAGAACGAACATTTTTGTTCTTTTAGCATAACTCTTTATTTCATTATTTAGTTTTCTTTCTTCTTATTTTTACACCTAGTTCTTTAAGAAATTTTAATTTTTTTTAAATTAAGTTTTACTTCTCACTTTTTAACTTTCTATTTTCTTATTCCAGCAACCATTGCGTCTTGCCATAATCGGACAGAGCAACTTTGCTGCTGATGTCTTAGAACTTTTGCTCGAAAAGAGTTTCACTATTGCCGGAGTGTTTACCATTCCCGACAAGGGAAGTCGTGAAGATATTCTCGCTAGCACAGCTAAGCGTCATGATATTCCCGTTTTTAAATTTCCATCATGGCGTCGGAAAGGAATTGCCATTCCCGAAGTATTGGAGAAATACAAATCGATTGGAGCAACTTTGAATGTCCTGCCATATTGTTCCCAATTCATACCGATGGAAGTGATTGAAGGTGCAGAATTGGGAAGTATTTGCTACCATCCATCGGTATTGCCTCGTCATCGGGGTGCCAGTGCTATATCTTGGACTATGATTGAAGGTGATGATATAGCTGGATTTTCAATCTTCTGGGCTGATGATGGTTTGGATACTGGTCCACTTCTACTGACTAAACAATGTCCCTTGGAATCAACAGACACTTTGGATACAATTTACAAAAGATTCTTGTATCCTGAGGGAGTGAAATCTATGGGAGAAGCTGTTGAAATGGTTGCCAAAGGAACTGCCCCAAAAATTCCACAAACTGAAATTGGTGCAACTTATGACCCAGCGATGTTTAGGGAAGAAAATCAAATAATCAATTTGAATCAATCGGGAATGAGAATTTTCAATTTTATCCGAGGTCTTGATTCGGTGCCGGGAGCATTGGCAATTGTTGAAAATGAAGATGGAACTGAGGAGAAAATTCGTCTCTTCGGGGCTCACATTTATTCGGCGGGACCAGTAAAAGGTCGATCGATAGTTTTGAAGGGCTTGAAAAAGTCAGCTTATATCCATGACGATGGTCTGTTAATTCAAGGAACTGATGGAACCTTTGTAAATATCAGAAGAGTCAAGAAAGGATCAAAAATGATTGCAGCCAGTGACTTGTTCAATCAGTCACAAGGTCAACAAATCGACGATCTCACTGAGGAAGAATTGGGAAAGAAGGAAGTTATCCGAGGAATTTGGAATTCCATTCTAAAAATTCCCATTGAAGGTGATGTTGATTTTTTTGCCTCTGGAGCTGGATCAATGGATGTTGTGCGATTGGTTGAAGAATGCAAAGATGCATTGGATATTCCTCTCGAGAATGAAGCAGTTTTTATGGCTCCCGTTTTTGATGAATTCTTCTTAGAAATTGTTAAGGCTCTTCGTCAAGGAAGTTTAGGCTCCAATATGAAGGTTTACTTTGATGGATTTGTTATGCATGCCAATAAGAAAGAAATCCCAGTTCCAACACAACTTTTCATCAATGGAAAATTCATCGATGCTGAAGGTCGACAGACCTGTGAAATTGTCAACCCAACTAATGCCGAGGAGCTTTGCAAAGTTGCATGTGCTTCAGTAAATGATGTTGATCTAGCAGTTCAAGCTGCTCACAAGGCATTTAATGGCTCATGGAAGCAAATTTCTGCCAGACAACGAGGACAACTTATGATGAAATTGGCCGACCTGATGGAACAGCACAAAGAAGAGCTGGCTACGATAGAGGCTGTGGATTCAGGAGCTGTATACACATTGGCCTTGAAAACTCACGTGGGAATGTCAATAGATGCTTGGAGATATTTCGCCGGTTGGTGTGATAAGATCTTAGGCAGCACAATTCCAGTTAATCCCGCAAGACCAAATAATGTTTTGACCTTTACCAAAAAGGAACCAATTGGGTAAGTTTTGAAAAGTTTTTTTCCACGGTGAATTTCTCTAACTATCAATTGGCATTTTAGTGTCTGTGGCTTGGTTACACCATGGAATTACCCTCTAATGATGCTTTCATGGAAAATGGCTGCTTGCATTGCTGCCGGAAACACTTGCATCATTAAACCAGCACAAGTTTGCCCTTTGACAGCTTTGAAATTCGCCGAACTCTCAGTAAAGGCTGGTTTCCCACCAGGCGTTATCAATGTCGTTCCCGGATTGGGTTCGGTCGCTGGACAAGCTCTAGCCGACCATCCTTTGGTTAGAAAATTAGGCTTTACAGGATCCACACCTATTGGCAAGACTATCATGAAGTCTTGTGCTGCTTCGAACCTGAAGAAATGCTCTCTGGAACTTGGTGGAAAAAGTCCGTTGGTAATTTTTGCCGATTGTGATCTTGATAAAGCTGTGAAACATGTAAGTTTTAATATAACTTTTTACCAAAAAAAATTGTAAGCTTATAAGTTCTGTTTTTCGTTTTCCAGGGTATGTCATCGGTATTTTTCAATAAAGGTGAAAACTGCATAGCAGCTGGAAGACTCTTCGTTGAAGACACAATTCACGATGAATTCATACGAAGAGTGGTTAAAGACCTTCGCACAATGACTATCGGCGATCCATTGAACCGTTCCACAGCTCACGGTCCACAAAACCACAGAGCACACTTTGAGAAACTTATCGAATTCGCTAAGCGAGGTGTGGCTGAAGGTGCAACTCTCGTCTATGGAGGCAAACCAGTACCAAATACCAAAGGTTTCTTCTTCCAGCCAACCGTTTTCACAAATGTCGAAGACAACATGTTCATTGCTAAAGAAGAATCCTTCGGGCCGATTATGATTGTGTCGAAATTCAATGGATCTGATATTGATTCAGTGATGAAACGGGCCAATAACACCGAATATGGTTTAGCATCGGGAGTGTTTACACGAGATATTGCGAAAGCACTGGCATTTGCAGATCGTGTTGAAGCTGGTACCGTTTTTGTAAATGTTTACAACAAGACTGATGTAGCTGCACCATTTGGTGGTTTCAAACAAAGTGGTTTCGGCAAGGACCTGGGACAGGACGCTCTCAACGAATACCTGAAGACAAAGTGTGTGACGATAGAATACTAAGGAAGGTATTATATCCTTCCGGAATCTCATAGCCTGTAATTAATTTATTTTTAAAGAAATAAAATCCTAGCATAAGCTCTTTTCTATTAAAAAAAAAATACTTTATTTTTTTTTCTTACAACTCTTGGCAAGGAAAAGGAGATATAGAAAAAAGTGTATCCTTGCAAAAATATAGTAAAGTGGGTCAATACGATTGTAATCCAGTTTGGCGGACATTTGTGATGTTTTCTCTTCTTCATTCTTTTTCTTTTCTTTTATTTGTATTTTTGCGCTGGCACCGAAAATGACTATTTCGCCTTGGGTGGATGTCGAATGCAATGGGAAGAGAAATAGAGAGAATGTGAATAAAGTACACCCGCACCATGAATGCGGCGAGGAATGGGAATCAACAAAAAGACATGAGTTTTTGTCAGGCTTTGTGAGTGTGTACTCTACACACGCAGAAAGGATATGAATAATTGTTTAGTCATCCTCCTGTGGCTGCGGCGCGACACAGTGGAACTGAATATTTGGGCCAACGGCAAAACATCCAGCTCGTTCGTTCGTTACCATGCCATATATTCCCAACAACATCAGGCAGGCAGAGGATTCCTTGCGTAATAGATCCGGATTTTAGGTTGTTGTCGTATAAGTCGGGTAAAGATGGTTTATCTTTGAGATTTTGTTTATGTAGTCGATTTGGCAATAACTTGGAAGGCATGAGTCGGAGTCGGCTTTGGAGGCCATATTTGATGGAGGCAAGGCAGTGAAGTAATGTATTGGGTGGTGGGTTGAGTTGGGGGATGATATGGTAAAGGAACAAATAGGCAGGCTAGTAGTTGTTGGTGCTGATTATAGAATAAACAACAATCATTGCCAAGTAAAGGTTGGAAGTAAATGTTGGGGATGCAAGAGAGCACCTTGATGTTTATTACATGAAGTTACCTATCTATACTTTTACAGACACATTATGGCTGATTCATACAGAAAGTTAAGGGGTGGAAATTATTTTCTTTATTTTCTTTTTTTTTTTTTGTTTGTCAGGCCTTTGGGTATACTTCTTATGTATAGTTAAGCTTTTCATAGGGTGAATTGAACTGCAATGCGGTAATTAGCATAATAAAGTATTAAGTTGGTTTTGTTGGTTTACATTTAAGTAAACTAAGAGAAAATCAATTTTTTAGTGGTTCAAGGATTTTGTTAATTTCTGTCTACTGCGGTCAACATAAACACAAGTCTGGTATAAATATCTTAATTAAATGATAAAATCAATTGATACATTTTTGCGATGTAAGCAAAGTGTTGTTTAATTAAAATATGTTCGAAATATGTTCCTGCTCTCATTTTGCTTCAAATTGTTCTTTGGAGTTTCCTCTTATCACTCACCGTTAAGAAAGTAAAAATATAATTTCAAACTTTCATATGAATCCCAAAAGTATGCAATTTTGTTAAAAAATAACTTGAGAAAAGTTGAAAGTCGAAACGGTGAGTGATACAAGAAAACTACAAATGAGCTTACGAATTTGATGAAAGTCTTTGTCTTTGTGTAAACTCTGTTTTCTGATGCGAAATAGAAATTTTCGTCGGTCTTCACAAGGACAACGATATCCATGCGGAGTCCCAACGGAAAAATATTCTCCAATTGCAAAACATAAATAATAAAAAAAAAAGCAAACACACATTTTGGAAAGGCATGTAATGACAAAACTGAACAACAAAAACAAACAAAAAACTCGAATGACAGACACAATTAATGTCCCTGGCAATTGTTTGAGTGCGAAGCAGAAGTGGAGATTTTTCAATTTTGCTGTGTCGAACAGCGTACATAACGAAAAGCAGAACGAAATTTTTTCGTTTACGATTTCGTTGTGCTACTTTTGTTTGGGATTTTTCGTTTCGCATCAGCAGCGTAACAGCAACATAAGCGAATAGATTTTCAAAAATCACTTTAAAAAAAAATCAATATTTTGAAAACGGGAACCTACTGATTTTTTCCCCTTTTTTGAGCATTAAGTGTTGAATAATATTTTCTTAAAAATGACATACACCTACCAACTGTTGTTTTGAAAAATTTTATAAAATTTTTAGTTTTAAAAAAATACAGCCGACTTCCTCTAAGTCGAACTCCCCCTAAGTCAAATTTCCCTCCATGTCGAGCTTTTTCACCATTTTCAATGAAAAATTTTAAAGAATTTTCTTCTAACTCGAACCGATTTTTCTGTCCCGTGAAAATTGGACTTAAAGGGAGGCGACTATTTAAAAAAAATAGAAATATTAGAATGCAACAAATTCGTTCAAGATTTTGTATAGTAGCTAAATATGTATCGTTGACAAAAAAGTATGATTCAGCCGAAAATGCTACTGAATACATAAGTGCATTTCTGAGAAAACTGCAATACTGGTCGGTTTTCATTTTTGATTTTATTTACCTCAAGAACCAAGCCTTTATTTAAAATGATTTTAACATACTTTTATAGAAAATTAATTTTTTTCATCAAAATTAGTTGGTAAAAACTTTAACTCAATTGTAACTTAAAATTGATGCAAAAAATATAAAAAAAAACTTGAGAATTTTATTTTTTTTTGTACTAAATTACATATTTTGTTTCTGAACTCGGACCTTCAAACTTTGCACTAATGATATAAAATAGAGGTTAAATCAATGATTTTATTTTTTTGTTAAAAAATGACAGAAATTTACTTTATAAAAAATTATCTCTTTTTCTTTATATTTGATTTATTTTAATAATCGGCATGTTTTGAACTTTCTAAGATAACTGAATAGAATCAATTGATCCAAATTCTAAAATTTGTTGAAATAAATCATTCCAATGGTTGGATATTTTTCCACAAAAGAGATTCGGTAAAATTATATGTGACTATTGCCAAAGAAATACAGCCATGAAACTGGTGTGAAGTTTTTTTTTTTTTTTTGAAGTGAAAACTTCTTTAGTATCGTAGTGATTTGAAACAAGATGAAACGAAAACGCGACACGAACATTCATCTTGTTATAACTTTTTAATTTCCATAGATATGTAGATGAATGAAATTTGTACTGTAAATAGGTAATTAAATAAACTATAAATGTGCAAAATTTCAATTAATATCATATTCAAAATTCTGAGATAACGGTAAAAAGATGTTCTTTTTCTACACACGTTATATCTTTTGATTTAGTGCACATACAAATTTGATTTAACTTTAATACGCATGCTGATAACATAACCTTTCATTTGATATATCACAATTAACTGTTTGAGCTCTACAAGTTGCACAATCTTAAATTGAAAATTTTGAAAAATACCTCAAAACATCACCTGTAGAGATCTGTTGACGATGACCAGTTTAGGAAGTACCGTAATCTCAGCTTGAAATTTCGACATAGTTGGCTTTAAAAAATTCTTATTTTTTTTCTAGGCATGGTAGAAATATGATTCATACGTCATATAAAAGGTGAAATAACCTTTCAGATGATATAAAATTTACTATAGGTAGTTATTTAAAAAAATATATTTAATGGTGTTAAAAGAGAAAAAAATATTGATTTTTTGCGTTTTTGATGAAAAGTGATTTGGTTTGAAAAAAAATAAGCTCTTTTTGTAGATGTTGTATAGACATGGACGATATAAATATTTTGATCTGAAACAATAAGCTTTCAGATGATATAAAATTAATATAAAGTAAATTTTACTGTTTCGTGGGCTATAGGTCTTGCTTGTATTTTCTAATGATTAAAGTTCGTACCAGTCGACGTTTCGGGTATGGATATACCCTTCTTCAGGACTCTAATTAATATAAATAAAAAATCTTAAATATATAAAACCAAACTAAAATATCTATACTTACAATATTAAAAACTTTTAACCTCTTAAGGTTTCTCAAAAAAGTGGTTTGTCAAAAACTGCTTAACTTTTTTTATATCAGTGATATTTCAAAAATTTCAATAATAGAATATCTTGAAAAAGACGTTTCACATTATTGAAATTTCAAAACAATCAAATTAAAAAATTTTCAATTTGATAAGAAATTCAAAAATTTGATAAGAAAAACAAAAACAAATCCTAACAAAAAATTCAAGTTAAAAATGTAGATAAAATCTAATCTAACATATTTCTTTGGACAAACTGACTATAAATATTGCTAAGTCCCTCACAATCTGATCTCCTATTAACAGTATTATCTGTATCTAAAATATGTAACATTTCTAGCAACATTCTTTTGCTATAGTGTTTTTCTGTTTGTAAAATGTCTACGTTATTAAAATCTAGCCTATGTCCTTCATCTATACAATGTAAAGCTAAAGCTGTTTTTTGAGAATGTCCACTATGTATATCTGATCTATGTCCGGCAATTCTATTCTTAAGTTTCTGCATTGAAGTACCTACATAAATTGAAGGGCAGTGGTTTGTTCCATCACCTAAATATAAATATAATAAAAACGCTATTGAATCAACATTTTAATCCTTTGGTTCGGACAAATTTAGCAACAAATGTTACACAGTTTTCATACAAAAGTGTTTTATACATTCCAAATCTTTCGAATAGGATGTTAAATGCCCCTATAAGGAATACATTAAGAACTTCTTTGTTTTCAAATTTAAAAGGTGAATTCTCCAAAAACGAAAAATCAGACATTGTATATAAAATAAAATGCTTAGGTGATGGAACAAACCACTGCCCTTCAATTTATGTAGGTACTTCAATGCAGAAACTTAAGAATAGAATTGCCGGACATAGATCAGATATACATAGTGGACATTCTCAAAAAAACAGCTTTAGCTTTACATTGTATAGATGAAGGACATAGGCTAGATTTTAATAACGTAGACATTTTACAAACAGAAAAACACTATAGCAAAAGAATGTTGCTAGAAATGTTACATATTTTAGATACAGATAATACTGTTAAAAGGAGATCAGATTGTGAGGGACTTAGCAATATTTATAGTCAGTTTGTCCAAAGAAATATGTTAGATTAGATTTTATCTACATTTTTAACTTGAATTTTTTGTTAGGATTTGTTTTTGTTTTTCTTATCAAATTTTTGAATTTCTTATCAAATTGAAAATTTTTTAATTTGATTGTTTTGAAATTTCAATAATGTGAAACGTCTTTTTCAAGATATTCTATTATTGAAATTTTTGAAATATCACTGATATAAAAAAAGTTAAGCAGTTTTTGACAAACCACTTTTTTGAGAAACCTTAAGAGGTTAAAAGTTTTTAATATTGTAAGTATAGATATTTTAGTTTGGTTTTATATATTTAAGATTTTTTATTTATATTAATTAGAGTCCTGAAGAAGGGTATATCCATACCCGAAACGTCGACTGGTACGAACTTTAATCATTAGAAAATACAAGCAAGACCTATAACCCACGAAACAGTAAAATTTACTTTACTTTCAAAAAGGTCACGAAATAAGGAATAATTAAAATTAATATAGGTTATCATATAAAAAACATGTATTTAAAGGAGATAGAATAAAAAATAGGTAGATTTTTTTTTTTAAGTTTCACTTCTACCACGTGTGAATTGCACACATGACTTTTTTTTTTTTTAAATCGTATGTGTGGTCATAGAGGTATTACGGTGTGAAGTGTACGTCCAATTATTTGGTATCAAATGAAAGGTTATGTCATTCATTACCTTTTGTTTTATGATAAAAAAAGCAAAGTAGGTATTAGTTTTGAGAAACAGTCCAATAAAAAAATAATATAATTTGCTTCCTAAAGGTTTTTTTTTTTTATGTTCAATCGAGAGTGTTGCTCACAACTAATCTCATTGCTTACTTTTCTAAAGCTGAATTTTGATTTTTATATTATTTGTGTCTTTAATATTTTCATTATTTACTTTATACAAAACAGCATTGGTAAAGTTTTTGTTTTCTCGGAAACACCAACAATTCATGCAGGAAAAAAAGACGTTTTCGTTGTCACAACATTTACATCTTTTTAATTTTTGGTGTATATTTGAGCAGTAAAACTCTTTTTAATATTTTGTTCCCATATTAACGATGTCACCATAGAAATAGTAAACAACTTACTCACTTGTTTTTTTTTTTATGTTTGCTACGTTTTTATTCAACCTTGGATGATTTGTGGTTTGTGGGCTGTGGTTATTTTTAAGATTTGATGAATTAAATTGAGTTCTCTATAATTTGTTCTCCATTTCGGTTTAAGATTTGTCTTTTTTTTTAATTAGATCCTTGTATTGACGTCTTTGACCATCCCTTTATTAGATGTATCTATGAATGATTTTATGGGTCACTGTGACGTATGCGTAACATTTTTTTTATATTTAATTATTACAAAATATTTAAAATTATGTTCATCTTCATATTAATGGAAGTTGAAAATTCTACATTTGACTTGTAAACATTCGATGTATGTTTAAAAAGTAAGGTGAACTTTAAAAAAGGATTAGTGTGGGATAGCTTCAGTCGATTTTCGTTTAATTTTTGTTTATTATGTTAATGCAATCTAACTTAAATTAGTTCACAACTCCAAATATATTTAATTTATTTGTATGTGTAAGTGAAGTGTTTTACAATTTCCTGTTTAAAAAAAAGAAAGATGTGACTGAAAAAATGGAATTGAATGCATAAAATGCTTATGACTGGTAGTTAGCCAGTGTTAGTGTTTATTGTTAAAATTGTTTTTTTCCGAGTGTGTATAATCGTTTTGGATAAAAGACAAGTAGCTGTGACTGTGCACTTTTTGAAAATATTGATTGATTTTCTAATTGAGGTTAACCTTTTCAAACATTTTTTGCAAATTCAATAAAAAGGATTATACCTTAAATGTTGGCGTTACTGTTTTTTTCATCAGCAGTCCTCATTGCAAATAATTAAAATGAGTCGTCAGTGGTTTTGAATATCTTCGAATCCATTGTAAAAAAATATAATGATTAACTCAGTTTCAAACAATCTCCCACAAATAACCACCTTAACATTCCTTTCAACTTTTGATTTTCCATAATTATGACAAACTAATTAAACCAAACCACCTTCTACACTATAAATTCAACACAACCACTTTCAGCCAATCTGTCTCAACTTTAAATGCCTATGTATTCGTATATATACCTACACCACTCTTCACTTAATTGCCTATTCATTCTCAGTCATTATTCATCAACAATTTAACATCAAACCTATTATATCGAGAGTATAGCAGAATAATTAAACATCAAAACAACCACACTTTTCTGTCGTCCCAAAACCCTTTTTCACATTCAAATTACCTACCCACGTTACGCAATATACGCAAAAATTTTATACAAAACAAAAACCGACTGATTATTCCGCAGTCATAGTTTTTTATCCTGTCATAACTACCTTCGTTAAGCAAACAATTGACGAAAGTGACAAAGAAGAAATTAGTGACAAAAAAAATTGTGACGAAGGCAAAAAACAATCCTTTGGCATTAAACGAACTCAAAAAAAAATGAGAAATTTAAATTTTATCTTAGGAATTATAAAAACTCGCATAATACCTATATACACAAAAGATATAATGTCTTGTATGCCTGAGACTTGTTGTCAGTGGCATCTTCCAACAATGCCGCCCTGAGCTTTAATTTTGTTTTAATTCCTTCGCAAGAGACAACAGCTGAATTGGAATTCCCATTCTCCAAACCACCAACAGCGCCCCACCACCCTTAGCAATTATTTTTAAATTTCCTTCCAAGGACAACAGCTATGCAAATCGTACACTCACTCAAACACTAAACATCCCTTTCTACAAACACACAGACCGGCCTCCTCTCATTCTCCCCCAGAAAACCACAGTTTTGATGTAGCTAACGGCAGCAGTACCAGCTACCAGCAGGAATTCATCTTCGTTCTTACGTCCTCAGTTCTTGAGTCCTGAGAGTCCTGATATGACAATACAAATGTTGTACTACACATCTAGATGGAGCCATAAAGTGTAAAATCATGTTAGTCGACACTCGATAGTCCTTGTAGAGCTAAATCAAATTCAGGATGAGGCAAAGGCAGGCTCGGCACACTCCCCTACCATATCAAAATGACAGGCAGGAAAAAAAAAAACTTTATCGCAAGGCGTGGGAGAATAGATTTCTTGATTTGCCTATACAACTTTTGACAACGTAACAGCTGAGGTATGACGTAATACTGTAAAGGGGTCGTGAGAGCCTGAGGAAGACTTTGTGAAGCGACTTGCCCCAGCATCACGTGGTGTTCGTGTTAGAGAAGAATAAAAAAAATAATTCCACTCTCCGAGAGTAGAAGAAGAATCTGAACCAATTCGAAAATGTCTAAAACGCGCAAAACGATTTTCCGAAACAAAGGCTGGAATTTGCCAGCCTTCCTTTTGCGTACGCAGGCGGCCAAGTCGTGTAACCTAAAACGAGGTCGTTCTCAATTTGTACTTCTTATTTTTTTTTTTTTGCTGTTCATTTTTTTGATTTTCTTTGTTCGTCATTTCTATTTATCTTATACCTACACACTCTGCCTCTGGACAACAGATTTTGATTACCGTTATGGGAAATATTGTATATATTTTCAAAAAAGCAACCCTTTAAATATACAATTCTTGGGGGCTTATCCTCGTTAAGACTTTTTTTTTAAATGTCAAGCGCATGTTCGGAACTTGAACAATACTCAACTTTTCTCTTCCTATAGTTGAGGTATAGAAGAGGTACCTAGGGTATGAGCTCGTATATCGATGTATTCACGTGCCTTGTTCGTTTTATAGGCTTGAAGATGCATAACCACCACCATTAGGTTATACTCTCTTGCTCTCTCTATTCTTTTTCTAGTTAATAGAGAAAAGTATAAAAAAAGAAAAAAAAAAGGATGAAAAAAATGACCACGAAGAAACTATTTTCAGTATGTCGCCGCTCATCCGCCCGTTGTTCGCCGCATCGAATAAATCAATAATCAAGTTTTGTAATCTCCGTTATTTTTTGGAGGAAACATGCGCGTGGAAGATGGAATGAGCCAGTATAGGAATTTTGAAATTCCAGAATAGACGCAAAATGAACCCTTTGAATTTATTTCGAATTTAGGTAATTCCAGAAATTGGAAACGTTAGCGGTTTCTAAGATGGGAAGTAGGTATCTATAGCAAAGATGAGATTGTCAAACTGTTTTGCAATTATTTGAAAATGATTGTTGTCTTCTATTTTTCCTATGATACCTCACGGTGGTCTTAAAAACGCGGCAGGTTTTATAAAAATGGATCCCAAAAGTAATGATGCAGATTTGTTCGAAATGATCTCAGGATTCCAAATTTGTAAGTTTCAAAATCGTACCTGATCCCTTTTTTGAGTTACAGGCATTATACATATATATACATTTGACTTGCAATGGAAAAAAAAATTAAACAAAAAACAAAAGCACTTTATAATGTCCTATACCTTTTTGGAAAGCTTAAATCAAATTCAAATTTAGATTTATTGAGACTTATTTTTGATTACATATACTCCTTTAATTTGATGTTTATTTGAAGTTGATTGAGTAAATAGTTTTTTAGAAATTTAATTTTAAAGTTATTATTTTAGAAAAAAATAATTTTTTTTCTTTCAGTTTATTTTATTCAATTGTTTTTAATAAAGTATAACATTTTTTTATACAAATCAATGCTCACATTGATTTTAAGTCAAAAACGAAAAACCCCATATTTAAAAGTTTCTTAGTTTTAGAGATTTAAGGAAAAATGTATCTTTTCTCCAAATTTTTTTTTTAGCTTTTTTTAATTTTTTTTTTCAAATTAAAAAAAAATAGCCTCAAATCAAATGGAAAAAAGGTCACTGTAACACGCTGCTGATCAGGACGTCTTCTTTTTTTTTTTAAATTAACGCGAAAAATCAACGTGGATTCATGAAAAATGGCTCTCACGATGAAAATCGAGAAGAGGTTTTGTGGTCCCTGAGGACCTTAGCTGTCCTGAAATCTATGTAATATGGGATATTTTTCTGTTATACGTAACATTATAACTCTTACATTTCAAAAATAGTCCTGAAATATTCAGAACGTAATAAAAATAACTTTAAAATATATAAAAATTAAAAAAAAAAATACAAAACAAATGGGAAAAAAAACATTTAAAAAAACACAAAAAATTAACAACAAATCTCAAAAAAGTTGCCAAAATACCACTTCGTTCTTGGGATTGATTCTGAGTCACACTTAGTGTGATTAGAACTTACAAATCTGTTGATTAAATAACCATTATACACATTTTTCCTTAGGAACAAATGAACCAATAATAAAAGTGCCTATCTTTTCTTTCCATTTTTAAAAAACTAGAATAGTTTTTTTCATCTATTTTTAAGGATTTGACTAAGAACTAAATAGAACATTCAATTTTGAAAAAAACTTGGTACCTTGTAATTCAAAGGTAAAAAAATTAACATAAATACAAAAATTATTATTTTTTTTTTTAATTTTGACTTTGAAATTAAATTTCTCAAAAACTATTAACTCAATCAACTTCAAATAAACATCAAATTCAAGGAGTATATTTTAGCTTTCCAAAAAGGTATAGGACATTATAATGTGCTTTTGTTTTTTGTTTAATTTTTTTTTCCATTGCAAGTCAAATGTATATACAGGGTGTCCCAAAAGTAATGGATCAAACGAAATATGCTGATAGGGGAACTCAAGGGCTCTCAGAATTTGGTAACTTGTTTATCCCAAATCCTTACGGTTTTCGATTTAAAAATAGCAAAAATAAAAACAAAAATAGAGGCTTTTGTTCAAAGAAAAATAAACAAATAACAGTTCTAGAAAATGTGTTTATTTTTGGTTGTTTTTTGTTCTGAAAAACCCTATTTTGTTGAATTCAAATTGTAATATTATGCGATCTCACTGCAACTTTGAGAACTTTTATACATTTTTGAAAACTAGAATAACAAGGCAACTTTTTAAAATAATAAACCATTTTCACACCGTACAAATTTTTTTTGCGGTGTTGCTCTCAAATAAAAGTTAGAAATTGATTTTTTATAAAACTTGAAACTGTTAGTTAATTTGCAGCGAAATGGCGTATGGGATAAAAAACATTTTGATTAATTAATTGTTCCTAATTATTTTCCAATGTTTTTGTAAAAGTATTTTAAAAAACAAGAATCAATAGTGGGCGCAGGAAGCAAAATACTGTTGCAAAGTAGGGATTTTTCGAAGTTTCGCAAGAATTGCATTAAATCGAAAACCGTAAGGATTTGGGATGAACAAGTTACCAAATTCTGAGAGCCCTTAAGTTCCCCTATCAGCATATTTCGTTTGATCCATTACTTTTGGGACACCCTGTATATGTATAATGCCTGTAACTCAAAAAAGGGATCAGGTACGATTTTGAAAATCACAAATTTGGAATCCGAGATCATTTCGAACAAATTTGCATCATTACTTTTGGGATCCATTTTTATAAAACCTGCCGCGTTTTCAAGACCACCGTGACCTTATCATAAGAAAAATAGTAGAAGACAAATCTTGAACGTTGAAATAGCAAACTTGCACGGAGAAAAAAGACCACTTAAAATACAGCGAACTCCACATTAAATTAAGCGGATTTCCGCACGGTTTTTCGCCAAGATGACTTCCGTACCTTAATTTCAACGGAAATGTACTTATTTTCTTGAATGTGCAAATGTAAAAGAAATCCACTTAATTTAACGGGAAAATCGTCTTATTTTTATCGACTTCCAAAAAGGAGGAGGCATTCAATTCGTCTGTTTCTTTTTTTTTTTATGTTTGTTACATCATAACTTTGGATTGAGTGAACCAATTTTGATAATTGTTTTTGTATTGGAAAGCTGGGGCCTGCAACCTGCAATTTCGTTCAGTTTTGGCTATATAAACTATGAAAAAAAAACCATAAAACTCAGTTTTGATCCATGGAAGTCGGTTTTGTTTTTTTTTTTTTTGATAAAAATGATTATTATATGGAAATATGTGGGTTGGGGTAACATTCTGCAGGGGTCAAAATTCTTTTGTAAAATTCAACTTTCAAGTTTCTGCTTTTTCCTGTTTTGCAAAATTCTGCAAAAAAAAATAAAATTTTTTAACTTCTTTAAATTATCTTCTCTCAAAATTTGCTTATTCCAGATTCCTTACTTAAGAGTAGGTACCTATACTTTGTCAATTTTTGTAAAATTGAATTACTTTGATTGATGAAGTGTATTTTTGTTTAGTAAAAGAATTATTCTATGAAAAAAAAAAAAAAAAACAGATTTAGCAGAATTGTTTGGTTAAAAAAAATGATGGCAGAATTTTGAAAAACAGAATTTTTAAAGACCAAAGAGAAAAAAACAGAATTTTGTAGTCAGACTTTTGCCCCTCTCCCGAAAAATGTATTTTAATAAAAAAAATATATGGTACCTACCAAATAGTTTTTTATAAAAAAATTAAAATAAAAAAGTTCAGTTAGGTATAATTTGCGAAAATGGAATGCGTAAAAGATTCCGAAATGTAATTGTTTTGTAAAATAGTCTTCAATCTGTTAAATTTGAATTGTTTTTTCGGAAGTTTTTTCATGAAGTGAATGAATATTTTAGCATATTTCCATAGAAAGTTTAACGCTGTACATATTTACAAAAAAGCCTGCAGTGATTTTCAGGCCTCAAAAGTTATTCAATGTACTCCAACTCGATACCTAAATCCTATTTAAAATGTAATTAATTGTTCAATTTTCTTCCGTTATTGAGCATTTTGGCTCCTTAAAATTAAATTTGAGACGTATCTTATGTGTTAGCTCTTTGAATTCATGATAAGTTGAACATCGGCCATGAATAATAATTAAAAAAAAAAAAACAGGATAATGTTTGACCCAACAGTGGATTTTCATTCTCAAATAAACATCTATTATTTTTGTTATCAATTTCTAAACCACAAAAATGGTACTAGCGTATCTGCTATGAAAGCTTTATATAAAGCTTTAGAGATTAAAATTAAAATTCAGATAATATTTTTGGATTTTTGTATGTACTTGCACATGCACATACATTATGAACACAGTTTTAATCTTGGAAGCAAATAAAATTCTTTTCAACAGAAAAACTTTAGTGTCAAAGTACCTATTAAAACATCAATCTAGGTACTTGTTCTTTAAATGTAACAAAAAAAGCATATAAAAATAATAAATTGGAAAAATGTCATTTCTAAATTTGTTGTTTATTTGATTTCTGTTAAAATATTTTATTTTCTGTAATGAATTACATATATATGAAACTAAAAGGCATCAAAAGTTAAGAAGCAGCACAGATTAGAGAAGATATACCATTTGAAGAACTCAGTTTGACCCATGTAAGTAAAAAATTTGTTGCTGTCAGTTTAAATTGTTAAACAAAATAATGTTGATACTCGCATTTATGCAGTCCTTTAGCACAGTACTGTGGTCTTTAAAGACCTTAAGATATCCACATTGTATTTTTAAATAATCATACCATAAAATTCTACATACAGGGTGTCCGTATGTACATAGTTAAAATAATTTATTAAATTAATAGGATTTTTTTGCACTTTGGTACCAATAACTTCCTAGTAACTCTAGATTCGATAAAAACTTTTACCATTCTGCAATCCCCTTTGAATGCGCATATTCTTAAAAAAGTTGGCCACCTATGTTCCTATGGATTTTTTTTATACCACAGGTATTTGAAAATTTTCATAAAAATTTTTTTTTCACATTTTGCACCGAAAAACAAATTTCAAAATTTTTTTAAAGAAAAGATGCAACAGTTATAAAAACTTTTAACTTCTTATGTAGAGAGCCAATTACTGTAGAAAATTATAAAAATAAGAAATTTATAAAATTCATTCATTCGTGGTTGTGGTTAAAGAAAACGTAAGATGATGAAATTTAAAGTACACTGAACGAAAAAAAGCTAATATTTTCTAAACTGGTTGCGATACAAACTTTTTCTATTCGGTTTCAGAACAGTCAAAAGTGCACCTATCAGCCATTTCAGGCTTATCCATTTTCTACCGGACACCCTGTATATCTAAATTTATTTTTTAGTGATTTTAATGGAGTTGTGTCTTAAAATTTTATGCTAATAATTTGTTGTTTAAAAGTTGTTGCTAGAAAATTTAGTACTAAAATTTTAAAGTTTAAAGTGGGGTCACTGTGGCGTATGTGGAACATTTAATTCAAGCGAAAAATTAAACCTTTTTCTTTAGCTTACTTAATAATAAAACCAAATTGATTTTATCACTGACCTTTTGAATGATATAAATGCAATTCGTTGCTGCCGCTGCATTAGCTAAGAAATAGTGTTAGCGAGCGACTTTAATCGGTTTAACTCAATAGCATTTGATAGGAATTCGAAAATTAACCTACAATTTTATAAAAATACTGGCTCAGATAGACTTAAGGGAATTCAGTTTCAACTCTTGATGAGATCGAGAGGCATGTAGATAAATTGATTGCATTCAATTGTTTATCCTGTTCAACCTTTCACAAGCCCAAGGGGGAGGGGGAGGGGGAAGACCCTTTTATGGATTTTTGTTAATTTTCAAAACTAATCGAATTACAATGGATTTGAATGCCAACCTAAATAAAATGCATGACTGGATCGCATGTTCTTGATCTTATGGAAGTAGTTTCTTAGAATGTTAAAGCTTGTAATAGTATTCAAAAAGAATAGTTTTATTTTAATTTTATCATTTGTTTTATAAAAAATGTAAAAAAAAGGCATTAAAATTGTATTTAATACATATTACGAAAATAAATGGTTTTAACCTCGAAAACGTTATGTTTAGTAATTCTTTGCGGAATGACTTTTCAAAAGGGTATAAAAACACCTTATGTCATTTTACAGAATATCGAAAAAATTAAAATTGCGATTTTGTGTTAAAATGTAGAGAACAGAACTAAACTGCAAACTTAGTTTGAAAAAAATTAAAAGTGATTTTATCCGTTTTTGAAAAATCACTCCTCATTTATGGAATCCAGCTCAAGATATTTTCGAATTAGCGAAGTAAAAAAATAGGCCTGATCTTAACGGTGCTGAAATTTGGTTTGTCATAGTTGCTTTCTCCGACTCAAGACTTTCTTTATTATAATTTCCAAATTTAGTGCGACTAACTATATTTACCAACTTTTAGTGAATTTTAAACAGAAACTTATTTGAAAACCATTTCCACAGTTTTCGATGCACTGTTACCATGATGTTACACTCGCAACATCAATTCATTTCTTCTAATATCGGTACTATATTCCAAAGCTTCCAGTTCCCAACAACCCCTATCACCACAACCAGATAATATATCGATTCACTCCACAATCATCACCCAAACAACAACAAAAAAATTCTTTCACTTGAGACTGCTTGTCTATGTATACCATCGCTCCACCCCCTCTGGAATAATCAAGCTTACAAAAATAATAATACTTTTCATTCCAAAGCTTTTTTTTCTGCTAGCTTTCCAAATCCAACAATTTTTATATCTCTATCTATAAACTACACACATAAAAAAGCCAACCAAAATCCAACCGAACCGAGTACCTACGAAAAACTTTTCGCCGACTTCTTTCAGTAGCTGGGCTCCATCATTGGCATTTAAACTGTGGAAGTGGGACCGAACACAAACTAAAAAGAAAAATTACATTTTTCAAACAAAAAAAAAATATTTTCAAAAGAAAATAGAGACAATTTTTCATAATAGTTCCCCTTCTGCAGACAAAATCTAAGACATTCCCAAAAACTCAGTAAGTGGAATTAGTCAAATTCCTCCTTTCCGCGAGAAAAAGGAATAAATCTTCAAAGAAAAAAAGTCCTGTGAGCGAAAAAAAAGGAAAATCTAAAAAAAAAAATGGAAAATTCCGGTTGATAAAGACTCTAGTGAAGTTTTATTTTGTGGTGTTTAAGTTGCGTGAGTGATTTGTTGCTGGGTAATTTTTTTCAAAAAAAAAAATTAATATCTTGTGAGATAAAAAAAAAGATATTAACTAACTTTCGAGAAATAAAAATGATTTTGTAACAATTTTCTTGACTTGTACATTTTTTTTCTTTTCTCAACATTATTATGTGCGCGGACATGGAAAAAGGACACTTACAAAAATAATCCTCCTCACTCTCTTTCTCTCTGCGTGAATTAAATGTGTGTCAGAGAGAAAAGGACGAAGAGTTAAACATTTCAATTATCTTACATAAAATCCAGAAAGAGAAAGAAGTCAGCGAGATAGAATATATAGGCCTGTTTCAGAAAAAGGGTATACTAAAATAATAGAAATATCCTTGAAGGACCTACACTTTTTTTATATCTCTCCCTTCACCAGCCCTTCAAATATATTTACTTGGTGGTTTTTCGAAGAAATTCTCAAAAGCTTTAAAGCTTTTGTTTTTTTGTTCGAGTTAAAGCTTTTTGAGTGAGCTTTTCTCTTTGTTCCATGAAAATTATTAAGGCTTTTCAGGTCCTTTTTCTCTCTTTTTCGTTTTGGGCTATCAGTAGAAGAGAAACTACAAACACAGACAGACACACACACATGCATACATTGACATAGCTTCTAGTACTTGAGAGGTGAACGGCGAAGAAAAACCGTTTTACGGCAAATTGAAGGCCCCCGCAAAACAAGTTACATAACGGTCAATCGAAAAAGTCGTCGAGTTGTGTGGTGTGCCTGCTGACAATAGACATTAACGGTGAATGATGTGTAAATTTTCTACAAAAAAAAATCATTTAATCTTGTTTCCTTTTTAATTAAATACTTTTCCTAAACATTTTGAGTGTCCTTTTTCCGAAATAAAAGAAATTTTTCTCCGAGTAAAAAAAAGAACAAGCAAAAAAGTGCCTGTGACTGAAAAAGTGTAACACTGAGATTTCATAATCAAAGAAAAAAAAAAAGGATCTATTGATTTGTGATTTTGAATCAAAAACGAAAAAGACTTTTAAGGACGATTTTGTGTTAAAACGATTACATTTTTTTTTTTCAAAAAATTCCCTCTATCTCTTCTTCCTCTTTTTTTTCAGGATAAGTGTTTTCTGACAAAATTCTTCTATTCTTCTTTTTTCCCATACAATCACACATTTATATATCTCGAAGGGATATAGAGAAATTGCAAGTGTATTGGTTCATCCTGAACAGTAAATTTAAAAAATTTCCAACAACTTATCACAAAAAATTACAAAAAAAAAGGAAGAAAAGATTAAAGAGGATTATTTTTATTTTGTGGTCGTTCTTTATAACATTTTCTTCTAAACTTTTCCTTCAGCCGTCGTTGTTGCCTATCCCTAAATATCCGGAAATCCCTATTATTGGAAAGTTGAATATTAAATAAAGGACAATTATAACTTTATTCTAAGAAATAGACATACATTTAAAAAAGAACAAAAAAAAAACCTAATTCAAAATGGCCGATAAGAAAATAGCTGAACAATATTATTCACCTCCCGTGAAAATGGGCAAATGGGAGGGTTTCAGAACATTCCTATGGAACAGTGAAACTAGTCAATGCCTTGGACGGACAGGATCCAGTTGGGGTAAGTAATTAGTTATTAATTTTGTATATTTTCTTTCAAATTTCCCCAAAATTTTACTGAATTTCCCTTGAATTTATAAAATATCCCACAAAATTTCCCTTTGCTTAATTTTTTTCCTATCGTTATGTAAAAACTTATATTTTGATCAGAAAAGTATTATCAAACTTTTTAATTGCTAAAGTTTTCAAAAGGTTCATGGATTATGTAAAAGCATTAAAAAAAAGAAGAAGGACGAAAAAAGGACATTTCTTTTAACTGCTTTTTATAAATAGCACAAATAACTAAAATAAATCAATGAGCATTGTTGTTACGTCATGGTTTTTTGTATGAAACCAGGAAAGAGAGACATGATCCACAGTTAGAATTGTTATAGAGAGAAGGAGAAAGAGAGTGAGAAGACACACTTAAAAAGAAGAGAGAAACATAGAGAGAGAGAGAGAGAGCGAGAATCATAAAGGGCGAATAACTATGAGAAAATACCTTCCTCTACCATTAAGGGATATTTTCTTCAGAAAATTATCACACATAAAAAAAAAACATCCTATGGATTTTTCTAATAAATTAATTCCTAATTAAATGTAATGTCCACATTTACTTTAAAACTTTTTTTTTTGAAAGATTATTGTAATATCCTTTCGTAAAAGATCTTCCTGAATTAAGAAAATACTCAATATAATCTCTGGGAGGTTATTTCCTTTATGGAAATCCTTAGGTATAAGTATACCTCGTTTTTGTTGGAATTTCTTCTTTTGAGAAAATTTTCAACGTTATGTAACATCATGTAGGGCAAAAATGTAAAAAAAAAAAAAGAATAGGTAGAGGTTGTTAAGAGATTTAGGGAAAACTATAGATGAGTTTTTGTAATACAATTTCATCGTTATTTGGATTTATTTGATTTGATTTTGAAGTTCAAGAAAATTTTTTGAGGAAATTTTGTGTTCAGTTGAAGATTTTTGAAATCTTGAGGTACTAACCAATTGGTCTTATTGCCTAGAGAATTTTTTTCTATTCAGAAAAAAGGGCGTGTTTGTTGTTTTTTTAGTAGTAACAGAAATGTTTAAAATATTTACTCATTTGTTTAAGATTTTTGTATTGATAAGATAAGGTTAGTATAAGAATGTTAACATTGGAAAGTCAAAAGAAGGTTAATGATCTGTTTATTCTTTCCAATAAATTAGAATATTTTTTTTGCGCACGGATACCAACACCAAAGAACGTATTTTTTTTTTTAAAATCCATTTTTTCATTTTGTAGCAGTTGCATACAAATTATACAACGGTTAATATTAATTTAAATTTTAAAACTAGTAGAATTTATTTTAATTTATTTCGCATAAAAAAGAAAGTACGAATCTTTGTAATAAATTTCGAAAGAAAAGAAGAATTTTTTGTAAAAACTAAAACTACAAAGATAATATTTAAAAGGTTAACGCACTTCTGAATCCATTCTTTTACCAATGACTCATTCAAAAGAATTTACCTAGTATGAGAAAAAATTGCATGCAAAGACTTGATGATTATGAAATACATATTTGTGCATGAATTTATGTAATTTGATCTTGGGAAGGTTACAAGCAATTTGTGTATTGGTTGTGCACAGAGATACCTACATTATGCTTATTCTTTAAAGGTCATCAATACTTCGAAATGTTGAATGCACTTCGGGTAATCGAAAACATCATCGGGGTGTGGAGCTAAGGTATTCCTGTTACGCAAATACTAACACAACTTTGAAATTCAAAAAAACTATTGCCGGGTCCCTTTCAAGTTTTCTTATTTGGTAGATATCTATGCAGTTCCAACTCCTTAAAAGTTTGTGCATTCTTTCTGTTTTGTTCTGCCTCCTTTTTTTTGACTTTTAACTAAATGAAATTATAACGAATTAACATAATTTTAACAAAACTAATGATCAAATTATATTTTTTTTAAAGCTTTTTAATTTTTTTTTCTAATTTATGGTATTTAGTAGATGGTTCATTTATCCTATGATTAAAACTGATTATGTCTTAACAATGTTAACAGTTTTAAACAGGTGTTTTGAATGCATCCGAAAAATAATCAGCTGGCTTTTTGGTGTTAAAAATCATAAGCATGACCATTTCTCGCCGAAAACTTATGAGCATTGGCACACTGAAGGGCATTGATACCGAAAAGATTGCTAATTTAATTTTTATTCAAAATGGCGCCCAAAATTAACATTACTATTACTATTATTAAATAACATTGTATTGTTGTCAACTATGTTCTAAAGTAAAGATTAAAAATCAAATTTAAATAATTAATGGTTACAATGTCCAACAAAACCATTTTTTTTTTTTGTTTTTTTTTGTCGAACCAAATTATACCTTTTTAACAGATTTTTAAACGACTAATTTGAATCCGACACCGAAATATCTTTGGTATAACGTTTTTGAGATTCATTAACTTCAAAGTTGCGTTTTTATATAAAAAAAAATGTGACGTCATTGATTTTTTCTTTTAACTTTAACATTAATATTAAAAATGATAGTTCATTTAGAATTCAAAAAGTGCTATTTTGAGGAAAAAAGCACGATTAGATGTTCCCTCATTTGATTGCAAATCTGCTACGCCAAAAAATCTTGCCCTGGAAATACAACGAAATTGAAAAAAATTGAATTTCATTGAATTTGTTGAATTGTTATAAAAATATCGATGTTCGGTCTTTCTAATTGCACCTCCTTCCTTAATCTTCTGAAAAAAAATTCAACAAAATGAACTCCCAAACGATTTGTATTGGTTTCTAAAAAAAACTTTCAGGAATAATTTAAGTTGTCTAATGCTTTTCACCTGTCATATATCAGCAAAAGGCCAAATTACAATTAATTTCTTAATTGACATTGCAAACTTTTCTCTCCTAATTATATAAGTTTTTTTTCGAGTAGATACCTACTTCAAAACTTTTTTTCGATTATTTCTGGTAACAATAAAATTTGTTTGTTTTATGTTTTTAATTGGTTTGTGTCATGTTCTAGTATAACTTTTAAATGTGAAATATTTGGTGATAATTTTATTTCGCTTGATTTTGGAGAAAAAGATAGTATAAAAAATGACAAGCTTGCAAGTGTTGTTAATTTAACTATAATTGGGTTATAACAGAATATCGACCCAATTTGAAAACTCCATCAAAATTCCACGAAAATCATGCACTCAATTTTGTTTTGTTTTCGAACCAGGATTTATTTTTTGCTGTCTGTCCTATCGACAATTAATTTTAATTTTTGAGAACTTGAGATCGAAAAAACTTACGTCACTTTATTTTCTTGTATTATGATACACTTTTAGAAAAAATAAATCCAAATCTTAAGATTTTGAATTAAAAAATTATTCAATGGGAGCAGTGACCATACAATAACTTAACTTTATATGAATTATTGACTAGCGTAAACATACTTTTTTTAGATTTAACTAAGCAAAGAGCCAATCCTTTAAAAATAGATATAAATAAGTGTACATCAGGGTTATTATTATGCAAAGTCTCTTTTCAAATTCTATAGTTGGTAGGTTGTTTTTCTTTTTTTTTTCGTTTCATATCCTACCGATAATTCTTTATTTTTATGTGATTTCTCTTAGCAGTTTTTTTTTCACAACCCCGAAACTACTTCATGTTCAAAACAAATCCTCCTTCCAGCAATAAACCAAATTTAATGCTGAACTTGACAAAACCATACACAAAATTGTATATAGTATTTCATTTGATTTTATTCTCATTCTCTCTAATTGCTATTTTGCGTGACTAAATTATTTTATTGTCAATCTTTTTTTTTTTCTTCAATTTTATTTTGTATACCTACCGCCAACACATATGAATTTGAGTAAATTTGTGGCACAATTCTACGTGACAATTTGACCCAAATGTGTGATTATAAGGATAAATTAAGTAGGCGTATACCTTTGAGTGTGTATTGAACAAAATGCCAATAAAAGTTCTAGAAATTGACAATAACTTATTTCTACAGGTCAGCAGAAAAATAATGGAAATACAAAAAATAAAAATGATATTTTTCTATTCGCAAACGTGGAATGGGTCCATATTAAAAAGGTACTATGGACAAAGTAATTAAAAAAAAATTTTAAACATTTTCAACGGCAAATTAAAATACCTACTTTTGAGAAAATTAAACAAAAACGAAAAACTTATCAAAAAATTTTGCCGGTCACTAAAAATTAGAAAAATCAAAGCCTTTCGTGTTATGAAAAACAACATAAAATTATTCTAATTTGTGAAATAACGTAATTTTATCAAAACCGCTCTTACGATGTTCATTAAAGTTGTGTGCTTTGACGCAAAAAAATATACAGGGTGTCCCACAGTCACCGCCCCAAATGAAAACAATGGATTCCTGACGTCATTTTAAGTCGAAAAACTTAAGTGGTAATTTTTTCGTTTTCGTCCCGTTTTCGAGTTATGGCGGTTTTTATGATTTTATCTTTGCCAAACTACGTCAGATTCGAAAGATTTTTTTTACAACCAATCAAGAATTTATTACAGTTTTAGTTTATCTCGAACCTTTTTTTTTCTGCGGACAACCGTTTCTCCGCAATTTTGCATCAAACACAATTTTCTTCGTTTTTTAAGTTCTTTTTTACAATTTCATATCATTTTAGTCAAAAAAAAACTCATTAATAAGTATTAATTTTTTGCGCTTATTTTTAAAGCCCGGTTTATTAACATAAACAAAATAAGTTTTTATTCATAAAAAAGACTACTGAAATTAATTAAAAAAAAAAAAAACAAACTGAGTGAATTAAAAAAAAAATAATTTTTAAATACAAAATTTATTAAAATGAATTAAAAACTTTTTTCTGAGCTACTGTGGTTAAGAAAAGAAAAAATAGATAAATCTCAGAAAAAGTTTTAATTCATTTTAATTAATATTGTATTTAAAAATTACTTTTTTTTTAATTCACTCAGTTTGTTTATTTTTTTAATTACTTTCAGTAGCCTTTTTTATGAAATAAAACTTCTTTTTTTTTTATGGAAATAAACTCGGCTGTAGTAAAAAGCACAAAAAATTAATGCTCATTAACGTGTTTTTTTTTACTTAAATGATATGAAAGTGTAAAAAACAACTTAAAGAAAATTGTGTTCGATGCAAAATTGTGGAGAAACGGTTGTCCGCAGAAAAAAAAAGGTTTGAGACAAACTAAAACTGTAATAAATTCTTGATTGGTTGTAAAAAAAATCTTTCAAATCAAACGTAGTTTGGCAAAGATAAGGCCAGTTAAAGGACAAGAGAGCAAAAATCATAAAAACCGTGGTAACTCGAAAAAGGGATGAAAACGAAAAAATTACCCCTTAAGTTTTTCGACTTAAAATGACGTCAGGAATCCATGGTTTTCATTTGGGGCGGTGACTGTGGGACACCCTGTATATATTTTTAATCAGCAAAGAACCGTATTCTTTATTTCTAACTTACTTGAAACGATTCAACCGATTTTAACTTATTTTGTTCATACATTAGCGTTTTAGTAGCATACAATTAAAATTTTGTACCATTTTCGAAATACATAAACATTTTTAGATTGAAAAAAAAAAACATTTTGGTTTTTGTAAAAATAAATTCGTTGAATATTTTTAAAACTCAAATAGAAAATTAACCCATTTATTAAAAAAAAGTGGTAAAAAATTCACAAAAATTAATATTTTTTTGTTTCAGAAAAACAAAAGCATATTTAAAGCATTAACACACAATATACAAAAATATACGAAAAAGCAATCAACTTTTTTGTATTTAATATTCCGGCTCTAAAATAGAATAATATAAGCTAGAAATCTAGTTAAATTTATTAAAAAAAAAAAACGTTTTCGATCTTTAATTTACGTAGAACGTATAAGTATATACATATTCAATGAAAAATTCAAAACTTAAAAATACAAAGCCCAAAATGTAGGTACCAAATTAATAAAACACACTTTTAGGCCTTTTGTTATGCCAATTCTTGGAAGTTATACTTCTTTTGTGGCGTATCTGGGCCAAAATACTTTTTGATGTCTAATTAGGGTAGTTAATTTTGAAAAAAAAAACAAAAAAATTTAAAATTTGTATCAATATATTTTCATATATTTTAAAATGACATAGAATGGTTATAATTTAATCTATTGTAAAATATCATTTGCACCGATGCACAGTGTGTCGAGCCCATACAAAAGTTTATCATAAATACTTGCAGCTAAGTTTTTGGAGTTTTAATTTCTTTTTTTGTGTTTTTATGGCAGGAATAGAAAAAAAATTACAAGTTAACAAATTAAACAACCTATTACTTTTTTTTTTTAGTATAATTTATGAAATTAACATTTATTGAAGAAGCCACTTGTGAGCAAAATTAATTTTTTTTTTATATATATAAACAAAAATATACTTTTCGTAAGGTTTTTGGTGTGCTGATCTCGAATCCGAACTCAGAAAAATTCTATCATATCACGTTTTTGAAATATTCCCGTTAGAAAATCTGAAATGTCGTTTTTTAACAGTTTTTGAGGTTATGTTCTTGAACGTGGTGATTTATTTTAAATAAATTTGTGACAGTTTCTAAAAGAACTAAATGTTTTCTTTTAAAGCCCGTTTAAATCTTTTCAATATCTTTTTTCTACCTTGAGAAATCTTAAGTTGAAGTCAACTTGTTTTGTTTATATTCTCTATACAAAAAAATTGTATGTTTATTTGCGTTTCATAGCAAATCTCGAATAGTTTTTTGTCAATCGCTTTCAAATTTTGAAATAACGTTTTATTTGCATTTTCGTAAATTCTTATATCGGCGAGGTTGGTAAATACGCTATAATACACAGTAGAGCGTGGCCGGGTCAAGTAATTATATTAAAAATCTAGGATGCAGAAAAATATAATTTTTTTCTTGTTGAAAACAATAATTTAAAATATTTTTAATTACATAAACAGCTTTTTGTTACTTGTGTATGGCTAAAAATTATTAAAAACATCGATTTTTTCATTTTTGTGATCCCCTTGAAGATGTTTCTCAAAAAATGAATTATTTTGAGTACTTGACTCGTAGCACATAAATGTGAATATCTCTGGTAATCGCAAACAGAAGCAGACCAAACTTTGCCAATATTAAGTATAGGCCTATGGCAAAATAATATAAAAAAATTATCGATATGATTTAATAAGTATTTTTTTAAATTAAGTTTAAAAATTAAATTTTTTTTTTTTTGGCCATTTATCAAAGAAATTTTAATAACTCATATATAATTTTATAAATTTAATTTTTTTTTGTTATACGTTTTACAACAACACTCAAATAAACAAAATAACATTAACAAAATTTTTCAAACAATTACCAAACGTGAAATATATACTCTCAAAGATTCCCATAAATTCCTCAAAATATTTTCGATTTCCGAGGTACTCATGTTTCGGAGCTTATTTTGAATACATAACCTGGGTTATTTTGTAAGATAAATATGTTTTCATATGAGTTGACACTTCTAAATTATATTTTAATAGCAAAAATATTAATTTTTAACAAAAAAAAAAAGTGATTTATCATAAGGGGACGACACACTGTGCGATGTTTTGAATGATATTTCTATATTTATGACAGTTTAAACACAAAGTGATCAAAAACCAAACTTCTGTGTTACTTTACTGCAAATTTCAGTTTTATTTGTAAAATCATATTATTAAGCTTTCTGATATTCCTATTTGAAAATAAAGAAACAACGTAAGTCTCATATTAACTTAAATCACACAAAAATTAAATATTCTTAATACCTAGTTTATTTCATTGTGTTACCAAAAATCAGCTTTAAAACTTTAAATACCCTGTGTTACCAAGATAAACCACAATGTTACCGTGATTTGTAAACAATTAAATCCAAATTTGGGTTTCAAACTTGTAAATATATCTATATAATGTTAATTTTATAACTCAGTATAGTTTTTACTAATTTGTGCTTTTTCTTCAAGAAAAATGAAATTAAAACAAAGGGATAACTTTTTAAGCACTAAATAGTATTTTGGCCCATCTATGAAAATTTCACTTTTTTGACAGAACACAAATGTCAAAGGGATTATTTGGTAGCGCTATCTAGGGCTCATGTTCTAATTGTGAAACAAGTTTATAACTTGTACGTAATGTCATAGATAAATAGGTGAACTGGTGTAATTGTTTAGTCAGCTATAAATTTGTTTTAATTATAATAACTGCGGGCCACTGTGGCGTATGTGTAACTTTTTTTTGTATTGAAAAATCTTATAGGTTAATACAAATTGTAAAAATTGTAAAGTATTGTAATTAAATTTTGTATTTATTAATTACACTTTTTAAAAAGCTTTTTCATTTAAAAATACTAACAAATAAATTTGATCACATTCATGTAATTGGTGTAGTTTGTCGGTTTGAAGAGATAACTATAGAAAGCGGCAAACTCCTCGATTTTGTTTTGTTTCATTTCTGCATTTTTCCATATGACTGTACCATCTTTTTGAAAGAACGTTGTTAATATAATTCAACAATATAACAATGGACAGCTAAAAGTGAATTTAGCCGGTTTTGATCTTTTTGTTGACTTTTTGAATTACTCTAAAAGAATCAAAGTTCCTTTTCGAAAAATTAAAACAGTTTTAGATTTTACTACGAATAAGAGTAAAAAAGGGTGTGAATAAATCGATTTATCAAAAAAAAGAGACAAAAAAAAAAATACACATAAACACTTGCATAGATTTTTCCTACATACATATTTGGCTAAGACAGTAGGCATATACAATACTTCTACTTCCAAGGAAACAGGACGAAGAAAACGAACAAAAAAGACACAAACATAGCAACAATAATATTATCTATATCCATCCACGAAATGATTTTTTCCACTCATATTATACAATACACACAGAACTTAACTTTCTATACCGCAAGGACGATTTTGTTCTTGGTTATACAACTTTGCATGAGTATTATTTATACAATACACAATAATTATATGAAGACTAAAGCATGTATACTTTGTGTATCCTTTTGTCCAAGTTTAAATTTCTCTCTTTCTCTCTCAACAAAACATACTAACCTAGAAATAGAAAAATAAAAATGTAGAAGACAGTATATCTACGGTTTTTTTTTTTTTTTATTCATCTCAAAAATGAATGGATTATTTTCAGTCCTTTTTTTCTGATGTCGCTATGTTGTGCGTTTCATCTTTCATTCTCATTTATTTATTTTGCTTGAGATTTTTTAAATTCCAGAATTCAGTAAGAAGAAAAATTCTCTCACGTTGAGGGGAGCTTTCTTTTAAATTATATAGGAGGGAGCTTTTATCATATTTAAAATTTCTTTTGAGAGAGAAAAAAAAATCAGTGTTCCCAATTTACTATTATTTTAAAAACAAAAATAAACTCAAATAATGTATAATTTTCGAAACAGAGTTTATTCATTTTCAAAGTCAATATTAATTTCTTTTGAAATTAGTAATAGTGTGCTTGTCAAAGTTTTTTTTTTTTTTAAGAAAAAGAATGGCTACAGTTATGGCTAATTTCATGTTAACCATCAAAGAAATTGTCATATTAGTGAAAGTAAGACAAATTTACTTTAGTTTACATTAAAAATGTAATTTTACTCTGTTATTTTACTTAAATTTAAAGTTTTTAAGATCTCAATCAAAAAGATAATAAGAGTTATGCAGGAAAAATAAGTGGCAACACTAAATTCTTCGGGATTTATTATTTTTATGTCTCAGATTTCTTTTATTAAATCTACATTTTTCCCTTCTTTAGAGTAAAAATAACATAAAAAATAATGGAAGCTTGTTAGAAATGCGAGTCCTTCATCCAGTAATATTGCACAACAATTTTTAATCTTTAAGAGATATAATATGGAAGTAGAATGAGTCTCTAGTTGTTGAGTAAAACAATTCTATAGAAGGGGTTGAATATTTTGTTGAGTAAACATAACATTTTTATACGCATTTGAAAGAATGTTATTAAATATTTATTTTTTATAAAATACAACGAGTATAAGAAATAATGAGGATCCGCTTAGAATAAATTTAAGTAATGGAAAACTTGACTTTACAATATTTAATCATTAATTTTAGAAGTTTTTCTATTATATTTAACACATGATTTCATGCATGTGGTACGTTTTGTGTGAAAATCTTTGTTCAAATTTGCTATCCAGCGTTTTTAACGCTTTCCAGAGAAGGACCATCCTATGACTTTCTCTAAAACCTTTCAGCTGATTCTAACACCAATTTTGAACAAAAAAAAAAGGTTTTACCTCGATGGCGGGATAAACCTACTTTAAAATTTTTTGGCCATACATATAAAAATTGTAAAAATAAAGGGTATTATTATGAACATTTTTTAGAAGCTTAAACTTTTTAAAAAATATGTTTTTATATCAGAAGCTAAAATGTTGACCTTACAAATTTGGAAAATATTAAAATGCTGAGTTTTGAAAACTACCAGGTTTATCCAGATGAATTTCAGATCGAGTTTCATTCGCAACGATTACAAATAGTTTAAAAAACCAAAAAGTTCTTGAGAGAAAAAGCTTTTTAGGTATATTTTTTCGGCCTTAAGTCTCGTTTAATTTATTTTTAAAAATCCCACACAATGTTTAAGGTCAGAGATCAATGATATCAGATAAAAGTTAAGTTAAAATTGTGAAAAAGGTAAAAAAAAATGTACAAAAAGTCGATATTTGTTCGAATTTATTTAAATGAAAAAGTTAATTTTGACTTATATTTAACACTGGTGAAGATAGTTGCCCAAAGGAAATTCAAAAATTATGCAAAAATTAAACAATCGCATTTTATACATGTCAATACCTTCAATATTGAAACATCAAGTTGAATCCATATTCTCAATTCAATAGCATCGCATATTTGATTTCTGATAACTTCCATTTGGAATTGGCAATAGTAGTGTCTAATATAGTTCACAACATGAAGTGTCAATCAATTTATTTTAAGAGGAGAACACTTGCACTGAATTCATTCGAGTGTTTTTGAAAATTACTTTGCCACCTTGAACTGACGCAGATTGATCACCATAACTACACAATTCACAGTTTCACACCCTTAATAAGAGAGAACATGTACTTATATAAGTGAGAAAAACTGTCAGTGTCAGATATGGAAATATAGTTATAACTATAATACAAATCTATCAATGAACTTATAATTTGTGAAGTAGGTAGGAAGGTACTATAAGTTACAAAATAGTTCGTGTTGTATTGTATGCCCTCGAGAATTTAAGTAATTTTTTTGCAAATTACTATTGTTCTGTTATTTTTAGCACGATTTTTTTTTTCTCTCTCTCAAAAAGTGCTTAATACAACACCTACAATTTTTTGCACATATCTCTGATTTTGCACAAAAACAATAATAATAAATTATGATCATTATTTTGTTGTGAAATTTGTATATCTAGTGCATTACATATATGGTTTTTGTAAGTAATTTTGTGTGTTTTGTTTGACGATGAGTTGATTGATTGCAAATGGATTGTATCTATATTGTGCAAAAATATCATTATAGGCTTATGAATAGACCAACACCATTTTAGATGAAGATAAATGGTTGGTAATTTTTTGTTTCGTACAGCTGATGTCTATTGGGATTTAATAAATTGGAAAATTGAAGGTTAAAAGTATGGAAATGCAATAATATTCTGAGGAAATATCTGTCAAGTTAAGTAAATGTGTTCATTATTCTTATACGCAATTGAAAATAATTCAATTTTTAAAGTTCAAATGGACTCAACTCCAATAAGTTTCGTTCAGGTATAACAGTGGGCTCATGAGTTAGATGATGCCGTACTAAAACTTAATATTTTGGTGTATGATAACCGACCATTTGAAAAATCAGGCAGGACGGATTATCATAAAACTTGGTATTGAGAGTTTTTTTTTGGAGACTCTCCAGAAGGGTTTTCAGGATTATTATTTTTTTTTTTTAACCAAAAATTTTGTCATACACAAATTTTGGAAAAGTTCACTTTTCTCGAAAACGCCTCCAACGATTTTGTTTAAAAACAATTTTTAGAAAAGGTTCAGAAAAAAAAAAATTGAAAATCTTTAAAAAACGGTACCTATCATGCAACGGTTTTCTTAATTCTGATTTTCTTCAAACTACTTTTTAAAATTAAACGAAATAATTTCTAGATGTATTTATTAAATTTCATTATAATTAACAATTTAATCCACAATTTAATTTTGAAAAAATTAATTTGTGGATTTTATAAAACCTTCTTTTTTGACAAATCAAATTTTCGAAAACGGGAGTTTGGAGTTATTTTAAATTTTTGTTTGAGATGTTGATTAATAATTTCTACAAAATGGTAGGTATACTTTAGTCAAATTTTTTTTGTTGAAAAACACCATTTCATGTTTCTATACCTTTACCTAATAACTCAAAAAAATAATAATTTAAGAAAGTGGATTGCAAGTAATTATTATGAATAAACCAAAATCCCCAATTTGACACGTTCCACAATATTCAATCAACTCTAGAACAATTTATTTAAGATTTCTTAGTACAAATATTTTTTTTGTTCAAAACTTATAATTTTATTTCAATTTTTGTTTTATTTTTATTGCTAGAAAAACATCAATAAAATTCTTTGTTTATAACAAAACAAACTGTTTATTAAAACTCAATTTCGCTAATCACATTTCCCAAGACAAAATGTTTCTATTTCAATGTTTATTGATTTTAAAAGAAAAATATAAATACAAAGTGTTTTTATTTTTATTTTGTTCTAAGAATAGTGTTGTGCAATATACATAATAAAATTGCATGAATGTGTATCATTGAATTTGCAAAGAACACAAGAATTCTAGCCATAATATGAATGATGGAAGTTCAATTTACGTCATTCGATGGTCAACTATTATATTCATATAACGAAACTAGCTATATCACACGAAGACGAGAACGATAGATGCGAAAGATGAAATCATGCGTCATAATAAATCTGATGTTACCCTTGAAATATAAAATTTTGTGTTTAATAGTCTATATCTATCGATGAACAACAATGTTGTTTGTATATTTTTCTAGTGTAATTTCATCTGTCCATGGGCAAAGCAGATTTTTATATAAAACAATGGAATCATTTGTTCTCTGCTGAATAAATCTTATGACAAGGTCAGATTTGACCATGTTTCTAACATGGATCTAGTTTTGACATTTTAAGCAGAATGTGTCAAATAAATGCACAAAAGTTTATCAAGTGCAATTATTTGTTTTGTAATGTCAGGGAGATATTAAGGTTGGAATAGACAGATTAGAACTTTCTCTTTGATAAAAAAAACATTGGAAATATGATAGAAGTCACTTTTGAACTGTCACAAAAATGTGCATAAATGGCTTTTTCATTAAAATATTTTGAAATTTGAGGCAGATGTTAGTTTGGACCCATTCCAAAGATTGTCGTTTTTTTTTTACATTTTATTCTCAAAAGCCGTTGCTTATCTCAAAATTGTATTACAATCTTTCTAGATTTATGGTTCTAAAAATCGCGGAGATAAGTCTTCAAAAGTCAAATATCCAATTCCAAAATATAGAAAAAGAGAGCACCTTAAATTAAATGATGCCACCTTAAATCCCACCCTTTTAAAAAAATACGATTCCCGCTTAAAATAAGTGGATTCATTTTATTTTAATGTGAATTTTCATCTTTAAAAAAAAGCGACAAAAAATAAAAATTTGAAAATTATTGTTATACTTCAGCCTTAGTTGCAGTTTCTCATCCTTTTTTTCCAAAAGCGAGATAGGCTGGTAAAGCACTCGCCTAATGACCCAACATTTGTAAGTTCTATCCCCAGTGGCTGCCAGTTTTTTTTATTTTTCATTAAATGTTTCCTCTTAAATTAAGCGGATTTCTTTTAAATTTGCACATTCAAGAAATTAAGAAGCTTTGTCTGGTAAATTTAAAACGGGGGTCATCTTGATAAAACTAAAAAAAAATGAAGAAATCTGCTTAATTTAATGTAGAATCCGCTTGTTTTGAGGTGATTCTCCGTGAACAAACTAAAATCGCTTTTCTATTCAACTTTTTGCAAGTTTGATGAATTTAATGAAATTCTGTAGTTCTGTAGGTAGAAAAAAAAAAACAAGAATTAAGATTGAAGCTCTTCTTTTAATCTTGAAATCATCACCTTTAATACCTACCCTCGTGCAAACTCAAAATCATTTGCTGCAGATCCTTAAAATTTAAAGCGTGAATTAAGGGATTTTCTAATACGATTTAAGAAATAAATGTCAAAACCCTTAAACTACCATTCTTTTAACAGTATAGAATTAATAAGGTCTCTTCCGTTGAACATTGTTTTTCAATTAAACAAAACTAAAAAGCCAAATTAACAATCTACATTAATAACTATTCTGAAACAAAATTTAAAAAAAAAAGTCACTTAAAACTTTATTGGGAACTCATTTACCTACTCTACTAAAATAACTTTTGGTACAAACTCAACAATGAATTCAAATACCAACTAAGTTTTTACCACTTATCCACAATTGCACAAAAAAAAAATTAACTCCCACCTCCCTTCTTCCTTCTCTCTCTCTATATCATTATCTTTTCATTTGAGTAAAATTTTTGCATGTCATTTTGGTTACCCATTAAAATTTTTTTTTTTTTAACAATGAATTGTGCCAAAAGCGTCATTTCCTCGTCTAACCTTCCTAATGATGGAGAGCTCTGGTGGCCGCAACTCAACTAAAAAATAGAACATTGCTCGTTGTTGCTTTTAATTCTGGCGTATTTGTTTGGTAGCAACAGCTAACAAAAAAAAAATAGAATATATAAAAAAAAACCTTCAACAAATACAAATAATTTTCTACTGCAATACGAAATAAGTTAACCGCATGCGCCCTTGTTTGTGCAAAATCCTGTTTTTTCGATTGAGTTTTCTTTTTTTTTTTGTATAATTTTTGCAGTTGCGTAACTTTAACTCCCCCAAGTGCATGAATAAATTATTATATGGATAATAGTATGAGAATAGTTAGTTGCATAAATAAAAAGGTCATTTTAAATAAGTTTAATGAACAGGTGGAAAGTTATTTTAAGCAAGAAGACGCGTTTATTTTATCGATTTTATCAATTGATTGCATAAATTCAGTATATTTTTATTAGAACATTGGGAAAGCTGTGAACAAAATTATTCAACACACGAAATTTACAAGAAAAAAAATCACTGTTTTCAAATGGCGCCCAATGCCCAAATGCAAATATTGACTGTCAATGGCAATGGGCAATCTTTTTGCTGAAAGCACGAACAAATTCCCAAGTCAAAATCATTTCCAATATCAAGAATAGAGAACTTCACAGAAAAGCAATTTTTTTTAAAATGGCGCCCAATGAAAAGCCATCATTGACTGTAGTTATTTGTTGCATGGGAATACCGATTCTTTTCTTCTTATTCAATGATTGGTATGATCTCAAATGGAACGAGCTACTACAAGAAAGAAAATCACAACATAGCCGAAATGGCGCCCAACGTAAACTGTCCAAATACTTCAAATATCCTTCTTTTACTAAAATAAAAACATTAATGGGATGTTTCATTATAAATACACTTAAGAAATCGACACAAAAATAAAAATTAGAAATTGCGCGCAACGTGAATTTTTCAATTACCTAATTTTTTCTTTAACTGGCGCCCAATAAAACTTCAAAATTACAGGTATATCAGTTTTGTTTGCGTTAGATTAACTAGAACTAAGGAACTGAGAAAACACCCATACAAAACTGAGGACTAAACATTTTGAAATGGCGCCCAACGTGAATTTTTCAAATCCCTGAATTTCCCTTCTTTTACCTGAATAATTGGTAGAACATTCCTGCATGGGGAAGGTAAACATAATATAACTCTACCTTTCTGACTTTAATCAAGGGTTACTGAATCGTGTTATTATTCACTGCACGCTATATTCAAATGGCCTAGTTTTTTGTTTTCGTTTGGTTTTTTTTTTTGTACTTTTCCCCATCATTAATAGTTTGTCTTTTAACTTTCACATGTGATTCCAATTGTTTTTGGATTCATAGTTATTTTTTTGTATTTATTTGGTTCTTTATTGTTCTTCTTTTTTTATCTAAAAATATCACAAAATAACACAAAAAAAAATGTCAAAATTTTCCATTATCGAAATGAAAGACAAAAAAAAATCACAATAAATCAATAAATGCTCTCAGCATAAACTTAACTAATAAAAACAAACAAAGAAGAATTTCTACTATTGTGCTATGACGATATTGTGGATTGGGTTGATGTATTTTCTCTTCAATTTTTTTTTAGTTTTTACTCGTATAGCAAAAATTTTATTTTCAATTGATGAGCAATTAAGAGTTTCGCGTTGCATTTAATTGATTCTTTTCTATTCTACAGTGGTTTATAAAAGTTAGAAGACACTCCTACACCAAAAAATCAGACACCGATAAACTTAAAGTCGCAGGTAAAAAAATTCTTTCGTGTATAAACCCGAAATCAGACATTTTTTTTTTTTTGAGATTTAATATTGACCATTTTTGGAAATATTTTGTCTTACATTTTTTAATCAAAAATCTTCAATTTTTTCTATTCAAACTTTCCACCTTGACTGTATTTATGTTTCTCTACTTAGAATCGAACATAACGCTGACGGTATTCGAATGGTATAAAATGAGATACTTTATACTGTCAAACCGTCAGAGCCATTTGCTTTAATTGAAAAAAAGTGTTTATATTATTATTATTTTTTTTTTTTTTTGTATTCGTAATTTCATAAGTACCTACATAGAAATGGTATACAACATTTTGATCTATTTGAGTGTGTCGTCAGATTAAATTGAGATGCAAATTTTTTATTAAATACTCGTTCACTATTAAAATTGTAATAAAATTGTATCGATGGTGTCAATCATATAGAAAATGTATCTATTTAAAAGAAGAACAAAAAATAAAAAGAATATAATGAAGATGTAATTATTTTTAGACACAGACTTCGGGTAGACAGAATTTATTTAATAGGTCGTTACGACGACAAGCTGATGTCTGGAGACAAGTTTACTTTGAAGATAATTTGTAATTTTTTTTTTATGCATTTTTATTTTCAATTGATCATTGTATTTTGTTAATATCTTTAGAACAAGAACAAAATACATTACATATGGAACTTTGCAAGTTCAGCATTGATTAGTAACTGGGATAATGTATCCTGTACAAGTCCAGACTAACAATACAGTGTAGAGCTATCAGCCTTAAAATGACAAAGTCAATCTTGTCAAAGTATAGTAAGTTTTAAAGCAAAATCGATATGCATCCTTATTTAATAATAATTAATTAGGTTATATACAAAAATAAAAAAAAAATAAATACTGGAAGTAGGAAATTGAACCTCAGACTTCATGGTCCATCGCAATCACACTTTCTAAGATAACTTTTCGACAAGAGAAGAGGTCCCCTTTTTCTATTCAGACCAGTGTCTTTATTACTGTAGACAACTAAACCAAATTCGTACGACCATAGCAGTAATGATTTATTGAAATGGATCATTTTTGGTTTTGGATTCAAATCAACGTTTTAAAACCTTGACTTCAATAGTCAAGTCAAGTCCAACTTAATACAAAATCTTCTATAGCTTATTTCAATGGCTATATCCTGAAAGAAAGGATTTCTAAAAAAAACTAAAGGATTTCTAAAAAAATCACTATATGGGGTAGTTTTTTTTCTAAAGGGTAAGTCGTAGAAAGTTGATTTTTTTATGCGTTGGATAAATTTATTAAAAGAATGGCAGAAGTTGAAAAAAACTCTAAAAAAAAATTCAATACTGAGCTTACATGGTTATTTAAAAACTATGCAAGGATTAACCCTTCTGCAAAGTAGTTATTATAGGTAGGTTAATTTTTTTTTGAAATTTGAGTTATATCAATGAAAAGATAATAAAAACAAAATTAAGTCGTTTAATACGGATGTTTTATAGGGCTCTGATTTTTGAGATATGTATATTTTGCTAAACAACAATTTTTTAGGGGTATTTTTTAGTACTGGTTTTGTAATTTTAGTAATTTTTGAAAGCATCTACAAAATTTCAAACTTATAGGACTAAAAGGTGAGATTAATTTATGTAAAGTGACCTAAAAATTGTTTTTATGATGATTTTTTCACCGAAAAATTTCTTCTTTTTCTCAAACTTTTTGAAAATTTTGAACCGTTTTTCAATTATTTATATCTTCTTTATTTTTTAGATAGATTGGTAGTAAGAAAGCTAGGTCATAGACAGGACAGAACTTCAATTATATTTTTATAATCACATTTCTGAGATAACAGAAAAAATATGGTCTATCTCTATTTTTTGACACGTAATAACTCATACAATACTTAGAAATTTGATTTCGTCATTAAATATTATAGACCTGGCTATAATAAATCAACAAGAAATATAAAAATCTTCAATCCAATTATTTTTAACAAGGTGTGTTGTATTATGCAAATGTAAATTTTATAATGTACATTCAAGCAAATACACTCAGATTGCCCAGTGAAATTTTAAAATCAAAATATGTAGGTACACTTCTTGTTCTTGTACACCCAAATTGAAAAAAGGAAATACATATTTGAATAAAATTCGATTTCTAACACATTAAAAGTTTCTTTCCTTCGTCGCCACAAAAAAAAAATTGTTTTTTTTAAGTTCATTTGAAGTGATCGCATTAAAAATCAATTGTGTTTTGTTATTTAAATACATTCATATTCCCTTTTTCGTTATCCTTGCAGAAAAAGTCCGTAGGAAAAAAACTCCTTGATTGTATTTTTTTTTAGCAATTTCAAATCAATTTTAAATCGCATTTTCATTTTGTAATTTTGTCGTCGTTGTAGTTATGTCCTCGATATCCTTCGAACATCCGTAACGATAAATTTTTTTGTCGTACTTATAAAAAAAAACAAAAAAGAATATTGTTAGGTATACCTTCATAAATTCTGAACAAACTGCTATCGATGTTTAAACATAGGTATATACTTAACATTGGTAGTGGAGGTATTGGTATATTTTTAACAACAATGCAACTGAGCTTTGGGCTATAAGTATAATCGATGATGGTGGTTCAGCAAGTACAAGTACAAGTGAAGTTAAAAATAAAAATACAAACAAAAAAAAAGTAAATACAAAAATAAAACACAAATTTGTATGTAACTATACACAGGATGGTGATGGCGTTTTTTTTTTTGTAGTGTTTTGCTTTTTTACGAACGAAGAAAAAATCAGTTCATGGCTCCGCAAGTTCAGGTAATTTCATTTTGATATAAAAATAACAAAAAAATCTAAAAAAAAACAATATTGAAAAACAAAATTTTAGCCAGAGGATGAACAATTCTGATTACACAAGCCATTATAGTGAGAATGTACCTGGTATACTTGTGTATGTATTATGTTTGTTGGAGTTACATACATACATACATACCTTTGAGAAAAATCTTGATGTTATTTAAGGGAATTTAATTTTTTAAGCATTTAATATTCGGAGAGATTTAGGTAAAGAAAGTTACCTACCCCTTAAATTATTTTGAAAAACAGAAATTTTTGTACTTAAATGGATAGTCCTTTTCACTACAATCTCATATCATTAAAAAAAACTTTTTTGGACACTTGGGTCCAAAGAAATCTGCCTCCGAAAAATATAAAAAACAAGTTTGAATTGCAAATGATTTTGACTTTAAAAATGCATTTTTTATAGACAAGGAGTACCTACCCATTGAATTTTTTTTTTTAAATCTAAAAAAAAAAATAAAAATTGTAATTTTTGTTCCTAAATTGATAGTCCTATTCACTACAAATTCATACCTTTAAGCCAAAACTTGTTTCGAGACTCGGGTTCGAAAAAATCTGCTTCCGAAAGTTAAAAAAAAGCAAATTTTAGTTATAAATAATTTTGACATCTTAGACATGCAATTTTTGGACTCTTTCTATTACAAAGGTACCCATTGCCTGTTAGGGAAATGCTTAGGCATCTTTTTTGGCACATTCATGTTGTTCAAAAAAGGGTAGAAAAAAATCATGTGTGCAATTCACATTTGGTGAAGTGAAAGCTTAAAAAATCATATTTCTTGAACAAAAAAAAAAAAATCTAACTTTTTTTTTCTTCCATCACCTTTAAATCCATTTTTTATGTGACAACCTATAATAAATTTTATATCATCTGAAAGCTTATTATTTCAGCTTAAATTAAATGTTTCAATCATATTTGTACGACAAAAAAAAAGTTACAATTTTTTAAATCCAACCATGTCGAAATTTCAAACTGATTTCTACACTCGTGGCTAGTCATCGGCAACAGATCTTGTTAGGTGTTTTGAGGTATTTTTCAAGTTTTTCAATTTAAGATTGTGTACATATCTGTAGTAAAAGTGCCTTTATTAAAAGTGCGTATTAAAGTTAATTCAAATTTGTATGTGCTCAAGATCAAAAGATACAACGTGTTTAGAAAAAGAAAGTCTGCATTGAAACTGTTCCATAAAAAAAAGCTTAAATATTACATTGACGATGAATTAATGTGAAGTTATTAATAAATTTAAAAGGGAGCCTTTTCCGAAAAAAAAATTCTCCAAACGTTTCATTTAATTTTTCACACTTCAAAATTTGTATAACATTATTTTCGATAAAATGAAATATTCTACCCCACTGTGTTTGCCTGCAGCTATAATTCTATGACGTAATATCTGGGATAGTAAAACAATGTGGAGAAAGCGAGAGAAACTATTCAATCAACCCTCCAAAAAGGAAGGCCAAAAATGGGGCACGACGAGAGATCCTGCGCATTGCCATTTCCCATGTCACATAACCAACCGTGTAGATGTAAAATTTCAAAAAAAAAAAAAAGAAAAGAAAATTGAGTGTATATTGTAGATAGGTGACAGTTTGACTGTCAGTGACAGTAGCTTTTTTTTCCCATACTCCGTCCATCCTTTTTTTTTTTTTGTATTCTTCCTTTTTGGTATAGAATAGAAGTTAGTGTAAAATGTCAAAGTTCACAGGCTTGAGGTATAATATTCCTTTGTCTCTAGTTGTCTGTTGTTGTACCCACCTATACGTGTACCTGGTATTATATTCTCTTTTTTTCTCTCTGATATACACACACATACATATTCACCGTTTAGGTTTTTTATTGTTTCCATATTCAGAACAGGACATTTCAAGTAATTTTTTTTTTTTTAGTTTTATATCTGACATCAATTTTCTTTTATTCCTATCACATTTTTTTTTTTTTTGTTATTTCGTTATTATTTTCTCTTGTGGTTTTATGTGATTTTCCTTTGTTGTTGGTATTCTATTTAACTGTAGTAGTTTTTGATGGATGAATGCTTAAAACATGAAGATGAATACATCAACTATGTATATTTTGTCATCTATTTTTATCTTTTTTTTCAGAGTTTTTTTTGTAAGGAAAAGGTTTATAGAAACACCAAAGATAAAAAAAATGAAAATGACAAAATTAATTCAATTTAAGTTTGCAAAATAATTACTCTTGAAAGTCCTTGGAAAAGATTTAGGTAGGTACCTATACCTACCTATCTACTACAGGAGGATACGGAATTCACCTTTGATGAAATTAGAAAATTTACTGCCTTATACACAAGGTGGCTGTTATGTAATCACTTTTCGGATTTGCTTTATAGAGGTTTTTTTTTTCCTCATACAAAAAAATAAAGAGAAAATGAAAGAGAAAATAAGGATGAGAGGATTATAGGTACCTAGATAAGAACCTTTTGACTTATTGCCTAATGACTTGAATATTTTATGATTGCAAATAACTAGGTATTAAGGATTTTTTTTTTTTTTTTCGGTGAATCAGAGGATTAATTGGAGTGCAAATAGGTTAGATAAGTTGTGTTTTTTGTTAATATTTGTGAACAGAAAAATTGAAAATCATGTTAATCATACATTAGTCTTACTCAATCATAGTTAAAAAGTGGAATTATGAATTATAAATAAGGAATCCGGGAACAACTTAGTAACTTAGAATGTTAAATCAATCAACTTAACACAGTTAAATTAATATGGTTAAATATACAAGAAATTAGTTAAGTTTACCAGAAATAAAGTTAAATATACCAGAAGTAAAGTTGTCCCTGCATTTTTTTCTCTGTGCTGTGACTAAGCAGTTTTGCATGCATAGATATTAGCAAACTTGGCTGCAATTTACCAGCTACGATCGCGATTTATTATCTTCGACTACGATTTATTAGTTTTGGTGCAATATTCCAGTATCCAGCTACGATTTATTATTTTTGGCTGCAAATGAAAATCTTCGGCTGCTTGATTGCGTTTCATCCGCTTCCCACCTTTGTCTGCCTTTTACTAATTTTGGCTGCGAATCAACAAGTTTATTTATCATTTACCAGTTTTGTTTGTCAAATGACAGTTTTTGGCTGCGATTTGCCATTTTTGGTTAGGATTTGCCAATTTTGGCTGCAATTTAGATACTGTCTTTAGCTTCAAAACCAATATCTAGCGGAGTACCACAGGATTCCATTTTAAGACCATTACTTTTCTTTAATCATGAATTCGTGAGGGCAAACAATTGAAACTCTATCAAATTGAAATTTGAAAAAAAGATACAGGAATACAAAATCTGCATGGCTTTAAAATTGAAAAAATTTATGTTTAAAAGTTTCATACTGTTAAGTCAATTAATCCTAATCACTGTGAGCATGGTGATAATTTATTCTAATTTTAATATCACCTAACCCTCTGATGCTTTGAAACAGAATAGAACCCATTTTGTTGACATTCTTTCTTCCCTTCTTCAGAATATGTTAAGGAAACACTAGCGTCTATTCGCTTTTTTGCACATTTTGTATTAATTTTGCTAATTTTGCAAAATGATATCACACAGGACAAGAAAAAAAATGAAGCAATTTTTGTTAGAACACGAACATAAATATTTAATGATTTTTGTTTCTTCTTTTTTTTGCTCTCCTTATGGTCATGGAAGGATAACAAATATTAGAGATATTTTGGTTCTTTTTTAACAATGATTTTTTTTTCTTTCTTTTTCTTTATGGTCATGGAAGGTAAATTTGTAATGATGACAAGGGCAAAATTTATGGGGGGATAATTCATTTGTTTTTTTCTTTTTCTACTCAATTTTCTTTTTAGCAGATTGAATTTATGGCTTTAAATTCTTTATGTGCTTTGCTTATATAAACGTATGGTGGATTACAACTCCCATATAAAATCGATTAATTGTTCATTCTTCACTTTGTTTTTACCACAGGATTAAAGTTTGAAAAAAAAAAACAGAAAAAATTACATTGGGGATGAAAAAAAGAAAAACGAACTATTATAGGGAAGATTTGTGAGTATGGTCAATTTCAATTTCAATTTTGTTTTTATTGAACTTGTTATTTACAATTGACTTAAAATTAACTTATGTCTAAGATTCATTGATAGATACAAAATTTTGTTGGCACAGAGGGGGCCTAACCTTATACAATGACTAAGTTATAAAATATAAAGAAATATTATACATGGATAAACTTAATTTAAAGTCTGCTGACTAGGTTGTCCTCGGGGTGTTCAGACCCGGATGTCCAGTTGTGGGGTTGGTTGAGTTGGGTTGGTTTGGTTGGCGTTAGCCACGGTAGTAAGCCGACTGGGTGTCGGCGTAAAAGTTAACTTCTTCGTTGTCCATTGAAATTATGTTCTCAGCCAGTATATCCAAAGCACAAAGGTACTTAGGTTCCGGATGTCGTTGTTTGTGAGTATGGTTTTTATATTATCCTGTTCATCAAGAGGGATTATTTTTTTAATAACAACCCCAGTGTGTGGTTTTCAAAATTTTGAGTTTTACTTACATAAAGGTTTTGAGAATATTTTTTAATAGACATTTTTTTTTGTTTCAAATCTTTTCATTAAGAAGATTAACTGAAAGGAATTTTTTTCATTCTTTTTTAAATTTTTCGAGTCATTTCCTTGTCAATCCTATTAAAACCTTTAACTATTTTAGTTACAGATAAGTTTGACACTATCTAAATATTTGAAAAACTACCATTGACAAGGCTCTTTCGTGAAGAGGAAAAACCAAGCTCAAGTTCTACATTGGGCGCCATCTAAGTATTCAATAATTCTCGAAAATTTTCTTGTAATCCATTTATAATAAGAATGAGAAATAGAAAAAAAAACATATTCTTTGAGGAAAGTACATACATATGTACATATTTGGGGAACGTTAGCCAAAGGAAAACGAAATTATAAGATTTTACAATGTCCGTTTTTTAACGTAGGAAAAAAAGTCTTATCAGAACTCAAACACAGAATACAAGTTATCTCTACTAAATAAATCCTTTTAAGAAATTCTAAAGGCTTAACAAAAACCCCTAAAAGTATGGCCTAGAAATAAACATAAAGAAAAATCAAAATAAAAAAACTGTCAAAGTTGCTTTATCCCCTTGATGTCTTTTTTAATTGATTTTATTTTTTTGCCTTTTTTAGTCTTACCTCTTCTGTACACGAAAAGGGTTATTGTTTCATATTTTAATTAAAAAATAAAACAAAAAAAAAACATAACGAAATATGAAGATTAATATAAAAACCGCATTCTCAGTGACAGAAAAAGGACTGCGTGACTTTTTTTTTTTTTTTTTTGGGATTTTTAAAGCTAGGGTTGGTATTTTGGACATAACAGAGGGATTGCTATAATTAAATTGCATTATTATTTTTAATCTTTTTGGTTACTTCATTAAAAAAAAAACGCCGACAGATGAAAGATTAAAAAAAATGATGGAAAAAAAATGTCAACTCAGGAAAAAAAGAATGAATTTTTAAAGTAAAATATGAAATTGAACACAACAATGTTAAATTTCTGCCTAATGTGTACCCTGAGCCCAAATTCTACTATTCAACAGGATACATTCTTTCCAATTTCAACAAAGGCCATAGAAATACAATAAATAAAGCAAATCAAAAACTTTTTCCATGAAAAATTCGAGTGTTTAAAATAATAACAAATTTAAAATTTTTTGTTAAAATAATTTCCCTCGTTATCCGATTTTTTCTAACAAATCATTTCAGTTTTAAATAAATATCTACCGTACCTATACTCTCTTACCTACTTTTTTTAATTTGTCTATTTTGAACGAACAAATTTTAAAATTTCCGAGTTATTGGCTTTGCAACAATCTGCTGCATAAAATTATTCATTTTCATCCTGCTCTCAATAGTTGAAGTCCTTCTTATTTTACTTTTTTTTTTGTTTAAAAAAAAAATTCTCTTGAGAATTGACCTACTCTCCACAAAATAGCTTATTGAAAAATCACCTCTCTGACGCAAGGCACGTATAACGTACATTCATAAATATATATATATAAAAAAAACGACGACTCCATTTCTTTTGAAAGTGCACTCCTTGTTTTCAATAGAGAGAGTTAAAAAAAAGTGAGTACTTTCCGGGCACTCTATATTGATCAGCAGTTTTGATTGCACACTGCACAAGGCAAGGTTTAAGTTGTGTGAGGTGAATTTCTATAACCCAAAATATTTCAATTTATTTTCTGCATATCCTCTGAACTCAGAACTTTATGGTAAATGAACCGTTAAATTGATATTTTTGGGTGGATAGACACACACCTAGTTGTATTGTCATTTTTCTGGTCCAATTCTTTGCTGAAAATATTATTGTCGTTACTTTAATCAAGCGAGAAAAATTCCACTTCTACAGCGTAATAACGCAATAAAAGCTTCAAATCAATCATGGAAGAAGTCAAATTTATTTTAAAGTTCTGTTATGATTTCTCTATATATCAAGTTTTCTCCCGGGCGCCATTTTGTTCAAAAACTATATTTTCTATTTCTTTCTTATTCTTACCATGTTTTATTATTTTCAAAGCATATGAAAAAAAAGTTATTTTTTCTTATAGGCAGCACATTTTCCCAGGTTAGCAAATTAGTTGTTGCTATCTTACCAATTTCATCAATGAAAATCACCTCTATAAGTATCTACTTCCCGTTCAAAATTTTACACCTTCATACCCAATATCGTTGAAGTAATTATGACGTGTGGGTTTTGCTCGTATACACATATTCATGGAAACTATAGAAATTGAATATAGTTTCACTTATTTATTGGGAAGAACTTATACTCTTATGAGTTGCAGTTACATGTCAAGTACTTGCAAATGAATGGAAATGAATTCGACACATAAATTTATAAGTGATTATAAGTGATATGGAATAGTTAGTGGGAAATCAAACTTTACACACTCTTGATTTAAAGCATTTTCCTGCAAATAGGGACTTTAAGTTGAAAATTCGGGTTAAATTGGCGATGGAGATTGAATTCCGGTTTTGATGTGTGCTTACAATCAAAGTTCAGGAGTTGTTACAAATTAATTAAAAAAGTTGATTGCTTTTTTTTAAATTGAAAAATTGTTTTCTGTGTTTTAAAATCGTCCTAAGCTATTTTGAACTTCCTACACACGTTGATTTGACAGTAGATACATACAATGGATTGCCACTTGTCCTCATTCTGACAAATTTTAGATTTTATTAGCTTTTTTTGTAGAAAAGTTGATCAAAACAAAAATTCGGGCAGAGTTTTTGTACATCAATAAGAAATTTATCATGACTCATGACTTTTGCCTCTAGAGGGCACCATATTTATTTTAATGCACCGTTATAAAGCCTATAACTAGCGGACAAAGAAGACGTTTCCAACGACACCTTATAAATCAAATCACAGTTAGTAGTTTAGAAGCTTTGATGGAACATATACCGATCAGATTTATAACACTCCTTTTTGCTTTGCCATAGTCAAAAGACACAATTTATAATAATAAAATAGATCTTGTTTAAAAAAAAGCTCAAACGGCTATCAATCTTATTCTACAAAATTTAAGACTGGTCCTCTCTTATTTGTCTCCTTTTTAATTTCTTCGAAAACAAATAACGCAAAATAAATAAAAAAAAATAAAGCTTATTTCTTTTCGATTTGCATGGAACTAATATCCTTATAAACTCATTGTTTTCGATCTTTTTAAATCCACCCTATTTGTCAGATTCCAGTTCTTTTTTATACCCCAAGTGTATATACAAACATCAAAATAAGTTTTCTTCAAAAACTATCTAACGGTTGACCCCACCCACTTATCACTCCCCCTTCCTCTAGGTCCTTCTTAAACTTTATCCTCATATAAAATTCAAAGAATTTTATTGATTGAACTTATTTAATCGATTGAAGTGGTTTTTTCAATCTTGTTATCTTGTATGTATCAATATACTCTTCAAATATCTCTCTATGTACACATAAATGTGTTGTTTATCGACACAATTTCCTGGATATTTCGTCCTTGAGCAGGTTTTGTTATTTTTTCTTTTATAAATCCCAAAGCTTAACTCTTAAACACGTTCTATATAAAAAAAAAATTAGGTGAGTTTAACTGAATTAAAGGAAATCTTAGGCCCATTTGCTCATACTAGTCATAAATTCTAATCTTAGATAGGTCGAACATAGCTCTAAGGTTTTACTTAGTTTATTCTAAGTTTCTAAAAAATATTTATGTTTATCCTAGCAACGATTTACTTTCATGCGAGAAATCGCTGAGAACTTCAAATTAAAATGTCAAACGACACAAACGTCAGTTTATTTGAATTGTTTTTGAGCAATTTACCGGGAATAATTCAACAAATTTATTGTTTTGGCAATTTTAATTGCAGAAAAAAGTGTAAAATAGTGAAAGTGGCAATAAAAGTGTATTTAATTTAATAAAAAAAAGTATTTATTTGACAGAAATTGTTTTGTAAATATTTTTGTTTGTCAAAAGTTAATATGACCAATATAAAAACAAAAAGTGAACAGTGTTTCCAAAATGTGTGTTGTAAATTTTACCATCGGTAAATGCTTAATGCTAATGAATGTGAGTTAATTTATATTAAATTGATAATTTATTTCGTTTTTTACCACATGCATACATTTTTCAAGCCGCGTTAATTCTGTTTAGGTCAATAAAATACTTTAAGTAAAACATAAAATCCTTAAGTTCTACTATTTCTTCCACCTAAGTTATGTCAAACTTAGAGCAATTTACGACACAATTTTAAGTTCGTGCAAACCACTATGTAGAATTTAAGGGTTTATGTTTCACATAAATATTTAAGACTCGTTTCAGCAAATGGGCCTTACAAATTGTCAAAAAAAAATATTCCACATACGCCCGAGTGTACACCGAAATTGAAATTGTATTATTATTTACTTCTTGAATTGAAATTAAAAAAAAAAACATCATTTTCAAACTCTATGGTTAGTATTTTGAAATGAAAACCCGAAATACCATTTCATTTGCTCATATAAATATATATTTTTTGTGTGTTCATTTGGGGGGAAAAACATTTTCTCTCTCTCTTTCTCTCTCTGGTTTTATACAAGCAAAACCTTAATTTAGTATCAATTACATTACTCTTCATGAACAGAAAACTTCTATATACAGAATTATATTTTGTGTATGTATCCTTGAGAAAATATGTCTGTAAATGTTGTTGGGTATAGGATACTTTTGCTGGAAAACAAGCGTGAAATTTGAAACCACAAATTAGGAAAGTTTGTCTTCACTCAAAAATCCTCTTTTAGCCTCAATTTAATCGAAAATTCAAAACCATTCAGATATATTATACTCGTGTATATATTTCAATGTATACTTCCATTTTTAAGTTGTGGTTATTCGACTACAAGTTGTTGTTTGTATATTTGAACAATATTGTAGATAAATATAAACCCAAAACCCCAACCAACATATCGAACAGGGATAATTTCAATGTCCATTTTCAGGTTTTTAGAAATATTTATTTATGAACACTTTGAATTCTACATTCAAAATTAACTCCTATATAACCATTATTCATTTCAATAATCAAGAGTTCTATTTAAAGGAATTAGAGATGAGTAGTTTTGAATTTAAATCAGTTTTATTTGTTTGATTGATTTCAGATAGTTTTGGTTTCTTTTCTTCTACATGATCCTTTGATTATAAAATAGTCATCTATTTACTACTAATTTAATAACGGGTTCGGGTCAAAACTCTGCCGGGGTCAAAATTCTTTTTTCAAAATTCTGCTTTCAAAATTCTATTTTTCAAAATTGTGCTTTTCAAAATTCGCGCTTTTTTTAATTTTTGCAGAATTTTGTAAAATCATCTCCTTGCTGCTTATTTGATTACATATACTCACTTTATCAATTTTTTAAATTAAAAAAATCAATGAATTAAAAAAATATTAAGAAAAGGTTTTTAATGTTAAATAATTTCGAAAAATAAATTAGTTATCAAATAAAAGTGAATGTTCGAGAAACTGATTATGAACGGAATATTTTGTATCTTTGTTTTAAGTTTCTAATTGTCTTCAACGGTTAATAGATGATGAAATGAAAGAAAGTCAGTCTATCCATTATACAAAAGTAGCTATTTGCGACATAAACACAATAAACAGTTAGGAAAATAGTGAAGTTGAATTACATTAATGGATTAATGAGATGTAAGTGAACAGAATTAGCTGTTTTTTTTTTGTCCAAAAATATACTGGCAGAATTTTGAAAAGCAGAATTTTTAAAAGCTGACTTTTGAAAGGCAGAATAGAAAAAGAAGCAGAATTTTCGTTAAAAAAAGAAGAATTTTGAAAATAGAATTTTGAAGTCAGAATTTTGACCGGCTCCCTTTAAAAACACAACTCTATTAATGTTTTAAATATTTGTTTATTAAAAAATGGGAATTTCTATCGTCACGGGTGGGATATTTATTGGGTTGGGGTCGAAATGCTGTATGTTGCAAAATCCTGTATTCAAAATACTGTATGCCAAAATATTGTCTGTCAAAATTCTGTATGAACAAAATTCTGAAAGTGCGCGCGCAATTTTTAACAAATGATATTTTTTACATCATTTTTACAAAACTTTGAAATACAGATTTATTTAAAAGAGGTTTTATTATGAATTTCTAAAAGATCAACTTAATAAAGAGGCAAGCTTCTAATCCTGTTTAATCTAAATACCTTATTAGGAGCTATGGAAAAAGGAGAGAGAAAACAAAACTCTACACTTATTCAAAAAACTATCTGAATTAAACCACATTGCATACCTAAAATGGATTGCAAAAAAATTAAATTTATATTGATTTTGAAATTTTTTTTTTAATGTATTTTGTATGTTTAAGAAAAGTTTGGTTAGTGTTCCTAGAATTGATTTACGTTTTTACTTTAATAATTGTTTGTATAAAATTACAACTTTATTGTCAATAATTATAATTTATTGAAAAATACTGTATTGAAAATACTGTACTGAAAATACAGTATTTTGCCGTACAGAATTTCACAGAACAGAATTTTGCAAGTCAGTATTTTGTTCATACAGTATTTTGACATACAGAATTTTGAATTTAAAGTATAATAACATACAGAATTATGGTCTTACAGTATTTTGACCCCACAGAATTCTGTGATACAGAATTTTGACAAGCAGAATTATGACCCGCTCCCATATTTATTATTTCCTTTATTGAAGGTAAACATTTGCAAATTAACATGGAATTTAAAAATTTCAATATCTAAATTTTTGATTAAGGAAAAATGCGATATCTTTCGCTGTCACGGATGGGACAAAAAATAGACAAAAACAAAGTAATATTTTTACAGAAACTTTTCTAACTTATTTCACATTTTAGATTAGATTAGATTTTTTGTTTTGGTTTCTTGTTCAAACTATTCTTAGCATTAATAAAAACAAGAGAAGTACAAAAAAAGATTGTTTTCTTAGATGAGAAATTAATGTCACAGGTGAGACAACACTCTCCACGGATAAGAAACGTCGTAATTTCAGTATTAATTTATAAATTTGGCTGCTTTTGTGTTTATTTAAAGAAATAGTTAACTGGTTAAAACATTTTCCTTTCTTGGCATTATAATTCAGTTAACAGTATTCTTCCAACTAAGCGTATTTTATAAAAGCAAACTCAATTGTTTCTCATTTAAATAAATGATTTCAATTAATAATTGTTAAAAATATTTCCCAAATTAAGCAATTTGACTTTCAAATTTCTTTTTTGTCATTACCATTGTAATATTCATACAATCATTACATCACAAATAAAAGAACACATAAAATGAAACTTTTGAGCTATTTGAAACGAAACAAATTTATCTCATTATCTTAACTTCCAGTCGACTGACCACAACAGCTTTCATTAAATTTTAATAAAAACCCTTTTTTTTTTGTCTTATATCCTGATGCTGATGGTGACTATAGTGGTCACACGCATACAAAAAATATTCCCACACATTATATGCATGTAGGACCTACAATATAAGTTCGAGGGCATAATAATGATGTAAAATAATCTGTAATCTGCGTCTTTCGTTTTAATATAATATATTATATCCTTGTGTTTCGAAGGACATCATCATCATCACAGAGAAAATATCAAGGATTTTCACTTTAATTCCCATTACATACATATATGTAAGTATTATGTTCATTCAATATATCAATAGCCTTCTCGATACTGAAAAATAAAATTAATGGCATTCGCCAAAGGACTTGTGTACGTATAACGTATATATGTATATATATTTTAATGAAGGATCATCTATAGCCGTTTACATGAAAAATTTGTTATCCAACGAACATGAGATCAAGTCTCTTGTTCGAGTATAATGTAGGTTTTGAATTTCAAACATTGTTGTTTTTGCTTGGACATTTCTTACGAGTATTTTAAAAGCAAACTTACATATTTACAGAAATTGATATACAATTTGTTAAGTTGCTTTTATAGATTTAGACTTAGTCATCTTTACCAAACCTTTTTTCAAATAGAATTTCATTGAATATAAACGCTTTATACTCTTGTCAAATGATGATGACTTATTTTCCTGATTTCTTTCCTGTCTCCCTTTTTGAATTAGTTTTTATAAGTTTTTAATCATATAAATGAAATTCGCAACTAATTTAATGTTTGTTCTTCTTTTTTTCTAATTTCAGCAAAAATTTTATTATTCTACATTATATTCTATGCAGCGTTAGCTGGATTCTTTGCTGGACTCCTGGCGATTTTTTACCAAACATTGGAATACGATAAGCCCAAATGGATGCTGGATAATGGATTAATAGGATCAAATCCTGGTAAGTTATTTTAAAAAACAACAATTGTCAAAGATATATACATATTTTTTTTTCAAATTTATTCAAATGCCTAAAATATTCAACGACATACATAATTATGTACATAAGTTTTTACTTATTAATATATTCTACGAAACGGTTTTTGTATTTTGGCATGGTCTGATGGTCAGTTATATATGTAAATATGATGGCAGCAACCACATAGGTACTCTTGCAGAACTGCATCTTAGTATCTTCTTCTTCCAATCACCTGACATTGCAGCGTGTTCCAGCGGGTTACTGTGGCGTATACGTAACATTTTTTTTTTTTTTTTTTTTAATAGAAAAACGATTATCTACCTAATTTAATTTGGACTAGCCGGCCCACCCGGATTCACAAGGACAAAGAAAATATTAATTTTTTGTTCATTCTTTCTGTTATTATTTTTTTTTTTTTTTCAAAGCAAATTGTGGGGTCAGATAATTTACATGCCACTAATTTTTCAGAGAATAACCTTTTTTGTGATTTTTTGTCAATTGTGTAATTTTACAAATAACACATACCTAAGACCCAACTTTTTAAATAAAAAAAAACATGTTTTGAACCGTAACTAACGGTACTTTTTTTGGTTTCTGAATATCTCTTACAAGACTAACCCGATTTCAACGAATTTTATACGAATTTTTTATACAAAAGCTTTTAAGTAACCGGAATATTAGAAAATTTTAGAAAATTTTCAAAAATCAATTTTGTGGATTAAAAAAAAAATATTTCAAACTTTTTTTTTTTGAAAAATCAATTTTTTGAAAACGGGTGAGTGAAATATTTCGAAATTCCGTTTTTTTATGTAAATTATTTGAAAAATTTTAGAAAATTTTTACACATAGATATACAAAAAACTATTTAAAAAAAAACCGCTCGTTTTTTAAATTTCTTTTCATATACAAGAAATCAGATGGCATACATTGTTTTTTTGATCAAAAGCATTAAAAACCGTGTTTATTAATTATAAAAACAGTTTTGTACCTATATTCTGACGTTTTCAGAAATATGCTTAAGGTAATAAAATCAAGCTGTAGTTTTCCATTTTTTTTTTTTTTGCTTTCATAAAACCTTAAAGATAAGAGCTACTTTTACAATAAGAGCAAGTACGTGCTACCCAGTCGTGCATTTTATTTTTAAGAAATCACCTTAAACAAATATGTTTACAAACAGCCATAATTCGGTCAATTCGGTTGGGGTCAAAATTCCAAACCTAATAAAATCAATACTTCACATCCAAAATTTCATCAGAAATAAGAGCTAAACCAAAAGTTTGCTGTTTAAGACCTATGTTTTCTTCAAACGTCTAAGACACTTGTCAGCACATTCTTCATGATATTAACGAACCGAGACAAAGAATAATTTAAAATGGGAAAAAGTACATTTTCGGTAAAAAAAAAAACCTTTTAATTTTAACTTAACTTGAGTGCCTTAAAATTATACGCTTTAAAAAAATATTACGTTCAATAAAACTTTGTTTTTGTCTCTTCTAATATGGCAGCTGTAAAATAATGATCTAACAATAGAAAAATTTTAAACTCGATTCCCCTTTTTATACATTTTAACTGTTAATTACACTTTACTAACCAATTGCTATAAATAAAAGCAAATATACCCCAAGTTCCATTTTAGAAAACCGACCAATATCCACGCCTCAATAAAATATATACCTACCTCCTCCCTTTTGTGTCTATTTAAATATATAAATGCTGCGATTTGAATTCTATCCTTTTACTACCCAAGAAGAGAAAATTGTTTAAATAAGAGAATTTTCACTAATTAACTAATTGGACTTGATAGATTTAACTTGGGTTAAACACGAATGACTATTAAACTCTTGATAGGTTTTACGACGATGGTCAATCGACCGAGATATTTATTTCAAGGCGAATGTGGAATTTGAATAAATTGAATATTTTTAGGTGGAAATAAATTTCTTATCCTAAATTAGAAATAATAAGCGAATTAATTTTTTTTTTTTTTGTTTATTTCAGGACTTGGTTTCCGACCAATGCCCCCAGAGGAGAATGTCGAAAGTACTTTGATCTGGTATGAGGCATCAAAAGAGGACAACTATAAATACTGGGTTGACTACAATGCTCAATTTTTAAAGGGTCAGTATAAAAGGATTTATTTTAATATTTTATTTATGGTATTAATGGTTGGCAGTTATAGAAAGCCATAAAGGCTTATCCACTAATGAAAAAAAAACGACAAATTTCAAAAATAAAAATAATTTATTTTTAATTTTATATTTCATTCCAATTTTTTTTAGAGTACGATGAACTCCCTAAGCACAATCAAGTCAGTTGTTCGTTCGATAAACCACCACCACAAGGCAAGGTGTGTTCATCTGATCCTGAAGAATATGCACCTTGTACTGCAGCAAACAAATTCGGCTTCCATCAAGCCCGGCCGTGCATATTTTTGAAATTAAATAAGGTTTGTTTGAAAATATTGAATTTGAAAAGCTATTAAGAATTTTTGTTTATTTTTTTTTTCTATTAGAGAAACTTTTAGGGTAGTAAAATAAAAAGAACAAAGTTACTCAATTCAATAAGTTTCGTAGAATTTTATTTTTCAGGTTATAAAGCATATAATTTTTTCTGACAAAATTTTAAAAATTGTATGCTTGAAACTATAAATATTTTTAAATTGGTTTCGTGGAAGTTAAGAGAAAATTTTTGAATTATTTTGTTTGCTTCAGTTTTTCGTATTTTATTTCGGGAAGAAAAAGAAGAACTAATTAAAAAAAAAAAAAACAATTATAGACATTAGAGATAGAGAACCTAAAATACCTAAGCTTCAATAGTACAATAATGAAAGAGATGATATTCTTAGGTTTAGGCCAATATTGGAAGTTAGCTTTTTTTTTACTGGCCTTGAGTTTGGTGAATAGGGTTTTGATGAATAAATTTTTATTAAATTTGCAAACAATAATAAAAGTCAGACAAAAACTAAAAACTTTTCAAGTTCCCTGTGAACTCATATCTTCTTTTCCAACCAAATTATCTACTTCCGAATATTATGTCAAAGGAAGCTTAATTTAAAAATTTTAACAGTCAGAATTTTAAGAAATTCAAGTGAAGTAAACAAAAAAAAAAGAATTTAGAAGAAAACAATTTAGCACAAAAAATTGATCCTACAAATCGGCCTTGTAAATAGGTGAAACTCGAAACCATATAAAAAAAAAAAAACACTTTTTTTTTTTATTAAAAAATATTTTTATAATTACTTAATTAACCAAAGAAGGAATATGACACTTTATATTTTTATTACAAAAAGTTTCTTTAAAATAAAAATTATTTAAAAAATTTCAGTTTTTAATGAAAAATATTAATACATTTTTTTCTTAAAGATCTACAATTGGGTACCAGAAATTTACAACGATTCTAAATCTCTGCCAGCTCATATGCCTGAAGAGCTGAAACAGCACATTACCGAAAAACAAAGTTTGAGACCACTTGAAGTAAGTTTATTGTTTTTTTTTTTTTCAATTTGTATTTAATTTAAAAGTAAATAAAAATTCACACACTTAAGCCCAATTTATTCAGTCACCATTAAATTTTGACCCTTCATTAAAAAAGGGACATTTTAAAATTTGTGTGCGATTCGACAGTTCTCTTGAGTCTTATTGATACAATTTTAAGATTTAATTTTTGTTCTCTTTTATTATATTTTCAGACTAGCGTTGTTTGGGTGTCGTGTGAAGGTGAAAACCCAGCTGATCTTGAACACATCAAAGCTAGAGATTATTACCCACGAATGGGCTTCCCTTCATACTTTTTCCCATATAAAAATGTCGCCGGATATATACCACCAATTGTCGCTGTTCAGTTTACAGTTGAAAGTAAGTACAAAATACATGTTTTTTTTTTTTGTATAAAACAAACGAAAAACAAATCAAAAATATAAATTAAATTTTTAGTCAAATATATTGGAATAGGGAATAAAAATAAATTATTCATGTCACAAAAATGAGAAAGAACAAAATTACTTACAAATAGAGAAAAAAAAAATAACTTCCTAATGACTTAACGAATATTCCCTCTATATCTAAAATGAAATTGCCTAATATCATATTCAGGATCAATCAATGTGATGCGTGTTATGTCTGCATATTAATGGATATTTTATATCCATTGGGAGAAAGTATCATGTTGATAATATGCAGGGTGATCCAAAGTTCACATTCACACATATTAGAATTATATAAGGCTTTTTATTAGTAAATGAGACCAAAGAATTGATCGAATAAAAATACTTTCGGATTCCATAATCAAATATTTATAATTCTCTAGCGACAACTAGAAGAACTGAACAACTTATTCTCAACTTTCAAAGCTGATTTTTTTGTAACTAATTTAAAGTTCTATACATTTTTACTGGATTTTTATGAGGTTGTGAAACAGATTGCCAATCGTAATATCATCAATTTGACGTGTATTTTGAGTCAATAGTATATGATCAATAATTGTGTTTCTAAGTCTAGACTCTAGACTGATGCCCAACTTTTTTAATAAAGTATACGAGACAATACCATTTACAAATTTTTCAAAATATTATGACCGAAATGGAGTCTATATTTTATCAAAATTTTTAAAGCCTTTCCCGAAGACAATTACCAGTGCATTCAGGGGTCGAATTACAGCATACGATTACGATCATTCATTAACGTTTTTACTACTTGTGTCTCTATTTAATTAGTAGAAAAAGATAGAGACACATAGCAACCATACGTTAACGAACGTATGCCGCAATTCGACCCCAGATTTATTTTTTTAATAGAAGAATTTAATCCAAAATTTTTCTCGGGAAAAAAATTGACAATGCAACAAATTATACGTCAAGTACCACACTTATCAAATAGATTATTCAATTGAAAATTTTGGCTAAAAATCTGAAGTCTGAAGTATTAAATCTTTGCTGAAACATTTATATAAACTCTAATACATACTTTCGTGTTATAATTTTCCACTTGAAAAGTTTAAAAAATAGCTCAAAACAGGGCGTCAAAAATATGTAAGATCAGGTACTGGTGGCACATACAAAATAAATCAATTCTATCAGAAGTGAAGTAAAGTACCATTTAAGAGCTAGTTGAAAATAAAAATCAAGATAAAAACTTGGACAAATCATTTCTGCAATCTACATTTTTTCTTACAATGTCACACAATGCTGAAACAATTTTCTAATGTCACACCCGTTACACCTAATCTAAAGAGATTATGACGTTACAAGACAGGTTAACAAAATGTGATTTTAAAACTATTTACCGTTATAAGTGAATAGTTATCAAATCAGAAACAAAGAAAGAATAACTTATGTCACACCCGTAACAATGGAAATGCCCTTAAGTCTTTTAAACCATTAGAAAAATTGACTGAACGAACTATTACTACAGTACTGATTTCATATTTGTATCGTTATATTAAAAAGGAAACACTTTTCAGCACATCTATTTTGAGACTCTATTGAGTTTACATTTCACAGAATTTGGCATTCGATTTTGGAAAAGAACTTTAGCATTAATAATACCTTTTTTCCAATGATGAAATAAAAAGTAATAAAACAATATAATCTGAAACACCCTGTACACTCAAATTGCCTATTCTGTCGATTGACTTTATCAAAATATTCTATTCAATGCACAGCAGTATACAACAAGAAACGCACGAATGTAGGATTCAAGTTCCATGCCGATAGTATTACATATATATAAATATATTGAAATTACATTCAAGGACCAGGACATTCCTATGCTCTCTGCGTTGTATTTTTTTATGTATTTTTTTCTTTTTTTTTCTGTTGAGGTGTGGGAAATTTAATTACATATACGCCTCCGGAGTTTTCTCTTTTATGTCCTTGCCGAATATATTCACGCATAAGGTGTGTTTGTGTTGTTTTATCTTTTTTTTTATATAATTTTTTTCTTTTTTCATCCTACATTAATATATCGATTTTCTTTTCGCGCATGTCCTGCTTGTGTTTGACTGCCTTCTTTTATGTAGAAATAACATGTGTGTGTATTATAGAAGAAAGGACGAAATGATTTTTTGGATTTTTGTGAGAGAGTAGAGATATAAGTTTTTTTTTTTCTTCTATTTTTTCCGACGATATGATAATGATGATGATAGAGCCTCCAGCCAAGACGCCCTATCATCAAGAATATACCCTTTCTTTCAGTTTTTGGTTTTTGTAGAATCAATCATTTTCTTTTTTTTTTCTAGATATCGAATATCAAGCAAAAATGTCGATCACGTGCCATTTTAACAGTTACTTACTTGATTTATGTATAAATTTAAAAAGAGCCTTGATGACATGATAGGAAAATCTAATGGAGGTTATTTTTTTTTTTTTTTCGTCGTCATCTTTTCTTTTATATCAAAGTTTGAAAGAGGTATCATTAAAGCTTAGATGTAGAGAAAAAATAAAAAAAAAGTTTCACCATCACTTAGTTTCCCATGAGTGGTTCATACACATAGTAGCTAGCTACTTTTTCTTCAATTTTTTTTTTTTTTTTATGAGAAAAAAATCCTCCTCCTATGGAGGAAATAGAGGTTAAAAGGCGCCAAGTACGTGATTTTATGCTTTAAAAAAATATAGATATACGTATATGAAAGAAAATTCAAAAGGAAGAATTATATAGGCACGTATAGTACCCACTTAATAGGGCCCTTACATAAATATTATTTAAAGGCTTTTATTTATGAAAATGAAGGAGAAGAAGAAAAAAATGAGGAGGTTTGAAATTTTGTTTAAAAAAAAAAAATGAAATGAAACATAGGGAAGCCTTTATATTGTTATAACTTTAAAGTAAAGTTTGAAAAAAAAAACTTTACCAATAAGGGGAATAAAAAGTAGCAAGGCTGAAAGAAATTTTTGCCTACATTTTCTCAATTTAACTTTGAAAAGTTTGAAAACCAGAAAAACAAAATTTCATATAAGAACAAAAAAGACCACTGCAATCTATGTATATGGGAAACATGTAGGTTCATCTGGTTTTTCAGAATTCAGTTCATTCTCTTGCAGTAGGATTCAATTTAATTTTTGTTTTGTTTTTGAAAAAGTTGATTTCAAGATGAATTACGAGAAATCAAAGTATTCTAATTTAAACTAGTCCTCACGTACTTTTGCAAGAATTCTCTTTGACTTCTAAATTGACCAAGATTCGAAGTTAATTATTTCAATTAAATGATTTTGAAGAATTAACTGTGCTCTTTTGATTTCTGTAGTCTTAAAGTTTTGAGTAAAAAGAATTTGGTTAAATCCTTTAAAAAAAAAGACATTTAAATTGGATATATTGGCATCAAAAGTAATTTCCTTGTCATGTCTTGTTGTTGAACTTTTATAAGCGAATTTTTAGGTTATTAATCATAAAAAGTCAGTCATTCCGGAAAGAAAAAATTTACCTTAAATAGAGTAAAATTATAAAATTAAAAAATGAAGAAAAATGGACGTCGAATGTATAATGAAGCTAATCTCACTTAAGAAACCGAGTAAGAGTTCATCCATATTCAAAGAATGTTTCATCACAGAATACTCTTTCCAAGTCGTACAATTGCAAGAGTTTTAAACGATTCTGACTGCTTTCTCTGATAATCTCCCCAAAACTCTTAAATGGTGTTCTTCCATGATAGCAAACTTTTGCGTAAGCTTTTCCATCAAACCTTTTCGAATGACTCTAATGATTTCTTTCCGAGTTTTAAGGCCATTCTTTGACCCAGTCAATAAAAATGTTGAATCTTATTAACGCTCTTACTATCAAATGTTTGCACATTCCTTTGAGATCAGGCTAAATACAAGGTGGAGGGGGTCAAATTCCAACTTTTGGGGTCATTAGTTATTGTGCTTTCGTTGAATTAGAAATATGAATCGGAGAGACAAAATTAATTTATAGATAAATATTGTTTTCAAGCTGTGATTAAGGTCAAGACTAGACAAGGCTTCAGTTCTCAAGAGCCATTTTGCGACGACTGCCTTACAGAAATGTAGGTTCGGTATATTGAATTCTAAAGCTGGAAAACTTTGAAGAAACAACATTTACCGAACAGTGAAGTCGAAAATGTCTGCATTTTTCGAATCGATTGGCAAAAAAAATGTTTGCACACCATCCATTTATAAACTTTTTAATAATGTTAAAAATAATAAAAAGGCTTAAAAAAAAATATTGTAAATAAAAAATTGAAAAAGATGTTTAATTTTGTTCCCCTTCTCTGCCATTCCGCGAACTTTTTGACCCCGCTCGTATCTCCAGGAACAAAACATCAGTTTTCTTAATGATCGGAAGTATGGCTTTCGCAAGTATAAGTTCATCAGTTGATAAATCCCTGATTTTTTTGATTAGAAGCTTCCTTTTGAAATGGTCAATAAGAGGTATTGGGACTACCTACACTTCCGGTCAATAAAATAGGTTCACATTGTAAACTGCAAAAAATAGCTTTTTCCTCCTAAAAAAAGCTTTACAAAAACTTTAATGTGAAAGAAGTTTCAAATAATATTTTTTCTCCTAATAAAAAATTTGAAAGAGGAAGATGGAAAACTTTTGAAAAGGTAAATACACATATCGTTTTTTGCAATGTTTCTAGGAAGGTTTGTTATAAATTTGGGTTCAAAAATATATAGATCAATGGACGGGTATTTGGTGGAGCAAAGTAGACTTTATCAAAACATGTTTTACGGGAAAAGGCACATTCTTTCTTAGTTCCGAAGAAAAAATATAAATCAAGTTGTTCATCAAACAAAATTTATGAACGAAATGGGAAAATTAAAAAAATATAAAGATTGCATAACCTAGAAATTTTTTTTTTTTTTTAATTTTAAACTTCCTGAACACAAAACTTTCCAAATAAAAACCAATGCAAATAAGTTCGATTGATGACTCATAAAAAAATGAGCCTGCCAAGTATTACAATAAAGAAATAAATTTGAAATTAAAGTATCCTTCAGTTAATTTACTAAAAAAAAGTCAATACTCTTCAGGTTTCAGGTATTGTTGAAAAAAAAACTCTCAAAAAGGTCAATCTCGGAATATAAACTAACTAATATTTTTTTTTTTGTCTCTTCAACTTTAACAATTCTGCTTTTCCTGACTGCACTTAAACTAGAAATAATATCTACTCTTCATTCTTTATTTTTCTTCTTATTTCTGGCTTCCGTCGAGTTAAATTCATCCTCCCTTTTTTATTTGACTAACAAGTTCAAGATGTGTTCTTCAAGTTCATTTATATAATTTTTTTTTCTTAGAAAAAAACAGAAAAAAATATATAGGTATAATGGAGTAAACGAGAAAAAAAAGACCATTGCTATTATATACGAGTATAATAATGCACAGTTAACGGTGGTTGAGTTTTATTCAACTCTCTTATGTCCTTAAAATGATGATGATGATGAAGATGACGTTGAAAAGTTAGAAAGAGGAAAAAAAAATAGAACTTGACGAGGGAGTATAATGGTATTGTCAAGTAAAGGACACAGACTTGATGGAGGCAATATCCTTCAACAACGTCAACCATCAGTGATTCTCCGAAACGTATGTCTTGAGGGTAAGCGCAACGGAACACAAAAGACTACTCAATATGAAAAAAAGAAATTACGTTGAGGATAGTGCCACAACTGTGTGTCATTCAAGAAAAATTTCTTTGAAACACACAGCTCTGGAGACAGCGAGCATCGAGACCGACTTTCTTTCCGGACAACATGGTTCGTTTGCGTTTATCTAATGACAATATTGTCTATGAAAAATGTTAAAAATGAAAACGTTAGTGAAACGAGATGCAATAACTGAAAAAAACCATAAATCAGTCGTGAAAAATTAGAAAGTTAGTCATGAATGCTTATGAAAAATTTGCTGAGTGCATCATCATCTATTGCAAAAATAGTAAAAATATTATTAAATCATAGAAATGTAACACATGTTTAGAAAAAAATGTATTTGCCTTTTGGTGCCAATGTGACGATGAGCAAACTGTCACTCAGATCAATGAATTGGTCTATTGAAAAACCTAAGATCCCTTTCTGATCTTGTTGGAATTTAAAAAATTAAAAGGATCAATGAAGACCATCTTGAAAAAAATGTTGGCAAAATTGTTTTGCATCGGCTGGAGACTTAGTTTCGAAATATATTTATTTACCATAGTTCTAAAATATGTTTAGGAGAATTAATAAAGATTTTTTGAGGCTAACCAGTTTTCCAATATTTTAAGGCCACATAATTTGAAATAAAATTTGATTAAGCATAAAGTTGGTGAAATAGCTAAAACACCAGTCTGGGTTGGGGTCAAAATCCCGAAAACCACAAATCCCGAAAATTCAAAATCCTGAGAACCAGAATACCGAATATCCAGAAATCCCGAAAATCCAAAATCCCGAAAATCTAAAATCCCGAAAACCCAAAATTTAGAAAACCCAGAATCCCGAATGTTTTTTTTTTTTGGATTTTTGGGGATTCTTGATTTTTTTGGTTTTAAAACTTTCGGGATTGTGACCGTCCAGTCTATGAACTTGGTGCGGTATCGCACAGTCAGCATTAGTGCAAGTATAAAAAAGACATACAAAAACCTTCCTGTAATATTACTTTTTTTTAATGGATCTATAGGGATTTTTAAGGATATCAGTGCGGGCATATCTACCAACTACTTAATCAATAAAAAAGCTGTTATATATTGCGTGTATTGTTATACATAAATAATTTCACTTTAAAAGATTTCCTAGAGTATACATCAATGCATTGAAGTTGGAAAATAATAATATCCTTGCTAAACAATTTTTAATACAGCATGTCGATATATTTATCTTCTCACATTATTCTTCGAGATTTCATAAACGACATTTTTAATGAAATAATCCATTTGTAAAATTAATTTTAACTAAAATGTCTTCATTATTTTTTTTTTTTCTTTTTTTAAGATAGTGTCTTATGACTCCATTAATTTTTTCGACTTCTTGTTTTATTTATGCCTCGAAGATTATGATATGACTTTACCGGAGGAGACGAACAGGAGATATTATTTTTTTTTTTAATTTTTTTTGAAAGAAAACTAATTACTATGCTAAGAAGGGACATCATTTTATAATTATAAATATTTAGCAAGAAGAATGAAATGAAACGATTTTTTTTATAATAAAGTGATTTTGTTTTTTTTTTTTTGTTCTTTTTGTTCGTTGAGAAGAAACATTAATTTTTTCATTAATTATAATAAGACAAGATGACGCACCCTGATGAAAGAAAAGTCATTTCACCGGTCATCTATAATCTGGAAGAGATTTTATCTTTTTTTTGTCAACAAGAAAAAAAAACATAACCTCATTTTTCAACTCCTTTTACTTTGATCCTTTGAATTTTAAATTTGTTGTTATAGTTTTTTTTTTTTTCATATTGATTAATTTGTAACATTCATCTATCATACAAAATAAACTGTCAATTTTCATACTTAGGCAAAATAAATGAAAAAAGAACGAATATGAATTAAATAGTTCCTTGAAGTTAATCAAAAGCATCCTGTAACGTAGTTGATTTGAAAATTCAAATCTTATCAACAACAGTCAGGATCGTCCTATTATTCTTTAAAATACAAAACACATACAGATTCAAAACCAAGAAATTGCGCTTACTTCAAGGACGAATCATACATTTTCAATTCAATTGATTGAGTTTTTTCCCCCTCACTCCCCGCTTTTTCCTCTATTATATGTCACAACATACATAATATATACGAGTATAAATAAACTCTTATATGACATCCTTTGAATATATATATTTTTTTTTTCTTCTTTAAATTGAAAATTGAAAAACCACATATGAGAAACGAAGAAAAGAACAAATTCCTTAGATTGCATTTGGAAAATTGGATTTTTTCTTCTTCATTTTTTATTGAATTGTGGTTATGGATGAAGAAATGAAAAAAAAAAAACACAAATAAAAATTCTATGAATTCAATGAATTCTTATGAAATCATTAGGGATTGAGAAGAAGAAAACAAAGCTCATATTGGAAGGTTTTGTGAAGGGAAATTGAAAAAAATATGTATCTTCAAAAGGTTATGTTGAAATATTATGCTACTAAAATTGAGTACTTATTCAATTTTATGCATATGATTTTGTTTTCAAAAGAATATTATTAAAATTTCAAGTATACCTGGAGAATAATATAAAAGGAAGTCCTAGAGTAAAACTGCTTTTATTAAGAAATTATCCTTAAAGAGGTTGTCGAATTGTATATAATTTCTGAAACTTAAAAAAAACCGCATCCTTAGAATAGGAATTGTAAAGGTAGGTCACAAGGGTTTTAATGCCTGTAAAAACAATTTTCCAATTTTTAATTTTTTAATTTTTTTTTTTTTTTTGGAAGCAAGTGTTTTTTCACTGTTCACAGGCATCGGAGTCCCTGTGATCCATTTTTTGCAACAGAATAATCGCGTGACCGAAATCGCATGTGTGTGTCTCTGTATGTCACACATGAACAATAATTTCACAATCTAACAGAGTTCAACATAAAAGATTCTTGTTTAGTTATTTATTTATCAATTTTCAAAGTTTCAATTTAAACGGGTCACTGTGGTGTATGCGTAATATTTAAGCACTGCATTTTTATTAAATTTTATTTAAACACTTTGGAAGATTTCTGATAACTATAAGGCCATGAAACTTAATAGGATGATAGCATTGATAGTTCTGTACAAACACAAAGTAGAAAAAGAGTCCATTTCCGTGTACAATTCGGCTTAAATTGTTCTAAAAATTTTAGTCGGACTAAATTTTTGGGCTTTAAGGCTTACAAAACAGTTTTCTAACCTCAAAATATCATATTCTAGAGACATAAATGGCAAGTCCAGTAATTGTTCCTGTATCCTAAGAAATATGATAAATTAAAAAAAAAAATATAGTTTTTGTCAGTTGTTTCTGTTTTTACCGGACAGGCAAAAAAAGACTCTTCAAATCAATCACCAACAATATATTTGGCAAGTTCTCCTATGAAATAAATTTTCTCAATCAAGCTTAAGAGACGGATTAGAGGATTTCAAATATTTGTTTTTAGGTTGATTAATCAAAATATCCAAGCAGGTCTTACATTTTAATAACTCAAAAAAGAGCCTTGTTACAAGAGTAACTCCTAAGTAATTTATGAAATCTTTGAACTCCTTTTCCAAACTAATAAAAGGACAGAACATTCTTGAAAGATAAAATGCTCGGTTTTGGATTCTGCCATAATGTCTTTTGTTGTTGTTTTCAAATGCATTAAACAATAAAAAAAAGTCAGAGAATGTCCTTTTTTAAAAAAAAAAAAAAAAAACATTCAAATGTATTGAACTATAAACAAATTTGTTTCAATTGAAACTTGTGATGACCTGTCTCATGATGGGCTACCCATGATGAGTTTTCATACTTTTACTATCAAAGTATAACTAAAGGGGTGTTATGGCGTCTACACTTATATAACTGTTTAGATTTGTACGAGTATCTCGTGCTTTCTTTCTCCCAATATTTGTACAATCATATTATTTTATCATGATCTCAAGCCTAAATACAAACGCAAAAATGTAATACTTTTTAAATGTCTTCAATATTGAAACATTCTGTTAGGCTTATTTTAATCGAAGATGACTAAAAACTTTGTCTATCTCTGTAGATACACATAGTACCTATTTTTCTAACTTATGTTATATAGCTTTATACCTATTCAATCTATGTATACATATAACTTTACATAATAAGATGAGTTGTTTAGATATACACGAAAACAAAAATCTCTTAAAGAGTTTGTTTATCCACCAATGCATAACGGTTCCATTTTGTTCCCTGATAGAATTCTCTTATACCAAGTAGATTTCTAAAATTCCTAAGAGTGGGATATTATATTTTTTTTTTTTTTTTTTTAGCGATTGAGTCAACATCAACACAACAAACTAAAAGCTTTCTTGAATAGTCTTTTTTTGGTTACAAAACACATACATACATACACACACAAGAGTATAGATATTAGGTATACCTAGAAACTTCAAGAAACAAGAGAGCTCGTTTAAAGTGTTTATTTCTTCTTCCTTCATACTTCTACTTTCTCTTATCCTATAATATAGGTGGGTTAGAATAGAAAGTGGAGGTGAAATGGTATGACGGTAAAGTAGTGCACGGATGTCCTGAAAATGAGCAATAAAATACAAGATATAGGTACGAACATAAAATACCCTATTATGCAACCACAATGGCATAGTCCAATAAAATAAAGACAAAATCGGAGAGAGGGGTTAGTTTGATATCGTATAACAGAATTAGTCATCAACTATATATTCTAACAAAGTTGTTAAGAACATTTTTTTTAACCCTCTTAACCAGGTTATTTGTTGGTCTTTTGTATTTTTAAAAATAGTTTAGGCATATTTTTGGCAAAAAGTCAGAAAAATATTGCAAGAAAATTTGCTAAAGCAATTTATAGAAAGGTATTTCTTTCGTATTTGTGTCGTGTGTTTCTTTTAGTATTTTTTTATGGTGTCAATATAAATTTTATTTTTTTGGATTTAACTTTTTTGTTATGGCGACAAAATGTCTGCTAGAGGTGGTGGTTGGTATTAGTTTATTATGTTTAATCGTATATGTGTGTGTATAATAGAAGTCGAAGGGAGGTTATGAATTTAGATCAAGGAGCTAATTGGATTACTTCATTCAAGTTAATGATAATTAAGAAAAAGTGCAGAAAGGAAAAGCCAATGGAATTTTACCGTGATGCGATAGCATTTAATTGAGGGTATACATAGATTTTGTGAAAATAAAAAGATAAAAGAACAAAAATTATCTTTTGAGTTTATAGCTTCGTTTTATTTTTGCTTTTATTTGCGATTTATTTTGATTTATTTTTATCTCTTTTTCACTTAATAACTTAAATTTTATAAAAAAAAACTTAATTAAAAAAATAAATACAAATATTCTAACCATAAAACTACCTTGTGCTAGAAGTTTGACCCAGTTATTTTTACTTGCCATAGGTATGGTCGTTTATAGGTTTTTAATCAAAATTTTGTATTCTTTAAGAAATATCAAGCTAGATTACAATCAAAATTGAGATTACAATGCAAGAGAATTAATTAATGTCGGTCTTAAAGGCTCTGTCTTCAAGACCTTCAAAAAAGGCATTTTTATATTTTTCAAAAATATTCCAACTTTTTTTGGAAAATATTCCAACTTTTTTTCAAAACGGGTCGATTTTTGACGATTTAACTTGGCTTTCACTTCCCTTAAAGTTATTATTTAATAAAAAAAATATGCATGCACAAAATTGCTCTAACGCAAATAGTTAAATTGTAAGTTAACATACATTTGCACTGCTATTTAAACCCAAAATAACAATCTTATAATAGTTTTTTTATGGAACCATTTAAAAATGACAGGCGAACGGATAATATAACAGTTGTTGAGAATATGAAGTAAAATAATAAAAAATAGAAAACTGTTGAAATAATATTTTATGTCAACTGGCGTTCATTTTTCTTTCCATTTCCTTTTTATTTCTCTCAAAAAAAAAAAAAAAAATAAAATGTTTCCGAAAGCAGTGAGGAAGCGAAAGTGCACTTAATGGCGTATAATGTTCATTTTTGTTATTCAAGCAATGAAAAGATGAAAAATACAAAATTATTTTTTATTTATTTTTATATACATATTTATTTTAAATAAAAGATTGTAATTTAAAGGATTCTGAACTTGAACGTATAACTATAACAATTTAAGGACATCTACGGAGAAAATTGAATGTTATGTAATCAGACAGGGACTTTAATTAACGAAAAATGATAAAAGAAGAAATTTGGTTAACAAGATCTTGGTTAATTTGCTCTCTCTCATTTCTTTGCTTGTTGATGATATAAAAATTCGATTAAGGACCTTTAACACATTTAAATTATGTTTGTTTACAAAAATATCTAAAATATATATTTTTTGTTTGTATTTTAGCTGGAGTCCTTATCAACATCGAGTGTAAAGCATGGGCAAAGAATATCTATCACGATCGTTCAGAAAGGAGAGGATCCGTCCATTTCGAATTAATGGTTGATTAAGAAATGGCAGTCTAATAAATAAAATTATTTAAAACAAAAACAATACCACAGTTTTTAAATAAAACAGAATAAATAAAAAAAAATATAAAAAAAAAAAAATAAAACCACACACAACACACAGACACATTACCAAATACATAATTTTAAAATTAAAACAAAAATAAAACCCCATTTATTTCAAAAAAATAAAAAATCACAATAAAATAAAAACAATTTTAATTTTAAAGTTAAATTAAAAAAAAAAAAACAATATTTGAATATAAAAACAAGAACATTGAAAAAAATATAAAAGTACTATACTGCAGCATACGGAGAAAATGATAGGTAAAAATAAAATCACTAATATTAGCCCGAAATAAACAACAACAAAAATGAGAAATAATAGAACAAAAAATGAAATATTTATATAAAATTATATAAAAAAAAATAATAAAATCGAAAATCAGCGCAGCGAAGAAAACAAAAAATTACAATTTTAAATTAAAGACAAAAAAATCTAAAAAAAAAAAACTTACCACTGTACTAAATGAAAAATTTAACAAAACATAAAGAATACAAGGACAGAAAATAAAATGAAAAGCTAGAAACAGCATCATTTATATAAATACAGCAAAGCATAGTGATTCTGCAATTTTTTGTTTGTTTCTTTAAAATTATATTTATTAATAAATTTAATTTTAAATTGAATATTTTCTTACCTAACTAGTTTGATCCATTTTATTAGAGACATACACACACAAACATGAACGAGCGGATTAAAATTTAAAATTAAAAAAAAATACAAACCAAAAAAATTATAGTGAAATTGTACTCACCTTTCTCAAAAACAAAACAAAAATAATTAAAAAAAAAAAAAATATACCTAAGTAAGAAAAAAAAATATATATAAATATAATACAAAAATGTTATTTTATTTTTTTGTTAATTTGATCCTCTTCCCAAATATTCCCCATTTATTCCTTTAATGTCCTTTCCCTAATCTTGAAATGAAACCAAAGAAAAAAAATATATAAATTAACTGTTCCAGCACACCGCTTCCACCATAAAAATGCAAACAAAAAACTACCACCACCAAAAAATATATAGGTATAAATAATAAAATAATTATAATATATTTAAACAAAAAAAAAATAACTATGAACCTACCCCTCCCTCGCCTCCTTTTTTCCATCCACTTAGTATTTAAAAAAAAAAAACAAGATAAATAAATTACACTTTAATTTTAAGCAGTTAGCTTTTAAGTGAAAAAAAATAATATTTAAAAAAAACTTGTAAAATTAAGTTTAAGTAAATATATAAATAAAAAATTAGAAAAAATAAAACAAATTGAAAAAAAAACAGAAAAAACAGACATATACATAAAATTCATATAAATTATAGTAAACAGATAAAAACCATTAAACAAATTACACCGAATAAGTGTTTTGAATGAAAAAAAAATGAATAAATAATTATTTTTAATTTTCCATATATAAAAAAAAAATGATTAAAAAAAACAACAACAAGATACTGCTTTGATTTAGATTATAATAAAATTATAAAACAAAAAAAAAAAAAAACAATTTTACCAAAGACAAAAAAAGTAAATAAACTAAACTGCTTTTATGATTTTTTTTTATTTTTCTTAATTTTAATTTTAAATCCCATTTTATTTTTGTATTATAAATGAGAAAAATATTTCCATAAGGCCCGCTAAAACCGCAAACTGTTCTTTAATTTTAATTCTCTTATTTTCTTTCAACCAAAAAGAAATAAGAGACATTACATCATTTAAAAAAAAACGCAGCATGTTCTATAGGAAAATTAAAGAAAAAATTCTTCGTACATTACAAAACAAAAAAAAAAAAACAAAAATATAGTACTAAATATAGTTATTAAATTTAAATAAAAAAAAAATAAAATCTGTAGAGCAGGTTATTTATTAAATAATTATAAATGAAAAAAAAAAAAAACAATTTTAATCAACTTTTAGATAAAACAATGAAAAATAAAAAAAATACTATTTAAGAGGCAGATTTTAAGAAAATAATTCATTTTCTCATTCGTTGTTAAATATTTTTATGTTGTTTGTTTATTTTTTTCTTTCTAATATTTTTAATAATAAATTATTTTTATCTCATTTAATTGTTGAAACAAAAAAATTAAATATATTCAAATATAATTTACAAAAAATAATATAAATCGCGTACTTAAAAAAAAATTTTAAAACAAAAAAAAATCACTCGAATATGTTTCCCCCTTAACAAAAAAAAAAAAAGAATACATTGTTTATAAATTTAACAACAACAACAAAAAAACATAAACTACATAAGTGGCTAAGTTAAATACTTTATAAAACAAATTTCTTATACAAGAAAAAAAATTGTAGCTTTTTTGTTTAGGTTTTAAAAATAAATAAAAAAAAACTAAAAAAAAAATTTAAATAAATTTAATTTATGTTAACATTTTTTGTTAGCTTTTAGTGTTCATAGATTTAACAATAAGAAACCAACAAATTTAAATTTAAAAATAAAAAATTTACCATAAAAACAACAAAAAAACAAAAAAATAAACGAGTTGGGATAATTTTATAGTTTTTTAGGCGCAAATATTCCTACTTTGCTTTTCTGATGGTGTGAATGGCAAACGTTTTAAGATCAAAATGGGGGTTGTTTTGTTCTGGGTGCGGATGGAGGGGAGGGAATTATCTTAATGTGTTAAAACTCGTTTTAAGTATTCACATCTGGGATGAATTATATTCTGTCGCAGTTTTTTGGGGAAAAATAGGTGTCTCCAGATATAATATTCAACTTTTTCCCCTGCAGTTCCCAAAAATATCTTCGATATTGTTTCATCGAATAAAAATGGGTTCATAGATCGATTTCAATAAATTTTTCAAGAATTACTTTGAAAACAGCTTTTTTTGTGAACACGAAGCTTTCTACTGTTTCGAAGGTGTTTAACACATGTAAAACAAATCATAAATTCCTTCAAAAAATATCCAATCAAATCTTAACCTTCTAAGATCACAACTCTTGTTTCTAGCTCAAATTGAAAAGGCTAAGATTTTCTGTCAAAAGATTTTGAAATCACAACACTTCAAAACCAATGAAATCCATTTGTTCCATTTGTGTCAAATTTCCGATGCTTACAAAGTGGAAACATATCTTGGTGCTTAAGTCTATAGACTATATAAGTTAAAATGCATTCAAAGATCAACTTTACTCAACTTTAGAAGAGTCAGTGTATATTTAGACAATATTTCAACAGCACTTCGAAACGGACTGTGTTTAAAACAGTTTAAGGGGAAAGTTGTTTGAATTTGAAGAAACTTAAGAGTACATTTCTGCTGCTTTCCTAGCCGGAAAAACTTAACAACTAAAAATATCAAATAGCTAGTACCCAATTATTCGAAAATAAAAATCTTAACCTATAAACTTCTAACATCTTATAAAGAGATCACAACTCTTGTTTCTAGCTCAAAATGAAAAGGCTAAAGATTTCCATCAAAAGAATATCAACTTATAACTCTTGAATACAATCGGAATTTTATTTACCGAGTTCTAATGTTTAACACTGAAAACCTTTTGTATTGAAAAAAGTAAAAATTCACAACTCATGTTTCTAGCTCAGAAAAATGCAAAAGGGATGAAAATAAACTGAAAAAGGACTTGTTAAAAGAGTTAAACTTAAATCATGCCATAGGACTCTTTGGTAATTGGGTTAATTTTTTTTAGAATGCATTTAAAATGACAGAAAACGACAGAACTTTTGTTATAGGCCCAAGTGGGAAGGCTTAAAAACTGTTGTAAGATAGGGTAAGAGTGGTGTTGTTCGAATCTCAAGAAGAAGTCACATTCCACAGCTTTCGAACAAAAAGTCGAACAAGTCTTAATCTTAACATCTTATAAAAAGACCACAACTCATGTTTCTAGCTCAAAAAGACAATAAGAAAAGGCTAAGATTTTCGACATCTCAAAAAACAATTTCTTTCAACGTAATAGTTCTTCCGTGTTGTACTGAAAACCTTTTGTATTCATAAACAAACAAACTTAAAAAAAAATTGCATCTCAATCGGCAAATCACAATTCTTGTTTCTAGCACAAATACAAAAGGTAAACAATATATACGCGAGACAAGATTTTGGAGAATGATTTTGACCCTAATGCAAGAACTCATGTAATCATTTCAAAAAGTTTTTGATTCTCTATAATCTATAAAGAAAGGTTTTTTGTGTATCTACACACTGCTGCTATATTAAAGCCGTATAAATTTTGTGACTTAAAAGTTCAAATACCAAATAACGAAGGCAACAAAAACTAAAAATAAGTACTCAAAAACTTCTAACATCTTATTGTGCAGAGATCATAACTCTTGTTTCTAGCTCAAATGAAAAGGCTTGATTTTCTGTCACAAATAAATAACCAACTCACGAGTTTATGAGGAACATTTATTGTTTTTGTACTAATAACCTAGATGTATTTAATTGCCAAATTTCTCATGAACTTGTAGTAATTTGCTTGGTTTTGAGGTTAAAAACTTTTCTTTAACCGTTTTGACTCTCTACAGACTAAAACGCATTGTTTAACCTTGCTGCTAATAAAGCCGGATATTATTTTTGATTTAAAAGTTTAAAAACCTATAGTAACGATTAATTCGAAGGCACAAATAACTTAATAAGTACCGAAAAACTTCTAACACTTTGTGACAGAATTCACAACTCATGTTTCTAGCTCAATATGAAAAGGCTTAGGCTTACTGTCACAAAAAAATTGCGGTTTTTTAGACTTTATATCAAGGCAATAGCAAAAAATGCAACAGTGCGTATAAAAAAAACGCTAAACCTCTTATAGAGATCAAAACTATACATATTTTCCAACTGAAAATAAAAAGGTTCAAGTTTTCTGTTAAGAAGAAAGAATCAAAACTCTTGAAAAAGCATTGGATTTTCGTTCAAAGTAAACCGTTTTTACGTTTAACATTGAAAACTTTTTGTACTGAAAACTAACATCTTAAACCACAACTCTTGTTTCTAGCTCAGGTACAAAAAGGATTTCTTACTTTAAACTTAACGAAACAAATACTTGAAAAAAGTCTTGATCCCTTCAATTGAATCCCTAGGAATTTAAAGTTATCTAAAATTTGAGGAATTTTTGAGAACAAAAAATTATTAAACTTTTCTGTCATATTAAAATCAGAATTCTAGCGAAAGCATCCATTTTTAATCAACCGAAATAGTTCGTCTCTGCATTGAAGGTCTTGAAAAAAAAAAACATCTCGGACAACCAATTACAACTCATGTTTCTAGCTCAAATTCAGAGAAGAATTAGATATAAGGATCCTTAAAAAAATCGATTGATTTCTATTGAATGCAAAGGGAAATTTCAATCAGAAAAAGGGGAATGAAAATAAAATGTGAAAAATAAAAGTATAAAGCTATTCGAGGACTACAATTATTACTCTTCTCTAAAATCTCGCAATTTTAAGCCTATTAATAACATCCTTAACGAATAAAAACTCACAACTCATGCTAGCTCAAATGGAAAAGGCTTAAAATTGTCGTCATCGAATAGCTTAATGTTTTTAAAGAAACAAGTATTTTGTTTCAATCTGAAACAACTTCTCCATTATTTCTCCAAGACAGGACAACACTATATTCATAACCAGAGAGTATTCCCTTCATTATATTATTTTAACAAAATATTTTTAAAAAAATGTACAACACATCCTAAAAAATCCATCCCTCAAATGACCTTGACCCCATTTTGCAGCGACATAGTCTGCTGAAAAAATGATTTTTTTCTTTCATCCTTGCGCAGTGGCCACACATATAAAGGATTCACTCTTCGTCCTAAATAATTAAGGATACACACAATCATCAGTATCACATACTGCAACTTTGTTCTTGTCTCTTTTTAAAGCGCTTTTGTATAAATAGTTTTTGTTGGGGGAGTTTATAAAAAAAAATTTGTATATGATGTGTGTAGTAAATTTGTTTGATATTTTGCAAAATAATTTTGTGTATTAATTGAATTAACAAAAAAAAATAATAATATTAAACAATCAAGTATTACTGAAATTAAAAAAGAAAAAGTATTGCAAATGTATTATTGTTAAATTGTTTAATAAAAAAAAATATTTTTAAAAATATATAAAATAAAATCAAATAAACTTAACAACGCGATCGCTATGCTGATAAATGTATGTAATTATATTAAACAAAAAAAAAAAAACAAAAATAAAATGAAAAACAATGATAAATAAACTACAAGTTTTTTGCATTAAATAAATTTAAAAATTATAATAATAAAGAATAAAAATTAATTTAAATTTATAAATACAAAAAAAAATTGAGAATGGAAAAAAAAATTACTTAAATAATTTATAATAGTACCTAGAAAGACATGCCTAATTAGTGTTGTTAAGTAGGTACTCTGGCAAATTTATTATTAAAATATTAAGTAATATTTTTTAGTTTTTGTTAAATATAAATGGCGATGGAAGAAATAAATAAATTAAAAAAAAACTTAAGTAAAACCCTTTTTAAATAAATTACCATTTTTTTTATTTTTTTTTTTTCATCAACAAAAAAAACTTTAAATTTAATATTAAAAGCAAAAAACACACATTTATATATATAAATATAAACAATTCATCGAAACGGATATAGATGCAACGTTCGATTGTTTTGAATGGCTTAATAAACTTAACAAATAATAAGAATGGCGGATATAGATTTTTCATTTTTAAATATAACTTCTTTTAATTTAAGAATAAAAACAAAAAAAAACACAAAATTTAAATAAATAAAAAAAAATGAATAACAAAAAAATGTGTATATTCCATTCACTGCCCAGAATTAAGAAAAAAAAACAAAAATAATAAATAAAAATGAAAGTTTAAATAAATACAAAAGACAAACAAGGCAAAACAAAAAAAAAACAGCTACTTTCGCCAGTTTCTTAAAGTAAAAAAAAAAAAAACAAAATAAAACTTATAATATATTGCAAACATTGAACAACAACAACAACAACCTACATAATATGCGTTCTCGATAAACAAAATAAAACTTTTCTATTTTGAGACAAACCAGAATAATCAAATACAAATAATTTATTCTTACATTTTTATTCTCCTCACTTAGTTTTATATATTAAAAAAAAAAATAAAATAAAAATAAAGAAAATTAATTAAAAAACGGGCAAACAATTTTCTTGAATTGTTAAATTCATTTAAATAAAAAAAAAAACAACTATGTAAAAAAATCAAATAAATACTGCATCCTAATGAAACGAAAAAAATGTTCTCTTATTTATTTTTTTAATACAAGAACAGAGTCAATCTGTTTCCTTATATAAATATTATTAAAATAAATCTTCAATAAAAATAAATATTTAAACTTTTTTAAGTTAATTTCAATTCGTAAATAAAGAAAACATGATTTTTTTCCTTTCTTATATCAAAAACTAACAAAAAAAAAAAACTTATATAAATAAATAAAAAATATATGTATTCATATGTATATGTACATGTTAAGTTTAAAGAAAAAACAAAAAAATAAAACAAAGTACAGAGGCGAAATAAAATTAGTAGTTTTTAAAAAAAATTCTATCAAATATTAATTATTATATAAGCGAAGAGCAAATATAGTAAAACAAAAAAATATAAATATATTTAAGCCAAAAACAAAATCAACCGCTGTAGTCAAATAATATTTTTCAATTTTTGTTAATAATTTGTTTAATTAATTTTCTTTTTCTACATGAAAAAAAAAATAATAAAAAAAGAAAAATATGTAGGTAAATCGAAAACCACTGCAGCTTTTTTGCATTTTAATTACAACAAAAAAAATTTCTACTTCTTCATCTTAATTTAATTTTGTTTTTTAAAGCTATGTAATAAAACAAAATAAAATCCACCAAAATAAAATTAAAAAAAAAACATATAAACAGATATTCCAAAAGAACAAGAACAGAGCTCAATATTTTCATTGAAAGAAATATAGTCAACAAACAAAAATATAAATAAAACCAGAAATATATTAAAAAAAGCTTGGAAAAGTGCTTAAAAATTGTAAGTAAAAAATAATAAAATAAAGCAGTATAACGCCCACAATCCTTTGCTAAGAGTATAAAAAATAAACGAAAAAAATTACTATGATTGACAAGAAAACAACAAAACTTTAAAATGAGAATAACCAAGAAGAACAAACAAGAAAAAAAAATGAAAGAAGAAAAAATGAGAATAATTTCTTTATTTTTCCTATGCCACCATCAATAAATTCAATTCTATGTTAGAGATTGTTTAATATAAAAACAAAACAACAAAAAAAATAATAAAATGAGGAAAATTTATTGAGAAATAAAATTTATCAAAAATTTAACAAAAAAAAACAACAATATTTGGTGTTTTATTGCCCGTTGATTGTTTTTATGTCAAATGGGTATTGATAAGTTTTTTTAAGGCAACCAAATTTGATGAAAAAAATGATACCCTTTGTTTGGTGACTTCTTCTTTCTTATTCGGAGCTATTATGATCTCAATTTAGAAAAGGTTTTAGATAAATTGGTAAATGAGACACATAAGTCTCTGATTTATGATAAAAAAAATACTGAAAAGATTGCCAAGCCTTTTAATTGATTCTATGGTCAGTTACGTAAGATCTAAGAAAAATATGTTTTTAAGATTAAATAGTTTTTGTCATTTGTTAGCGTTTGACTGTAATACTATTTACTAATAAGGTCAACAATTGAACTTTTTTTTGTCACAAGAATCAAAATAGGGTAATCTACCCAGATACCGACACCTCGAACAGTTTTTCCGCTTTCTTAAGGTTTTGTTAGGATGTAGCGTACGAAAACTATTTTTAACGCGTTCAAGCATGTATATTCCATCAGAAAACACTTTACTTCATAGTTGGTAGTGATTGGTTTTGTTGTAATAAAAGGGGCAAGTTTGGAACCTCTGTGAAGTGCATGAAACTTGAGAAATTCTTAAGAAAGACGTAAGTACAAATCATTGTTTAAACAATATATCTGTATATGGTACAAAAATTAAAATTGAATATTTTGTTAAGGAATTGCTTTGTAGATCTATTTCAATTTAAGTTATTGCAAAAATAATAACATAATTTAATTTTACGTGGGGTGTTCATAACTAGAATATAATGTTCAACGAAATTCAGTGACCGACACTGGTGTCCATAACTGGCGCAATTAGACACGTTTGATGATATTAGTTATGGACACCGTTCTTTTTCTGCAGAATAGCAGTATAAAAGATCTCGCCGAATAGGCCCAATTATTTTCAAACCACTTTTTGTTTGCTCCTAAGGCCTAGTTTACAGTTCACCGTGTAAAATAAAACAAAAGATTCAAAGCATCGCGTAGCGCTTTTAAATAAGTTTATAAAGTGGGTTTCCTTTCGACTGTGTAAAATTTCTTTAAAAAAGTGTGAAGGAATCTGAAAACGATTCATTCGATTTATGCAAGGTGTGTGTATTGTTTGACAATCATTTTCATGCACACGCTAAAAACTTAGCCCTTGTTTGCCTATTTTTATTTCACTTAAGTTCACACATACTAGCTTTTAATTTACAAAGAAAACTTCCACCTTCAAGTTTGAGGTCAAATCTTCTTTGTGTTCCTAAATCTTTCTTTTTAATTTTAAGCCATGTAACGTTTTGTCTGGGTCCTTATTCTGGTTCTGTGAAAAAATGAAATGATAAAATTTTCACCATCGGAGTTTTCATTCGACTTTTCATGATCGTAAAAATATAATTTTTGACGTATTCTATGGCAACTTTTAATTTTCTTGTTAAAAAAAGGGTTGAATTTCCTTTTTTCATCAAAATTTGTGTCTTGATATATGTATGTAGGTACGCAGTTCAACGGTTGTTTGTATTGCTCGACTGCTAATCTTTTTATGTGGGCTCGAGCTCCTTTTTTTTTTGTTATCATGGCAGGTACGTATTGTTCATTTCACAGAAAAAATATCGATGAGAAAATTATTTTCATGTGATAGAATTTTGACTTTAATTTCCATGTTTCCACTGAATCAGAATCGATGAAAACTATTTTCATCAAACTTTTTACAGAACCAGAATAGCCCACCTAAAGTAGAACAGAGAACAGGGGTCGAATCACGGCACACGGTTGTTAACGTATGAACGCTATCTGTTCCTACCTTTTTCTTTTACCGTGATTCGACCCCAGGTATTGAAAATTAAGTTTTGTTATGCGTTGAACTGTAAGCTAGGTTTAAACAGTATTTTCAAAACCGTCTTGTTGTTAGGTTCTAATTCAAAAACGGACATCTTACACACCGGCGATAAAACCAAGAGTGTAAATGCAGCTTAGATATGGGTGTCCATTACTAAAAACATCGGGTGTCCACTACTGAAAAAATGGTGTCGGTAAGGGTTTACATTTTTAATTTTGATATTTTTAAGGAATTACTTAATTATTTATGCTTTCATTATACTTAAAAACCATTTCTTATAGTTAAATTAACCATTTAAATAATTAAAATTGAAGCAGTGTAGGGAAAGTTATGAATTTTCAAACACAAATTATCCCTTAAGGGTGTCGGTCACTGGGTACGTTACCCTATATAGTTTTCTGAAGGTTTTTGGAATGCTGAACCTGAATCCGAAGTCAGAAAAAATTGATTGACCTCCGTTTAAAAAAAAAAAAACTATTACCTTTATAAAAATTTTTTTTTTTTTGAATTTAATACCTAACGGTAATATTTCAAGAACGGAGGCTAATAGAATTTTTATGATTTCGGACTCGAGCTTAGCACCTCAAAAGCTTTGAAAAAAGTTTATTTTGGTTCTTGTGTCAAAAAAAAATTAAATTGACTAGTGCTGTTTTTGAGCAAAGGATTACCTCTACTTGAACTTCTAGTCCTAAATGCATTTATGATGTTCATATATGGGCGACCCAGCAGTTTGTACCACCCCCAAATTTTTTTTGCTCATTTGATAGAGCATTGGCTGAATATCATTACCCTGATTTTTCGCACTCGCGAAATTCACCTTTCGTCCGCCATCTTGGATTCTAGTTTTTGTTGAATATCTCGATTTCTATTTATCCTACATAAAAGTTTTATATACAGAAACGTAGGCAATTAAATTTCGCGTCATTTATGTAACTGTTTTTCGATATTCTGAATATTAAAAAAGTTATAGCCAAAAAAGTAAAACAAGACGAAAAAAATGACAATTTTAAAGTTTTGAGGGCAAAATTATGAAAAAACCTTCCGAGAGAAGATTATTCACCTTAAAATTCTCTACTGCTATTAAATTTTTTTTTGTACCGCTATAAATGGCGACCTTAGGACAACAAGGTTCTAACTGACATTTATTCCAAAATTGAGTTATATATTGCATTACACTTAAAAGGCTTCGCTCTTTCGATTGCCGCTATCCAAATTTGGCTATCTCTTTCCGTTTATGAAATCGCGACCTCAGAACAACAAGGTTCTAACCGACAATTTTGAAAATCAAATCTAGGTAAATTCGTGGAGCTCTTTCGATTCCCGCTATCTATTTTGCTCTATCTTTCTCCGTTTCGAAGATAACCAGGGCTACAGAGTTCTATCTGCATAATTTTCATTTGCTTCAATATGCTTCTAACTTCCACTTAGAACTTTGTTTCACAAAATATCCAGAGATACAGAGTTCTATCTGCCTCTTTTTCGATTTGAGTTCCGAGCAACAGGGTTCTAACTTCAAACAAAGTTGCAGTTAGAACTTTGTTACATGTTTAGACGCAAAAACTGAATGCTGAGCAATTAGACTTTGTTTATTATTTCGAAATAGAATTTATTATCAAAACATTGCTGTAATCCACTACTCTTAAACAAAAAGAAAAAAAATATTTAAATCTTTTTATTTCAACGCATCCCAATTCTTCAATATCGAATAACTAAGGTCACAAGAATAAAAATTGTACATAGAACCTTATTGTTCTAAATTTAATTGTCGCATCGTTGAGCAACGAAGTCCTTTATCCTATATGGTTTTTTATTAAAGTCAAATTTAAGGGTTAAAAATGTGTTTTTGTTTAATTTTTTAAGCTAAAATCTTGAAGATTTCCTATAAACTCATCGAATTGTAATCAAACTTTTGAAATTGAAATCAAACTTTTCATACACAGTGACGGTATAAAGGTGTTTCAATATTCAGATGCGTTTTTCTCAAAACACACTAAGTCTTAGGTGTAGGTACTTAGAACCTTGTTGTTCTAGGGTCGCGAAATAACGTCTAATTTTATGCGAGGGCTGCCAGAAATGTTGTATCTTAATCCATGCACTTTTTACCTTAACAAAAAAGAAACAAGGTTTTATCTGAAAAACTAAATTCCTTATCGTGACACATACCTAGTTCTATCTGGTAATTAGAACCTTCTTGTCCTACGTTTATTTACCTTATCGTTGAGCAACAAAGTTCTATCGATTTTTTTAATTATAAATTATTGATTAACTCTATTGATAGTTTTTATTGAATTAAAGCAACGAAATCCATGAAACATAATAATTTACAAATTGAAGAACATGTTTAGAATCAAGTTTTGGTAGAAAAGTTATAGACGATGAAATATTACATCTTCGTTTTCTCTAAAGTGATAAGAGTGCATATAGAACCTTCTTGTCCTAAGGTCGCGAAATACTAAAGTTATTAAACTTTTTTTGTTTAAAAATGGTCTTTTTTGTTTATGTTTTTTATCTTTAATAATTATTTCTTAATTTTTTTTTTTACCAAATCTTAAACTTTAAATGATTAGTGAGTATTTTATAGATTTATGTTACAAGAGAAAATTCTTTTCTCGGAAGGTTTTTTTCCTAATTTTGATAAAAAGTGCTCAAAACTTTAAAATTGTCTTTTTTTTCGTTTTTTTTGCTTGTAATTTTTTTAGTATTCAGAAAAAGTATTAGTATATCGAAAAAGTGTTTTTAACATAAATGACGCGAAATTTAATTGTCTACGTTTTTTTGTATCGACAACTTTTATGTAGGATAAATAGAAATCGAATCAACAAAAACTAAAATCCAAGATGGTGGCCGAAAGGTGAATTTTGCGAGTGCGAAAAATCAGTGTAATGATATTCAGCCAGTGCTCTATCGAATGAGCAAAAAAATTTTGAAGTTGATACAAACTGCTGGGTCAAATTATAAATGCACTGGACTATTAAGATATCTCGAGCAATAAAAAAATATGGGAAACATTTAAATTTTAAATAGTTTTTGAAAGCAGGCACCGTTACAAATTTATTTGTAATAAATTACCTCACGTAATAACATAACCTCGAAAACTAGCCAAAATGACGTCTTTCGGCATTTGATAACTGTAATATTTCAAAAAAGGAGGGCAATCAAACTTCTGACCTTCAGGAAAATAATTTAGTTCTTGTGGCAAAATCTTGTTAACCAGGTATAATTAGATTTTTCAAGGAATTTCATATATTGATTTCTAGTAGAAAAAGGAATTTTGAGAAAAAAAGCCGAAAAACGTTAGAGCCATTTTTTAAAGAAAATGCATTATAATTTTGCGGGTGGCAATGGTGCAGTGGATGTAGTGCTTGACTGCTAACCTAGACGTGGGTGAAGAGCCATTAGTCCACGGGCCAAAAGTCCATAATGACTCACTTGGGTGGGTTATAAGTCCACAAATCAATTATATTATGGACTTACAACCCACCCAAGGGTGTCAGAAATCCACAAAAAAGTGAGCCAGAACCATGGTTACCACAATGGTCATATATGACCAAAATTGGTCATTTTATATTCACTTGGTCATTTGGTCACTTTTTATTCCATTTGGTCATTTTTTCTGAAGAAATTAACAAAGTATCAGCCTGCGCTATTATTAGTTTCCAGTAAAAAGTTCTATCCGAAATATTTTTTGTTCGACTAGTTTCTTATGTTCTTACCAAAATTTTAGTGAGAAACGAGCTGTTTACTACCTAGCATATAACCGGAAAAGAAAGTTCGAAATACGGGGAGTTTTCCGAACGTGAACAACTTTTCGACCACAACTCAGAATAAGGGAAAAGTGGCATTTAATTTTTTCGGGTATAATCTTGTTCACGTGAAAGCTCTACTTTCAATTTTCATGTCCACAAAAAATTAAAGGATGCCATGTTGGGTATATACAAATAAACATTATATCAAAAATATTACTTCTTGTCCAGAAGAACAGAGAATTTTTTTGAGTACATTTAAGATGTTTTTATAGTAAAAAAAGCTGGGAAACTTTTAATCTAAAACAATCAATTTTATCAATAAACATTTTAAATAACATCAATGATCTTCATTTTTAGGAAGTTTCAGTTTCAAATTTATAGATAATTTTCCCAATTTCAATTTTTACTGAAAAGGGTTCGGACTTCAGTTTCAAAATATCGAAGCAACTTTGAAAAAAAAAGTGAAGTAGATCCAAAATTTCGGAAGTAGATTTCAAAATTAAACTTTCAGAACATTTACATAATTTACAAAAATTTATTCTAAAAAAATATCTAACAAATAATCTAAAAAATGTTTGATCAGGAATTCTTCAAAATCAAGTCAAAATTATTTTGATACACTTTATTTATATTTTGAATTTGAATAATAATTGACCTCCATTCATATTTTGAGATTTCAGTTGAGCTTTATTCCTCAATGCCTCGACCAGATTCAAAATCGAAGTTAAATCCCTTTCTCTAATTTTTCTAAATTTATTATTTGAAAAATATTTTTCAATCGAGAAATAGAAGTAGTTCCTAAAAAAGAGAAGTAGAGAAGTAGATTTTATTTTTTTCCCAAATACGAAGTAAATCTACTTCGATCAAAGTAAAGTCCGAACCCTGCTATTAAGACATTGTTCCGTTGCAAAACTTGAACCCGAAAAATGAGGATCATTTTCGTCAACAACTCTACAAGATTTTAAGCAAGGTCTGATATTTTCAGGGCTATGAGCTGAAGTGAACCAACAACAAAAAATGGCATGGGTAAATTTTTTACTTGCGATATAGGTACTATAGGGCAAGTTTAGGATTCGTAAAAAAAAATCGAACTCGAGATAACAATTTAACATGACATTACGATGATGGAGAATGCCAAAAAAGTGGGGCCGGCAATTCTTTCTGTCTGTCTGTCTGTATATACCTCGAGCTACAGCCTAAACGAGTGAAGTGATTTTCTTCAAACTTGGTAGTTAGCAGTTTTTGGTGATTCCCGTGCGACCCCAGTCGTGCATTTTATTTTAGTTATAGCTGTGAGCCCTCCATTTGTGGTTACTGTTCTAATGTCCCTTACGTATATTCTTTATATAATTTTGTCTTTAGTTAAAAGTTAGCAGAAACAAATTATTTTGGTCATTTTTAATTGTGTTTGGTCATTTTTATTTACATTCTTGGTCACAAATTTTTTTTTTTAAGTGGCAACCGTGTCTATGATAGCCGGTTTTCCAAAAACTATGGCAATGATCGGGATTCTACTTTTTAAATAATGGCAAACATGTATTCATCAATTTTAAACTTGCGATAATTACAATGTAAATATGTTATCTATGTTATGTAAATTTTACATAGTACCTATACTAAACAAGTGTAGCCATAAACGATTTTATTGGTAAATTCGAAATTTGTTAAAAAAATGTTCAATCGAATCGAAGTAAAACATTATTTTGGTTATTAAATTCAAAATTCAAACTCTATTTCCTATCTTTGAAGTAGAAACAACCCAATTTTTTTCTTACAATTAATCTTGTATATTATTTATCATTGCAACATGTTGCTCACCTCAGCATCATATATCCTATGCATAGCTCCCCCCATAATAATAAACAAAATGAAAGTGTGGGGAAATAATATCCGTTTTTTATATTTTTCTCGAAAATTATGTTGTCACAAATGATTTTTATATATTCCGAAGTCACAATTGGTTTCTGATCGGCTTACCAAAAATTCAAAAAAATTATTTTTGAAGTGAAAACTTCTTTAGTATCGTGATTTGAAACAAGATGAAACGAAAACGCGACACGACTTCAACTTGTTATAACTTTTTTGTTTTAATAGATAGATGAATGAAATTTGTACTGTAGATAGGTAATTAAATAAATTATAATTGTACAAAATTTCAATTAATTTTATATTCAAAATTCGGAGATAACGGTAAAAAGATGTTCTTTTGCAACACACGTTATATCTTTTGATCTAGTGCACATACAAATTTGATTTAACTTTAATACGCATGCTGATAACATAACCTTTTATTTTATATATCACACATAACGTTACGTGCTCTACAAGTTACACAATCTTAAATTGAAAAAAATTTAAAAATACCTCAAAACACCTGTGGAGATCTGTTGGCGATGACCAGCTACCAGTGTAGGAAGTACCGTAATCTCAGTCTGGAAATTCGACATGGTTGACTCTAACTGCTCTTGTAAACATCTTTGAAATAAGATTTTTACATCATTTTACAAGGTGAAACAATAAGCTTTCACATGGTATAAATTTTTGTATAGGTTGTCAAATACAAAAATTGATTTAATAGCATGAGAACATAAAAATAAATGTTTTTTTGCTTCTTGGATGAAATTTCATCGAGTTCAAAAAATTCTAGCTCTTTTTGTAGATGTCTCATAGACCTGATCGATAAATATATTTTGAGCTAAGACAACAAGCTTTCAGATGATATAAAATTTATATAGTTTGTCATATAAAAACATGGATTTGAAGGTGATAGAATAAAAATAGGTAGATTTTTTCTATTTTATTTTTTTTTTTTGCAAGAAAAATGATTTTTTAAGGTTTCACTTCTACCACGTGTTAATTGCACACATGATTTTTTTTTTTTAATTGGAATGGCTATCTGGGAGCAGCTTATAAATATAGGTATTCATATGGGCCCGGCAATAACAATTGAAATTGAACACTATCTTCTAAAGAGATTAATTAAAGCGCAAAATTATGTATTTAGTAAAATGCTAAAACCATTTTAATAAGTTTTTAAGTCTGAAAGCAGATTGATTTTAAAAGCTTGGTAAAGAGGTACCAAAATGGTTAAACCCAACAAAGAATATCCCGTGTATAAAGCTTTACAGGAGCTACATTACCACCTGTAAAGCTTTATAGAAGCAAATTTTTGTTAGTCGGGAATGGCATTATACTAAATCTTTTGAAATTGTGCGCTAATGTTTTTTTTATTCTTTTCATATTCTTCTTAAACTCTAAATCATTCCAAATAATAGAAAAACCCATGTGGTTTTCATTGATTTTACCTTGTTTTACTGTCGCTACTACCAAAATAATTCCATACTACGGGCGGGCAAAAAAGAAAGAAAAAAAACTGGAGAAACTAAAATCAGAAGAAAAAAAATATGGAGAAACTTATGGTGGAAGTCTGGCAACGATGGTCCCAGACAATTATTTGTGTACGAAAAAGAGATGGAGATTTCTCCATATATTCTAGTACAATTTTCATTATTTTTGTATATTATATAGGGTTTTAATTTTCGCTTCAGCAGAGTACTAGAACTTAGCTGTTGAATTTAATCATTTTTTAGGTTATCCATTAATGGTAGGCATGTTCTACTAAAAGTTAATCGTCAAAAGTAATAAAAGTGTTAATGTACCTAGATATAATTGAATCATTTATTTGCAAAACATGATAAGTCCATGATTTTAAATTTTTCAGGAGAAGAAAAAAACGTTCTATTTTCTTTTGATATGCGTAGAAAAATTTATAAAAAATATATTCTGTAGAACTCTTGCCTAGCTACAAAATACCGTTTCGTTTTTAATTTTTGGAGCGATAGCTCAAAAGATAAAAAATAAAAACGCTTTTGGACTTATCATACTTTGAAAATAAACGGATGTGAAATTAGTTTTTAAATGGATATGCAATTTTGCTTTTAGCCCCAGTCTATCAAACAATTGTATTTGAGAATAAAATACAATGTCCGGACTGCTAACTTAACTTTAAAGTAGCTTTAAACTTAAGATTTTCAGCCATTAATCTAATATACCATTTACACAAAAAGAAGCTGTTGTTTATTTTCAAAAGATGATAAGTCCGGGACTTATTCTGTTTTTGATACTAAAAAAATATTTCGCGTAACTGTAAAATCGGATATAGATGGAGTAGATAGTTGATATTTTAAAGACAGACGTGGTTATCCCTGGAGTACAAATTTAGTCAAAAAAACGAATTTTGAAAAAAAGTGGACTTATCATGTTTTGCAAATAAATGATTCAATTATGCAATGGCCACTTTTTACAAAAAGACGAAAATTTAAAAAAGAAATTTGTTTATTTTTCTCTAGACCCATTTGTTTTTGGAAAAAATTACAAAACTTGTATTTCTGCAACATTATTTTAAATATTTTTTTGTCGGAAAAAACTATAGCTATCACAAAATATCTGTGGCCACAAGCCTTAACCGCCTAAGTCGAGATAGGATTTTTTAGAGATCGTCTCACTAAAATGCTTGCCATTTATTAATTTGCTGCAATTTCAGCTGCTACATTGGCTCAAGAAGTGAAAAAGTACAAAAGTGATTGTATGCTGGCATCACTTTTGTAGAACTAAATATAGCGCCATCTACATTTCAAATCTATGAAATAATAAAAACAACAGCTGTACAAATTTTCTTTGACATTTCATCATCAAAAAAATAGTCATATGATTAATGATTTCTACTCAAAAAAAAAAGAGTCCACCATAAGAACCGCTACTAGTTAAAAAGAGTCAACACTATAAAATGAATTGCCTTTTTTTATTTTCTTTCTTTCTTACACAGCTGTTTCATAAAAAAAAATTTCATTCGCATTTTGCATTTATTTTGCCAACATCATTCTCATTTTAATTATCAAAGCGTTCGTTGTTAGTTTTGTCCTCCAAAGAGAATTCAAAGAAAGAAAAAATTATAAATTATTCTGCGCAGAAACAAAAATTCGCACTTGAGACTGAAAAAAAAAAACAACTAACTCCAAAGAAATTAGAAAATTAACATTCAAATTCCACAACACACGACAAAGGTGAAAAAAATAATTGTTTTTTCTTTATTTTTCTTTGTTCGTATTTTTATTGATAGAATTTGATAAATAAAATAAAAGTGTTTTTGTTTATTTCTTACAGAATTTTATCATTTATAATTCGTGAAGAATTTAAGTAAATAGAACGAAGACAAAAAATGTTTCGTAATAAATTGATTGTAATTTGTTGCCTGCTTGTTGCTGGGGGCTCATCTTTAATAAATGGTAAGTTGGAATTTGAAAAATAGAGAAAAATATGTTATGACTCAATAAACTAGCTAAATTAACCATTGAACCATTGTAACCTTTGTTTTTTGCGGTTTATAATTTAATTTATGAGTATTTTTTCCATTTTGCACCTTCAAAATGCTATCGAAATGTGAGAAGGAAATAGAGAAGAACCAAGCTAAAAAGGAAAACCTATTTCGTCTCACCACAAAAACCACCTTTATTTTTTTTTTTTACTCAATGCCAATGTCAATTTGGTATTTTTCTTTTATTTATTTACACTACGCATTTTGTTTTTTTCTCTCCTTAAAAAAAAACAAGAAAAAATTCTAAAAATAGCTTAAAAAAATATGGATTTTCAAAACAAAGAAAGGGTTGAATAGTCGCAAACTCATTTTATTTCGTAGAATAAGAAAAAAAAGTCAACAAAATGGCAACAAAAAAAAAGTTCCGTCTCTAAAGCGCAGATAAGAAGTAGAATATCTATGTATAAAAATGTTTTTTCTATTTCTACTTCTATCTACTCTTTCTAGTTTCTCGCTCGGCGGCGGCGAGTTTCTCCAAAACAAGTCTTTGTTTGGCTGCTGCATTCACATAGTATTAATGACTCATGAACAAACCAACAAAAAATTATAAGGTTTTCTATTTATTAACAATCGAGCGCATTTTAACTCCTATTTTCTGTTGGCATTTATTGTGTTTGACACATCATGATTGCATCAGTAGCGTAGCTAGCATTTTGGGGGCCCTGTATTCAAATTTTTGTTTGGGGCCCTCCATCTCCTAGACTAAGACACAGCCTTCTTTTTTTTAACTAGTTTCATTGCACCAAAACTTATCAAAGTAGTACTTTTCTTGTCTTTAGGCGAATTCGCTGATTAAATCTTTCATAGCTGAACAAGATCAAGATTTTCTGCTTTTATGGATAAAATCAAATCAAGTCTGATAACCGTCAATATCCCATAGATATTATGAGGTATTTTTTTTTTAATGTTTTGACTTGAAAAATGATCTTTGAGCTGTCCTGTAAACCAGAAGGGTGAACAAACCTTAGACAAATTTGAACCAAAAATATAAAAATTGTTAACCCTTTGCTTCATAGAGGTTTCAGCATGAAACCACCTATTAATTATTTTTTGTTGTAATAATCAAAATTTTAAAATTAGTGCATGAGCTATTGCATTATGACTTATGAGTACTATACCACCAACAAAAAATTTAATATCTGTATAAAAGTTAATATTTAGTTAAAAAAAAATAGAGGATTTGTGAGGGTTTTCTCAATTTTTCAAGTAGCCTTAAACTTAGAGCTACAAAATTAAAGAACGGTAACACTGAAAGGGAATGATTATAATGGTTCTTCAATCTATGGAATATGTTAACATGTTTTTAATCAGAAAATTTGCTTTTCCAATCTAAATACTAGTTTAATAAGACTTTTTTATCTTTTAGTTTTTTTTTTTACTTAAAAATTTACTTCAACTTTTGTACTCTCAGCACAAAACATTCCTTATAAAATGTTATTATTAGTACAATCATTATTTTTTCGTTTTTGTGTGTAATTAGAAAATATCAAAACTTTTTCTCAAGATTTTTGTAATTTTTTCGTGAAAAAAAAATTAAAAAAAAATATTAACTCCGGGAACAAAGGGTTAACCAATAATTTAACTTTGTGGGAAAGTAAAAAAAAAAATTATTCTCATATTGTAAATGGGACTTTGTTGCGTAAAAATGTTTTTGCTAATAAAAGTTTGATCAAAAGAAAACAAAGTCAAAAAAATGCGAAATTCAAAAAAATTTATTTTGCAGAAGTTTAAAAATACCCAGATCCAGAGGAAATGCTCAAACTTCGATTTTGTAGCTCGATTAGTTTTCTACAAAATCGGGGATGTAAACCATTCATCTTGGCCTAAGGTTTCTTCAAAATCTGCAAACAAAATTTTTAGAATTGTTCGTATTTTGAAAGTTTACTTTTGAGCTACAAAATTGGGACTTGTACCGTAAAAGCTACAATTGCTAACAAAAAAAATTTTAAACAGCCGGTTTTTACTTGCGATATAGGTACTATAGGGCAAGTTTAGGATTCGTAAAAAAAATCGAACTCGAGATAACAATTTTACATGACATTACGATGATGGAGAATGCCAAAAAAGTGGGTCCGGCAATTCTGTCTGTCTGTCTGTCTGTCTGTCTGTCTGTCTGTCTGTAAGAACCTCGAGCTACAGCCTAAACTACTGAAGCGATTTTCTTCAAACTTTGTAGTTAACAGTTTTGGGTGAGTCCCTAGAGGAGAAATTGAATTTTTTTTTTTAGGACCAAAACTAACGGTACCTGTCATATAACGGAAACAGAAAAGTTAATTTATTTCAAAAACGGCTCTAACGATTTTGATTAAAATTTTTATGCTTACTGTTATTGATAAGAGCCGCCTTTGATAATACAAAAAATATTTTTTGAACCGTTATTAACGGTACCTGCCATAGAACGGTTTTTTGGATTTATGAATTTCTCATAAACGACAAAACAGATTTCGACCAAATTTTTAATACAGAAACGTTTAAACAATCATTATTTAAAAAAATTTTTAATTTTGCAAAAAATACATTTTTGGATTTTTAAAAAATATTTCAAAATTTTTTTTTGAAAAATCAATTTTTTGGAAACGGGTTGGTGAAAAATTTTGAAATTTCGTTTTTATGTGTAAATTAATTATTTATTCAAAATTGCATATCAATTTTTTTTTTACAAATGTTAGGAAATTTTAATATATAAAAAATTAATTTTTTAAAAAACGGCTCTAACGATTTTCGAAATTTTTTTTCTAAAAATTCCTTTTTATACTAGAAATAAAATGGCATACTTGGTTTTTTGTAAAAGAGCATTTAAAACGGTATTTAATTATTTATAAAAATAGATTTTATTTTTTTGCACCACTAACGAAATTCAGTGAAAATATCAAATTTTAATTTTTCCCTTATTTTGTTCAATTGAAAACTTTAACATTAGAGCAACTTTTACCATAAGAGCAAGTACGTGCGACCCCAGTCGTGCAATTTATTTTCTAATAGTTTGTTGATCCTTGTTTTATTACATCCTTTGAAATACAGAAATAGTTCATCTGATTCTAAAGTGTCGAACATACTATTCAGGTTCTAAAATCCTTGTTAATTTTGACCTATCGAAATATCCACGCGGCAATCGTTGACTTTAAAGTACGATTCCGGATATGAAATTCTTACTTAATTACTTCTGCCAACTCATCAAAAAAACTCTTCGATATGTTCCGGTTTTTACTCATTTTAAAACATGCCTCACTTCCAAAAAAAAAAAATTGATTCTTTCTCTAGGTCATTTTGTTCATGCTGAAGGAGTTTGGAAACAGGATTTATAACACTGTGCAAGTCGAAATTCTTGACAGGCGCGCGATTAACTGTTTCGCCCTATTTCGGACCCGAGAAATCGATTGGCGTCATTAGTTTTTCGATTTATCGGTACGACTTCGAACAAATTTTTTTTTGAAAGATTTTCAATTATTTTGAGAATTTTCCACTTTTTTTAGTCATTTTTCAACCAAAAACAATATTTATATTGCTAATAATTCTGCTCAAACGTTATTTGCTACCAGTTGAAAGACATTATAAACAATCTTGAACAATTTATTTGAAAATTTAGTGATTTTTTTTGAAAAATTTAATAAAAATCGAAATTTTTTACATTGTTTATCGTTTTTTTTGCTGTTTTTGTTCTCTTTTGCACAAATACATTGCATCTTTTCCATTAAAAATGAATTTTACTGTTAATTTAGTGTTGGTTAAACTTCGACAGTCTATCGATAGCATCGATAACAAAAAAATATCGAGTATATCGATACTTTACAAAACTATCGATAGTTTCAATACTTCCAAATTAATTTACCAGAAGGCTACCGATATTATCGATAGCTTTGAAATTAATTAAACACAATTTGAACTACAAGTTAAGTTTTCGTTTGACATTGGATATAAACAACGAATTAACATAGTGTTTGGTAGATATCGATAGTTTCCATTATCGATAGTTTTGAGAAAAAAATTATCGATAATATCGGTAGCCTTGTGGTGAAATAATTTAGAAGTATTGAAACTATCGATAGTTTTGTGAAGTATCGATATACTCGATATTTTTTTGTTATCGATGCTGTCGATTGAAGGTCGAAGTTTAACAAACACTAAATTAACAGTTAAATTAATTTTTAATAGAAAATATGCTATGTATTTGTGCAAAAGAGAACAAAAACAGCGAAAAAACGATAAACAATGTAAAAAATTTCGATTTTTTAAATTTTTTCAAAAAAAATCACTAAATTTTCAAATAAATTGTTCAAAATTGTTTATAATGTCTTTCAACTGGTAACAAATAACGTTTGAGCAGAATTATTAGCAATATAAATATTGTTTTTGGTTGAAAAATGACTAAAACAAGTGGAAAATTCTCAAAATAATTGAAAATCTTTCAAAAAAAATTTTGTTTGAAGTCGTACCGATAAATCGAAAAACTAATGACGCCAATCGATTTCTCGGGTCCGAAATAGGGCGAAACAGTTAATCGCGCACCTGTCTCAAAAATTTTTTTCAAAAAACTTGCACAGTGTAATTATTTCAAACACAATAATCGTAGGTCTCTAAAATGTTACTTAAATTGACACTAGTTTCATAGATACTCAAGTAAAAAACTATCCCAAAGACATAATATGTACAAAAAATGGTTATCCGAACATTTTTAATACTCAATTTTTTGGGGGCCCCTATATCTCGGAAGCCCCGTAACCTCAATAATAGCTACGCCCCTGGAGTGCATTCTTTACAGCTTAGAGAGTGTAAGGTTTATATATATTTTTTTTTTTTATTATTTTTTTAATCTCTCACAATATGCAAAGTTGTCTCAGATTTCCCTAATGAATCAAAGTGCCTATTTTATTCTTAATATTATTTAATTCAATTGATTGATAGTAATAAGCAAATAGTTTTATTTATTTGGGTCTCTTCTTATCATTTATGAGGGTTGACGACGTAGGCCCCTATTAGGGATGTTATTATTTAAGGACGATTGTGCATAGGATGTTTAATGAACCAGATGTTTCCAAACAGAATTTGTAATAATAGGACGTAGGTATGTAGGTAGTTTGTATGACACGTTATAAATTTGTTTTTTGTTACTTGAAAAGCCGCCAGCAACTAGTACCACTTAAATTGAAGTCATTTCTTCTGAGAAACAATAGGCGCCTTTTTGTAACTACCCATATGGGATTGGACAAAAGAAAAAGAAAACTAAACATCAGGGCATTTTAACATCGTCGCGGAGTACTTGACATTAAAACTGTTTTTGCTGTAGGTATGGCGGGCAGTCAAAGTAAATAAACCAGGTCAAACTAAATCAAAAATAAGCCTCATGTGAGAATTTATACACCTGATGCACATTTATGATGTATTTATAGGGAACTGTTTAAAAACTAAAGTGATTTTAGGGTCACATCAGCTGGTTGGTGACTCGAATAAAGGTAGTTATCGTTATCACCTAGTATTTATCAGTTACTGGGAAATTTTAACACGCATCTCTCTATGCTGAGAGCAAGCAGATACACAGCTGGGTAAAGTGACACTTTTTTCTTCAAAGGACAGTTCTATCTTCAATTAAATTAACTTTTTCCACTAAAATTTAATTTGAAAAAGTTCTGGACAACTTCCCTAGGAAATAAAGGAAAACTGAAATCTAATTTTTTTCCAGTGGAATTTTGTTCACGTAAAACTCACTCACTTAATGATTGTAAGAGATTATTTTGGAATGTTAAGCAACATAAGTTCGTATATTTTTTTTCATTGGTACTTCTTGCTGGGAATTGACAAATCCTCCAAGAGTATGACTTTCATGAAGAATTGCTTCTACTCGTTCGAACCAGGAGTAGATCCCTCCAAATTGTATCAGAAAATGATTAACCTTGGTTTATCATGACCTCCGGTAGCGTCACAAATGTATTCAAGTATTTATTTATTTTAACATGGACTCGCATTGGCAACTTGAAAGGGAAACCACAACGCTATCAACTATCCCATTTAAGTCGTAAAATCAGGTCTTTTCCTTTGCAAATTTCTCGTTAAGAGGGTGAAACATGGGTTTGAGATGTAAGAAACATAATTTTATCATTTTGTTGAACCTTAAACGATTATTTCTTCCCATGACTGCCGAAAATTTTGTGATATTCATATTCACTTGAACTACTCAAAACAGTATGGATTTACCGTTAATAACCAATAATTTAAAAAAAATTTAATAACTCTTTTACTAATAAAGCGGCTGCATTTCAACGATTGTTTTTTTTTAACTGAACAGAATAAAGAATGCGATTGATTTGTCTATAAGCTAAAGCGAACATTTTTGTTTTTCATCTCTCATCAAAATGATTAGATATAGGTACAATTTTTTACCAAAATTGCAAAAGAAAAACGTTAAATAACTCATACAAATATGTGAATATTGCAATGCAGTTATTAAGGTATCATAATACAATTATGTTACAAATATAAATTATAAGGAAAGATATTCTTGGCCGTTGTATAAAGAATTTATCTTCCAGAATCTATTGGGGGCGTTTCTGATAAAAATGCATTGATTGTATTTTTTTTTTAAACATCGTATTCCCAATTCATTTAAAATTCTTCCCTCTTCCTTTATTCGGCAGTATTATTATCACGATGTCGAGGAGATCATAACTCTTCTACTCTTACACTAGTGATTTATCTATCGAGTTCGAAGGGGTAATCATTTTCAATAATCACACAAAAATATTCCCTTTGACATGGAGCGTTAATTTATATTTTTTTGTACTATAAAAATAACTTGCCATATATTTTGAGATGCTATGAATCATTTGGATTGAAATATATAAGTGAAACATGAATGAGTGTCTTATTCAAACAAGTAACTGGATATTCCCATATCCATAGCATTATAAAGTTTCAAATATGAAGGTGACAGATAGGAATTCTATATTTCGGTTTAATAAACAGGACAAATGATACATCCGGCACTATTTAGTGTAACGCAATACTTTAATGCATGACCGGTAAAATCAGTGCTATTGCTTTTTACAGATGTAATATTTAAATGTGTAGGTAAACCAAAAAGGTGCATTGAAAACGAATCCTTAGAATGTTTTGTTTTGCGCACTGAACTTACTATGTTTAAATTGCTCTTTTTAGTGCAAAAACTAGAACATTTGCACTGAAAATATCAGTTTAAACAAATTTGAACAAATCTATATAATTTTCAACATTTTTGAAATTCTATACGTATAGGTATTATGTTTAAAAATTCAATACAAATGTAAATAAAAAATAAAAATAAATAAAAAATTAACCTCCAACAATTAGCATCAACAAACGTATCATATTAAAATTGTTTTGAAATATAGATTTGTTACAGCTTCTTATCACTACAACTGCCCCTTATTATCGTAATCTTTAGATCTTTAAATGCGTTGACAATTTTGTTCCATTCCGTTAATCGTACATACCTACTTGTTATTCATTATTAAAAAAAAAAAACACAAACAAAAATCAATTTTTCTTGATAAGATCATGATTTTGTATTTTTAGCGCTTAAACAAAATTAAAAAAGGCATATATTAACTCACAACAAGTTTGTTTTATAAACCATTAAATAAAACAATTCTTTGTATATTAAGTGTCATTGTACACTGTCTGTGTGGGTTATTGCTTTTACTAAAAAAATGTTTTCATTTCGACAGATCTGTTATCATTACGGATATTTGTCATTAAAAACTCTTTTGTTTTAACAGCTTGCATTTAAATGACATCATAATAAAAATTTTCATACTCTTTGTTTGTATTTTAATATTATTTTGTTATATTTTTTGAACTCTATTAAAATATTCTCTGATTGAAGACCCCAAAGGAAAAAAAATAATCCATAAACTCTTCTTACGTTTTTACTAAACTTTAAAAGATAAGCCAGTAAGCACGATAACACGCCCCAGCTCACTCCATCAGGGGAAAAACATGTACATATATATTTTTCCACACAACTTAAACGAAACAGCAGCAATTTTGTGCATTTAAGTTTTCGTGTCATTCAGTGTTCAGGCACTGAAATTGTGTAGTTTTCGATTTAATTCAGTAACAACAACAAAAATCACGACAACCACAAAAATATATATACTCGTATGTATATTTTTTTAACGATGAGTCAATAAAAATGAATGACACGATCAGAGAGCTATTGTATGCTAACTTTCGCTTATCGCCGATTCGACATTTTTGCTCCAAGTGTGTTCCCAAAACAAACAATAAACCATAACACCACTTGCAGCAATCAACTCTGGAAAGTTTATTATTTTTGTTTTAGAAGTCGACTTTTTGTTTTAGTATTTACAAATTTGTTTCAACTCTAAACAAAGAAAGAAAAATAAAAACAAATACCAAGTGGAAAATATACGCCTCTAAAATTCCATTGAAAAATATTTATGTACCTACAGATGCAGAAGAAAGATGAATCTGCAGAATTAAGTAATAATTAAAAATCAATTCCTGACCTAAGGCACAAATTTCGAAGGCAGTTTCAATGATAACATTAAGATTCATATTTTTGCTTTCTTTTTTTCGTTTCGTCTTTGATTTCTGAGAATTTCTTAAGTGATAAGACCGACTGTGATGCCGCGCCGCAAAAAGACTCCCATATTTAAATTGATAAAGTATGGAAAAAGCGGAAGCACGAGTTATTGTTTCCTGAGATGTGATGAATCATGCCCATCAACATCACTCACATGGTGTTTAACTTTTTTTTTTCAAAAAAAATCAGATTCATTGAATCTTATTGGATTGGATGGGATTTCGTGCTTTGTTTATAATTTTAGAGATATTTAATCAAACTAAGAGGTATTCAATTATTCTAGAGATATTCAATCAAACAGGTGGGGGATGAATTGACAAGAAGATGAGTTAGGATCAAAAATAAATTTCATTAAAAACTTGTTCTAAAAAAATTCAGAAGAGAGAATAAGAAGTAATCATTCCATTGCATTCGACAGCTTCAACTAAGAATGTACTCAAAAAGCAAATCCAATAAATTGAATACGTGAAAGGTAAAATTACCTCTCTCGTTGAGATTTAATTGTTTCCGAGAAGATAGAATACAAAAAAGAATTAACATGATGGATTGTGGAGTCCCTCTGGTGAATTAGCAAAAAAATTAAAAATTATATTAACCTTTTCTCTAGCCATAACTTGTTTTTCTTGATGTTTAATTTTGTTTGTATTTTACTTCTCGTGAATTTTTATTATGTAAATAATATTTTCAGAACAATTTTTTTGTTTTAACTGCGATATCTTTGTTTATTGTTGGCTAAATTATAATTTATTGCTGACGGGGGCTGTATGAGTTATTAAGATAATCAGCTTTTGTTATTAAAATATTGTTATCTTTTTTATCTTCGTTTCGTTTTGAGGGACAATAAACGATAGCATGTGAGTTATGTTCGTAGGTAAAAGTATTACTTTTGGCTTATAGACGAACAAAATTATTGTAATATAGCGATGCAAAAATTGATTTTTGTTAAAACGTTTAAAAACACTGGTCATATTTTTCTAATGCGCCACTGGTGACCAAAATTTCAAGACTAAATAAGGGTACAAAGTTTTTCATACGTTTGCATTCTAAAATGGGTACTTATGCTACCCGAGTACTCGGTTACCCGGTTCCAGCTTCCTTTATTTATTTACTTGTCTTTAGGTCCAAGAGGGCTATAAATTATCATATAGAGGGTTTTTTGTGTGCAGTCAAAAGTGTTACAACTTTTATTAACATTCCTTAACATTCTCGTAATCGGTTTGTTTTTGCCATATTCAGTTCTATGAAGAGCTTGATGAAATTGCGGGGTTCGGGTCAAAAAATAGAACAGAAATATCTGCTCTTTTAGGAACAGTCCAGAACAAGCCCGTTGAACACACATATGTATCTTGTGACTTGTGGTTTCTTATAACAGGTATAGTCGAGCTACTTCAAAAAAATCATATGTACTGTACAAGTTACTTGAAAAGAATCAAGTTGAAGGGAACGCTTGAGTATCGGAAAAAACTATTTAAGCTTTTTGGGGCACAATCACTAATTTCACACCCCTAAAACCATTCATTTAATCAAATCTCCAACAAATCGAAATCCATGCTAGTATAGTTTTCAATTGAAATGACTCAGTTTTTGAAATTTATTGAAAATGTGTGTGATCACTTCAAAAAGGTATGATAGAAAAGAATGCATTAATATTATCACGAATGTTCTTAAAAAGCAAAACAGATTCAATAAAGAATTTTGTGTTGATTCAACTGCTACGATGTCAACATTGCGTTATATGAAATGGAAAACTTTAATAAAGTGACAAAAATGCATTTGCACCCTCTGTCGGCACACGGGTGCGAATTTGGCAGGACAAAAATAAAAAAATTACGATTTTTCAAAAAAGTGGTCAGAAAAAAGTCTCTTTATAAGGGTGAAAATATTTTTTTTCGGAATTGTGAATACAATATTCGAATTCCTCGGAATATTCTACATCAGGCATTTCAAACTCAATGGTTACGAAGGACCAAAACAGCAGGATCAAAATTTGAATGGGCCGCAGAAAAAAGTAAATTTTTATAAAACAAATTTATTAAAAAAACAGGAAGAATGATAACATTAATGTATTCCATTTACCATATTTTTTCTAAGAGCAAGGTTAGTTAGGCTGGAGCTTATAGGTAGCTCATTACTCTTAATGACTTATGCAAGGAACAGCTCGCCTCTACAGGTACATTTAACAGGAAAAAGAGCGAAGAAAATCAAGAGAACTTTCTCTTTCAAAGACATAAATCTGCAAGCCTTTTTTCATATTCAGTATTAAAGTTTAAATTTTTTTGTGGATTATTTTTGATACGACCGACCACCGATGCAAACTTACCCAAATTTGACATATTGAATGCTGGTGTTAAAGTTTTTATCATCAAAACTTAAAAAAATTCCCAAGACCCAGAGCAGTTTGGTAGGTAAAATCAGATTATTCGCTTTGAGAAATCACAGAACTTCCCCTGATTTACGCCACTAAGTTTTATAAAGTTTATAATTTTGTTTTTAAGTAGGTACATATTCTATACTTATTTATTTGTTGATTAAAAAAAAAGGAGCTGCATGTATGTCGAAAGCTGGGATCACAAAATCTAAATTATAAACTTAAACTCAAAATTATTAAAAATGTGGACTGGGCCGCGGGCCGCAAGTTTGACATGCCTGTTCTACATCAATTTCATACTTGATTCTCTATAAAATATTGTGACCGAAAAAAGTTCTACCGACATGAAAAAGTATAAACCAAATTCGCACCCGTGTGCCTATCACGTCACAAAAAAGAGGTGTGCCTACAGAGGGTTAAATATAACTGTCCCAATCCCTAATTGATAATAGTTGGTAGAACAGTCTTGTCTTGTGTCTTTTTTTTTTTTTTTTGTAAATTTAGAAAATTCTTAAAGAGGGAAACAAACTTGACTGTAAAATCTCTTGAGTTCTTGCCTCCATTCATTATCAAAACCGATATATTTTTGTAAATAATAAATCTGAAACAAATTATTTTTATATATGTATGTATTTTTTTTAATTTCAGGCCAAGTACAGCCAATGATGCCAATGGATGCCTCTAAAATAATGATTCCTGCCCTTGCTGATAAAGAAGAAGTTGTATCAACAACCACAAGTACAACTACAACTGTGGCACCAACAACAACAACTCCAGCTCCACCCAAACCCACAGCAGCACCAACAACAACCACAACATCTGCACCAGACACAACAACAGTTGGACCAGTCACAACACCTTCACCAAATCCAGTGCCAATTCCAGAGCCACCAATGGGCAGGTGGAACACTACTTGCATTTTGCTTCAAATGGCTACCCAATTGAACTTTACCTACGCAACAGCTGGTAACGATTAACTTTGAATTTATTTTTAAACAAACATAAAATTGATTGACTCCATATTATATTCCTTCAGATAACAAGACTGCAAGAGCTATTTACAATATCCCCGCCTCAGCTACTTTGCATGATGTCAATTGCGAATCAAACAACACTCAAGAAATCGTCCTTAACTGGGGACCCGAAAAGGCTATTCACTCGATTGCCATTTACTTCGAACGCAACAACACCAATGTCAATGTCCACACAATCATGGTCACTCTCCCAATCGATGCTGAAGAATTCGTTAACCCCAAGGGTAAGTTTGCAATACCTATCACACATAGAAAATTCTTTTACTTTCATTTGTTTGTCTATAGCAAATCAATCTGTCCAGCTGATCTATCGTGGAGACATCTTTGAAGCTCCCTCTCACATGTCCTACCATTGCACTCGGCCACAGATCTTCAATGTGACCGAAACCATCAACGAAACATCTGTCATTGGAACCATCCGACTCTCGGATGTCCAAATGGAAGCTTTCCGTTCCGACAATTCCACCTCATTCTCATCAGCTCGTGACTGTGATAGCTCAGAGACCCCAGATATTGTTCCAATTGCTGTGGGCATTGCATTAGTTGCTCTTATTTTGATTGTTTTGGTATCGTACTTGTGCGCTCGTCGTCGTTCCACTGCTCGTGGTTATATGAGTTTTTAGAAATATACAAAAATAAACAGAGACGAGAGAGAGAGAGAGTGGGAGAGATTTAGGAGTAATCAAAAGTAAAAATAAAAAAATTCGATCATATTCAATTAGAAACAGAAAAAAGAGACTAAAACAAAAGAAACAAAGTTAAAGAACAGAAAAGATTGTAAATAGAACACGAACTTCTTTTCATTTTTTTTAAATTAATATTAAACAATCTGTCCTTTTATTTTCGGAAATTCCAATTATTTAAATTTTACAAGATCTAAGTAGTATAACACTTTGTTTTTTAATTTTCCCTTCAAACATTTTTATAAGACTAGACAAAGGATAAAACCGAGTGTTTTTTTTATTAGAAAAAACACACACAAAATGTGTTAAACCCCATTATACGAAAATTGGCATAGTTAGGAATTTAGAAATATTTTTTGTATTGTGTATTAAAAAATAAAAAAGTAATGTTAAATGAAAATTGAAAAAAAAAATAAACAAAAAGATGAACAAAATGTGGAAAGGACCAAGCTGACTAGAATGAAAAAAATTAGATCATAAGAAAAATATGATTCTATGTATTTCAGCCAAAAATAAGACAAAAATCAAAAATAACACAAGTGATTGATTCTATGTAAAGAAAAAACGATAAACCAACATTGGATAATGTATTTTTTTTTCTATTTCAATAATATTATTAATATTTTTTTCTTTTTCAATAAATAAATTATAATTACAATAAGATTCTGGATTGTTTTTAATATTCCACAAATGTGGAATTTCATAGAATGAACAAATCGGCCCTATTCTGCTATTCGATTCACGTGAAAGTCTAAAATAAGAAGCTTCAAATGAGGATAAAAATAAATATAAGTACAATTTTTTTTTTAGAATTTCTAAAACACACGGAAACAACGCTTTGCTTTCGAAAGTAAGACATTTTTCAAAGCCAGTTTGACGTGATCAACGAAAGGAATCTTTCGATTCACGTGAATCGAATAATAGAATAGGGCTGAATGTTTGTAATAGTTTTTGTAGAGACTGTTTGATGATAGCATAAGAGGTGGCCTTATGGATTTTGATTTTTTAGAGTGGGGAACAGAACGATCATACCAGATTTATAGGCTTTCATTTCAGCTTTGTGTTAGTTACACTTTGTTTCGCGGATGAATTTGGGCGAATCTTCAGTCGTGTTTTCCTGTGAATTATGCAAAGTAAATTAAAAAGTTTTCACGAAAACCTTCCAAAGCCAGTCTGATTTTTAAACTCGTTTGTATTCTTTTAGAATTAATTTTTTTTTTTCAATTTGTTCCAAAGCATTTTTCTCATTGTTCTCAGTAATTTGTTTTTGTTGCAGAGTCCAACAACAACAAAATTATTGGAAATTTTTTTGTTAACTGATTGGACTTCGATGCTTTACGGAAACACAACTTTCATGGCGTTAAGGTACAATCAAACACAAATTATTATTTCAATGAATCAGAAATTAATAACGGGTATTTAAAATTGAAACGAAAGAAATGTAGAATATTTCTCGAATATGTTGCAGTTATTCATTAAATAGGAGTAACTATCATTTTGTCGGTTGAAATCTTAATCTTAAGTTATTTCGTTTTGTTATCCGAAAAAAGTCTCTGGCTCTGTCACTAGAGAAATATTCAAAAATGCTCTTTTAACTTAGATAACATGGGCAACGAATCATTAGTATTCCACACACCATTAAAGAGATGTTACTGCCTACCGCGGTTTAAAAATAGGAAAAATAGTTTATGAAACTCATTTTAAAAGAGATTTATTTTTCATCTAGAACACCCACATAAACGTCTAAAATTGGTAAATATTGCGTCAGGAATCCCAAATTTCAGACGATGTTGTGACCACCAGAATGTCCTGACCTGATATAAACTTGCCCGCCTTCGCTTCGGAAAAAAACATAGATTTCGGGATGAAAAAGGGAAAACCATTGTGTATAAGTACACCGTCAAGCTCAATCAAATTAAACTTTTCTCATCTGTGCACACATTGGTTTTTCCATTTTAATCCCGAAATATGCTTTTCACCGAAGCGAAGGCGTGGTTGAAGGAAGAACATTTTTTCGTAAACTTGAGAAACAATATTTATGAAGGTACATTATGCAACAAAATCACTAATTAAACATATTCAAACGCTGAGTTTTGTTGGGAAAACTGCATTTCGAAATTTGTTTTGGTATATTCCATTGTCTTTTTTGTTTTTTTTGTTTCTAATATTTTTTCGTAATTTCTGCAAAATTTTTTAACTGAAGATTTTGTGATTCAATGAATTTGAATTTGGGATAGTTTCATTTAGTCCATTTATATTTGTAGTTTATTTGTTTATAAGAACTTCAATCAGTGCGTTCTTTTAAATGGGAGTTCAGGAGTGGACTAAGTTTGTTTAAACGTTTACATCAATAAATGACAAAGAAGTATTACATCTAATGCCGGATATAGGTATAGAAGTGAGAAACTTTCAAAGGGGCCGGTGTTCTTCAATATCTGATAACTTTGGAATTTGATTAAGTCTATTCACCACACTATTCAAGTAGAATACTACTTCAAGTTTCCGGAGTTTTTCGGAGTAAGCGATGGTAACTTATGAGTAGTGGTCGAGTTATGATCGAAAAACTCCGAAAACTTGAATACCGACCTAAGACGTTAAATCACAGCTTAAGTTTTATATAATATCATCCAATGGATACGGTTTTATTTTGTACATTTGTTTTAAAAGTGATTGCTTGTAGCCTTTTGGCAATCTTTCGGTAATCTTTTAACATTCCTAGAGTTGCACCATATATGTACCTTCATGCATGCACTTTTACCCCCGTTTTATACCCATCCAGCAGGAATTGCACTTTAACGTTTCTTCTATTGAGCAAAAACTCTACATCGAAAAATATTCTTTATGACCTACTTTTAAAATTGCTCATAAATCCCTCACACGAAAGCACACAGAGGGACCAATGCAACCTCCATATCGCTGACATCCATTCGTGCCATTAGTTCTTCTTTCAGTCTACTTAAAGAACAAAAAAAAAAAAAAATGTCTTGAAATGCTCCTTAAGCATTCAATTCTCTTTAAAAAAAATACAACTAAAAAAAAACCGCAACGAATCGAGTGACATGTTCCAAATTTATTGCAATAACTTAGCTTTTTTCATTCCACTTACTCTCCCAACCCCATATTCCATATATGATTGTGCACCTAGTAGTGTGCAAGTTCAGTAATGTTATTGTACAGTGAATCTTTACTACGTGTGTCCTAAAGCTTTCTTTGGTTTGATATGGATATAGAAGCAAAGGATGTACCTGATGGTGCAGCACACACAGAGATTCACCATGAAAATTGATAACAGGAAGTAATAAATTTTTTCCATTTGAAAATAGAAAATTTATTGAGGTCGAACGTGATAGATTTCTAACCCTACTCTTTCATGTGAATCCTGGGAAAAATAGAAGCGCAAAAAAATGAAATGAAAGGATCTTACTTTTGTACTCTTTTGATTGTCAATTTTAAATTTTAATGCAACAAACAAAGTGATGAAGGAGGTTAATAAAATAAACATGCAATATACATATTGTGTCGAATACATGCAACCTTTTGTGTGGTATTTATGGTGACCATTTGTTCATTTTTAAGGAAATTTAACGCGCAGGTAATTCAAGTGACAAATCCAACATTTTATGGGTCACTGTGGCGTATGAGTGATATTTTTGATTATAGAAATATAAAATTTTTTTCCATTTAAACACATTGTAGGTAAAAGGCCATAGATAGGGTGTTTTCATAAAAGTCTGCCGAAGCCAAGATTTGATCGATGCAGAATTCACAAAGAAATTTATTTGACGCTTGATTCGATGTTTTTTTTGTAAATAAATGTTAATATAAAAAAAATTGGAAAGCAAAAATGTTAATTAGCGTGGTGCAAAAAATGTTTCTTTTTTCACATCGAAAATTTCTAAATCGTATGTTTTGAGGTAATGAGTTTAAATTGATATTTTTCGTATTAAGGTGGATCGAAAACATGTTATCTTCAATAGTTGCTTGTGAAATTAAAACAAAATCAAAGTGAACATTATTTTAACCAAACTATCGAAGGAAAAAAAAATTGACATTAAGGCGGTTCAATTTTTTTTTTGAATTATGTAATTGAAAAAAAAACAGCAAGCTTGCAAAACGTGATTTCCGAATAATGTAAAATTGAGTATTATCGCATTAGGTCGCTCAGAAAAATGCTTACATATTCTACATTTAGGTACTCTTGGAATTCAACCAAAATCGATTTAATTATTGTAATTTGATATTAATTTATAATTAGAATTACTATACCAAAAAACGCACTTTACAAACTTTTTGAACACCCTACACTGTAGGGCCTACAGCTTAGGTACAACTGCACATCGTCAGCGTACATACAGATATTACAATAATTACCTTACAATCTTAGGAAGTTCGTTGATGTATAATGAAAACAAAAGAGGACCCAAAATTGACCCTTGCGGGACTCCCCTTGTAGTTGACAAAAAGTCAAATAAATTATTATTTATATCAACTGCTTGCTTTATTCCACTTAAGTATGGTTTGATTAGTTTTACAGCACTGCTTGAGAAACTAAACTCATTAAGAAGTTTGTTGCACAACGATAGTAAATTTTGTTTGTAGTTTCCGCTACATAAGATAATAATTTCATTCTGAAACGAATATGGTCACCTCATGTCTGGGAAAAGTTTCAAATAAACACGTCAAAAAAGATCCAATAATCTGCTTTACGAGTAAAAAGATTTAGTTTTATTCTGAACTCCCTACCGCACTGAATCATTTTGAAGTCGGTGATGTGGCAAAGAAGATTGAGCTACTTCGAAGACCCTTTTCCTTCATCAAAAAACCACTCTAAGAACACCACATCCTTTAATTATTTTTCACTCACTCTGCCACCCGCATATCCTTTCGCATATCCTTCTGGTGCTGGAATAATTATCTCTTATCAGAGGTAGCGACTGCGGTGGAGAAGACATGCGAAATGAGGAAAATAAAAAAAAAAAAAAAAAAAAAAAATAGGTAAACAAAAGTACCTCCCGCTTGCTGCCGCTTGGTGGGAGGTAGACTCTTCATCTAATTTCATTGCGTATTGTCCTGCGTCTTTTCTCAAGACCACAGAACATAACTTCTTATCAAGTGTTATCTGCCACATTCTCTCCTTGGGAAGGGTATTTCTTTTTTTTTTTGTTATTTTCTTCATTCAGTTTTCCCTTCCCCTAGTACGGGAGAGTGTGATTTTCTGTTTGTTTTAATTATGGAATTAAAGTGGATGGAGAGAAAAACAAAAAAAGCACCTTCTGTTGTGAACAGAATATGTAAGCTCCTTGAGAGGATATTGTGGTGGTGTTTTATATAGAAAATACGAGTGTAGGTTTGTGTGAAGCTTTATATATATTGTATGACAGGATCTTTGTGGCTTAACATTGAGAGGACGACAGGACTTCATTAACATTTACCTGCTGAAGTAGGATTACAATGGATTTAATGTGTTTAACATGGGATAAGAGAAAATATAGTTGGCTAGGGAGTAAAGTAATAGTAGCCATCCAGGACTTTATACAGGGAGAAATGGCATAGAACGAAGTATATATTAGGCATAGAATGTAGGTTTTTTCCGCTTTTGCATACAATTTCTAGCTTTATATAAAGTCCTACCAACTTACCAAGCTGTATCCTCTCTGAGTCTTTTAATAAATTTTAAATGGTGATTTGTTGGCTTTACGAATGGGCGAGTGGCGAGTAGCCTATATTTTTTATGTAGCACAAAGTGATAATGGTAGAGGAGAATTTTCTTTTAAGTATAAATTAATTATCACTCAGGATGAAATTAAATTTTAAGGGAATTTTTGAAGGTAAATTGGGAAAGTAATTTTGTTTTTGGAGCATATTTCTTTAGCTTTCAGATGTTTTATGGAATGACAGTTATGCTCATAGTGTTTGTTCGTGCAGGGTTTCTGAACTTTATGCTGTACATATTCTTAGCTTTTGCTTTCATTAACTTCAAGTTCCCTCATGGGATTGAAAATCACAAAATGGGACAAAATTCGTCAGAGTGGAGAAATTTTATGTTACTCTCTTTTTCGAAAAATAGGACAGTTTTTGAACTTGGAAACAGAATCAGAACAAAAACTAATTGAATATGACTAAATCCGCATTCTCAAACTGAGTGTGAAATAGGTATATTGTTGAACTATCAAACAACCAACAATTTTGTTTGCAGAATAATTTTATTTGCATTATTAGCTTCGTTGCTTTGGGAGCATTAATTTACTGCTTAGTACTTAAAGTTTCTTTGAACTTTTATCTCTATTAAAATTATAGTCAAAGCAGTATTACGTTCTAGAGGCTTAACTACATTGCCCACTTTTTGCAAAAGTACAAAAGTAAACATTTTTTCTCGCTGACGCAATTTGTTTGTGAAAATTAATACACAAATTAACACCAACACTGAAAATAATAAATTTCGTAAAATTACGAAAATTGTTTCATACACTACATTTTCGTTGGCCCAACGAAACTTTCGTTGGCTCAACGAAAATATGTAATTTTTCGTAATATGAAAACCTTCATCAATTAATGAAAACGTTTCATACACTTTTTCTCCCTTTTTAGTGCCAAAAAATCCAATTCAATGAAAAGATTCATCAATTAACGAAAAATTTCATACTCATTTTAAAGAACAAAAATACGAATTTTTTCCTTACTTTAACAAAGTTTTAATCAATTAACGAAAAAATTCATTAACTTATGAAATTCAACATTAACTAACGAAAATCTTCATAAGCTTATGAAAATTCTTCATATACTAATGAAATATTACATTGGCTTATGAAAAAATACATCAGTTACCGGAAAAAAATCGGTGCCTTACAAAAAAAAAAAAAAAACGTAGACTTGGGTGCATTTCTGTTTTATGGACTAGAAATTTAATCTTGCTGGATATAGTTCACATTAGGTTTTTGTTTAAAAATCTATGTAAGTTGAGCTGAATATAAAAAATATTGCGTTTTGACAAGGTGTCTCACGGATAAGTCAAGTGATGAGTCCAAGTGAGCTCTACCGGGTCAAAACGCCAATTTTTTGTTTGGGCTGTTAATAATTTAACAAGTCCAATAAATATATACCTACTATAATCTTAAAAAAAAAATTATTAATACAACGAAAAGTTTCGTTAGCTAACGAATATTTTTTCGTAATTTAATTAAAATGTTCATAAAATTTACGAAAAAATTCGTTAGCTAACGAAAGTTCTTTCATAAATTAATCAAAAAATACATTGACTAACGAAAAATATCATCGTGGTTAATTAAATTTTACGTTAATCGATGAAAAAATTTCGTAAAGTGATGTAAAAATTCATTAATTCTCGATCAAAAATTTTTATGAAAAATTTCATTAAAATACTAAAGTTTTCGTTGGTTGATGAAGTTCTTCATTAACGTATGAAAGCCATTTCGTTGAGCCAATTAAATTTTTCATCGGCTGAAAATTAATTAAATTTTCGTTGGCTCAACGAATTTTTTCGTTGTATTTACGTAAGGATTTGGTTCAGTGAAGAAATAAGGTCCTTGCATCAATTGTTTTAGTTTTTCAGCCGGAAATACTATACAAAATAACTTATAACGTTTGAAAATGTTCACTTTTGTACTATTTTTTAGTTTTAGGCCAATGTAGTTAGGGCTTAAAAAGTAGATAAATGGGCCCAAATGAATGTAGCTATCATAATATAAAATCATTTATTTATTCAAAATAAATTCTCTGTCATCATTAAATTGCAAAACTTCCATTTTAATTTTATTTTCCCGCTGATTACGCTGTTTTGTAAACAGAACATCCACTTTAGAAAAAGAGAGCACATGTGTTATGCGATTTGACCGATCTCCGCCTATATATATTCAAGTAGGTACTACACCCGAATACATTTTTCAGCTATGTTAATTTTAAATGTATAAATTATTTTAGTTAAAAGCCTCGCTCTTGCAGGGCAAGAAAATTTTTAAAAATATGTAGGTATTCATTTTTTTTCACTATATTTTTTATTTAAAACTTTTGATTTTGATTCTTAAGAGCAAGGCAAGAGAGAGGCCCCGCTAGACTATGTAATAACCTGAATAAATAGTTAAGAGTCAAAATCAAAAGTTTTAAATAAAAAATATAGTGAAAAAAAATGAATAACTACATATTTTTAAAAGTTTTCTTGGGTTGTTGTGCGAGGCCCCTGCAAGAGCGAGTCCCCTGGCGATTGCCCTTTTCGTCACCCCCTAATGACGCCACTGTTGTAGATTGTTGTAGATATCTACAACCGGTCATCCTCCAATTTTGAGCTGTGAGTGCATTTTGTTTGAATTTTTGTGACTGTTTTTTTTTCAATTTGCTCAAAACAGGAGGGTGACCGGTCTAAACGGACTTGAAATTCGGATTCAGCGGGTCAAAAGTGCATGCCACTTTTTTTGTGTGCCGGTATAATTGAATATTTCCAAGCCATTTCTATATCTGACCTAAGTGAAATGTCCATTTGTTCGTTTGGTCCAAAATAGGTTAGCATGCACTACATCGTAAGTTTAAATATACAGAATGGTTATAAAGATTCTTGCGGTCAAAACGATTTTCCCCATTATCTATACCATTAATCCTAATATTACCTCATCACTCATTATCTGCTAATAAATTTTGTCAACTTTTTGAATCCGTAAACAGCTTTGACACTGGTCTAATTGCTCAAAACGTTAATTTGCGGATGATATTTTTTCGCGACCTGAAGTAATATTTGTGTGCCTGTGCATCAACAAACCCCCGAATATTTTTTGGGGATTGACTATTTGGTTGGGTCCTAAAAAATTCGCTTGTCCGTGGTCTGGGTCCTGAAATTTCTATTTTTTTTATACATATGTATTTGACCGATTCAATTTTGTTATACAAAATTCGATCTTTGAAAAATATATTTTGTAGGTCATCTCTTAAAAAAATCCTCTAAAAAATTGAAGAAATTGACTCTCTAAATTAATTCATGTTTATTTATAAACGAAAAAAAAACCAAAGTGCCTATATCATTCATTTAAATTTTTCTAAGTTATTCTGAATTCATGTCGGTTTTCATCTATAAAACGTGCTTCTCTTCAAGTTACAAAAATCACAAAAAGTATCATAATGACTTCTCATTAAGTCTAAAATTAGAGAAAGAAAAAAACAAAAAAAAAAAATGAAAAATTCCGTCAGTTATTATTTACCAAGTCACAGTATGTAAAACGGGGTTAGGCTATTTAACAAGAAAACTTTTTCTCCCTTCCCATTCGAATATTTATTTTTTTTTTCAAGGATGATTTTTTTTATATTCTGTCCCATTACTTTTCGTATTTTTCTTCTTTTTTTTCAAACAAAGTCGGATGGAGTTTTTTTCCTTGCAGACAACTTGCCTTATCCACGCATTCTGTTCAACCCTTAAAAAAAATAACAAACAAAAAAAAAAAAATATGAACCAAAACTTTTTCTTTAATATTTTATGGGTTTTGACACAAATCGTACACGCTAAGTCTCTTCACTAAAAAGTTCCCGCACAAAAATTCAACAGTCAAGGGGACGAAAACAAGAAGAAGTTCCATACTGTGTTTGCTGATGGTTAGATGAAAATTTTTCTTTATTTCCGCCAAAAAATAAAAATTAAAACAGTTTCCGGAAAAAAAAAGAAAAATACGAAAAAACCCCAGCAAAAGTGTTTAATCATTTGGTTGGACTTCTAGTTCTTAGTCGTTTATTTGGAATATAGAAAATTTAAAGGATATTTATGTTTACAAAAAAAAAAAAATTAAAATTAGATGATTTCCGCTTAAATTAAGTGGGTTTCTTTTAAATTTGGGCATTCAAAGAATTAAGAAAAACCATGCAGAAATCTGCTTAATTTAATGTGACACTAACTAGACTATTTAATGTGTTAGATTAGCCTTCAAAAGCCATTCTCTGATTTATTTATTTTGACCTTTCAAACATAATTTAGTTAAATACGCTTCATAAATAAACCCGGGTATAAATAAGAATAAGTTTACCTAACAAATTCAATCAATCAAGTTCGTGCGACTTGCATAGAGACTTAACTTTTTTTCAAGTTCCTTGTTTGTATGTATTTTCTTTTAAAGCATTTGGGATGTAAATTGTTGATTTATTTAAATTTTTCTATGCGAAAATCGTGTCGATTGATGTTTTATTTCTTTATTTTTTAAGCAAAAAAATGTATAATTATACATAAATGACTTTGGGGTTAAAATTAATGATAACGATTTTCAATTGCAATTAGCAAGGGTTTTTAAATTTGTTTTGTTATTTTAATGTGTTTTGAATTTTATCTTTTTTTTCAAATTCGAAACCGTTTTTTATTTTATGGGCCAATGAATTTAAAAAGACAAAATTATATAAAAAAAAAAGATTAACTTAAGGGAAGGAAATTAAGTGATTTAACTTCATTAATTTTGACTTTAATGTTTATTAAGACGAAATGGTAGCAGGACATAAAATTGTCTGTTCCTTCGATTAAGTTGTTTATTTACGCTAAAAAAGAAATAAAAAAAATAAAAAAATAAAGATTAATTGGTTTTTAATCAAAAGTTTTCTTTGTGTGAAGAATCGAAGTTGTTGTTTAGGGTACATTGGTTCAAAAATGCATATCAATCTAATCTGAAAAAAAAGGGCTTAAGCCAAAGTTTTAGTATAAGTTTGATTTTAAGATTTTATCAATAAATTAACGAAGATAAGACGGTGAATGTGAATGTTCAACGCGTTGACTCACTGTTCTAAAAATGACGTCATAATTATTCCCAAGGACACGACTGGGTCGCACACACTTATTTATTACACATTACACTTACCGTGTTATTCACCAGAGTTTTTTTTTTTTTCAAAAGTTGGGTCTTGACAAAGGAAGGGAAGGTGTTTCGCCTTTGGAAAAAAATTATTAAATAAACGCCAAAAACCTCTATTTTGATTTTGTTTATAAATAAAGCTGTTTTAAGGAATAGTTTTTGAAAAATGTATTTTCAAGCTTTAAAAAAACTTGAAAATGAAAATCTCGAATTAATTTTTCCAGTTGTATGTTGAACATAAACTCCTTCTCTACTTTTTCTTGTACGTAAACTGTCGTGATAACGACGTGATAACGTCGTAAGAAAACAGATTGTGTGCTTTTGTTTAAAATGAGTCGATTGAAGCGTTTATTTATTTCAAACAATCATAATTTTTATTATTTTAAAAGATTACAAAAAAATTATGCCATTTGAAAGCCAAGTATTTCTTCTAAAGAATAAAACCATTTTTAAATTTTTACAATGCGCAAAAAGTATTAAAATAAATTATTAATTTCATTTCTTATGAAAAAAGTGAAAAAATCACTTCCATCACCCAAAAATTCATTTTTTTGATATAACAACCTATAATAAATTTTATACCACCTGGAAGCTTATTGCTTCAGCTCAAAATATATATATAGATCATGTCTATTAGACATCTACAAAAAGAGCTAGAACTTTTTGAGCTCGATCAATTTTCATCAAAAAAGACAAAAAAACATATAATTTTATCTTCTCACGCTATTGAATTAATTTTTTTCAATGACAACCTATAACAATTTTGTATCATGTGAAAGCTCGTTATTTCACCTTTCATTTGACGTTTTAATCTTATTTCTGTGAATCCTAGAAAAAAAGGTAGCATTTTTTAAAGCCAACCATGTCGAAACTCCAAACTGAGATTACGGTACTTCCCACACTGGTGGGGTGGCTGTTCATGATCAACAGATCTCTACATATGTTTTAAGGTATTTCGCAAGTTTTTTAATTTAACATTGTGTAGCTTGTAGTAAATGTACAGTTATGTGTGATATATCAAATGAAAGGTAATATCACCAGGACGTTACATCAAATTTGTATCTGCTCTAGATCAAAAGATATAACTTGTTGAAAAATAGAACTTTATTTTACCATTATCTCAAAATTGTGAATACATAATTGACTGAAATTTCGCACAGATATAGTCCTGTCTATTATCTCCAATATAAATTTCATTTATTTATGTGTTGAAGAAAAAAAGATAAGAATAAAAAACAGTTAAAAACGGTCAAAAAACATGGGACAGAAAAACTAGTTTTTTTTTTAAATACTAAATTTTTGTACATGTATGCGCGTGCACGGTCATAGACTACATGTTCTATAAGTTTGAGATTTTTTGAACACTACGAAAAATTTAAAAAAAATTAAAACTCACCTGAAAATACCCCAAAAAAAGTAGGTGTTTTTCAAAAATTCATATTTCGAAACGCAGACACCTAAAAAATATCCGTATTAGACCCCTTACATTTTTTTTTATTATCTTTTGAATGACGTTTTTTAAATTGTCAAAAAAAAATTTCCCCTACCTATAATCACTACTTTGTCAAAGGTCTATTTCATGTTTTAGTTTTAGAAAACCATTTATTACTTAGTTTTGAAATTTAAGAAATTTTGTTTTCAATACCATTGTCAGTCTTGCAATGAATTTATCTATCGATTAAAAAAAATTCAACTCTTTACATTGTCGCGTTTAGAAAATAGCCAATTTTTTGCAAATTTGTTTTACCCATTTTTACCCTATTAAATGACGGAATTTTTAAAAATCCTTCATTTGGATGAAGCTTTAGTTTATTTTCTTTCAAATAAGCTGTAGAAGATTTTTGTATCTCTCATAGTTTATTTTTAATTAAAATTTTTGCCGCACTGCGAAAGTGCGAGAGTGGAACGGGAAAAAATGGCGTCACTTTTTTGTGCTGGCTGCCATGGTTCATCGATTTATAAGACGTTATCACGTCAAAAATAGGAAACCAATCACTCTCCCGTTATTTTGCCGTTATTTTGGCTATGAGCAAAGGTTTCGATAAAATGGAAATAACACCAGGGTTAACAAACGGTAAAACTAACCGGCTAGGCTTTAGGAAGGATATCGAGAATGACGTCGTATTAGGGGTATCGCGACAAACGCCTGCTTCTGGATCTTAAAGATGATTCCATACCTACATATTGTTCAAAAAGCTGCATGGAACAATACCCCATACCAAAGAGAAAGTGCAGGTTATAAAGATTCTTAACATCCTCAAAAACTAAAAGAGGTACTTAAAGAAATTCGAAAAGCTCCTAAGAAATTGCAGAAATCGGTAATTTGCTAAGAAATCTGATATCGCATTTCAAGATTCGCCAAGTTTGAAACTTTACCTTGAAAATTTTACAAGGCAAAGTATCTAACTAATCTTAGAACTAAGAAACACCAAAGTGAATGATGGGCAAAAACCAACAAAGTGAAAGGACACGTTTTCACTGATAACCTAGACAAAAAAATTAAAGCCGTTGATTAGACAAGCACAGAATCATAGCATAGATTTGAATACGTTAAGTGAAAGCAAGAAATTTTATTCTTGCCAAAATAAATAAAGAAATTAAGAAGGTCATCTAAAAAAAAACTTCAGGATATGGCAAACTATCACAGAAAGTTAATAAAAAAAAGTTGATAAAAACAATGATCTGACCTGGATCACGAGGAAAAAAAAACATATTAGAAATTCCTGAGGAGACAAATTTAGAGAGTTGTAGACGCAAAATTCTTGATCGGGAGAGTTCCCACAATTTCTTTTGCCATTCCTCATAGAATCTTTTCAAGGTAGTAACACCTATCCAGGGACAAAAAAAATTAATACATAATTTAGTTTTTTTTAAAAAAGTGGCGTGAGTGAAATTCTCCAATTTGGCTTTATTTTCGAACTATGTCGAGTGTTGAAAAGTAACTATTTTCGCAAGAATTTAATAGATTTTAAGGGGGGAAATCCGTCCGGAATTTTTTATTTTTGCATTATTTTTTTTTTGCGTAATAAATTTATTTATCAACCGAAGAAACTATTTTCAGTGGTCTTAGCGTTAAATGAAGCCTCAAAAGTGCCTAGATAGTCCCGAAACCAATGCGCTCCGAACCTACCATAGTACGAAAACGAAAACTTTAAACGCATTTTTTTCGAAACTAGTTTCTTTTCGGCGCCGTGCAATGTAACTCAAAAACTAATGAAGCTATCGACTTGAAATTTGAAGCAAATTACTCCTTAAATCATTGGCCACAACATGAACCTAAAAGAAAAAAAAATTTGTACAGTAAATATTTTTTTTAACTACTTCTTTGTAAAAAATAACATGTTTTTTTCGTTTTTTTGATTTCTAATTTTTATTTTTCATTTAAAAAAAATAAATTTAGGTTCATGCAATGCGTACTAATATCATCTAACGGAAAAAAATTTCCTTTTTGATTTAAGATGATTTCTTGGACCTGTACATTGCACGGCGCAAACTAGAGGCGTCAACTTTAAAAGGCTCCAGAGCCGCCATTTTGTTATTTTTTCATTTCAAAAATTTTTTTTTCAATTCTTGATAATGTCAGTAATATCTTGTCTTTTTCCAAATTTCAATAAGTGCTTTCAGTTTTTCATAAAAAAAATAGTGAAAAAGGTGTCGTCTGGAGGGATTTCCCCCCTTAATGTTTAAAGCATACTAAGATCCCACTCCTGCGTAATCACCAACTCCCGCCTACTTTCCCCGCCTTGGGATCTTAGTTAAGAAACTTTAAAAAGCAAACTATCACTTTTATGCCCCGAATATCAATTTTAAATGGTAAAGATAACCAAATTTAGGTCAATCGCATTAAATTAAAATTTGATTTGGTCAATTTAAATGAGCAAGTCATTTCCCCCCTTCTTATCTCGGATACCTACCTACAATTCCATTATTCAAATATCCCCTACTAACACTTACCACTTAATAAAACCCATTAACCCACATAACTATGCTGGCAAAATGAACCTAAATATATACATAGGTATATCAACACCATAAATTTACCACCTAAATTCACCTCCGATACAACTTCATTAAATTAAATTTATTGAAAAATTATCCCTTCAATTCCCTCTGTTCGGTCTTTTGCAAAAAAAAAAAAATAAAACATCATCTACGATATCAAATCGATTCTGAGAATAATATCTAATATCCAACCGGGGAAATTCCCAAAATGGCCGTAAAATTCAATTCACATTTAATAGCATAACATTTCGTTTTCTTATCCTTGAAAAATGTATACAACAAACGCACTCAGACAAACAAAAATAAAAAAAAAAAGTTTAACTTCAACAAAGCTTACACTTTTTTCTACCAAGAATCCAATACTCGGCATATCGACTTTGACTTCAGTTTCTTGGCACTCTCAAAAAAGCCATAACTCATTAGAAAAGTAATAGCAAAGCTGCTAGTTCCATCGTTTTGTAGAGAAAAGATGAATTATTACGCCCACTGGAACCAATAAACTTGCAAAATGGAACATTCTTTTTGGTTATTTATTACTTAAAATCCGAAGCTAAACGATATTATGACGATGATGAGGCATGAGGGTGGTGGTAAAGAAGGGCTATATGACTATAATACGAGAGAGACTAGGTCTAGGCCATGACCTCATGTTCTAGATTCATGGGCCGTTATCGCGTTCGGGCTATTAAAGGTGCTTTAATCGTATAAATCACTCATTAGTTTCCCATTCTATATTGCTTAATGTTGAATCTGCGCGCCAAGAGGGTTGGAATATTTATTTTGTAAAAGTGTACAGAAACCAGGATAGGTTTGGGGAGGGTATAATGTTACAAGCTATTCAAATAGATGATGACGAAATGTAGAACGCAACTTACAACAGGTGAATGGTGTTCGTGTTATTAATGAGGGTTCAGGAGGATGAAGGAAAGATTTGCATGCGGAGGGAATTTAATTTTAATTCTGCGGGCCATAAGTGTGCTCATTATAATTCTATAATACAGTCAGTCATGAGGGGGATGAGAAAGGTTGAAAGTTATGATGGTTGTTTTATGTGGAAATGGATTTAGGTAATTAGGATGATTAAGTTAAGAATCTGATGGAAGGTTATGTTTGTACGAACACCTTTAGGATTATAATATATGAAGAATTTGTGTCAAAACTGTTAAAACGTGTGTCCCACATCAACACCTGTCATAAAAATCAAAGTTTTGATCAGAAAAATTGTTAACATGGTTGAAGTGTGAAACGAAATATGAAGTTAGATTGAGTGTCCTTTTCAAACACTTATAGAGGCCGTAGACATCAAAAACTTTACTCCATGTGCAGTGTGTTTTCGAGGAGACTGTATTTATAATACGTTTTTAATTTACTTGAAAAGTTTTTGTTGAGAAAATTTAAGTATATATAGAAATTTATTGCAGAAAGTTAACGGAACCGAATAAAATTTTGAAAAATTTTTTTCAATTATTTTATTTAAGTGTAGGTATCCCAAAAAATTTTGAAAAGGGAAATCTGAGGAAATGCGAAAACTGGAGAAACATTTGTTTTGTTAGTCCTTAAACGACCAAGCTGTAGGTACTTTAAACATAAAATATTTTAATTATTGTGTTGAATTACACTGGCCAACAATTTTCAACTTTTTAAAATTTTCCAGAAAGATTTATATCATATTTTATAGATTTGAGTTCAGTAAGCGCAAAAATAATATTGGTTTCTTTCTAGCAGCTCTAGTTTTTGAAATATATTTAATTTTTCATATTTGGGGAAATATTCGTACTAATTTTTAAGTTTTTCTTATTTTGAGCGTTTATTAACCCTCTGTAAGCACACCTCCTTTTTGTGACGTGATAGGCACACGGGTGCGAATTTGGTTCACACTTTTTCATGTCGCTACAACTTTTTTCGGTCTCAATATTTAATAGAGAATCATACATGAAATTGATGTAGAATTTTCCGAGGAATTCGAATATTGTTTTCACAATTATTCCGAAAAAAAATATTTTCACCCTAATAAAGAGACATTTTTGTGACCACATTTTTGAAAAATTTTTATTTTTGTCCTGCCAAATTCGCACCCGTGTGCCGACAGAGGGTTAAAAATTTTCCATTAAATTTTATATTAAACTCAATGTATTTGCGGTCAGTACCTTAACCTAAAAACCACATTCATTTTTTTCTAGAAGCTCTATTTTTTGAAATATTTAAGTTTTACACATTTTGGGGGTAATTTTGTACTTATTTTAAAGTTATGCTTATTTTAACTGTTTGTTAACATTTTCCAAAAATGTTCTTATCGAATCTAATGCGTTTTTGGGTTCACTAAGCCTAAAATTCACACCAGTTTCTTTCTAGGAGCTCTATATTTTTAGATATTTTAATTTTTCACACTTTTGGGGTATTTCATACTGCATGATTTGAGTTTTTTGTCTCCAAGTTGTATAATACTCTTTATTTATTTAAATAAAATCAACCAAAACAATAAACAACAACAAAATAAAACTAAAGAAAAAGAAAACTACATTATTATAAAAACTCCAAACAAAGAATAACAAATCTTTCACCAACAACAACAACAGAAGATCAAAAAGCTCAGTTCAAATGATAGAAAACAACAACACTAAACAACAAAAGAATTTGACCTGAAGATGGAGTAGCAGCTCCGAAACGCGTCCTCGTCACAAAAAAATATAAAAAGTTGTAAATTTTTAAAATTAAAACTTAAAAAAAATAATTTCATACTATTTTTTTTAGATTTTATTAGGTATTACAAGCGTTTTTAAAGCTTTGTTGGATAAATTTGTTTCGAATGTAAAATAAAATAAAATACAAAAACAAAATTTTAATAAAATAAAATTTAACAAAAAAAAAATTTTATGAATTTCTTTCCTTTTCATGTATGAATAATTTAAAACTAGAGCTGCTAGAAAAAAACTAATGTTATTTTTGGAATCAGCACCCTAAATTTAGTAAGAAATGATATACAACGGTCTGGAAAATTTTTGTGTGTTGGCCAGTGTTATTATTGCTGCCTTGACACTTTTACTCTTATAACAACAGAAACTGAAATCATTTTAAAAAAGAATTAAAAAGATTAAAGTGGGTAATGGAAAGGCATCTAGAAATTAAGTTTTAAGTTTGCTATAAATTTTTTTAAACGAAACCAAAAGTCGCTTGTACATACGTGCTCTTATGTTAAAATTTGATTGGAACATTAGGGCGGAATTCATAGTCGTCACTCAAGTTGAAAAATATCTCAAGCATCCGCTCATGCGAATCCTTATTCATATTCATCACTTAAGTTGAAATTTTTCCTAAGTGAACGTCTGAAGAGGCTTCTTTACTTAAGAAACGCTTAAGTTTTTTTCAGTCAGTTGACATTAAAACGCAAGTGTCATTGCAAACGTTTGTTTTTTGTATTTGATAATTAAAATTTGTACGAAGGGCATTTTAAATACATAGTTTTTATTTATTTTCAAATATTGTTTAATCGCGACAAATCAAACCGATGGCGAAAACAAATTTTTTTTTACTACAGTTGATTCAAATCAGTTACATTTTCGAGTATGAGAAAAAATTTTTCTTTAAGACAAGATTTTACTTTACTCAAGTGACAGCCCTATTTTCAATTCCTTTGAGCGATTGCTGGAAATATTTCTCAACTTACTGGAGCTGAGAAAAATTTGAACTCGAGCAACGATAAAGTCGTTGCTCGAGTTAACATTCCGCTCTAAAGCTTTTTAAAAGTTACAAAAACATCCCATTAAATGGCTTTTACCTTCAAACGTGGTATGCTATTTAATTTCTCATCTCATATAATAAAAAAATTTTGAAACATAATTTTGAAAATTGTTAGAGCCGTTTATTAAAAGTATTTTTACATAAAGAATTTCAAAAATATTATCAACTAAATTTGGCATGTAATTAAAAAGGTAATATTAATCGCCACAAAATTAAATTTCAATAAAATTCAAGAGTTTATTTTTCAAAATAAAATTTTGATTTTTTTTTATCCAAAAATAATTTTTTTGAAAAATGTTAGAGATGCTAAAACCTATTTAGTGCGAAAATTTTCATTGAAATCGGTAGTGACATGAAGAAAACAGTTCTATAGCAAGTACCTCTCAAGTAGCACAAAAGTCTAAAATACACCAAAATATTTGGTGTATTTTTTGCACTTTCGTGATATACATTTTGAATATAAAAAATACACCATTTTCTCGTATATAATAAACTCCGGTGGTTAAAAAAATATACCGATTTTGTTGTATAAATGGCGCTAGTGGTATATTAAATGATCTGGTTTTTGGTGAAAATTATCCCTTTGAAATTGAAAAATACATAATAAATCTACGGATAAAATACACCATTTGAATTATTCTGATTTAAAATTTGAACCAAAGTTTATTTTTTACCTCAAACAGTTTGATGAATTCTAATCCACACCATTTCTTATGAAATAAATGAAAATGAACTTTTATTCACTTTCATAATATTGCCATAAGAAACTAATGGTTAAATATGAATTTGTTTGCCTAATTTAAAAACGAAACACATTCTGTCTACTAATTTTACATACTACCCCCTCTAAAAATCGAGCGCCTCAAAAATGTCAGAGAATTAATGATTTTTTTGTTCGATTTTAAAAATCAGTTTTACAAAAATTATATTTTTTTGTTGTTTTTACATTTTTTTAGAAGAGTTCTTTTATAATATAATATACCGCATCGAAAAAACCAAATTGCGGGATAATTAGGTCGATAAATATACTATTATAGAAAACTAATTAATTGCCGTCTACTTTATGCATTCTGGTGAATTTTATGTCCACAGGGTGTGCTTTCTACACCAAAGAGAGTGTACAAAATGTACCGTTTTGGTTGATTTCAGAATCGAATAATTTTATACACCATTAATGGTATATTATTAAAACAACTGAATATCGGTGTATTTTTTGCACGGAATCTTAAAAAAATGTTGAAATTTTTTACAGAAAAGACAGTGGTATAATTTTTATACCACTAACTTTGAGAAATACACCATATTTTTTCAATTTCCTCAATTTTACACCAAAATTAATGAATTTACACCAATTTATACACCAGTGTGCTACTTGAGCTACCGTTAATAACGGTATAAAAAATATTTTTTTATTTCCAAAGTACATACGATTTTACTTGCCACATTACCTACATGATTCAAAATCGTTAGAGCCGTTTTTGAGAAAAACAACGCTTTCCTAGTTAGTCATATCGCAAATGATCTAATTCTAATTTTGGTCCTAAAAAATTAAATTCCCCCTATAGAGAATACCAAAAACACTTAACTTCTAAGTTTGAAGCAAATGCCTTCGGTGGTTTAGGCTCTAGCTTGAGATAGAGAGAGAAAGACACACAGTCTTCTCTTGGGCTTTGTAACTTACTAAGATGGCTTTAGAATTCGTTAAAAATTTTGCGCCAATATCATTTAAGAAATTGGCAAATAACACATAATTTTGACAATTTTCGAAAAAAAAACGCTGAAAAATATATATAGGTATTCCGTTAATATAATATAAAATAATTAAAAGCATTTTTTGATACACCTAATTTTACAGTTGCCTTTCTCGAAAATATGACTAAAATCACTTTTTTTTTGACAAGAAACCAATACTTGTACTGCTTGAAAAAACTAACTAAACGTGACTGGTAGTTTTAAATGTTTTCTTTTCAAATAATCCTAAATCCAATTTTCATTATTTCCCATTATAAAAAGAATACAATAAAACTATTTCAAAGATTTTCTTAAAATATATCTCTTTTTCGAAGACACATACCCATCCATATGTATTAACAACAAAAGAATTTGAGATTTTCCAATTTCTCCTCAATTTTCTAACTCCAACCAAAAAAAAAAAAATACAAACAAAAACCAAAGGTAATAAGAAGTATAAAATGAAAAATCCACAATTTCTCATAAGAATAAGAAAGATAATAAACATCTGGAAATCCTTGATATTCTTCCATCGTATCTGGCTGCATTGTATATTGTTTGTTGTTTGGATATGTTTTTTTAAAGATATTCACACCACGTATAAAAGATATTTTTCTCTCAAGTTTCGATATATGGCTGATTAAGGGGCAAAGTATATTTTTATAAAAAAAAATTGAAAAAAATAATAACAAAAAAATAATGTCCTTAGAGACAATCCTGAAATAAAAACAAATATATTCTTATCTGTTAATTCTTCAATCAAAAATTATAGTCTTCCTTTAAAACCAGAGTTCTTTTATAAGACTTTTAATTCATCTTCGATTTCTCTAAGGTAGGAAAGTCGAAAGAATTATCAACCATCAAACAGAAAAAGCAAGAATGCGTGCGACTCAGGCGAACATTTTTTTTAACAAATTAAAAATCTGATTCATGTGGCCGATTAAAGTATAGAAATGAAAGAAAAAAAAATACATACTCGTATCGATATTACAAAAAAAAAAAACAGTCCTCAGACTTGAAAAAACAAACAATAATTTGTAAGCCAACGCAAAATATCAAGGTGAGGTAATCTAAGATGGGAATCTTTTAAATTCTTTTATTTAACCAACAGAAGACTTTCCTGTGTATGTAGCAATGGACGAATGTCCTTCTTATCGGATTCCAATAAACACCCACTTCCATATACTCGGTTTGTCTTCCTTTTTACAAATCTTTATGGCCACAACAAATAAATGAAAGAAAATTTCTATATTTTTGTAAAGAAATCTTAAAATAGCTTATTGCTACCCATATTGAAACACAACTTCCGCCAAACCTACATCAGTTAATATAACAATCTTAAGAAAAACGAAATAGACAAAAAGGGCACAACAACAACGACGACGATGACTATGAAGTAAAAAAAGAGAGAAAAAAAAGAGCAAAATCGATTTTGTTAAGGATTTTCTCACTCAATTGGCAAAACTTCTTTAACTTCATTTTTTCTACTTGCCATGCCATGGCTTTCCTTTTTTTTTTGTTTTGTATTTTTGTGTATTTATTTTAGTTTCAATATAAAATGTTAAGAGGATTTTTTTCTTCTTCTTCTCGTTTTATTTTGTTTTGTTAGGTCCTTTTTTGATCCTGCTTAAGTGCTTGCTTTTATACGGTGTTTATTTTTGTTATGTCAGTTATACGGAATAAAAAGGATAAAAAGGGCAAAAGTGGACAAATTGAACTTGAGGATAATCGATACTTTGATTGAGAATCCTTTCAATTTAATTGAGTAACAAATAAAAAAATAAAGGCAATGCCACACTATTAAGAGAAGTTGAAATTAATTGGATAAGAATATTTTTTTATAGATAAAATTAAACATAAATGGGAAAGAATTGGGAGTTATTTAATTTTTCTGCTATTTTTTTTTTTAATGAACACAAAATATTACGTATACGCCACAGTGTAACAATAATTCTTAAAGCATTTAAAAACGATTATAAAGACATATATAATATTAAAGGGCAGACGGTAAATTAAGGCCAAAAAAATATTTTGAAATAAATACTTTAAATCAAAGTAACAGTACGACTTGCTGGTTCTGGCGAACGTATTGATTGTTTAATTTAATACGATTTCAAAGCTCATCACTTTTTAATTTGTGGTTTTCATATTGTCCTTACAATTGCTTCAACATTTTTAGCAGATTTTCAGTCAGATTGAGGTCAGGGTCTTTCAATATTTTTTAATTTTTGAAGTTTTTGTGGGGTCTTCAACAAGTAGCTTTTCGTTTTATATAAAAAAACGGTGGTTTTCCACCCAAAATGTTCATATCATTTTTACTTGCTCTATAGGGCAAGTATTGGTTTCGTGTGGAAAAAAAAAATTGAGGTTTTAATTAAAACCAACATTACGATGATAGAGAAGATCAAAAAAGTGGTTTTCGTCATGCTGTCCGTCGGTCTGTGCGTCCATCTGTACATCGAGGTAGGGCCTAAACGGATGGATGGATTTACTTGAAACTTGGTACAGATGATTTTAACGTAATTCCCTAGACCCGTTTTTTTTTTTATTTTTTTAATATCTCCATTTTAAAGCATAGGGTAAGGTGGTATAAGAGTGCGCATTTTAGACAAAATACCAAATAAAACAATAACAAAAAGAATTTAACTACTTTTTTTATATATAGTTTTTAGTTTATAATCAAAGCAACGAAAAAAACTTAAAAATGGTAACAAAAATGTATTAATTCAAAAGTTATAAACAAAATACCACATTAGGAAATTTGCGCACTCTTATACATCCTATTGTGTAAGAGTGCGCGGCTTAGTTTGTAAGAGTGCGCAGCTGCGCACAGGTGTAAGTTCGCACAAAAGTCGCAAATAAGATTTCCTATCTTTAAATAAACAGAGTATTTTTCAACCCATCACTCCTTGCATGAGGAACAATCAATTTAGTCTTCGATTAATGGTTCCGAGAAAATTTCAATATTTCCTAGTTACTCTCATTCGCTTGTTTTTTGTAAAACTTTTATTTGGTTTCTTTTTGGTTGGAATTGCTTTTTCCAGCTGCTGTGTGCTGGTATATGGACAAATGCCAGTTATTTTGAAGCATTGGATAGCATTTACTGCTCTTATAACCCGCGCACTCTTATACATCATCATGGTGCGCACTCTTACACGCTCAGACATGTAATCGAAGAATATATATATATTTCACAATGCACTTTATGACCAGTCTTACGTGTTCCTCAAATGTTTCTTTTTGTCGACTTTTTAATGTCCCATACTTTGTTTATTGTTATTTTTTGTTGTTAAGCGGAAAATTTAATTTGTTTGGCAAGAAATATTGGAAAAAAAAGTGCCAAAAAACTTAAACTTAACTAGCACCTCTGTTTACAAACACATTTGCATGAAATTTTGACAGCAGATCAAACTCATTTAGATCTTTCCAAAATAAGTGCATTCAGTCTTATATTCCCTTTCAAACCGTAGAAAATGGCCTTGCGCACTCTTATCAACCGCGCACTCTTATACCATCCTACCCTACCTCCCATATAACGTTTTCGAGGTATTGCAAATTTCTCGAAAACGGCTCTAACGATTTCGATCAAATTTGGTGTGCAGAATACTCTTATTGATTCCAACAAAACTGCGTTTTTAGTTTTTCTCAAAAAATGCGGAGAACGGAAATATGGCTTTGCCGTTTTTCAAAAATTGACATATTTTTTAAGTTCATATATTTCATCAAAGCATTAGTTATTTTATTTAAAATTTACAGAGATCATTAAGTATAAAATGTTAAAAAAAAATATTTTTAAAAACATTTTTGAAAAAAAAAAAATTTTTAATTTAATTTTTAAACTTTTGATTTTTTTTTTTGATTTTTTTTTTCTACAAAATCTTAAATTTTCAATAGATATTTAAGATAAAGATACTGTGAACTACAAGAGCAAGTACGTGCGACCCAGTCCACACAGGTAAATTTTCCCAAATTCATGGCCAAAACTACAAAAAAAAAATTTGCGATTTGTTGTTTTTTTTTAATGCCAAGTTGTTTACAAATAACATAAGCTTAGAACCTGATTGATCGTGCGATGCAAATTGTAACTGTTTAATCAGTAGATGCTTTCAAAGTAGAACATTTTAATTAACGAGTGCAGTAGCAAGGTTGGTTTCTTATAAGAAGTAGTTTGATTTATTTTTTATTTAATTTTTTTTGGCGATTTTAAAAATAATTAACATGGATTCTGTTGCTAGTGGTATGTTAAAAAAAGATAATGACAAAGATAATGCAAAATTTTAAGTCTAAAGTAAATTTTAAAGCTTCTTAAGATAATGTGTTTGAGCAGTAAAAACAAACAAATTTTTTTTCTTTGATAATGAAAAAGTTAAGTTGATTTGCGTTTTTCTGTACTGAAAATAGTGTTGAAAAATAGTTAAATGTTTCCTTTATGGGAAACAATCCTAAAACATTGCGGTTTTTTGCGACTTTTTATAATATTGGCTTCAAAAGGTGTTGGGGACGGTGATTTTTTTTTTTTTTTTTTTAATTAGATTTTTCTTTTTTGACACAGGATCGTAATTAACTTTCATTTTTCTTTCAAGAAATAAGCTTTCTGAATTTTTTAAAAGCTGTTCGTCACGTGACATTACAGAAAAAATTAATTTTTTTGGTACCAAAGGTTGAAATATTGAAATTTCGGAGCAAATAGAGAAAAATTTAACGGATTTTGATTTTGCATATATGAACATAGAAGAAGATGGCTGAGTGCCTCCAGAAATAACAACACCTTCTTAAAACAAAATATAAATTGGTTGCAATATGAAATATCGTTTCCATGCTGAGCCCATGGCTTTGTTGGACGGCCTCAAATGGATTTTTCAGACCTAAGCGAACGGTCAAAGAGACGTTAAACAGAAGATTTACGTTCTAACTATAATGCCGAAGAATTAAGCTATGCTGCGCCATGCAACTGCGAGAAAAAGGGAAACTTGTTCATCAAATGTAATGAAAAATATAATATTTTCAACTCCTTCACGTGCTGAAAAATATCAAAAGCTTTGAAAAAATTGACCAGAAAATTATTCCATATACAGCAGAAGAAACACTTTCAATAGTTGTTGAAGGAAAATTAACTTAGTTTCATAATAACCATAAAATTTATTCATTCATTGGACAGCTCGGCGAAGAAGCCCAAGAATCACGAAACAAAGATATAAAGCGTTTCGAGAAAGTTTCCCAAGAAAATTTTCGAGGCAGCAAAATATGGAAGATGTGTTTTATAATCTCTTGGTGTCTTCTGACCCATTAATAAGTGGTTTGAGAAAACTAAATCCTAAAACAAAAAATGCGTTTCCCTCTGAAATACTTCAGTTTCTAATAGAACCAGAGATCGAGCAAGCAGACTTATAGTTACAGTTTCACAACTCACAAGTCATTGAATGATGTACACACATACAAACTCACACTCATGTTTATTTATGTATATAGTTGTTATCTATGCCTGCATTATTTATTTATGTATAATAACGACTGTTCAACTGTTTTTTTCAATCTATTGAATGTATAAATATTGTATTATTAAATGTCAAATGAAAGAAACCCTATGGCGTAAAGTAAAAAAAACGACTTTTTTTTTATTTTTTGCTTCTTTTTTGTGAATTTTCGTGTAAATTTACTTAAAAATTTTGAATTTTATGGAAATTATCCTATTTTGATATAATCATGCAATAATAAATTGAATAAAAACAAAAAATAATTTTGGCCATGTTTTTGGGAAAATTTACCTGTGTGCAGTCGTGCATTTTATTTATATTAAAATGGAAGAAAAATGTTGAGCATTTTGAGCTTAACAAAGTTTTTATGTATATCTTTTTGGTGTCTTGATAACAAATATATAAAATTTTCAAAAGTAGGTACAACTTCAGGGGTAACTTTGCACTACTAACCAAAAATAATTGTTCTTTGTTGATGCTTAAGGATTTTCTGGATCACTCATATACAATTTTATAAATGCACTGGACTAACTACAGATACAAAATACAGTATATTTCTCTGTAAAGATAGTTTGTACCTCCCAGAAATGTAAAAATCACAAGCACCAAATTCCAAAAAGTGATGAAAAGTCAGTGAAATGTGACAACAGTTTTTGATGTCATTGAATTTAGTTTGCGAACATTTTGAACGAAGTTCTTGTAGTGAAAATGTGGCCAAATACTTTCTGGATCTATGAACATAATGTTCTCGATGATTACCTGCGACACGGTTGAGCTTCAGGCCAAACCGCTGAAGCGCTTTCCTTCAAATTTGGTTGTTAAAGGTTTTGGGATATTCCATAGAGGGGAAATCGGAATTTTCTTAGGATCAAAATTATCGGTATTTTCCATATGACAACTAATAGAACAGGTTATTTTTTATCAAAATCATCTCTTACGATTTTGATTTAAAAAAAAATCACGAGTAGGTAGGTACTTTAAACTAACTTAAGGTCCTTTTGAAATAAAAATAATATTTTTGTTACTGATATTAACGGTAAGTACCTGTCATGAAAGCGTTTTCTTGATTTTTGACTGTCTCTTTTAACCGATTTCATTGAAATTTTTTAGTATCCCAAATTTAAAAATTAAGAAAAAGTTCTATAAATATAAATTTTGGATTTTTTCAAAAATATTTCAAATTTTTTATTTTTCAAAAAATCAATTTTTTCGAAACGGACTAATGAATTTTTCTTGAAAATTTGTTTAAATACCTACGTGGAAAAGTAGTTTTTTCAAAACGACGCGGCATACCAAAATTTTTAAACATTAAACAAAAAAGCATTTTTTTTCAAAAAACGGGCCCAAGAATTTCTAAAAAAAAACTACAAAAAAATGACATACTTCATTTGGAGATCAAAAACCATTTTAAAGGGTGTTTGTTTGTATGAATGATATAAAAATCTTCAACATTCTAGGCAACTATAACCTATGAGCAAGTCCAAAGTAGTGTGTGTTTTTTCTTATTGATTTAATTTCATTAAATTATTTTGAAAGTTGCTGATTTTCAGCATTCAAACCGACATATTTTTCCGAGTTGTCATTGTTTTTAAATGATTCTTTTTCATTTTATGTTTTTTTTTTTTAAAGAAAATTGACCCTCCCAACTGAATATATGTATGAAGATAGAACCTCATTTCTTGTATTAATCGGTCCAGCCATTCTAAAAAAAGACTGACATGACGGACGGACAAAATGAAGGAACGAACTGTTTTTGAGAAATATGTATGTACAGATTTAGTATTTTTTTTTTTATTCTTAAAGTTCGTTTTTATAACCTATTCCTAGTTCCTACTCACCTTTAAATAAAAAATTGAAAGCTACTTATTTTTATAGAAAACTTAATTTCCGGAAAAATTTGTCTTGTGAATGGTCCAGTGTGTCTATTCTCTTCAAATTGCATAGGGGAATTTGACCGTATTTAGTTTTTTAAGCATATGTATTTAGATCAACGTGAACTCAATACCTAGTTCATTTCCTTCTCCTCGAACTTAAAAAAAAATTAAGTATACGCCCAAGTGTACCCACACGTCGTTTTTTCTTGGCTAGCTTGTGAGTCCTACAACCTACTTAAAGCAATTGATATTTATTTATTACTTTCTGACGTAGGTAAGAGTCGTAATACACTTTTTGCTACCAATAAAGCCTTACCTATTAAAACTAATTAAATCATCCTTCGATCACCACTTTACTTGCCACCACCCTTACTCCTAGAATTTTGTCCTTTTTCAATCAATTTCCATTCTGTCCAATTCCATAGAAATTATAGACTTGAATAAATAATATCAAGTGATTGTAGTCTCTAAGTGAATACCCAATTAAACTGAATGGAAATATCATCCTAAATATTATTATGTATTTTCTCTCTATAACAATTCAAAAATTAATACAAAAAAAAAAAAAGAAGTGAATAAATGCATTTCCATTTTATATCCATAACTCAGCCATGAAATTAAAAAATAACAAAATATAAAATCCAATATCACATTGATACTATCAGTAGCTATGAATTTTTTGTATTCATAATTATAACAAAAAAAAAAGAACTCACCGAAGAATCGACTATCCATCGAATACATTCAATAAACCAGAAATTGATCCATTTAATTTTCATGTTTGCCAAATGCATCATGCATGACCCAACTCCAAATGAATAGACCACGCCGCACGCCACACGTACCTATTCAGAATTCAAAAAAGGACTAAAAAAAATAAAGAAAATCTACGCTCTCGTCGATATTTTATTCAAAATGCATATTAATGTATGTAGATGAGAGGTCATAAAAACCAAGTTTCCAATTATTTGCAATTAGTTCTATTATAGCTATTTTTAACCTCTCCTCTTATACATACTCGTATACTATGTATCTGGATAGAGCATCCTTGTATAACATTGGCAAAAACCTATTCACACACAAAGTTCAATGCAAAATGTGAAAACACGATTTGAATCTGTGAGTCTATACAAATTGGCGCCTATTCAAATTCTAGTACATATTATCTTTTTTTTAATTTTCTTTTTTTATTTGAGGTGAAAACATGCCAAATGGCATTGACATCCGTTGGCGGTCTAACTACCCCTCACATATATAATTCGTCATATGGTTAGTTGGGGGCTTGGGGTTGGCGGCCATGTGAATGGAATACCATAAATGGAAAATTCTATTCGAAATCGTTTTTCCCTTCAATGATAATGGAGGGAGTTTATTTTTTTTTGTGTTATTTTTGAAAATTACCCTCGAAATCGGTTTTCGTTGACAATTTCTATTCAACGAATGTCCACATGAAAAGGACACGCGTGTCCTTGGTTTGGAAAAATTTAAATGATAGTCAGGTTTTCAGGCGCGTATTTAGAAATTGATCAAAAGGGTATTGTGTTGATTCAATGAGTATTTTTTTTTTTGCAGATGTAAGTCCCCAGGAGGGTTGTAAAAATATCAATTGAAAAATCTTTGCTTCCGGGTACAAAGGGGTTATGTAAAAAAAATCGATTTTCGGATTTTTATTGGACTTTAGTCAGTTTTTTTTTCTCTTTCGTTTGGTCCTATCGCTATAGCTCTAGCATATCTCCTTCCGTTAGAAATGTCTCGGTACAAAGGGCTTAAGTCAAAAATTTTTAAATTTGTGCGATACTAAGGGCGTAAGTTGAACTAACTCCTTTGTTTTGGCATTAATTTTTAATATTAAATAAAAAAAATTATCCAAAGGCATTAATACAAGAGGAAGATAGAAAACGAAAAGCCATTTTTCTACAGTATTATATTAGTTCAAAAAGAATTCTCACATTTGGTAACGCTGGTCAACAAAATTTAACTTTTTTTTTGCCACAAGAACCAAAATATACTTTTCTAGTAGTTTTTGTAGGTTTTGTGGTGGTTATTATAACAACATATATATTCTTCTTTCAAAAACTGATTAAATTTTCCCGAAAAACGAAGGCTAATATAATTTTTCTGATTATGGATTCGAGTTGAGCAACCCAAAAACCTTTAGAAAAGTATATTTTGATTCTTGTGGCAAAAAAAGTTTAATTTGGTTAGCCAGTGTTGTTTCTGATTCAAAGACCGCTACTTAAATTTTAAATATCTCGGGAAATAAAAGAGATATCGGAAAGATTTAAACATTTTTTGAAAGAATAAAACTAGCTCTTATTGGCAACGTTACAAATTTATTCACAATTAATTACTCCACATAAAAACATAACCTCGAAAACAGCCAAAATTACGTTTTTTGACATTTTATAACGGTAATATTTCAAAAACGAAGGCCAATCAAACTTTTCTGTCTTCAGATTTGAGTTCAGCACATCAAACACTACTAGAAAAGTATATTTTGGTTCTTGTGGCAAAAACCTTGTTGACCAGTGTAATTAATCACATTGATATTTCCAACTTTTTTTATAAATTAAACTTTGTTATCAAGGTAAACATAGATTTTTCTTGACTTAACACCTTTGGACCAAGTTTATTTTTGAATACTAAATGGCTCTAAAGTGTTAAGTCAACAAAATTTTTTTTAAGAACGGTCATTTTCTGGTCAACAGCATATGGATAGGTATTAAAAAAGATCTTATAGATGATAGTTCTGCATCATTCTTTTTTCAAAATAATAATATTCTGATTTACAAACGAAAATTGAAACTTCAATCTCATTTTCCTCAAAATTACCTTTTCTGACTTAACACTTTTGTACCCGGTGCCAAAGAAATATAAATGCATTTTAAATTTAAAAAAAAAAAACTATTTATTGCTAGTGAAAATATGTGCATTAAAAAAAATATTTACTACAAATAAAACATTTTCTGCATTGATAAAAATTCAATGCAAATATTTGCATAAAATATTTTTTTAATATTCGTCGAATTTCTTACAATTTTGGCTATTTGACCATACATAAGCTATTTCAACTATAATATTGATCCAAATATTTTTCAGTTACCTACATTATTTTGCTTTTTAATTGAAAATTGTTTTATTTGCAATAAATATTTTTCTATGCAAATATTTTTCGGTTGCAATATAATTGTTTTTAATGCAATTTTTTTTTTCAGTTGCAATAACTGCATTAGTTTACAAAAAAATAAAAATTTTCTGAACAACAAGTGCCGTAATACTTTTCGTATAGATTTGAGCCTAGAAAACTCGAAAATTGTATTTAAAAAAATATTAATGGACAGATTTTCGAGATATGATTTTTCAAAGTTTTTTGTCGTTGTTTTTCCCAGCATCTAAGTATGCTGGCTATATTTTGAGTAATAAAAGACTAATCTGAACAGAAAAAAATCGGCACCTAAGAGCTGAGTAAATAAGCAAGAAACACTAGAATAACTTTTCTGGGTCACTATAAATGTTTAAGTGCAATGTATTAAAACATTTAAAAAAAATCGATTTTTTGAATTAAATTTTTGCAAAAAAATCTTTATTAGGTACTGAAAGAAAAAATCAAAATCTTTCGAATCCTCATAGTTTTAAATTTTTCATGTTCTTTTTCACTTTCTGGCAAAGATAAGTTATAAGGGTATGACCATTTTTTCAACGATCAATATTTTCGACTCTTTCTGTTACTTTTTGAATTTTTGTCTATAGCTTGAAAACAAAGCTGAATTTGAAGATTTTTAATAAGTAATTTTTGTGTAGATAATAAAATTTCCAATTGATATGTATCCTTTTAAAAATTTTTAAAATTTAAATATTTTAAAAAACTTAAGAAAAACTATTCAAAAAAGAGAAAAAAAAAAACAACATTTTTGATGTTTTTACTAAATGATCTATTTTTATCCTTTAAGCATTTATAGATAGTGAACATGTACAGGAGAAAAGAAACTACTTTATCTTTCAACTTAATGGTCACAAAAATTGAATACGGCAAAAATTGGATAAAATATGGACTTTCAAAATCTACTGTTTTACATGGCCAACACTTAATTGAGGTAATGAAATCCGTTCTTTTTGGTTTATGAAAATTAAATATGAAGTTGTTTATTTTTAAACTGCAAGTGTATGGTTACGTTAGCCTTGCAATAATCTCATTGAATTTAATAAAAAAAATTTTTTTGTTGAGGTGCTGTGTCGAGTATTTTTTTAAGCTTTTTGATAAAATATTTAATTTTTTTGCAACTTTATTACCCTTAACCTCCCACTGGAACCGAACATGCTCTACAACGACCGACGCGACGGGACTAGTTTCATGAATGCATGAATTCTGTTTCATTAAATTGTAAAAGTTTTCAATTTAATTCATTTAATTAATCAATGTTTGTTAAATTAATTAATGAAGTCCGAAAACTTCCGTTTATTTGGTTTGTTGGTAAAAGTTCATCAATTAAATTTTCAAAAAAAGAAAAAATCTACTCAAAAGAGTTTGTTGGCCCAGAAAAAAAAAACAAGAAATCATCAACAGAATAGAAAACTCCAAAACTTTGGTGTCTGTCGAATATGCTCTTGGTCTGCCACTTAAGGGTAATTGCTCACTTAATTAAGCAAGCTATAGGGGAGGCTGAGTGTGAACACAGTAACACAGAGGGGAAATATACAAGGGTGTAGAACAAAAACACAAAAAAAAAATAAATACAAGATGTCTGCATTGCTTCGACTTCGACGGTATTCGGAAATGTAATAAATTTCAAATACTTGAGGTATTTCTGAAGGTTGTGTTGCAGGTGAGAGAGGGATTTTGGGCTTTGTTCTGTTTTATGACGAACGTAGTACCTTAAAGGTGTAGAAAAAAATGTTTCCTAATTGTTCGCTTCGGAATGGATTCTTATTCCATTTTTTGTTTGTTCTTTTTTTTGTTCTTTTTGCTATGAAGACTGGAAAATGTAATTTATAGTTTGAAGGGGGTTTGTTTAAAGTGGAATGATGTTTTTTTTGTGTAACTTTTGTTTTATCTTAAATTTGAACAGATTTGCTTGTTGGTAGAGGAAAAAGCTTTGACGAAAAACAAAGGAGATATGCACCCTCAGGTGTTGGTTGAGTGAGTTAATTTCGTTAAATGAGGAAGGATAACTAGAAAAAAATAATGGAATAAATTAAGAAATGTCTGGCGATAATTGGTAAAAGTGAAAAAAAAAACATACAGTAAAAAATACAAATTAGTGTCTACCAAAATAAACTTTTTTTTTTTTTAAATATTTTTTTAAGGTCTGAGGTGTGTACAATTACTACCCATAAATAACAAATTAACTTAATTCAAAGATGTTTCCCCCCCGGGAATAGTTTTTTGTTTTTTTTTTGAAGTGAAAACTTCTTTAGTATCGTAGTGATTTGAAACAAGATGAAACGAAAACGCGACACGACTTCAACTTGTAATAACTTTTTTGTTTTAATAGATAGATAAATGAACTTTGCACTGTAGATAGGTAATTAAATAAAATATAATTGTACAAAAATTCAATTAATTTCATATTCAAAATTCTGAGATAACGGTACAAAGATGTTCTTTTTCTACACACGTTATATCTTTTGATCTAGTGCACACACAAATTTGATTTAACTTAAATACGCATGCTGATAACATAACCTTTTATTTGATATATCACTCATAACGGTAGGTGCTCTACAAGTTACACAATCTTAAATTGAACAAAAAATTAATAATACCTCAAAACACCTGTGGAGATCTGTTGCCGATGACCAGCCACCAGTGTAGGAAGTACCGTTATCTCAGTTTGAAATATCGACATGGCTGGATATAAAATAAAATGCACGACTGGGTCGAACGTACTTGCTCTTGTAGTTCAAAGCATCTTTATCTTAAATATCTATTGGAAATTTAAGATTTTGTGAAGAAAAAAAAAATAAAAACAAAAAAAAATCGAAAGTTAAAAAAATTAAATTTTTGAAAAACTTTTTTTTTTTAATTTTTTTTTACATTTTACACTTCAATACCTATGATGTCTGTAAATTTTGAAAAAATTGACCTTTGCTTTGATGAAATATATGGACTTAAAAAACATGTCAATTTTTGAAAAACGGCAACGCCATATTTCCGCTCTTGGCATTTTTTGAGAAAAACTAAAAACGCAGTTTTGTTGGAATCAATAAGAGTACTGCGCACACCAAATTTAAACGAAATCGTTATAGCCGTTTTCGAGAAATTTGAAATACCTCGAAAACGTTATATGGGAGATATGCGTTAAATTAAAAAATCATCTGTACCAAGTTTCAAGCAAATCCATCCACCCGTTTAGGCCCTAGCTCGATGTACAGATGGACGTACAGACGCACAGACGCACAGACCGACGGACGGCATGACGAAAACCACTTTTTTGATCTTCTCCATCATCGTAATGTTGGTTTTGATTAAAACCTCGATTTTTTTTTTCTACACGAAACCAATACTTGCCCTATAGAGCAAGTAAAAATCTTACTTTTTTTGTAGGCATGGTAGAAATATGATTGATACGTCATATAAAAAGTGAAATAAGCATTCAGATGATATTTTATCATAGGTTGTCATTTAAAAAAATAGATTTAATGGGAGAAAAAAGATTGATTTTTGTACTTTTTTGATGAAAAAATTGATTGGGTTCAAAAAATTCTAGCTCTTTTTGTAGATGTTGTATAGACATTGTCAATATAAATATTTTGAGCTGAAACAATAAGCTTTTGGGTGATATAAAATTTATTATAGTTGGGTGGATTTAAAGGTGATAGAATAAAAAAAGGTAGACTTTTTCGATTTTTTTTTTTTGCAAGAAAAATGATTTTTTAAGGTTTCACTTCTACCACGTGTGAATTGCACACATGATTTTTTTTTTTTTATAGAAACAAAATTCATATTTTTTACCTACAAGGCATACTTTTACATATTTTTTATGTTCGTTTTGACTTTATTTTTTATCTAGCTATTTATGATTATGATTTGATCTAATTATGATTATGATTAAATTGCTTCACAGCTAATTCTAGTTACAAATCAAAAGATTTGATGGTCACTGTGGTGTATACGTAACTTTATTTTTCTCTATAATTTAACTGTTGATATTAAATATTTGTCACTGATCAATTATTTGGACCGATTGAGTTTTTATGATAATTTTCTTATCATTGTTTCATTGTGCAAAATTTAAAAATTCACTACTAACCTCACTTACAATTTTGTTTCTATAATGCTTTACAGAAGCAACAATTGCATCTGTAAAGCTTTATAGAACCAAAATTGTTTGTCGGGAAGTCTGATGTAAGCTAGTATTAAAATCTTTTTATTTGCTCGCCTGTAAAGCTTTTTCTTTGAATTTTCTCAGAAAAGTTCACCTTTTTCAGAATATTTAAAGACTAAACAAATACACACACAGAAATTTCAATTTAACATCACTCCGTACCTTCTTCAAGAAATGGAGAGGAGTTATCATTGAAAATAAAAAAAAACATGTCTCCCAACTATTATGGATGCTTCGCTGAGCTACCACCACAATACATTCGATTCTTATGTAAATTGTTTTACTTTTCTTCTTCTTCGTTTGTTTTCATCTTATTTTATTCGAGAAGATAAATGTGTGTATGCTATGGGGTCTATAAAAAGATTGAGCAGTGCTGGATTAAAGAAAACAAGCAAGTGGGAAACAAGTATCAAGTATATTTTTTTAAATTAATAGGTAACGAATAGAAACCTTCTTTATCTTACGATTTTAAAACAACAAAGAAAGATATTATATTTCTTTTACTTTACTTTACTTTACTTTACTTTACTGGATTTAAAGCTTACCTTAACCTTACCTTACCTTAACCTTACCTTAACCTTACCTTAACCTTACCTTAACCTTACCTTAACCTTACCTTAACCTTACCTTAACCTTACCTTAACCTTACCTTAACCTTACCTTAACCTTACCTTAACCTTACCTTAACCTTACCTTAACCTTACCTTAACCTTACCTTAACCTTACCTTAACCTTACCTTAACCTTAACCTTACCTTAACCTTACCTTAACCTTACCTTACCCTTACCTTAACCTTACCTTAACCTTACCTTAACCTTACCTTAACCTTACCTTAACCTTACCTTAACCTTACCTTAACCTTACCTTAACCTTACCTTAACCTTACCTTAACCTTACCTTAACCTTACCTTAACCTTACCTTAACCTTAACCTTAACCTTAACCTTAACCTTAACCTTAACCTTAACCTTAACCTTAACCTTAACCTTAACCTTAACCTTAACCTTAACCTTAACCTTAACCTTAACCTTAACCTTAACCTTACCTTAACCCTACCTTACCTTGCCGCATATTTGTTTCTTTATTTGTAAAACCGGCACTGGTTTGTGTGGTATGCGATATACACCGCAACCCTTTTTCTATGACTGCTATTTGTATGGTACACTCACCCTCCACGTGGGTTATTTGAGGTTGCGTATATAGGCGCATTAGTGGACATAAAAGCAATTTCAAGGATTCTTTTCCATCGAATATAGGATTCCTTTTCATTCTGTTTAGTTGTTTTTCTTGTTTTTTTTTTTATTATTTTTTTTTTATTTCTACCCATTTTTACGCAAAGCAATTGAAAGAATTCCACATCTTTGTGGCACTCTTGGGTGCTGCTTTGCTGGTTGTGCTCAATATAATTTTATTGCACTCTCATATGTGTGTATATAGAGGAGGGGAATATAGGTTGAGGACTATGATGTGGTTTTGTATGAATAGGCAACATAGGCAGCGATGCGTTGCGGTTTATTGAATATATTCCTTCCGCTTCATCCTTTTATGAGGGACTATCATTTTTAACTTGCAATCTAGGTGCTTTAAGGGTAAGTTCACATTTTGTCAACAAAAAAAAAAAAAATCGTTTGCTGAAAAAATACTGACAAAAAAGAGATAAGGTTGGCATAGCGAACTGTCACCCTTAAGCACAAGTTCAAACAACTCTGGTGATGGACTTTATTTTTTGCGGTTCTGGTAAAGGATTCTATTTTTCTATTTTATTTTTAGTGCACAAACGACGACTTTATTCGTTTTTCTATATTTGCAATGAGCTTAGAGTGAGGTACGTTTGAAGGTGGTGGTGGGAGAAAGGGAAGGTTCTTTTTTATTTATTTTATTTTATGACATTTCAACTAAACGAATCCTTTCAATCCTGCGTGTAGTTCGATGGTACTTTAAGCAAACATACACACTCACATCGAAGAATAAAATAAAAATCATGACATTGACTTTATGGATCAAAAGAGTTTGATTCATTTCTTATTTTTCTTTTATTTAAACCAAAAAAGGGAGTTTTTTTTATTAAAAAAAGAAAATCATAGATATTTTTGGGAAATTTAAGGATATTTTTTTGTTTAAAATTTAAATTTTAAATATAATAAATCGAATTAGATCAGCATGATGTCGTGTAATGCAATTTTATATGGGAAATTTTATTAAAATATGAGAACTTGGTTTGTTTATAGGATGAAAATTGAAATATTCCATGCTGTGTCCTGTGGCAAGGATAGCCAACGTAACGAAATTAATTGCTTGCCAAGAGGACCAAAATTCCTGATGGAATCACGATGTGATATAGGAAGGGTCAAGAGTTGTATTGAATTGAATGTGTGCGTGTATGTTTTTGACATTTTATTACAAAATTTAGCAAAACATTCTCTTTGACAAAATAATATTTTGGAAATGATATAGAAAATAAATTCAATGGATGTGTGCATGTAGTTTAATTTTCAATGCTACTTAGGGATATGATGATATAGCGACAAACATTAAATAGCAAATTTTAATGAGATTTATCGTGCTTGAAGAGAATTATATTTGATTTGGATTTACAAATCATAATTTTGTTCATTTATTGAATTTATGCATTTTTGGTTAAGATTATTTATTTATTTATTTATTTACCTACTAACTTTTGCTACATTCACGACCGTATTTTTTTTTTTATAGCATATTACTGGATCTGTCCAATTAACACAGCACTTTTCAATACTCATTCCAGGGAAAAAAATTACAAACATATTTTTTTTAGATTTTAGAAAAAAATAGCTTGGTCTAAAAAAGTTTTGGTTTAATGTAAATTAATGTAAAAATAACACAAATTTTTATTGAGGATTTTCGAGAAAAAACCAAGGTTGCTGAATTATTTGCAATCGAAATTTTTGGCGAAAAAAAATCATATTCAATTATTTCCTCCAAATCCATCGAGCGATACATCAAAAGAAAGGTCTCTTTAAACTCTATTTATAACTGATAGCAAAAAGTTTCTTGAATTTCTGAAAGAGTAGGTACTGACACTATCTTTCGAGTACTGGTTCAAATGCCTATATTTTCATTATTCCTTGAGGTTTTCTAGTCCTCTAATAATTCTAAATTGAACCCAAGTTTTACAACAAAGCAAGTAAATATATGTTTTGATTACTTTTGCATTCAATCCTCGAAAAGACTTAAAGCAAAAGGGCATAAAATAAAAGTCAACATATCTCTAATTAACACCCTTATTTTCATGCCCAAAAGTTTTTAGCCTAAAATCTCAAATGTCTGCTAGAACGTGTGTCCATATGTAACAAGGACACAACTAGAAAAAATTACTAATTAGATAAAACAACTAATTAGATTATTTTCACACCGTCATGCGTTGTTGCTATGCCTACCCATAAACTTACAATAAGCTCTATAGTAATTCTATGAGATCATGCCCAAGGCTGTAAAGCACACAAATTAGGAATTCTAATGACAACCTGATAAGTGGAGTGTTTGTTTTTCAAACACATGTTTTTTTTTGTTTTCCCTGTGGAAAAATTTGCTCACGTTTACCAGGACAACATAAAGAATTAGCCAATAGACTATTTGATGAAATTGTTCTCGGGTAATTTATATTGCTCAATCTGAAAGTATTTCAGAGATTTAAGAATTGATATATACATGAGTGTTTTTTTTACTGAGTGTCAAACTTCCATACACAATCTTCTCAAGGAACTAAAAATGCAATATTTTGAATTTAAGTATATCCCACTTCTGAAATTTGTAATAATCGAATTTTTACATCTTTATCTGGCATAATTGATGATAATAAAAATGCAAATAGCTTGCAAAAAGATTCTTTTTCCATACATGGATGTTGTGGAATAAAACGGTACAAGTTGCACGAACCCGGATAGTAAACAAGACATGAATTTACCCTTTAAAGTCTTATTGCATCGGAGAAAAAAATCCCTTCCTGTATCGGATTTTCAAGGAACGTATTTATGAAATGTTACATTATTCTCTATCAGCCTTAGGATAAAGACATAGATCGTGAATTTACCACCTTGGGTAAATTACATACAGATGCTATCCGAAAGGGGTATAAATATTATGCATCCTTTAGCTCGGTTTCTCGAAGTAAAAGAAGAAAAAAAAAGGAACAAGATTTCATAATTTCAGTGGAAAGAAGAAGAAAATTGCAAAAGACGCTTGCCATAAGACGCATTAGGGTGCACACACAAAAAAGTACCTCAATAATGGCAAAGGAAATGGAATTTCATTTACCACTTCATAGCGGGTAAAAGAGTTTTCACTTCAACAGCAGCACCAACACAGCAGCAGCAGCTGGACTACCGGCTCCTTATAGCTTTATGTGGACTTAACACCGCTTGCCCTGGCTGGCCGTGACGAGACTAGACCAAGGCTAGGAATATATTGGACAAAGTGATGAAGGACCAGTATATCAAGTAGACTATCCTTGCCTTATTTTTTTTGGCGCTGTATCGAGATTATACTTTATGGCTTGCGAACATGCCCAGACGCATGGAGCATTTATTTTGCAAGCAAGTGAGGGTGAAAAAAAAAACAAGTTCAAGAAGGTGGAAGTCATTAAAGTTCACTGCAAGGATTTTTTTTCATTTTGAGTGTTCAAGAAGTTTTTAGGGGGGCCAAATGTGAAAGTGCAACGAGACGAGCACGGTACCGAGTGTTTCCTGTTAGCTAACGCCAAATGACCCATTAAAATGATTGATTACGACTACGACGGTACTGTGGCGGAACGGTAGTTGCGATATAATGATGGGGGTGAGAAACTTCAAATTCTAAACTTGATGGGAGAGCACGTTTAAGGAAACTAGAAATAAGAAGTGTTCTTTAATTATGCAATTGTTTTGGAGTTGTGTTTATGTTGTGAGGATTATGGGAAATAGCATCTGGATAATGTCGTTACACTTCTGTAACTGCAATTGGAAGAGCCTCTGAGACGACAAATAATTTTTGATGGAAGAGAGTTTTGCAGACTTTGAAATTTATTTTTTTAATGAAGTGTTGGAAATTTTTAATGATTTCATTATGTTGGTATTAAAAAAAAAAATTCGTGGGTAATTGTTAAATTTTTTTTAAGGAGGCCACTGCAAGGACTCTTTAAGGACTAGTTTTTGTAGCATTTTAGAAAATAAATAAATTCCTTAAGCTAAGAATTAAGGAATAGAAGAAATACACAGCGATCCTTAACATGTTTAAGTTTGACATAAAATGGTGAAAAATAATAAAAATGAGGATTTGTTTCTGTGCACAAAAATGGACCAAAAAAAAAAAAAAAAAGACCAGTAGACTGGGCTAATGCGTGATTAACAATATTGAATACGACAAGAAGAGAGCGTTGCGATAGTCTCGTTGACGATTTAAAAAATTTCCAAGCATTGAAATCATTGAAAAATAGAAGTGACACCGCAGATTACTCTGCAACTACAAGAGTACCGGAAGATAGATGAACTACATGTTTGCGCCTCAACTATTATGTATTTTCGAGTTGAGTCTTAACTAATAATTTTTTTAAACCTTCATAAAATAAAATGCACGACTGGGGTCGCACGTACTTGCTCTTGCAGTTCAAAGCACTTTTATGTTAGTCTACTTGTAGATTATAAGAGCTGCCTCTATATATCTATATTTTTAAGGGTTTATGTAGAGGAAGAGCCTACGTTGAAACTAAAATTTGTTAAATAAATTTTTTTTTTGTTATTTGACTTTTTTGAGAAAAACAAAAAATGGAGTTTTATTGCAATTGCTTTGAATATTACGTATGCGTAAATTAATCAAAATCGTTAGAGCCGTTTTCGAGAAAATTGCAATAACTAATTAAAGATTAAAGGGAAGAGCCGACATTAGTGATTAAAAAAAAAGGAAATACCATATTTCTATTATCCGTATTTTTAGAGAAAAACTAAAAACGCAGTTTTATTGGAACTTTGTACAGCAATATGTGTGTTAAATTTAATCAAAATCGTTAGAGCCGTTTTCGAGAAAAGTGCAATAACTCAAAAATTTTGTATGGGAGATATACGTTCTAAGCTAGATATTAAAAAAAAAAAAAAAACCAACTTTGGAAATTACGAAAAAAACATCTATACCAAATTTCAAGAAAATTCGTTCACCCGTTTAGGCTGTAGCTACTTGTACAGATGGACGCACAGACCGACGGACGTCATGACGAAACCCACTTTTTTGGACTTCTCCATCATCGTAATGTTAGTTTTGATTAAAACCTCGAAATTTTTTTTTTGACACGAAACCAATACTTGCCCTATTGAGCAAGTAAAAATTAATAATTATTATTATACATATCAAAGAGCTTATATTGATATAAGTTTTCGTATATTGAAAAGTCATATTAGTCTTGAGAACAAGGACGATGCCTTTTACTCCTACTGGCCTAGGTTCGAATACTGGTAAAATTTGAAATTGTTTTTTTTTTTTTTGCGGAGATTTTTTTTGAGAAATTTAATTAATTTTTATTTTAGTAATGTAAAAAAAAAAACAATCTCATTTCCCCGTCAGATTCGAACCTAGGCAGGTTAACTTAACAGACATTCACCTTATCCTCTAGGCTATCTCCACTTTTTGAAATAGGAAAACATTTATCTATATGTATAAGCTGTTTAGGATTTGCTTTTGGATTGTTGGCTTTGCTTTTGGATTGTTGGATTTGCTTTTTTAATTCAACGCACGATATTAGCGACAGCAACTTTACAGCGGAAGTTTCCCTGGGTGTCCACTTCTATTTGTAATTATTCAATGATTGAAATTGTATGAAACAATACCTACACAAATTTGAGAAATTTCTAAATTTTTTGAAAAGGACGACTGTTTTTCGAAAATGAAATAGTATTATTATAATCTCCTAGGCAGCTTATATGGGTAAAACTTTTATCAATTCAAAAAGTCATGTTAGCCTAGCCTAGGTGATAAGTTGATAAGTTGATAAGTGATAAGTTGATCACAACGCTGAAGTTATACTTCTTTTGCGCTGTTGGGGTATGAAAAAATTACTTTCTAAAAAGAAATGTCAAAGGGATTAGCAAGTAGCAACATCTAGTGCTCATAATTGTGAAACAATTTTGTTATGGAATGAACCCACTAAGTGAAACTCTGCTAGAGTTACATCGTCACGGTCCGAATGTAGCTAAACATTCTCGAACTCAATTTGCAAATATCAGCTTTGAGTTTTAGGAGGAAAACATTGTATCTTGGGAATCTTGGATGATGTCTTAGGATACAAAAGTTATGCTATAATTTGCAATGAGAACATTAGAATTTCTGAAGTCTAGTCCATAAGTATGGCAGCGGAAATGTGTTGTGCGTTGATCTTTAAAAAGGTATTTCAATAATAAGGTGGAAGGTCATACTGTCAATCAATTTTCCTGAAAATTTTATTAAGTAATTACAAAAAAAAGTGTGTGTACACAAATATACACGCGATTTAAGTTATACGTCTCATTCACAAAAATTCAATTAGTGTGTTCATATTATAACAAAACTGTTTTACAATTATTATGAATGAGCGCTAGGTGGTGATTCTTGCTAATCCCTTTGACATTTCTTTTCGAAAAGTAAATTTATATAAGCCACGCCGCAAAAAAAGTATAACTTCAAAAAAGGTGTTTTTATTTTTATTTTCATTCTCTCAAAAACTGAAAAAACATTTTATCATTTTTTGTCTTTTATGTTTGATTACAATTAAGCAGTAAAGTACTTGATGATGTCAAATGATGATGAAAATAAAATAGTAATTAGTTAGGTTAAATTAAAAAAATGCTAATATCAAAAAAAAATCAAAACTATTTTTTTCAAAACTATAAAACAAAAAAAAATTTAGAACAGCCTATGAAAACTTTAGAGTAATTTAGGTATATGTGGTACACTTGGGTAATATGGTACAGGCAGGTTTCTTAAAAACTAAGCATGCCTTTACTTTAATTTTTGCACCAGTAGGTGAAGCGATAGCGAAAAGAGAAGCAGGCGTGTTTAAATGTCGAATATATCAAAACAACTGGACGAAATATTGAAAATTCAAAAAAGATGCAGTCGAGTTTATTTTTCAACTGAAAAGAAAGTGCTTGTGTCTGGGCAAGTTTTGTGTTTATCGTTGGGATTTGATTTTTCGAAGTTATTTACTCGTATGTGATATAATTTTTAGTTTTGTCATAACTTAATTAATTTATATATTATTAAATTTTTTGTTCAGCTATTATGTTTTAGCTAATGTGGTATACTTGTCATGTTCTATTGTGGTATAGTATACCACATTACCCATTTAGCAATTTTGCTTCTATAATACTTTACAGAAGCAACAAAAGCATCTGTAGAATCAAAATTGTTTGTCGGGTAGACATTAGCAGAAAACATCTGGAAGAGTGCATTATTTTTGTTTTTTTCTTCATGCAAATAATTTTTCCCCGGGTAAAAATTCTTATTTCATCACTTAAGGCCAAGAAAGTTCTTTTGTCCATTATTTAGTATTTTTTTAAATTTTAATCTTATTTCAAATCAAAATTAATTTAAATACATATATAATTTTGTTCATTCAAAATAATGTAAAAAAAATTATATGGGTTAAGATGTATACCCTACTAACAATTTTGCTCCTATAATGCTTTACAGAAGCAACAATTGCATCTGTAAAAAAATAAAGCAAGTTTGTCGGATAGTGTACCAAATTAGACGACAGGGTGTACCAGTGTACCACATTACACGCACTAGTTTTCAAAAATGACAATTTCGGGGTCAAGTCAATGTTTTTTAAATTTCTTGCCAAGTAATTGTTAGAATTAGCCGAGAAATTGGAATTTAAAAGCTTATATGTTTATGTGGACATCAACAAAATTTCAGAGCAAACCGTTCACGAAATTTCTGGTGAGGTGAAAAAAACAAACATGTATATCACAATACCCCAACTTTTTCTATACTTTGAGCAACTTATTAACCTTTGTAATACATAGTTTTATTACACTGGTCGGCAAAGAAAATAGAGGTTGAACCAAACCCTACTTTTCTAAAAGATTTTTGTCAAAATTTCACTTTCACGTCACGTTTTTGAAATATGAACCCACTTTAATATTGGCAGGTCAAAAACGCGTTTTTTGGGTAGGTATATTTGACTTCAAATTACATTTCGTAAAACTACTTATGCAATCTCAAAACGCGATATTAAAATGCCCTAAAGGCATTTAATTTATTTCAAAATTAATTTTTTTTCTCAAACATGAGAAATTTATGATACCTTCATATTTTTTTTTTTTTTTTTTTTTCACTTCAGATTCTTTGATGTAGTCAGCTTAGAGCAAGCTGTATACTACTATCAGAGGGTTCATCATTAGTGTCAATATGTAAGAGTTCAAATCTTCGTAGGTGGTGAGATCCTCCCGGATAGTTAAAGCCAAGGCAACCTAATAAGTCAGGAGCATCAAGTTGGCCATTAATTAATTGATGAAAGAATATAATATCGTTATTGACACGCCTTTGTTGCAAAGTTTGCATGTTTAAAAGTTGAATCCGCTGATCGTAAGGTGGTAAGTTGTAAGGATCTGTCCAAGGTAGACCCTTCAGAGCAAAGCGTATGAAATTATGTTGGATTGATTCTATACGATTCTTATGAACCTCATAAAAAGGACTCCATACTTGGGAAGCGTACTCGAGGTGGGTATCTCAAAACCTTGATTGTTTTTTTTTTCAAAGTAATGAATGGTTTTTGAACTAAATTCCAGTTTGGGTCTTCTGATTTATATTTTTTTTTTTTTTTTTTTTTTTTTTGACGGGAGGAAATCTTCAAAAGACACTTGGCAGTATTCGACACCAAGTAGTGTGGGACTCTTAACCACTAAAACCACCTCTTTATCAGGACCAATCTTGAGAGATCGACATCAGATTTTTCTTTCTTAACTTTGTAAAATCACTTTGGGGGAAGTTTAAACTTTTAATACTTTCCCATATTTTTTTAGACCATAAGCTCATGAGGCTTGGTTCTTCTTAATCTCCGAACATGGTTTCTTGTATTCAAGACGGACACCATTTCAGAATTGGTATGACTTTGCAGTCTCTGATTATGCGATACAGCGTATTTTTTAACAACTTCTGTAACCGTTTCTATTTGTAGGTCACGATGTAGATCGCTATTTCTTATGTACCAAGGTGCATTAACTATTCTTTGTACAGCCCCATAATTGGATACCATAGGTCCAAACAGGCTTTAGTACTTGGTTATACAGCATTATTTTGTTTTGGGTTGATAAATCAGAGTTGTTACCAAGTAACCAGTACATTTTTCTATATTTCAAGTTTAGTTCTTCTCTTTTCTTTTTGATGTGCTCTTTCCACTTTAGCTTTGCATCCAAAGTCATTCCAAGGTATTTGGCGGTATTGGCGTAAGGTACAGCTTGATTATTAATGAATATTGGAATATTGTTTATCTTTTTATTTGTAAAGTTTATATGTGAAGATTTTGTTTCATTGAGTTTGATATGCCATTTTTCGGTCCAATTTTTGACTGTGTCGACGGCATATTGCAGCTTTACTGCTCCCCTAGAGACACATTTGTCGGGTACCAAAATTGCGGTATCATCTGCAAAAGTAGCCATTATGGTGTGATTCCCAACTGGGATATCCCTTGTGTATAGTAAATACAGGGTAGGACCTAGGACACTTCCTTGTGGTACACCGGCTTCTATTTTCTTCAATTCCGAATATTCTTGATCGTACCTTACTCTAAACAATCGGTCTGAGATGTACGATTTTAATATTTCATAGTACTGTCTGGGAAGATCCCTTTGCAGTTTGTACTCAAGTCCCTCATGCCAAACCTTGTCAAAAGCTTGAGCAACATCTAAGAAAATAGCTGAACATACTTGTTTTTCTTCTAATGCTTTTTCTATTACATCCGTTATTCTATGAACTTGGTCTATCGTGGAATGTTTATTTCTAAAGCCAAACTGATGATTTGGGATTAACCTTCTTTCTTCTATAATTTTGCTAAGTCTCTTCAGAAGCAGTTTTTCAAAAACTTTTGCCATAATTGGTATAAGCGATATTGGTCTGTAAGACGTCACTTCTGTAGGTGGCTTACCTTGCTTGGGTATGACAATAACTTCAGCAATTTTCCAATGGTGTGGGACATACCGTTGCTTAAGGCATGCATTTATTATATATTGGAGTTTTATGAAGGCTTTCAAAGGCATTTCTTTCATCACCTGAGCAGTAATTAGATCGTAACCTGGTGATTTTTTATTTGATAGTTGATGTAAACACATACTTTTTATTTCTTTTAATCTTACAATTGGTATTTCACTTTCATCTATCTTATCAACTAACTGTAAGCTATTTTCAGCCGCGTTTGTTGGGTATGGCTTAAAAACATTCGCAAGATGCTCCGCGAAAAGGTTAGCTTTTTCTTTTGGGTTACCGATCCATTTCCCATCTTGAGATTTCAAGGGGGAGTTTAGTAACTGCGGTCTTTTCAGGCGCTTGGCTGCTTTCCATAGCGAAAAATCGGTTGAAGCATCAGTCGTTAAATTCTTTAGGAATGTACTGAGTGAATCATTTTTGAATTTATAAATTTGTTTTTTAAGATTGTTGCTTATACGGTTAAACGTTGTTTTATCATCTGGAAATCTAGTATTTTGCCATTTTCTTCGAGCTCTTCTTTTGTCTATTATCAACTCTCTTATCTCTAAAGGATATTTTATTTCATTTTGTCTTCTATTAGAAAATGTTGGAGTGCTTTCTTCAGCGGCCTGTTGCACATCAGCAATAAATTGTTCCACTTCATGGTCAATTTGCTCGATTGTATCCATGGGAGATCTTAAATTTATAAAACTTAAAAGCCTTTCTCTAAAATCACTCCAGTTTGTTTTCTTATTTACAAGCTTTGGATTACTTTTTTCTATTACTTCCGATTCACTTAGTGTTAGAATCACTGGAGTATGATCTGATGACAAGTCATAATTACCTTCGACACTAATGTGATTTCGTTTGATTCCTTTAGCTACGAAGAAGTCAATAAGATCTGGTATTTTGTTAGTATCGGAAGGCCAGTAAGTAGGCGACCTGGAGGAATAGAATTCGTAATTGTATTTACGGCCTGCTTGGAAAAGTCTTTTGCCTTTTGTTGATATAAGTCTTGAACCCCAATGGGTGTGTTTCGCATTGAAGTCTCCACCAACAAGAAAGTTATGCCCAAGAAGACTTAATAGATCTGTATAGTCATCTTCTGTCGGGGAGCACCTTGGTGGGCAGTATATAGCTGCTATCTTAAACTCTTTCTTTTTCATACCAATACTAATAGTTGTTACTTGCATATTTTCATTAGTAAGCTTGGTTTCTTCATAATGTTTTAAGCTTTCTTTTATAAGAATCGCCGATCCACCTCTTGCCTTGTCAGCTGGATGTGGAGCGTGGTAACATGAATAGTTTTCTATTACATTATCTAGACTTTGCCCATTGGAGAAGTGTCCGGTAGAAAATGGATAAGCCGGAAATGGCTGATAGGTGCACTTTTGACTGTTCTGAAACTGAATAGAAAAAGTTTCTCAATTCACAATTGTATGCCCATGGTTAAACTGAGCAAACAAATATTTTTTTTCTGCTTTGCATTAAAAAAAAGTTAAATTATTTTTTTTTTATAGCTATTGTTCAACGGTTATAACGCTTTATTAATAGTTATGTGTAAGAAGAATTATTGTAAAATATGACTGATAAAAGCATTTGTGGTAGCAACGTGAAAAACTTAAGATTTTACAGTTCAAATAATTTATAAAATTAATAGGCTTTTTTTGCACTTTGGTACCAATAACTTCCTAGTAACTCTAGATTTGATAAAAACTTTTAAAATTCTGCAATCCTCTTTGGACGCTCATATTTTTAAAAAAGTTGGCCACCTACGTTCCTATGGATTTTTTTTATACCACAGGTGTTTGAAAATTTTCATAAAAATTTGTTTTCACATTTTGCATCGAAAAACAAATTTCAAAATTTTTTTAAAGAAAAGATGCAACAGTTATAAAAACTTTTATCTTCTTATGTAGTGAGCCAATCATTTTAGAAAATTATAAAAATAAGAAATTTATAAAATTCATTCATTCGTGGTTGTGGTTAAAGAAAACGTAAGATGGTGAAATTTAAAGTACACTGAACGGAAAAAAGCTAATATTTTCTAAGCTGGTTGCGATAGAAACTTTTTCTATTCGGTATCAGAACAGTCAAAAGTGCACCTATCAGCCATTTCCGGCTTATCAATTATCTACCGGACACCCTGTATATGTATTTTTGACTTAACGTCAAAAAAAGAACTTAATTGAAAATTAACTTTTGAGTGATAGAATAAATCTGTAAAAAGTTTTGAATTCAGTACAAACGTCAATTGAAATCACCTAACAAAGTTGTTGCTCCCGACTTTTTGTTTGTTTTTTGCCGATCAGTGATATTATTGGCATGCCAGTCCGCAATTACCTGCCAGCTATCTGTTGACCGCTTTCTTTTTTCTTGGTATCTCATATTATCTCTGTGAGATTCGCTTCTTACAAGTATATCCGTGGGAGGCACTATACACTCTCCTAAGGGAATTTAACCAACTTTTTTTTTCAAAATTTTTACCCGCGTATAGCAGTTTATTTTCCCCTTAACCTTACATCGATTTGAGTCTGTAAACATCTTGGTGCTCTCAGGTCTTATGTATATCCTTAAAGTCTGCTGATCAATTATTTAAATATTAAATTGCTTCTACCAAGAACTTTTTTTTTGCTTTAGAAAGGTAATATTATGTTCTTACAATTCAAATACCTACATTAAAAACACACGGGAAACTTATGCAGTTTATAGTAACCTTTACCACTCAGAGTTAATTTTTTTTCTTTTTCCTTATCCATTTGATTCTTCTGAAAATTAAAAAAAAAAAAACCAACAAAATTTAAACGTTTTTGATCTTAACGTCTTTATTCATCTATAACAAAAGCTAACCCCTACATTAAGAAGCTATTATCCAAATAATAGTCCGTCTGGGAAGTAGCCATTTAAAAAAATAGTTTAATTTTAAAAGAAAATGATGTTAGCCTTTCTCCATGAATACGTCGATTTAGAATCTTTTCATTTCTCATCAAAAGATATAAAACATATTGAAAAAAAAAAACTTTATAAAACTCCTCCACTAAACCGGCAAACACAATATATTATATATGCACTTGGTCCCATCAAGACAACGAGAAAACTATCTAACCGCATATAGCCCAACAACAACAAAAAACTTCAATGATGTCCAAAATGCGGAATATGTCTTCTTTGGTCGAAAAATCACTCATCCTAGAAACATCAATGACGTATGTATATCGTCATCATGATGAGATGTATGTGTATCAACACTTCGGTTCACTAGCTTATTATCACTGAAAACAATTTAGTGCGATTAAGGACAATAGCTTCAAAAGCGTCATGGTTAAAAAAAAAAAATAGTAAAAACACTTTTTTATGTAAATGCAAATTTCGAATTTATTCGAGTTAAATGTGTTGAGCAAAGAAATCTTTTCAATACAATAAATTTAACTCACAACATTTGCATTTACATCGACATCAACATATTTGTTTACAGTATTCAAATTTCCGGAAATGGCAGTGTTATCTTGGTCTAAATTAAAAATAAAATATTTAAGTTTTTTTTTCAAATTTCGTTCCTTAAATAATAAATCATACTTGTTTGAGAGCTTCCCGTCGAATAATATGGTGTGGCACTTAGTCCAGATCCATATCCAAGACCAGATCCAGGACTCAGAACATTTGCATTTACATCAACATCAACATATTTGTTAACTGTATTTGCAGTTCCAGAAATGGCAGTTGTATCTTGGTCTAAATACAAAATTGATTATTTTGTCAAATTTTGTCAAATTTCGTCCCTAAAATAAAATTCATACTTGTTTGAGACGTTCCAGATGAATAATATGGTGTGGTACTAAGTCCAGATCCATAGCCAAGTCCTGATCCATAGCCAAGACCCGATCCATAGCCAACTCCATATCCAGGATAACCATATCCTGAATATCTAGGTAAATATCCATACCCTGAGTAGCCATATCCTGGATAACCTAAATATGTAGGATTAGCAGTCGCTTGGCCCCTTTGTAAAAAAGCTATGAACAAAAAATATGTTTAAAAAACTAAGATTTTAAATAAAAAAAAAGTAAAAAAAAACTTACAGCAAAATGCTGCAAGAAAAACAGATGCTACAAAAATAAGTTTCATTTTACTGCTTGAGTTAGATGAAGAAGAAAACTGTATTTCCACGATAATTCGTCGAATGATTTTTTTAACAAATTTCCAGGTTATTTATATAGGTATGTACCCAAAGAAAACACATTACTTAATTTAATTTCAATATTTCGAAGTAAAATCGTGAACTAATTAAACTTTTTTAATGACTAACTAATATTATTTTTTATAGTTTTTGACTAATAAATTTATAGTAATAGTTTAAAGTTAAATGTTCATCATAAAGTTCTATTTTAATCTTTGTTTGCGGGAAACATGTAAAGCCAAAACCGTGATGGGGCTTCATATCAATTAATGAATTGATTTTAATAAAAAACAGAACAGTTAGAATTCAATTAAAAAGTTTGAGTGACCTCAACTCCATATGCATTTCGCCCAGGTAAAATAATAATTTTCATTATTTTTTTCACTTTGTTTACAGAACAGTTAGATATAGCGATCTCTTAACAGAGAGAATTTCCGATTCAATCTGGTTATATATACATACATTAAAATCATGCCACCTTTATTATGTGATCTCTTTGGTTGGGGCAACTATGTATCAATTGTACAAATTGATAGAGAATGCCAAAAAAGTGGGTCTTGGAAGTCAGTCTGTCTGTCTGTAAACGAGGCTACAGCCTACAGTTTGTAGCGTTATTTGGCGACTCTCCAGAGGGATTTTTGGAATAAATTTTTTGGACCAAAAATAACGGTAGGTACTTGTAATATACTGATTTTAGTAAAATTGAAATATCTCAAAAACGGCTCCAACCATTTTGGTAAATAAAATGCACGACTGGGTCGCACGAACTTGCTCTTGGAGTTAAAGTTGCTTAAATTTTTAAGACTTTTTATATAGAAATTTGGAAAAAAAAATTAAATTGGTTTAAAAAAAAAAATAAAATAAAATCTGAAATTAAATTGCCCTCCAAAACAAGTATGCAGTTTTGATTAATATATTAACGTGCATTTTTAGAGAAAAAATTTCAAAATCGTTAGAGCCGTTTTTTAAAAAAACAATTTTTTATAAATAATTTTTTGGAAAAAAAGTTTTAAAATAAAATTGTAATGCCATTTTGTAGAAATCACTAATCAACATCTAAAAACAAAATTTCAAAAAAAATCAATGTCCCGTTTTCGAAAATTTGATTTTTCAAAAAAAAAAATTTCAAAATTTTTTTAAAAATCCAAAAATTATTTTTTTGGAAATTTTATGTTTGGTTTATATTTAAATTATATAAATACTTCTTCACAAAAAGTTTCGTTGAAATCGAATAAGAAATTTCGGAGATATTCGAATTTGAAAAAAAACGGTTCTATGGCAGGTACCGTTAATAATGATTTTCAAAAAAAAATTTTTTTCATTGAAATATAGACCTTAGCTTAAAACTAACATTTGAATTTTTTAAACAAAATCGTTGGAGCCGTTTTCAAGATATTTCAATTTTACTAAAATCGGTATATGACAAGTACCGTTATTTTTGGTCCAAAAAAAAAAATTCCAAAAACCCCTCTGGAGAGTCGCCAAATACCAAGTTTGACATTAATCGGTCCCCCGTTTAGGCTGTAGCTCCTTATACAGACAGACAGACAGACAGACTGACAGACTGACAGACTGACAGACTGACAGACTGACAGACTGACAGACTGACAGACTGACAGACTGACAGACTGACAGACTGACAGACTGACAGACTGACAGACTGACAGACTGACAGACTGACAGACTGACAGACTGACAGACTGACAGACTGACAGACTGACAGACTGACAGACTGACAGACTGACAGACTGACAGACTGACAGACTGACAGACTGACAGACTGACAGACTGACAGACTGACAGACTGACAGACTGACAGACTGACAGACTGACAGACTGACAGACTGACAGACTGACAGACTGACAGACTGACAGACTGACAGACTGACAGACTGACAGACTGACAGACTGACAGACTGACAGACTGACAGACTGACAGACTGACAGACTGACAGACTGACAGACTGACAGACTGACAGACTGACAGACTGACAGACTGACAGACTGACAGACTGACAGACTGACAGACTGACAGACTGACAGACTGACAGACTGACAGACTGACAGACTGACAGATAGACAGACGGACTTCCGGGACCCACTTTTTTGGCATTGTCTACCATCGTAATGTCATGGAAAAATGTTATCTCAACTTTTTTTTTTTTTGTACGAATGCATAACTTGATATATGGAACCTATATCGCAAGTAAAAAATTCAATTGGAAGCTTTAAAACAAGGTCTATCATTTAATGAAAAAGTTTATTTTTGAAAATCATTATTAACGGTACTTGCCATAGAATCGTTTTTTTTTTTTAAATCCGATTTTCTCCGAAACTTCTTATTCGATTTCAACGATATAATATATAACACGATATAATATAATAATATAATATAAGCCAAAAATAAAATTTCGAAAAAAAATAACTTTTGGATTTTGAAAATTTTTTTTGAAAAATCAAATTTTCGTAAACGGGACATTGAATTTTTTTGAAATTTTGTTTTTAGATGTTGATTAATGATTTCTACAAAATGGCATACCAATTTTATTTTTAAACTTTTTTTTCCAAAAAAATATTTAGGTATAAAAAAATAGTTTTTTTTAAAAACGGCTCTAACGATTTTGAAAATTTTTTTTCTAAATCAAAAATGGTTTTCGGTTATGAATAAAGCCTATCTATACATACCATTCGTTTGATGTATCATTCGATGGATTTGGAGAAAAATTTCAAAATGCATTTTTTTCGGCCAGGTAAATCCGAAAAAAAATATTTTTTTTTACCATAGCAGTGCTCACTGTGAACTCATATCTTTTAACCAAAACTTGATTCGAGACTTTTCTTCCAAGCTATCTGCGTCCTAAACTAAAAACAAAAAAATATTAGATTTTAAATAACTGAGCACCTAGACCTATTAGAAACCATTGGTTTTTAGTTGTAAATAGATTTTAAAAAAGGCCCGTCTCACTCGATTAGGAGAAAAACAATTTGTCTAATCCCGAGGTCATGACGTACACCCCTGGAAGAAATAGCTCGAATACTGAATAGTTGCTAAATATTCACGGCCACAGTACACATAAAAAGGTAATATATTCCGAACTGACATTGGTCGCCAGATTGTCAAAACATGACACTTTGGCGACCAATGTCAGCTACCGAATTCTTAATTGTTTAAAACACCGACGAAAAACGCACAAAAACCGATAAACCACGCACACCACTAATTTTTAAACAATTATTTACCATTTTCCGCGATGAAACACGAAGAAAATTTGTTATTTTTCAATTTATAATATTTTTAAATAACATTTTATAAATTAAAACAAAAACAAATTTCCTGTTTACTGCGAGTGAAATATAAAAATTAAAGGCCGACCTGACAGATTGGTGCCCATTTTTGACAAACAAATTTTGACAACGTTCGGAATATATTACCTTATTATGTGTACTGTGATTCACGGCATCTTAAGTAAATAGTCCAGCCAAAATAGACATTCAACCCAGAAATAATTCGCATAGAGCTGAATATGAGAACAGAGTATCAATAAAAGTAAACTGTCAATAGTCCCTACCTGATAATCCCATATGTGCATAAAAAGGTATTCAAAGTTTAAATAATGGAATGAAAACGCGAAAATTGTGAAAATGTTAAGAAGAAATACGCAATTTTTTCCACTCTCTGAAGCCTTGTATCTATTAAACGATGGTAAATACGAAAAAGCTTAAGGATTTCTTTTTAAAAACATTATGGTCTATTAAATAAATTTAAAATATTTTTGTAATAACCGAGTTTTAGAAGAGTTAAGTATGAAAAACCGTTATTTTGGATTATTATTATGAAATTTAAAAAATATTTTTTTTTTAATTAAAGCTCTGAGAAATTGAAACGGAATTAAATTATTTAGAGAATCACATAATCTACATGTATATGTTTTGAAAACTTTTTTTCGCTAACTTCGACCATTTGACGAAAATAGGCAAAAAACGATATTTTCTATACCACTCTTTTGATAAAGTAGTGTTTTTAAAGCATATATCATATGATATTTTTTGGATAACATTGTAGTCCTTAAAGTAAGTGAAAAATATTGTGTATTTAAAAAAAAGTTTTGGCTAACTACAAAAATTTACAATTTTTTAGTTTTGACAGCTTTAACAGCTTTTGAATGACTGCTTTGACGAAAAAAAAACAAAAAACCTTTTTATATACCTAGAAGAGATCATAGTACCTAATAAAATAATTAACCTACAAGCTTTTCAAATACAAGTTTTCGATAGGACAAATCGTTTTAGACTAATATGCAAAAAACCGTTATTTTCGACCACTTGACACATTTTAAAATTACGATATCTACTTAACGATCGCTCGAAGAAAAAAAGTTTTAGAACTTTATTTTTAGGATTTGAAAAACCTACAAGTCTTCCATATTCTTTGTTTAAATAGTTTCTCCCATTTCAAAGTTATATGTATTGTATAATATGATATATTAACATTTTCAACATTTAACCTTCAATAATTTTTTGTGCACAAATGAGATTTTTGGGGACTTTTGACATTTTACTTTAATCGATGATGTTTAAACTGAGCTCTAACTGCATATATCGCAACTCGCAAGTTAACATGTATAGCTCTGTTACTGCAGTGTGTTTGAAAAAAATGTGCTACAACTATACAAACACAATCAAACGACTCTCACTGTATCGTCCAACACCCACACTCTTAAACAAACCAGACACATAGACTGTCCAGTATAATCATTTCACTTATAGAGTGCTTAGACAATTTAATATGGCTCCGAATAGAAGGTCCTTGGAACCGGAAAAAATGTTCCACGTCTACAAAAGCTAACATGAAAACTGCTAGTTATTTCACATCAAATGAGCTTCCTTTCTTCCGTTTTGTCGTCATCGTAGCCATCATCATAGACGTCCTTCCTCGCTACCGTTGGTTGGTCCCCATGAAGGCATTTTCAATTCCTTTTCAATTGTTGTTTCCATTCGTCGTTCAAGCGAGGATATCCCCGTGGCGCGCCATCAGTAGAGAGAACAGTCTCTGTCTCAGTCTCCACTTCCAAATTTGAGATTCGATGATGATGATGAGAACGAGAACTATGATGATGCTGCTGGTGGAGTCAAAGCTAACTATGGTACCAAAAGCGATGGCGTCTGGTCTGCGACTGCTGCTTTCCAGCCATCAAAACGACACGACATGGCGGCACTGGCAGTGGCGGTGACGGGACGATTCGTGCGTTGAATTGCAAATTTCTGCCGATCACAGGAATAAAAGAATTTTGCACATGAATACAAAGTATCGATAGACTATCCTTGGTTATAATATCTGAGGACGGAGAAGTACGCATCATTCGGAGAACTTTCTTTAAACAAGGTTAAGCTCAAACGGGTAAAAGGTGTACGTACGTATGATGGCCTCGAATAAAAAAGTTTTTTTCTTCTCTTCTAATTTTTTTTTTTGATTAAAACTTCTTCTAAAGTGCCGTCGCGTCGTCTGCCGCGTCACATCGCTGTCATTTGCGTAATCGCATTTTGAGTGAAAGTCATATTTTGCAAAGTGGAAATGCCATGGAATTCCTCTTGTTGGCTTCAATGTTGATTCCCAGAGGAATCCTTGTAGTCCTGACTGGAGTTTTTCCTTCTTTTTCTCTTCTTCTTCCCCTCTCTTTGTTATATTTGATGAAATTGAACGAAATACACGGGTTGGTTTTGTGAGTGTTTTGAAGCTTTAAAAAAAATATGTTCAGCTACTTGTACTGTGTACACCAGCAGAATCAATTTCAAAATGAATGGGACATTTTTTTCAATTTTTATTTTTTTTTTTTTTCTGTTTAAAAGAAGGAGTAGGTAGTTTTTGGGGGCACATTTCTTTTGGTAGACTTTAACCCCTCAAAAACGTTTTGAACCAATAGAGCAGTTAAGTGATTTTGTGGCGCCACATTTATTATGAATTTTATGTCGTTTTGCAAATTAGTGTTACAATAAAAATGTTTGAGTTATGAAAAAAGAAGGAAGGCAAGAAAATTTTATGTTAAAGAAAGGAAATTGGGAAAAACTGTTGAAAAATCGATGAACAATTTTTTTCTTTAGGTAATTTTAGTTGTAACAAAGAAATAAAATCAAATGAAAGCATTAAATCGGCAAGAATGTCGGACGACTTATATCTTTATGGCTAACAAATAAAACCGTTAGATAGATAAGTTTTGATCGGTTTGGGAAATAATTTCGATATGATAATATTTTCATGTATTTTAACGTAGGTATTCATAAAAATTAATCCAAGCTTAAAAATAAATTATTTTCTTGCATTGCAAAAAAATACTCAAACTAACTAAAAGCTATTAGCTAATTCTAATGCAAGATTTAATGAGAATGGTTAAGATTGGACCATGTTAAGCTAAGAAAGGCTTTAAAACATTTTTTTAATAAAACTTTATTTTCTTATCCGAAGCTTTCAAAATGCCCTAACATATAGTAAATAAATTAGGTTTGAATTAAGGCGCACGCGAAATATGATTATTCCAATGATTTTTAAAAAGTTGTGCAATGGTGATCTCCCATGGACTGGCGTGCACACACAAAAAAAAAAAAAAAACAAAAACAAAGGGCCCTACACAAAATTTATGAATTTGAGTTCCCTGTGGATTTGTCTAAATTTTTGAAATGTTCTACCTACTTGAATCGGTCATTCTTTTTCCCTATGTATGGCAGGGTTGTAAAAATATCAATTAAAAAAATGCATTTGAAATACAAAAAAATATTTATATCATCTTAAAATATTTAACATTAAAAAAAAAATAAATTGCACGACTGGGGTCACACGTACTTGCTCTTATGCTTAAAGTTACTATAATGTTAAAGCTTTTTATTCAAGAAATTTAAAATTTGATATTTTGAAGAAATTTCATAAAAAAATTAAATCTGTTTTTATAATTAATTAAACTCCGTTTTAAATTATCTTAAAAAAAAAAACAAATATGCCATTTTATTTCTTGTATAAAAAGGTATTTTTAGAAAAATTTTTTCGAAAATTGTAGGAGCCGTTTTTTAAAAAAATAATTTTTTATATATACAAATTTTTTAACATTTTTCAAAAAAAAAGTTGGTATGCCATTTTGAAGAAATAATTAATATACACATAAAAACTAAATTTCAAAAATTTTCATTGATCTGTTTTCAAAAATTTGATTTTTCAAAAAAAAAATTTTGAAATATTTTTTAAAAAACCAAAAATGCGTTTTTTGAAAATTTTCTAAAATTTTAATATTATCTTTACTTACATACTTTTGTATAAAAATTTATATTTAAATCGGGTTAATGTTGTACGAGATATTAAGAAACGAAAAAAACCGTTTTATGACAGGTACCGTTAATAACGGTACAAAAAATATTTTTTTTATTTAAAAAGTTGGCTCTTATGTGTAGTACTACACACAAAAATTTTAATCAAAATCGTTAAAGCCGTTTTTGAAAAAAATTAACTTTTCTATTTCCGTTATATGACAGGTACCGTTAGTTTTGGTCATAAAAAAAAAATTTCAATTTCCCCTCTAGGGAATCACCAAAAACTGCTAACTACCAAGTTTGAAGAAAATCACTTCACTCGTTTAGGCTGCAGCTCCAGATAGAGACAGACACACAGACAGACAGACAGACAGACAGACAGACAGACAGACAGACAGAATTGCCGGACCCACTTTTTTGGCATTCTCCATCATCGTAATGTCATGTAAAATTGTTATCTCGAGTTCGATTTTTTTTACGAATCCTAAACTTGCCCTATAATAGGACCTACATATATCGCAAGTAAAAAATGTATTGCAAATGAAAAAAAAAATTCCATTAAAAATTACACTGCACAACAAGGTTTTGGATGAATAGACTATACAATACTTTTTGAAGGGTTTTCGGTGTGGTGAACTCGAATCCGGTTTCAGAAATATTCTATCAGCTCTAGTTTTTGAAATATCGCCATTAGAAAATGCAAAAACACGTTTTTGGCTGATAGCTCTGGTCAACAAAATTTGACTATTTTTATTATGAATAAACCAAACTATACTTTTGCAATAGTTTTTGGTGTGCTTAACTCGAATATGAAACCAGAAATATTCTATCAATCTTAGTTCTTGAAATATTGCCGTTAGAATTTGCGAAAGAAAACGTGTTTTGTCTGTTTTTGAGGTTATGCTTTGATGTGGGGTCCCTTATTTCAACATAATTTTTAACGGGTTCTATAAGAACTGTTTTTCTTCTTTGAAAATCTGTTTAAATCTTTCCGATATCTGTTTTATTATCCGAGATGTCTTAAGTTTAAGTACGTGTGTTTTGGCTTATTTTATCAATAACGTTATTTCAAACTGCAGTAACTTCAAAATAAAATATCTCGGATTATAAAAAAGATATGCAACAGATTTTTAAAGAAGAAAAGAAATTCTTATACAAACCTTCAAAAAGAGTGTTGAAAAAAATTCCCTCACATTGCAGCCTAACTTCAGAAACAGGTGTTTTTGCATTTTCTAGCAGTAATATTTTAAAAACGGGAGCTGATAGAATGTTTCTGAATTCGGATTCAAGCTCAGCACATCAATAACCTTTGGAAAAGTATTGTTTGGTTTATTCATCATACAAAAACTTTAATTTTGCTGTGCAGTGTTATTTTTTCATTTCAAATAAAAATATTCTGCAATGAAAGAAAATTATTTCAACTACCTACAAAATTTTCTGCATTGAAAAAAAAAAATCAATGCAAAATGTGTGCATTTAATGTATTTTCTTAATGTTCGTCAAATTTCTTACACTTTTCATTATTTGGTCTTATAGCTTGAATATTATAGTTGAAATAGATTATGTATGGTCAAATAGCTAGCTAAAATTGTCAGAAATTCGATGATTATTAACAAAAATATTAAATGCACATATTTGCATTTTTTCAATTCATAAAATGTTGTTTTTGTAGGTAATAATTTTTTTTTGTAATGCAGAATATTTTTATTAGTAGTAAAAGTTATATTTTCAATGCAAATTTTTTACATATGCAATAGCATTTTGTTTTTAATGTAAAATATTTTTAGTCGCAAAATATTTTTTTTTTTTAATGCAACTATTTTTCAGTTGCAGTAAATATTTTATCTTTAACTGAAATTCATATTTATATGCAATAGGTGCATATAATTTTTTTAATTTATAATAGAAAGCAAATTCTTTAAAAATAAAATAATTTTTTCATTGTTTTTAGCAATATCATCTGTCAAACAAGGTTCATTTTCAAATAATAGATGTGGGTACATATTTCTCCTATGGATCTTAGATAAGAAGCGATGGAGTAGAACAGGGAACAGAGGAACAGAGGTTGATTTTATTTCTGATTTCTGACATTATTTGGCCAATTAAACCTTCAAAAATGTCCTTGGCAAATTTCTAACGAGATTCAAAAACAGATTCAGTGAAAAACAAACTCCTTTTAAACATCTGGGACAAAGTGTTATTTCCGGACAGAAGGAAACTTTTGTCATCGTTGAATATCAGACAGAAAATTAAGTTCCTTTTAAGAGCCTCACTGGCTTTAACCTAAGACCTTGAATGTACAGAGCCTCAATTCTGACTAAGACAATATGAGTAATCGATTTTAGTATGAACCTTCTTTAAATCTTTCTTTTATTACTTGCTGTTTGTTCTGCTATCAAATCATTATGATAACTGACATATTTCATACTCATATCAAAATTTCGAACATCTTTTACCGTTTTTCAAAGAAAAAAAAAAAAAAAAAAAACTCAAAACTCCAATGAAATCGCATTGAACAAACATTCCTTCTCTTCATTTTTTAACGATGAATAATTTATCAAGGTGACTATGAAGCCTCTAAGTAACTAAATAACACATCAAACACAGAGTTTTACTTAAACGCAAGCAAAAAAAAAAGCCAGATTATACCTTCTTCAAAATCTAACTAAAAATTAAATTCCCAACACGTTTATCCACTCAAATATTTTACGTGCCTTCGAAATCACATATCACATCACCATCATCATCATCATCAACATCAACATCATCAACGCCTGAACGCAACATACCTTATTCTCCTACTCTAACTCTCAAATTCAGGTGTGGAGAAGAGTTTCTAGTGAGTATGTGTCTCTGTCTCTGACTCTGATGTGTAAATTCAAATTAGATTTTTACATAAAAATGGATGAGAAGGAGAAAATCATGTCCTCCTCACTAAATCACTAGTAAAAAAAAAAGAAAAATCACTCAATCTTTCGATTCAACGATGACGGTGGTGTCACTATACTTCTTTTTCTTCTTGTTTCTAAATGTTTGTCAATGGAATTTGCTTTATTTTCCCTTCTTAAAAGAACTTATATCTTTTGGTATGCATTTTCGAATCGGGGATATACAAACATATCATCAGATGGGAGGAAAAGTTTTTTTTTTTTTTGGAAAAAATAAGAAAAAAAATATGTAGAACTGACAGCTTTGCATGTTCACACGAAGGCTGATCCGTTAGAATCCCAATCGAAACACAAGTGACAGCTGAATTCAAGCTCACAGAAATTTAAATGCGATAAATGGAAAATAAATAGAAAACCCGATTTGAGTCCTTTGGGAATGAAGTGGATGTGTGCTAATTTGATGCTGACAGCATTAAGGAAATTTATTAGATTTCTTTGCCGTGAAAAGAAAAATATTCGTTCATTTCTCCCCCTTTGAGTTTTTTCATTGTTCAGAAGCACATTCCTGTATTTTGAATAAAAAAACATTTTTTTTTGAAAAGTTATCAAAAATTATTATAGACTTAATTTTACCAATATTGCAATGAAGCCAAAGATCTAATGTAAAATTAAATTAAAAAAAAAAACACGTATACGCCACAGTGTACGTATGAAATCTCCTAATTCTTGCATACAACTAAACTTTGTGATCGAAATATTTATCTATTTGTAAAGACACATTCAAAAGTCGTCTTAAACTCTTCAAATCTCTTAAAGCGGCTTTAAAATTAATGCCATCATAAAATTTACTATCAATAAACAAAGATTCATTAAGCAATAAGCTTCTAGAAAAAAACGAGGTCAATCCAACCAAAAGATTTCCAATAAAACCACACGAAGGCACACATTAAATACCCCAAACCAAATTGCCACCATAAAAGCTTGATGGTTAAATAAATCAATTCAAACTTCAAAAGAGAGAGATATTTTCACACCAAAAAGCATTCAAAGTGAAACAATAACAATCGGGAACTAAACCAATTTATCCCACGGGTAGAATTTAATCAGAAATTACTGTGCCACTTTGTGTCGTCGCCAACACCGCACCAATGCCAAACATTAAACCCAAAAATCCTGTGTCGAAATCTCTGATTAAAAGGACGATACGAAAACAACCGCATGTGGCGTGACATTAAAGCCTTTATATTATACACCCGTTTGTCCTTTCTTTCTCTCTTTCTCTTTCACTCTTTCAATATTAAAAGGACTCTCAAGTTTAAACATTTATTCATTCATTTCAATCAACCCAGCTAGCAGCAGCCACCAACGAACTGCCGCCACCGCGAAAGGACCCAACAGCCAACATAGTTTGACACACAAAGAGAACACTGAGTAATTGCAGGCTAAAATAATTGAAATGAGTTCGATCGTGGGTGAAAGGATTTGCAATTATTGTTTCATCTCGACTCCCCTTCATCATCATCGATGTTTAATGAAATGTGGGTTGTCTTCAAAAAAAAAAAAACAATAATCCTTGTTCCACTTCAAAGGATTTATTTTTTTCTTTGAGAATACGGAAGGAAATACCAGAAGATGAAAAAAAAAAAAATCAGAGAATGTGGCTTTCCACTTGAGAGGACAAAGGCTTTGAGCCAAGAATAATAGAAAAAAAAAAAACATAAGGAAAAACTTATAAACTCCTTAGTTGAGAAAAGAATTTTAAAATTGAACAAAAGTTTGTAAATATACTTAGAGAGACGCGTTGGGCTTTTATGAAAAATGACAATTTTAATACCTTAAACTTATTTAAGGACAAAGTTGCATTTCTTAAGAAATGCCCTTTAGAAGATTTTCCTGGCTTCTCCATCAAATATTGAGGAGAATCTATTATTTCAAAAAGAGAGATATTTCAAAATATTAGTAAGACAACATACTTACATATTCTAAGATCATTTTCTAGTACAATCAATTTAGTATTTATGTAATTAAATTTCCGCAAAGTTTCTAAAAATCGGAACTAAGGCATTTGATATTTTAATATGGTTTTTTAAGTTTGCCCTGTAAATACTTGCACAATCTAACATCTTTCTGAAATCTCTCAAGAGAGCGGGTCTTCCAAACTACCGATCATTCTAAAATATTACATTAAAATAAAAAAAAAAACAAGTATACGCCACAGTGAACACGGAACAAGAAATATGTGATGTTATAAAACTTATACATACCTACATACATTATATCAGTTTTTTTTTTTTTGAAAAAAGTTTTGTTTTTACTTTATAGTAATATAATATTATAACCAAAGAAGTTAAAACTATTTGAATTGACTCCCAAAACTAGCTGGGGCAAGAATATAGTAAATTTTGCAATAAAAGTCGCCATGTCGCTTTGTAGCCATGTAACTATCAGCGTTGTCACTTCCACTGCACTTCTTGCAAAAAATAAATCTACTGCACTTTTTCAAATCAAATTTCAAGCGTTTCAAAGAAATAATAAACCAATTCCTTGGTAATAAATAATATTGAAATGAGAAAATCTGCTCTTAACTCTAAACCAGCTCTATTTGTTCAAAATAAAGCTGCAAAACACCAAGAATAACACTGTTTAAAGTGTTTTTGGCCCAACATATAGAGTCTGGGTTCGTGAAAAAAGTCTGATAATCAAGTACAAATGCTTAATTTAAATTCTGTACATGAGTTTGGTTGTAATAAGAAAGGCATTCTGACTGTTAGATCAACATACCAGTATTTTGTATGTTAAATAAAAAAATCTACTGTGAAATTTTTTAATTCTTCCGGGATCTACATAAATTTTGCCGGGGTCAAAATTCTTTTTCACAATACTTTGCTGCTCATTGATTAGGTGGATTTTTGCTTAGTAAACACATAATTCTATAAAAAAAAACTGAATTAGTAGAATTTGTTTTGTTCAAATACATATACATACATATGTATATGCTGGTAGAATTTGAAAAGCAGATTTTTAAAAAGCAGAATTTTGTAAGACAGAATAGAAAAAAAAGTAGAATTTTGGAAAACAGAATTTATTTAAAAAAACAGAGTTTTGAAAACCAGAATTTTGAAGTCTGAATTTTGATTCGCTCCGAAAAAAACATTTGAGACAGTTAAACACGATACAGTTGGGAAAGTACTTAAGTTGAATTACATTTAAGAGGTGTATTTTTGTTTAGTAAGTGCATAAGCTATAAAAAAAGAGTGTGTACACATGTAAACCCGACTGAAGTTATACTTCTCACTCAGTATATTAAGTGAATTTTATATGACAAATAATCAAACAAAATTTTTTGATGCTAGATCTACTTAACCCAAGACAATTTGACTTCCCTGAAAATAGTTATGCAATAAAAAATCTTTATAATTGGAAATTAAGAATCTTCATACCTATTTTAATACTAAAGTACTGCCAACTCTTAAGGTGAAACGACAGCCCTGCTGCCCAATTGTCAGTATCGGAGGTGGTGATCGTGTCATAATCTTTTTGACATTCTTGTCAAAAAGTAAATTTTCATGGCTCATCGCCGCAAAAGAAGTATAACTTCAAAAATAAACAGAATTAACCGATTTTTTTTTTTCTGGAACGGGTCGTTTTCTGTATTCCAAAATTCTGTATGGCCAAAATTCTGTACCTATCTGAATAAAAAATTCAGTATGAACCTAATTCTGTATTCCATTATTCTGCTTTTCTATTATTCGTTTCAGCAAATGGCTCTAAAACCCCTTACAAAAAAAAAAGAGAAAAACAAATAATACAAAATAACAAAAAACAAAGTGATGAAAAATGTAAAAGATTCTTACTCGTATTTTGTTACTCCAATTCAATCGAATAGCAAGCCATATGCAAATTAATTGGAGAGATATTTTACTTCAAAGGATTTTCTACAAAGAAAATACCAATAATTTGTACTCCAAAATTCTGTAAATGATAAAAGAAAAATTGTTTTGATAATGAAAAAAGTGCGCACTTTTTTTCATTATCAAAACAATTTTTCTTTTATCATTTACAGAATTTTAGAATACAGAATTTTGAAATCCAGAATTTTGTATTTACAGAATTAAAAAACAACAGCATTTTGAAAGACAGAATTTTAAAACACCGATTTTTGGAATACAGAATTTCTGAATCCGAATTTGGCACATACAGAATTTCGACCCCAACTTTTTTTTTTTTTGTTCAAATGTATGCTGGCAGAATTTTGAAAAGCTGAATTTTAAAAAGCAGGATTTTGAAAGACAGAATAGAAAAAGCAGAATTTTGAAAAACAAATTTTTCGTAAAAAAAAAAAAGAAAAAAATTTAAAACCAGAATTTTGAAGTCAGAATTTTTATTCATTTTTGCATACCTATATGTTTTTGTTTAGGGTTTAATTTAAACATGTTTTCTATTGACGATATACATACCCTATATTCTTTATATAATGTACTAAAGTTAGATTGAAAAAAAAAAATTCTTTGATTTTTGTTGCCTTATTTTTAGGCAAAACGTTCACCATACTCATCACACTCATGTCTGGCTGTTCCCTCAGGCGGGAAATTTTAATTTCGATTTTCTGTCCACAAAAGTGCTGCCAGAGTTCTATCCTCTTGAAGTAGGTAGGTTATTTTTTTTTGCACTCTTCCGACTGATAACATTCTCGCTGCCAGTGTGTGTTATAACATGTGTATGTGTGTGTATGTGAATTAAATTTGGCTGAAAGGCTTTCAAAGTATTTGTATGTGCCTTTGCCAATTATAACTTTTGCCAAAGTAGTCATGGATAATCCTTGTGTGCATCATATTAGAAAAGAGAGGACCAATATTGTATAGCAACATATGTGTGATGCGATGCCTCCTCGACAGTAGGTATAGTCAGGCTCGCTCTATTATGTATGGCAAAGGAGCTGGAATGAACTTTTGCCAAAAATGAATTCATCTAATGAGCCAACGTTTCCTGGACCGAAAAGTTATTGCACTCGCTGATATAACACACAAAAACCATAAGGACGAGGACGATAGAGGAATCAATATACTCAGAATTCTGTGTGGGTCAAGTCTAGACAAAGGATTAAAACGCAAGAAGGAGGCGTTTAATCCCTTATTCGAAAAAGTTTTGCTTCCTTTTGTGCCACTTTAAGTCAAACTAAACATCAATTTAACCTTTCAATAGATACTGCTTTGCTCTGGAAAATGAAATAGACCAACAGAATAGAGTAGATAACTTTCGTCCTTATTTTTTTTTTCTTGTTGTTGTTATGTCAGATTGTTGAAAGATAAGAATTCCTTCTCGGTATATCCTTAATCGTATAAACTTCTTTCTCAAGTTCTTAAAGAATTTCCCTGACAAAGAAATTTCACATCAACATCAAAATAGACCCTTTTCGCATCCTTCGCATCCTTCACACAGCAAAGAAAATAAAGTTAAAAAGGACAATTGAGATGAGAAAAGGACACAACACACAACAACAACAGAAGAAAGAAGAAAAAAATTATATAAAAAGGAAGAAGTTTCTCAAACAATTTTCATTACATCCAAATGCAATTATTCCTCGGAGACACACTTAATGTACTTTCTTTTCTAGTGAGCTTCTGGATAGAAGATAGACGAGGTATAGGTAGTACCTACCTATGTGAGGGCCCAGAACGAAAATGTCCCTTCTTTCTTTCTTTCATTTTTAAAAGTGTCTATCGTCGTCGTTTTCTCCTTCCAGAAAAAAAGTTTGTTGTTGTGTTTATTTTTTTCTGTCGTCATCATCCTCGTCATTTCTTCGTCTGCTGTTGCATAGTATTTTTTTTTTCCTTAAAATGAGAGAGTCCTTTTATTTTGTATGCCCGCAGGATATCAGTGTCGGTTGGTTAGCTGAATGTTTTGGGTTTAAGGATATAAACATTTTTTTTCGTGTCGTTGTTGTTGTTTGGATTATGTAGAATATTTTTTTTTATTTTTCTACGGATGGAATGGATTAAGTGTAGAGTCTGTTATGAGTGCTTAACTTAACGGACAGCAGATTACTTTGAAAAGTCCTTAAGTATTTTAAATGCCGTAAATAATTTTCATCTTGTATATGTGAATTGAGATAAACGGGGGACCAGCTACCTCTATTTATTTTGTGGGAGGATATTCGCGCTAATTGGAAGGAATTAACCTTTTTCTTTTGTCAAATTATCTTTATAATGAGGGTAACGTAGAAGTTTTTTGGGTATCGAAAAGGGTTTTTTTTTCGGAATATCAGAAGCTTTATGAAATAAATTGGATGAAAGTGTCGCATGTATTTTGACAGCTCAGATGCTGTACTTTTTCTAGTTTTTTCTTTTTATCGTGTCGTCGTGATCGCGTCGTTTCTTCTGGCTGTACAAACAAACGTTTGTTTGTTCAATGCTTGATGTCAAGGCTTGATATCTTGAAAGCTTAACAAAAACATAGCTATTAAAAAAGGAGCCAAGTTCTCCTATTTTGGAATAAAGGCTCGCACAAAAAGCACTGATATATAAAAGGCACCAAATTCTATGATTCGGATTAATGGATTAAATTTTGATTGTTTTCTTAGCAAGTTTTTAAATAACTTTAAAAAATGATCATTAAATGAAAAATTGCCAAGCAAAACATTGAAAATTTTTTCGAAAAAAATTAAATAGCAAATTTTGGAACTTGGTGCTTTTATAAAGTCCGTTTGGGCATATTATGAAGTGTCAAGTTTTTAGATTAGGAAGTAGAAAAAAATATATGAACGCAAGAAGCAAAAATTCCGGACAGTTTTTATTAAAAAAAAAATACTTTTTGATCACATTTATATTTTTTTATTAATTTAATTTAAATATTAAATGATTCATTTTTGGCGCAAAAAAAACACTATTATTTAATTTGGTTGTCAAACTTATTTTGAAAAAACTCATATCTGAGCCGCAGGAAATTCTTTGGGTTAAATTTTTCAGGAGGGAAAATAAAATTCCTATCTCATGAGACCTTTTTTGACGTAATTTGGGTTTAAAATTTGAACATTTATTAGTTTTAGGGCGTTCCCAAACGGATTTTATTTTTGTGCGAGACTTAATTCCAACATAGAAGGACTTGGCTCCTTTTTAAACAGTTATGTTTTTGTTGAGATTTTATGTTATAATATAAGAAATAAATAAGTAGGTATAAGAAAAAAATTGTTTTTATGGAAACATATTTTTAGAAAAAAAACAAACAATATATTTGTGGAAGCCATATGTATACACAAATTTCCAAACATTAAAAAAATACCATTGAAGTAAAATAATTAATCGATATAATAAAAACCAAGTTCCAAACAAATTCATTGACCCGTTTTCAAAAAAAAGAACATTTTCAAAATTTTTTTTGTCTGTGTCTGTTAAGTCGGTTACGAAACGAAGGATAATTTTACGTGATGACGTCAAGAAAACAAGTTGTGTGCTTTAAATAAATTTTTTTTTTTAATTTATTCGTAAGCCAAAAAGTGGTTTAACAAGCTGATCTTTTGACTCGTAATGTAGGTAATATGTATTAAATGAAATTGCAATCTACATATAACACACTGCTAACAGGCTCATTCGTAACTCATTACGCTCTTTCTTCGAATAGTAAAATTATTTTTCAAACATTGTAGGTAGGTACTTATTTTTGATAAATAATATTAATAACGGTTCAAAAATATATTTTTTATTTCAAAAATACATATCACACACAAATTAATTAGAGCCATTTATTAAAAAGTAAGTTTTTTCATTTTGGTTATTTGACAAGTACCTAGTGTTAATTTGGTGCTAAAAATAAAAAGTCTATTTAATAGACTTGAGCTCCGAAGGAAAAAAAGAACAAATTCGTTCAACAGTTTTTATTGCTGAATATGATTCCTTGCCATAAGAGTATGACTCAGCCAAATATCCAACTAAATTCATTTTTGCATTTCTTAGAAAACGGCAACACTTGTCGGTTTTAACTCTAAAACTACTTTTTTTCGAAAATTCAATTTTATATACAATTAAGTTGAAAACAATATATTAAAATAATTGGTTTGGACTAAAGTTCTAACCCAAAATAAAAAAAATGTCAAAATATTGAGGATTTTCTGAACCCAAACTATGTATGGATAAATTAAAGCAGTTTGATGTTTTACATCGTTAAAAAAATTTTTTTTTTGTTAAAAAATGAACGGAAATTCACACCTCCAAAAATCAGCTCTTATTTTTTCATTTTAACTTTTTTCAAATGCAATAAAACAATAGTAAATTAGTAAGATTTGGACTTTCAAAAGTAAACTGAACTCTAGGTGCTGATTATACTAACAATGGCAAACAAAAATTATATTGCATCCTTATGGCTTTGCATCCAATTTGGTCTATGTATAATTTAATTATATAAATACTTACGTAAAGAATGAGTGTACCAATTGCCATTAGACTTTGTTTATTGCATAAAACAGCATTTAATACCAGTGGCGTACGTTTCGTCGCCGGGGCCCCGGGGCAAGACTAAATTTTGGGGCCCCTTTGATATTTGGGGGCACAAAAAAAAAAGTACGTATACGCCATACATTTTTTTGTATGGCTTATTTATTTTTAGGTTTATTTGAATGTTTTAATATGTTCGTAATCCACTTTGCTATACTTACTTAAAATGTCTATCATAAAAGTAGTAAATACTTGTACTAGGGGCCCCAAAATTAAATATTTAGAGACCCCGAAAATACATTTTTTTTACCTTAGAATTGATAGTTCTTGAGGCCTCTGTTCTGAAGTAATACATATGTACACATTTGATTTTCCATCATCAAACATAGTTTATTTCTTTTGGGGCCCCCTAAATATTATTTTTGGGGCCTCAAAATTAAGTGCTTAGAGGCCCTTAAATATAATATAATTTTTTTTGGAGCCAAGAATTAATAGGTATTGAGGCCTCTGTTCTGAAGTAATATTCGGAATGCCAGCAATAACGTAATGTTTTTATTTTGGGCCCTGATATATTTATGTTGGGGCCCCTGAATTGATATTTAATTTTCCATTTGATTGTTTTGAACCACTGAAGTAATAGCTTTTGAGCATCCTCAAATAAAATTTGCCATGCCATCAAAAAATTTGATGAATATTTTTGGGATCCTTGGTAATAGATTTTGGGGCCCCCAAATTAATATTTGATTACCTCTCAACTAACGGGGTTCCTGAAAAATAATTTTTTGGGACCCTTCATATAATATTTTTGGAGCCCCGAAGTCATATTTTTTGGGGCTCCTAAAGTAATATTCAGTAATCCATCAACAAATGTAGTTTAATTTAAAAAACAATTTTTTTTTTTATTTAATTTTTTTTGACACCCTGAAGTAAAGGCTTTTGGGGACCCTGGCCTGAATTTGTTTGCTTTTTTGGGGCCCCTAACGTATTGAATTGAAGTAATATTTGGTATGCCATTAACAAAGCTTTTTTTGCTTTTTTTGGTTGCAACTAATATTTTTTGGGGCCCTAAGATAAAATTATAATTTTTCTTTTAAAAAAGCAGTTTATTTTTTTGGGGCCCCTGGGGTAACCTTTTTTTAAATCAATATATATTGTGTGGCTACCAATGCATTATAAATTACACTGAATCACTAATTTGTCTTCCTTGTATCCAAAGTGATTCAAATACATATTAATTTACTTCATAACTCAATTTATGCTAACAGTTTCCTTCTCTGCATTGTCTCCAGTGGGGGCCCTAGGGTCGGTCGGGGCCCCGGGGCGCCGCCCCGCTTGCCCCAAGGGAGTGTACGCCCCTGTTTAATACTAGCTCATATATATTTTTCAATGGCCTAAAGTTAAAGTTCTTTTCAAAACAATAAATCAACGAACAACGAAAAGTTACCCTTGAAAAACAAACAAAAAACACGCCAATGAGTTTTAAATTAAAGTGTTTTTTACAGTGTGAGAAATAATTGCACAGTACTAATTTTTAAGAATGTTGCTAAAATAGCCAGCTAATTTAAAACTATGTTTGTAACTACTTAAGACCTGTGATTACTTCGCAGTGCGCGAAAAACAGCCAAATTTTCTGGCCATTTTCAGTTTTAAGCTTTTAAAATTTAAAGGGTGCACTACAAACCAGTCGATATCTGGGTCAAGGATACAATTTAGTATAATTTGAGCTTAGCCACAGCGTATGTATGTCCAAATCATCTTGAAATAAGTCACTCCAAAGTTGAATATTCTCGCCACAAAGTAGGGTAGGATGGTATAAGAGTGTGCGGTTGATAAGAGTGCGCAAAGCGATTTTCTACGGTTTGAAAGGGAATATTAGACTGAATGCACTTATTTTGGAAAGATCTAAATGAGTTTGATCTGCTGTCAAAATTTCATGCAAATGTGTTTGTAAACAGAGGTGCTAGTTAAGTTTAAGTTTTTAGCACTTTTTTTCCAATATTTCTTGCCAAACAAATTAAATTTTCCGCTTAACAACAAAAAATAACAATAAACAAAGTATGGGACATTAAAAAGTCGACAAAAAGAAACATTTGAGGAACACGTAAGACTGGTCATAAAGTGCATTGTGAAATATATATATATTCTTCGATTACATGTCTGAACGTGTAAGAGTGCGCACCATGATGATGTATAAGAGTGAGCGATTTATAAGAGCAGTAAATGCTATCCAAGGCTTCAAAATAACTGACATTTGTCCATATACCAGCAAACAGCAGCTAGAAAAAGCAATTCCAACCAAAAAGAAACCAAATACAAGTTTTACAAAAAACAAGCGAATGAAAGTAACTAGGAAATATTGAAATTTTTTCGGAACCATTAATCGAAGACTAAATTGATTGTTCCTCATGCAAGGAGTGATGGGTTGAAAAATACTCTGTTTATTTAAAGATAGGCAGTTTTATTTGCGACTTTTGTGCGAACTTACACCTGTACGCAGCTGCGCACTCTTACAAACTAAGCCGCGCACTCTTACACAATAGTGTGTATAAGAGTGCGCAAATGACCTAATGCGGTATTTTGTTTATAACTATTGAATTAATACATTTTTGTTACCAGTTTTAAGTTTTTTTCGTTGCTTTGATTATAAACTTAAAACTACATATATATAAAAATAAAATGCACGACTGGGGCCGCACGTACTTGCTCTTGCAGTTCAAAGCACTTTTATGTTAGCTTACTTGTAGATTATAAGAGCTGCCTCTATATAATTTTTTAAGAAATTTGGTTGATGTAGGGGAAGAGCCGGCATGGAGGCCAAATGTTAGTTAAGAAAATTTTTTTTTTTTTATTTGACTTGACTTTTTTGAGAAAAACTAAAAACGCAGTTTTACTGCAATTACTTTGAATATTAAGTATGCAAAATTTAATCAAAATCATAAGAGCCATTTTTGAGAAAATTGCAATAACTCCATAATGATGTACGGGAAGAGCCGACATCCGCGATTTAAAAAAATGTAAAGACCTTATTTCCACTATCCGTATTTTTTGAGGAAAACTAAAAACGCAGTTATGTTAAAACTATGTATAGCATTACGTGTTTTAAATTTAATCAAAATCGTTAGAGCCGTTTTCGAGAAAATTGAAATACCTCGAAAAGTTTGTATGGGAGGTATACGTTCTAGGTGAGATATTAAAAAACAAAAAAAAACCAACCTTGGAAATTATGAAAAAACTATCTGTACCAAATTTCACGAAAATCTGTCGAGCCGTTTAGGCTGCAGCTACTTGTACAGATGGACGCACGGACGCACGGACGCACAGACCGACGGACGTCATGACGAAACCCACTTTTTTGGACTTCTCGACTATCGTAATGTTAGTTTTGATTAAAACCTCGAAATTTTTTTTTGACACGAAACCAATACTTGCCCTATAGATACGGTGACCATATTTCTAAAAGTGAAACCCGGGACCAGTAAAAAATTTGTTGGATCGTTTTGAAAACTTTGTTTTATCAAAAAAAAAAAAAAAAAATTAAAATAAAATAAAATAAATAAAATAAAATAAAATAAAATAAAATAAAATAAAATAAAATAAAATAAAAAAAAATAAAATAAAATAAAATAAAATAAAATAAAATAAAATAAAATAAAATAAAATAAAATAAAATAAAATAAAATAAAATAAAATAAAATAAAATAAAATAAAATAAAATAAAATAAAATAAAATAAAATAAAATAAAATAAAATAAAATAAAATAAAATGCTTAAACAAACATTTTCGTTGAAATCATTTAAGTCGTTTACGAGGAAGTCAAAAATCAAGAAAACGGTTTTATAATAGGAAATGTTAATAACTTCTGAAAAAATTTGTTTTATTAAAATTGTGAGAGCTGTTTTTTAACATTTTAATTTTATTTTAAATGATTTTGAAATTTTGTAATATGGAATTCAACTGTCCTTAAAAGTTTTGAAATATAGCTGGGTTCTTTCTCATTCATATGTTGTTCATTATTCGACTTATATATTAGTGCAGCTTTCCAAACTGACAAAAACAAGCTGGAATTAAATTATAATTTATGAAGAATTTTTATAAACTAATGCTTTTATTCGAAAAATTAAAAAAAAAACTTTTATTTTTCAACCACTGTTTTCTTGTTTTTCGTATAAAGTAATTAAAATTTTGAATACAAAAATCAGAGAATGTTGAAATACGGGACAATCACGGGACACATTACAAAATACGGGACACTGATACGTCCCGGGTTTCCTAAATAAAAACCAGGGACAAGCTATAGAAATACGGGACAGTCCCGGGTAAACCGGGACGGATGGTCACTGTACCTATAGAGCAAGTAAAAAAGTAGTTAAATTCTTTTTGTTATTGTTTTATTTGGTGTTTTGTCTAAAATGCGCACTCTTATACCACCTTACCCTATAGTAAGGCAGAATTATATGAGATTTGGGTCAAAGGCGTATAGCCATGAGACTGGCATAAAAAGTATGTCGTTTTTGAATATCGTGTTTTGGTAATCATTAAAAATAATATATTGTTTGAATACCAAAAAACAATAATGTTTTTTCTTTCTTTTATCTGATCTGAATCACCCTGTTAACCTACGTATTTCTTTTTTTTTGTAATAATTTTCCACACAGCTGCATTTCAATTTAAAATAATTTCCATTCCATCATATTCAATAGAATTTTATACCTATCAAAATTTGATTTAATGAATGGCATTTTAATTGTTATAAATTTTGTTCTAACACCATCGCGTCAGAAAGGGTTAAGCTCTCAAGCATCAACTTATTAATTTTAACTGACTCACATATTTTGCGAACATAAACCGCAGAAACAACCATTATACTGCTACTATACTGGCTGTATAGCAGCTATAACATCATTTATTTATTATTATCCATGGCTATTCACACCTGAATTAATTTCCCATATTCCCATTGACAAATCCATTTACCCAGTCGTCGTCGGTCGTCGTCAATTCGTTCCATCATCATGATGAGATATACTAAAGTTGTGGTATTATTACTATACAACTTGGGTGCTGGCTGCTATGTTGTTGGTAGTGTTTGACTGTCACCATTATTGTGTGGTATACTGACGTTCAACTCGTCACCGTCACTGTCGTCCATCTATCTAACCCATCAACCGTCCCTCCTCTGTTTTTTTCGTTCTTTAGAATTGTCTCCAAAGTCCAAACTATGAAAGAGCGCAACATTAAACTCATTAACACAGCGATCACGGTTTTCATTGTGAAATTATTATTAAATTCACGATCAAAAAAAAGTATCTATCTCTATCTATATGCGAATTGGATTTTTTTTTTTTTTTTGTATCTTTTTTATTGTTGTTGTAATTCACCCTCTCTCAACATAATACGAATCACTATCTATTCTAGTTTGAAATTCTAAAATGTTTATAAATAAAATTAAGAAAGAAAAAATACAAAAAAAAAAAAAAAAAAATACTGGAATATGTCGACCGGTTTCGCAAATACCATTTCGCACGTTTTTATTCAAATGAGCGTTTAAATTAAAACAAAAACTTTTTTTATTTTTTGTTCAAATATCTTTATTTCCACTTGTTCGATTTAACTGTGACTGTTGCCTCAACATTCAGTTGACAGTTGCTAACGTTAGAGTGTGAACGCGTGCGATAAACTACCGCAGACGACGGCGAAGACGGACGCTTTTCAGTAGCTACCAAGCCTTTCAATAAAATTCTTTTTAGACAGAAGGGAAGACAGGGTCTTAATTAGGGAAGACTCTTTGTCCCGCAGCTGTGAAAAAAAAAAAATACAAAAACAAATTAGTCACAAAAATGGACAAAACAAAAGGTCAGATCTCGACCAGACATGGCGTCGTCAAACAAGGTGTTCTCTGGCAACAAAGTGATAAACTTTTTTCAAAATGGAAGGAGAGGTGCTAATTGCTTTGTGATATTTCCTCTTTTCTTTTTGCAAACCGGAAGTGACCATTTTGTTTTCTTTCTTTTGTCCGATTTTAGATATTTTATTCTTACTCGTGATCATTTGTGTTGTCTGAAGAAAGGTGAAGGTGGTTTCATTTGTGGTGAAACACTTTCTAAGGTGAGTGACCCATCAGAAGTGGGATAAACACAAAATTTTGTGTAAGTTTGTATCTTTTTGTTTTTTTTTTTTTTTATTTAGATAAAATTAGAAGATATTAAATCATTAGAATTTATCACAAGAATAACACAACAAACAATTGAAATGACTTTGGGTGGTGGTAGTGGTAATGGTGGATATGGTGAAAACCATCGTATATTATTAAAGACAAATGGAGATCTAAGAGAATGGTTTGATATATTGAACGTGAGTTGGGTTTTTTTTTTTTTAATTTCTGATGGTGTTAAGTACACTTTTGAAATATTAATGCAAAATGTATATTTTCTTATTTTAGGCATGCTGCAATATCGCCAAACAGAGAAGAAATCCACAAAGTCATTATATTGAAGCTATAAAAGCTAGAGGAAGGAATTTGCGAAGGGAAAAGACTGAAATAAGACAAAGTAGTAGTTCTTGTCATAGTGATGGATTAAGTGAGTTTAATTTTCATTCATTTTTTGTATTTAACTTTATTTATTACAAAAAAAAGAAATTTAAGAGGTGGGGTTTTGTGTATACAAGAAATTATATTTCAACTGACATTAAGAATAAATTATTGAGTGCGAAGTTGCAATTGTTTTGTTAGTGTCTATTCGAACATTAAAAATAGTGATTGATTAACTAAAGAAAGTTAATTAATGATGTGTCAGTGATTTTATTGTAAAAGAATTTGTCATTACTAGATTGAGTCATAAGACTTGGTTGTATAGAGATTGTATCCGACAGTAACAGTTATTTCCGTAGGAAATTCCATAGTTTTCCTTATATTACATTTGAAAAACTTACCGAGGAAATTTTTGCACAGGCAGATGTCAAAAACAGCAAAATTAAAAAGAAAATCAGTTTACAAAAAATTTTTCTATTTAAGTGAATATTTGGAGAAAATAGCTCATTCCACTTAAATAATAAGAAATGCACGACCTCTCATATCATATTTTTCTTGTTTTTACATAACGTAGGTACACGATTAAGCCTTTGAGATTGAGAGGGATTGCTCTTTGAAGATCTGTATGCTGTATCTATTGTTTGAGAAATCGTATTATCTTCAAAAGTATACCAAACTAATGGAAATTTGATGCTCGTCTACAACATTTATGATGATGAAAAATTATGTAACTAGGTATTATAGGGAGTGAGAAAAATTTTAAAAAACTAAAAATTAAAAAATAAAATGACATACCCTTAAAAGTGTTGTCCTCGAATGAAAACAGTGTATGCACAAGAAAAGACATATATATTACCTACAACTTTGATTAAATAATAACTTAACTTATTCGGTGAAGCCAATAGTTTGGGAGACCAATTCGCGTTTTTTTCAAAATGGCCAGTTTCGCCAGATGATCAAGTCCCGAAAACCAGGACTTAAGCTTTTCTTATACCCTTCCTTAAGTTAAAAAAAAAAAAAAATCATGTGTGCAATTAACACGTGGTAGAAGTGAAACCTTAAAAAATCATTTTTCTTGCAAAAAAAAAAATAAAATAGAAAAAATCTACCTATTTTTATTCTATCACCTTCAAATCCATGTTTTTTATATGACAACCTATATAAATTTTATATCATCTGAAAGCTTGTTGTCTTAGCTCAAAATATATATATCGATCAAGTCTATGAGATATCTACAAAAAGAGCTAGAATTTTTTAAACTCGATGAAATTTAATCCAAAAAGCAAAAAAAACATTTATTTTTATGTTCTCATGCAATTAAATCAATTTTTTTGTTTGACAACCTATAAAAAATGTTATACCATGTGAAAGCTTATTGTTTCACCTTGTATAATGATGCATAAATCTTATTTCAAAGATGTCTAAAAGAGAAGTTAGAATTTTTTAAAGTCAACCATGTCGAATTTCCAGACTGAGATTACGGTACTTCCTACACAAGTAGCTGGTCATCGCCAACAGATCTCCACAGGTGTTTGAGGTTTCCTCAGATTCAACAATCACTCCCGTTTGGTCCTCAAAAAAGCCAACTTTGCTTTCCATCGCCTTCACCCTCTGATGAAAAGAAGAACAGGATTGAGTCAACCAACGAAACTCTTGATCTACAAGCAGCTTCTGCGACCAGTCATTGCCTACAGCTTTCCAGTATGGTACACCATCTCCAAGACAGCCATGAAGGAACTACAAATGTTCGAGAGAAAAATACTGAGGATTTGCACTGGACTCATCTTTGACCGACAGCGGCAGAAATACTAAAGCAACAAGCGACTCTACGAGGAAGCAAAAATCATACCACTGGACAAGTATCTATTGCAATCGGCGAAGGTACTGGTAGGAAATATTGCCAACCATCCCAATCAACTGATGAGAAGAATGACAGCACAACAACGACATCCGGAACCTAAGTACCTTTGCGCTTTGGATATACTGGCTGAGAACATAATTTAAATGGACAACGAAGAAGTTAACTTTTACGCCGACACCCAGTCGGCTTACTACCGTGGCTAACGCCAACCAAACCAACCCAACTCAACCAACCACACAACTGGACATCCGGGTCTGAGCACCCCGAGGACAACCTCAGCAGACTTTAAATTAAGTTTATCCATGTAAATATTATATTTATATTTTATAACTTAGTCATTGTATAAGGTTAGGCCCCCTCTGTGCCAACAAAATTTTGTATCTATCAATGAATCTTAGACATAAGTTAATTTTAAGTCAATTGTAAATAACAAGTTCAATAAAAACAAAATTGAAAATTGAATTGAGGTGTTTGAGGTATTTTTAAATTTTTTCAATTTAAGATTGTGTAACTTGTAGAGCACGTAACGTTATGTGTGATATATCAAATAAAAGGTTATGTTATCAGTATGCGTATTAAAGTTAAATCAAATTTGTATGTGCACTTGATCAAAAGATATAACGTGTGTTGGAAAAGAACATCTTTTTACCGTTATCTCCGAATTTTGAATATGAAATTAATTGAAATTTTGTACAATTATAATTTATTTAATTACCTATCTACAGTACAAATTTCATTCATCTATCTATTAAAACAAAAAAGTTATAACAAGTTGAAGTCGTGTCGCGTTTTCGTTTCATCTTGTTTCAAATCACTACGATACTAAAGAAGTTTTCACTTCAAAAAATCAGTCTTCCTATATTTCGTTCCACAAAAGACCTGTTTTTTTTACTAACTTTCCTGTACTAGAAAAGTTTTCATAAAAAAATATCAAGAGTTAAATTTGTTTTAAATGTCAGCTAAGGGAATAAAATTTTTGTTTCGATTGATGAATGCATACCTACTTCATTTAAAATATTTACTTTGCCAATAAATATATAATAATAAATATAAGAAAATATTCTTTATATATCATTTATATCAAAAAAGTCATTTATTACTTATTAAAATTTATAATAAATGCCTTCATATACTTTGAGTATCTAAAAAGATTCATTATACAGAACTCCCGTTTCAAATTTTCTGGAAAAAATCTTGCAATAAAAATATAACTGTGAATTGGGAGTTTAGATTTATGGTCAAATCAAAATGTGAATTGCAATTTGAAAGGTATGAGTGTTCTGATATCGCATTTAAATGTCTGTTAGTTTTAATATTTTAAAGACTACAATTTAACGATACTAGGTGCCCTATAATAAATTTTAGGGCACCTCTGCTCTAAGCGGTGTTAATTGTGTTCTTAAGGATTATCAAAGTTTAGATTTAAGAATACAACCTAATTGCTCACAAAGGTGTATTATTATTTACATTCAATGCTTTTATAAATTTTTTTAGTCGATTGGTAACAAGCTTTTTTTTTGCATATGACCCATTGTCTCAAAAATTAATATATTTTGTTCTGGATTTGTCTCTAGTGATATTTTTAGTGACTTTTAATTGGGAAATTCTTTTTTTTTTCAGATATTTTAATTCCAAATTTTTGTTTTCTAGATCGTGTTCGTGGTTTTCGAGATTTCATGGTAGACCCATGTTGAAGAAAACTTACATGACACATCTTTAAATTAAAGTTGAAACAAGTAAAAAAGTTTGAAAATTTTTGCCAGCGACATAGCCTGATGTTAAAGCCTCCTTTAGTGGCCCAAGAGCTGTAGGATCGATTCCCAAGGCTGAATAAATACTCGATACGCCATTTTTTATTTTTTTTTTTTTATTTACCGTTTCTACGAAGTTTCGGCCAAAAGAGTCTGCCACAGCCGTAAAATTCAATTGTTTTTCATTTTTTAATTTAAATTGTTCCTTCTTTTTCAATGTTGAAACAACTTTGATTTAAAAATGTTTTATGATTGAATGCAACTTTAAACTAAAGTGCGCCGTTTTACTTGATTCTAAAACTTTCGTCTTCAATGCAAAATCATTCAGAAAACTATTTTAATTAAGTTGGTTTTCGTTTATATTACGTTGTTTTTACCCTCAGGTTGCCATTTAATTTCTCGTATAACAAAGAACTTTTAGAAAATTCATTGGTTCGTTTTCAAAATATTGATTTCTCAGCAAAAAAAAAAAAAATAATTTTTTTTAACCCAATAAAATATTTGTTTTTAATTTTTTTAAAATTATTTTTACAAGAAAAATCGTTGAAATCATTTTAGTTGCTTACGAAAAAGTAAAAAATTAAGAAAACAGAAAATGGTCATAAAGCAGGTACCGTTAGTACCTTAGTGTTAAAAAAATATTTTTTAACTTGAAGAGTATTAAATACAACTAAAAATTGTTGTAGCCATTTTTGAGAAATTGAGGTTCTTCATTTTGTATGTGTGGCAGGTACCTTACACAAATGTCCCCAACTCAAGTTTCTAAAGTCGATATCCCTAGTATCTTCAATACTACTGCACCGTTCCTTTTGAATACTAGTTCTGTACTTATTTTACAAAGTAACGCTCGAGAAAGTCGCTTTTTTTTGCTGGGGAAAACTAATGTTTAAAAAATGAATTTTGATTTCAAATGAACCATCAACAAGTTATATGCTCTGCAAACAATATTAAATATGCCAAAAATTCAAATGTCTTTTTATTAAAAAAAAAAAACAATGACACTTCCAACGAAAACTATTGAATAATGTCTTACATTTTTTTGAGAACATGAATTTATTATTATTAAAAAAAAAAAACACGTATACGCCATAGTGAACAAACGCGATTTACACATTTTTGATGTGTAGATTTCATACATATAATTAATTTTTTTCCTAAAACTTCTTATAGAAACCGTAGGAGTAGACATATTTTTATATATAGGTATTATACAATGTGGTTGCGTGCCAAGCTCTAGAGCAAAAGCAATAAGTACAGTACATACTGTGATAAAATTATTATTAAATTATACCTACATATATTAAAAATTCTTGATTTTTTAATTTTTTTTAAGTAGTTTTAATTCAATGTTTGATCCTTTTTAAATGTTAATGTATTTATTAATTCAACATTTTTTATTTAAAAACTAAGAATTTAAATATATATGAATAAATAAGTTCCCTTGAGGAAATAGACAAAAAACGGCAAAACGTTGGGAAAATCTATGAAATAATTTTTTTTTTGTCACAAAATATACCCCGAATAAAATAAACGGTATTTAACAAAACTTTGCTCCTCACACTCCTTTGAGCAATTACTACCTAATTCGCAATTGAAATAAGTGATGCCTCAAATCATAAATTAAATATCCTTCTCATTCAAAACATTAAAAATCTTCAATCACCAAACACCCCAAAGAAGCAATCTATACAATTAACGAATAAATAATTATCCAGTATAATCTTATTGTATTTTTATTAATATTAAAAACCCCCATTAAATAAATATTAAACTATCTATTTGCAGAATTCATCAACCTATCCGATCACCTGCCTCGTTTCTCCTTTCGAAGAACCAGCACATCCCTCCAGAAACGACCTAGAAGTAATTCAGCTTGTCCTTATGGGCCATTAGCCGATATAGATTCATTAACAATTAATGGCTTTGCTCTACGTAAGCCCGGAGGAAGTCTTCGTTCGAAATTACGAAATTACGACAAAATCTATCGAAATTATGACTCAGCGACCGACAAGGAAGACGACGACCATGAGCTTAGTGAAAATGTTTGCTATCGAATGAGTCGACTACAATCATAATAAGTTATAACGGTACAAGAGTATTACCTAATAATGAAGGTAAAAAACAAAAACAAGACAAAGACAAAAAAATAAACGAAAAATAAAATCCTTAAAACGAAAACACTCATAATAATAACATGAAAAAGCTTATAAAGCAGATCCTTGACAAAAAATTGAAAACGTACACTTTTTTTTGTTAAGCTTGAGAATCTAAATTCAAACGAGGGAGTCGTTCATCAAAATGTATCTAAAGGTATATACCTACCGACTATCGTAAAACTTCCTCCCTTAACGGTACAGTAAAGTAATAGTATGCAGCAGTAAAACTATCATAAATAGGATTCACGGCTCCCTCCACCCTACTCCTACACACTGCCATTCAAAAAGGACCTCTCTTAACTTAAATAACACTTTAGGTGTGCAGAGCGAGTAAGTCCACTGTCGTCCATGGGCCAAGTTGTCGCATAAATTTAACTTGGCCTAACCTTCGGAGTCCAATAATAGTGAATAAATTTACGAAAGGACATTCGGGACGATATATATATACAAAAAGGATGAGAACAAAAAATAAACAAAGAAAAAGTAAAAATACATATTTAACCCTCCTTATTACATATTCGATTTAATTCGTATAAATTGAGTCCTTTTGTTCATTCATCGCACAAGAAAATGAGGAAAAAAATAGGAAGATGAGGGAAAAAAAGGACACTCTCATTCATCCGGATGGATGACAAAAACATTCCATTACATGATCTCATCCTTATCCACAATTTATTCTTCATTCATTTAAGGATTCTCAAGGAAGTAAGCCATTCATTGTATTGCCAGCTTTCCATTTGCACTTATACACACAATCCCATAAGAAGGATAGATACCAAACAAATAATAAGACGCGCGAGCAAATAGAATCTCGTATCCATGTCAGAAGCCAAGGATTTATTTAACACAAGTAAAATTAAGTTATTCAAGAAGATGAAGAAAGTAAGGAAAAAAAGGACGAAAGAGGTCTATTGTAATTACAGGTAGTTCATAATTGATTTCAAGGGAATAAGCGTCCTATCAACAACCCACCACCCAACCCACACTATACACAAAGGAGACTCAAATTTATTGGTTTATCAGGACGAAAAATGATTATCATTAGATCCTGTTAGTGTGTATATATCCTTGTGCCTGATTTAAATTCAAATTGCACTGTCAAATCAACAAAACACAAGTCACCCAGGATCAAAAGGATTAATGTTAGAGAGCCTTGACAAGAGTAGGTTGTATAATGAAAAATAGGCAGCGTCGCGGAAAAGTTAGAAAGAGCGAGGATAACAAAAAAAAAATTCAAAATAAATCGAAGCTTCTTAATGAGCAACAACCCGCGAGGGATACCTCTATAAGCCTAGCATCAAATACCACCACACCACTACAATGCCGCATCATCTAAATTTGCAATTTGTGCGACAAAATGTCAAAATTGGAATCCTCAAACCCCATCATCAACCAACTACCAGAAGCCTCGTCGACACTGCCGCCGTTACCGCCACAGTGGTTGAAGTTGCCGAATTGAGATAATAATTTATGCAAAAAGGATGAAATTTCGCGCGGAAAAGGACGACGAAAAAAATCTTGAAATATGGAGATGAGTTTGTTTTATGAAGATGGAGAGGGAAAGAGATAGAAGCAGAAAGTGAAAACAACAAGGATGTTCATCTAAATGCAAATAGCTTAAAGGGAACTCTTTTTTTTTTGGTTTCTTATTTATTTCGTTTTTTTGGTGTGGTTTTTTGTTTTATTTAAGGTTTTGTTGGTCTTTTTTGGTATCAAAAGTGGGATAAGGGGGGGTTAAATTTTTGTGTTGATATATTTAAAAAGATAAATGGTAAGAAAGCTTCTTTGAATTTTATTTTATATGGAAGTGTAAATTAGGAAATAAAAATTGTGGCAATTTAAAGATTTGTTTGTGTTTTTTGTTTTTTGTTTAAGTTTTTTTTGTTTTTTATTTTGTAGTTAAAACTTTGTTTAATAGAAAAAGAAAATATTCATGATTTGCTAAACTATATAAGTATTTAAAGATCCAAGAAAATTGTAGTCAGTATTGTTTTTAGGATAACGATGATTAAAACAATAAAATTAATAATACCTTGAAAGAAAAAAAAAAAGTATAAAATCAACTACCTACTGAATTTGTTCTATATTTCATACAGGGCTTCCGGTAAAGATTGGATAAGCCTGAAATGGCTGATACCTACAGTTATGACTGTTCTAAAACCAAATAGAAAAAGTTCTATCGCAACCACTTCAGAAAATATTAGCTTTTTTTCGTTCAGTGTATTTTTAATTTCATCATCTTACAAAAACAATAACACTCCCAAAGAAAAATATTAAATATCGTTTTACATTTATTCAAGAACATGAATTTATTATTAAAAAAACACGTATACGCCATAGTGAACAAACGCGATTTAAACATTTTGGATGTAGAATTCATACAGATACTGAAGTTTTTTCTAAAAAAATCTTATAGTATTATGCAATACGGTTTCGTGGTCCGTGCCAAGCTCTAGGGCAATAAGTTCGGTACATAGTGTGTTAAATTATTAAATTCTTGATTTTTTTAAGTTCTTGTAGTTTTAGTTCACTGTTTGATCCTTTTTAAATGTTTAAGTATTTATAAATTAAAAATCTTTTATTTTTAAACTGGATTTATTTATATTATGACTAAATAAGTTTCCTTGAAGAAATAGACAAAACAAAGTATCAAAGTATCCGATCTTGAGTCGTGCTATGTTTTAAGTCGGTCTATAAAGTTTTTCTGTATTTCAAAGTTCTAGGGTCGAACTATGGCATACCTATGTACGTTCGTTAACGTTTTGACTATTGCTATCTCTATTTAATCAGAAGAAAATGATAGAGACATAAAGCTTCAATACGTTAACGAACGTATCCGGTAGTTTGACCCCTGCTTTTCTATTGATATCTATTCTAAAATTCTGTAAATTCAGAATTCTGTATTTTAAAATTCTGCAAGTCCAAATTTCTTCATAGAATTCTGAATTTTAAAATATTTATACCAATAAATAATTTAAAGTTGGAAATTAAAGTTAAAATTGTTTAACACTTTTAAAATGTTTTGATAATAAAAAGGAGTGCAAACTTATATTTACTATCAAAAGAATTTTTCTTTTCTCATTTACAAAATTTTGAAAACAATTTTTTTTAAATAGAATAAATAATTGTATTTACAGAATCTTGCACTCCTCAACTGCTAGGAATTTATCTCCAGAAAACGCTATTAAAATAGTTGTAAGCTTTTTAAAAACCTGCACTCATTTACTAATTTGGCGGCTCGTTGTCCAATGCATATTCTCCGCAAATCCTTTCAAAACGTTTGAAAAAATAGTGCAACGCTTTGATCCATTTTTAAAAATAAGGAATTCTTCAAACTCTTGGAATAAAAATGTACCTATTTCAAAAAAATGTTTCAAAATATGTTTTTTCAAAGAAAATAGATAAAAGGATATTTAAAAATATTTAAAAATATGCCCCTAGAGATTGCTCTCAAAAATAATAGGTTTCCACGAAGTTTTGGGTATTGGGTAGTTGTGAGGACTTTTTTTTTACAAAAAGCGTTATATTCAATTTACTTGATTTTTATCGACTTCCGACTTTTTTTTGGGTGTTACCTCATAACTTTGGACTGAGTGAACCAATTGTGATAATTCTTTTTGTAAAGCTGGTGCCTGCAGTGTGGTCCGATTTCAATTTCGTTCAGTTCTGGCTATAGAAACTATTAGAAAAACCATTAAACACAGTTTGGATCCATGGAAGTCGGTTTTGTTTTTTGATAAAAATGATTATAATATACCTAACAGATAGGGATAACTTTCTAGATTTTCAAAAATTTATATCTTAATACTGTAGGTGTTGCCGTATTGTTCAAATTTTTTTTTTTATTAAAATCTATTTCTTCTACAACTTAATCGCTAAAAAATTGTCCCTCACTCCCATCATTATTTTCCTTTAACTATTTAAGACGATCCTTTGAATTTAAATTTTAAACACATTTTAAAAACAAAAAACGATATTTTCTTAAAAGTCTTAATTATTATAATTTGAAAAAACAATATGGCAACACTAGCAATTTTCAACCCATGGAAGTTAAAGTATTTTTAATAAGTGACGTCTGAAAAAAAGGTCATAAAAATCGGAATTTTTCGGTGCGGTTCCATAATATTGCCATTTTTTTAACTTCTCTACTATATTTTAGTTAACTGATCAAACACTTAAAGACTGATGAAAGCCATACAATTTTTATTCAATTATTCAGAATCACACAATGGAAAATACCTACAAAAGGATGTTGTTTAGCTGTCAACAACTGTTTTTGCTGCTACCTTGAAAAATATCGTCCTTCTTTCAACAGCTTTGTGATACGAATCTGTTTCACTTCTCCACCTTTAATTTACAGTGCTTTGTCCAAAAATCATTTTTGCACGTTTTACCTCCACTTATCTGTTTCTAACACCTTTAGCTCGTTTATTAAAATGACTTTTATCACAATGCCAACACAAAGAAGAAAAAAAAAACAACCTAACCTTTTTGCAACTTTACACAAAAAATCTTTTAATTCCAACACGACAAAATGTTTTTTCTCGCCCTACATTAAATCCAACAAGTTTTCTTCTACACATGTTTAAATTTTGACACATTTTTTCTTCATTTTTATTATACCACCACTTGACAGTATAGCTACCCTACCTTTTCATATATGTATTTTTTTTTCAACACTGACATTTACTGTTGCGTTTTCTTCCTGTTTCCTGCTAATATGCTAATATCCTTTTTCGTCCTTTTTTTTTGGTATGGGTATGTCTTGACACCCCAAATTCACCCATCCACCTGGGCCTTTATCTTCACATGTTGCCTCTTTTTCGAATGAAATTCATGAAGTTATAATTTGAGTGAAATTATTGGCTTCAGCTGCCTAACGGTAGTAGAAAAAAGAAAAAAAAAAATAACCCCGATATAACCCCTAAGGCAATAAAGTCACTAGTACATAAACGAAAAGCGACCAAGACACAAAAAAAAAAAAGGATATCGAAACAACATTTTGTATCCCGCGCTCCTTCAGTTTCCTTTCATTCAAGGAAATTTCCTTTAAAGTTCAAAATGACCCTTTTTTTGTGGGGGTTGTTGTTGGTGTGTATAGACAAAAAGTCTCTTGAAAAAAATATTATGTATTAGTATAACGGTACTTGTGTAAAAACGAAAATTTAAATATAATGACTATGAAGGTTAGGCGACGGCAATTCTTTACGCCTTTTGAATGAAAAGGTAAGCATTTTAGGTTATGACACCCTAAGGCGCGTCAGAAAGTCCTTGACTGAGTGTGTTTATTGATTTTTTTTTTCAGCCCCAAACCACGTCTTGGAATATCAGCCGAGATAAAAAATTCCGTTGAAGAGATTCAACCTGGAGGGACTTGAAAGCTAATTTTAATAACAAGAGGTGGGGGAGTTGAAGCAATATTTTAAAGTAGGGGAGAGGGGGTGAATATTAAAAAGGGAAGTTTATTTTGTCGGAAGAGTCTCTGTGATGGGAATTATTTGGCCTAATTTGAATTGCTCCTGTGAGAATTGAATGTGGAATACAAAAAGGATTTTGAACGACATCCTTGATGTGTGTTATTATTGAAAATTATCCTTTCCAGCAAGAAGGAAACAAAAGAAATAAAACCCATGATTTATTAATGTTTCTTAACGGATTTTCATTTGGTGGATCTCACAAAATTTAATTTTTTAATTTTCTTTTCCATGTCTTCTCCCACTCAAAGGAGTCTTCATTGGCAAAATCCTTCATCCACCACGCAGAGAAGATTCCAATAAATCTAATTTCAAAAATGAACCACAATCACAGATAAAATAAACATGACTGAGCAAGAGTAAGAATATAAAAAAATAAAGGAATTTCCACCCACCATCTTGTTTATGTGCATCAGCAAAAAGGATCTCCCGCATATACACATTGGAACTCGTATTAGGTTGTTAAAAATTTACGACTGTCTGGTCTGGCATACCTCTTACACAGAGGAACCCAAAAATAACTTCAAACAAGGCGCCAGAAAAATCAATATCATTTCCGCCCACATGCAATCCAACAATATCCTTTTATTATTGTGTGTCCTTAAAGGACACACGAAAAACACCAGTAGATTGTTCGTTTTCCTTATTTCTTTGACTTTTGCACGCCATTCTTGGCTCCAGGATGTTGAAAGTTTAAGAAGGGGAAATTTTTAACAATCACGCAAGGATATAATTACTATTCTATCCTTAAAGTCCAAAGGATATATTATATTGAGAAGGATTTTTTTCTTTCTTTCTTAAAATACAACCAAAAGGTTTTTTAGCAAAGGCAAAGATTATGAAATCGTATGAAATCCTATTTGTTGTTTGTGATATTAAAGAAAGTTCCTGGGAGGTATGGAAAAGTCCTTGCAAAAAAAAAAAAAAAAACGAATAGAAAAAAATAAAGTTTTTCCTTCAAAACTTTTTCAAAACAAGTAGGTATCTATCTTCCTTCAGTTTGAAAGATCTTAATGAAAACCATAAAATGACTTGTGTAAATCATTTTGAATGGCTTTCGTATATATTGAATCTGAGAAAATTACCTTTAAGGATAAAATAGAATGATGAAGGGTGGGTGACCTCGAATGCATTTTATGGACTAAAAGGATTTTCTAGATTTTTTTTTCTTACTAGCTACGTGAAAAATATTTTATGATGTAGGTTTTCTTTCTCTTCTTTGTAGTAAAAGCATTCAAAATGAAGATGTGGCTTTAACTTTGGGCCATTTGGAGGTTTAAATATTTGAATTATATTTGCCGACAGAGGTAGTTCTGAATAGAAAAGAAATGCATTCACAGATTTTCTTTTCTGCAGGTAAAAAATGTATATGAAAAGTTTTCTAAAAAATGTATTTAAAAGTGGAAATTTAATTTATGATTCATATTTATTCGTGTTGAAATCCAAGGTAAAAAGTTTTGTACTTTTCATTTTCATTAAATGACTAAACGGAAATTACTTAAAAGTCATCTTTTGCCATATCACTTAGAGCTCTTTGTTCAAACTAAACTTAATAATTTAAGTCCAGATAAAACCTCGAGCTCTCGAGAAAACGAGTCATTAATATTTTTGATTACTACATCTTGAAACATAAGCTATGTCGAGTATTTAGCTTCAAAGACTTGGGTGTCCAATTTAGTTCAAATTTAGGATTTACTGAACACATCAATTTTATAGTAAATAAAGCGAGCTCAATACTTGGTTTTATTAAACGTTGGGCAAAGGAATTTGATGATCCATTTGTTACTCTATCTTTGTACAACTGCTACGTTCGACCCCATCTTGCGTACGCTTCTCAAGTATGGAGTCCTTTTTATGAAGTTCATAAAAACCGAATCGAATCTATTCAACACAATTTTGTACTCTTCGCTCTAAAAGGTCTTCCTTGGACCGACCCTTTCAACTTGCCACCTTATGAACATCGCATTCAACTTCTTCAGATACAAACTTTAGCACAGAGACGTGTAAATAATGATTTAATCTTTCTTCATCAGCTTATTAATTCCCAAATTGACGCCCCTGATCTATTAGCTTGTATTGGTATAAATTATCCGGGTGGATCTCACCTCCTACGAAGATTTGAACCTTTGCATATCGACTTTCATAGAACAAACTATGGTATTAATGAGCCTCTTAGTCGCATGAGTAAACTTTTTAAGTTGAACCATTCATCCTTATACTTTTATTTGACGAAAATGGGTTTAAAAACATTGTTTCGAACCAGTGCTCCACAATCGTGACTTTTAATCAATGTTTTAAATAAATTATACATGTTGGATTTTTTGTACTTATAATTTTATAACTTGTAAATTTGTTCGTAATTATTTTGTTTTATATTGTGCATGTGGGAGGTTGTATTTTTTGTCTACTAACCACTAACATGCACTTATGATGAGCCTCTGATTGTAGTTAAAAGCTTGTTCTAAGCTTACTACATCAAAGAATCTGAAGTGAAAAAAAAAAACCTTATATGATAGTTTGAACAGGTATAAAAGAAAACTAGAGTTTATATTCAACTTAAATACATATTTAAATTTCGTTTCATCAAAAGGTCCTTAATTATAAATAATAGTTTAATAGTTATATTGAATTTAGTATGATGTTATTAACTATAAGGATGAATACTTTATTTAAATGCAGAAAAAACATAAACAATCAAATGACATCTGAATGTGAATGCCATTAGAATGAGAAGAATTTAGATTCTCTTAGGCCTAATTTATTTACATCACTCCATTAAATTAACCCTCTGTAGGCACACCTCTTTTTTGCGAATTTGGTTTATACTTTTTCTTGTCGCTAGAACTTTTTTCGGTCTCTCTATTTTATGGAGAATCATATATGCAATTGATGTAGAATTTTCCGAGGAATTCGAATATTGTATTCACAATTGTATATTGTATTCACAATTCCAAAAAAATGTATTTTCAACCTTATAAAGACACTTTTTTGTGTCCACTTTTTTTTGTTGTCCTGCCAAATTCGCACCCATGTGCCGACAGAAAGTTAAAAGTCGCCATTTAAAACGGGGTAATCTTATGCGATTTTACAGTTTTCGCATTTGTAATGGAGACCTTAAATTGTTGTTTAATCATGAACTGCCCTTACCCAGAGAGCATTTTAAATTTTTAAAAATTACATTTTCTTGCATTTTATTTCAGGAAAAATTTTAAAATAAATTTTTCGAGATTTCGTGTTTCTATTTTTTTTTTTTGTTTATGTGAGATATATGTAGGGGAAGTGGGGGCAAGACCGTATTTGTACTATGTGTATGAAAAAAATTAAAACTGGCAACACTTGTAACTCAAGTAGCACAAAAGTCTAAGATACACCAAAATATTTGGTGTATTTTTTGCACTTTCGTGATATGCATTTTGAATATAAAAAATACACCATTTTCTCGTATAAAATAAACTCCGGTGGTTAAAAAAATATACCGATTTTGGTGTATAAATGGCACTAGTAGTATATTAAATGATCTGTTTTTGGTGAAAATTATCCCTTTGAAATTGAAAAATACACAATAAATCTATGGATAAAATACACCATTTAAATTATTCTGATTTAAAATTTGAACCAAAGTTTATTTTTTATCTCAAACAGTTTGATGAATTCTAATTCACACCATTTCTTATGAAATAAATGAAAATGAATTTTTATTCACTTTCATAATATTGCCATAAGAAAACAATGGTTAAATATGATTTTGTTTGCCAAATTTTAAAACGAAACACATTCTATCTACTAATTTTAGATGCTACCCCCTCTAAAAATCGAGCGCCTCAAAAATGTCAGTGAATTAATGATTTTTTTTTCGATTTTAAGAATCAATTTTTCAAAAATTATAATTTTTGTGTTGTTTTACATTTTTTTAAGAAAAGTTATTTTATAATGAATCGAAAAAACTAAGAATGCGGGACTATTAGGTCGATAAATATACTATTTTAATAAAATAATTAATCGCTGTCTTCTATTTTTAAATGGCGTCCATTGAAAAATATGGCGTCTCCCACATATGCATTTTGGTGAATTTTATGTCCACAGGGTGTGCTTCCTACACCAAACAGAGTGTACAAAATAAACCGTTTTGGTTGATTTCAGAATCAAATAATTTTATGCACCGTTAATGGTATATTATAAAAACAACTGAATATCGGTGTATTTTTTGCACGGAATCTCAAAAAAATGTTGAAATTTTGTACAGAAAAGACAGTGGTATAATTTTTATACCACTAATTTTGAGAAATACACCATATTTTTTCAATTTTCTCAATTTTACACCAAAATTAATGAATTTACACCAATTTATACACAAGTGTGCTACTTGAGAATATAAAATAAATGGCTTCTAGTAAGATACATTATGTCTTTAAGTATGAGCAAGTTCAGTTGAAACCCCAAAAAGTTACGGTGAATTTTGTGTTTTTTCATGAAATTTTTAAATTTTATGTGAAAAATAATTTGTAGGTACTTTTGAAAGTGAAATAATTAAGAGTCTTAAATTTTTCTTTTTTTTTAAATAAAAGGTGGGAACCGATGAAGATATATCATACGTGTCTTATTATTAAAAACAATTCCATTTTTACAGAAGGAATCGGTTTTACTACCAACAGAATTTGATAGGGCGGTCTCTTTTGACTTTGAGGACTTTTTTGTTTTTTTTAGGCCTACGATTTTGCTTTATTTGACTTGGTCTTTTTCTTTGTATCAAAAATTAACAAAATGCAACAAAAAATGTTATATGTATAAAACTATGTTACTCAAAACAATTTTCTGTCTTTCGAAAAAAGACAATATTTTTCTTCCATTTTTTCCAATTATTGTTTTCAGCTTTACTTACCCAAAAAATATCCTGCAAAAAAGGGTGGAATTCTGGAAAAATTACCAGAAACGTTTGCACATTTGCACAAAACCATTTAATAGGTCAGGGAATGATTAATAAAGGTCAAATCGATTAATTAATTACTAAAGATTAATAAAAAAACATTCACATACGCCACAGTGACCCTATGAGTATATCGCCAAAAAATTATTCAATATTAAAATAAAAAAAAATTTATGCTAAATATCATAGAGTTTTTTGTTTAGAGATTTTTTAAAGGCAGTGAAAAGTGAAAAATGCTCGTATTGAAAATTCCCAAATAGAATTTTAAAACTCCAATATTCTAGTTTTTAGATATTTTATTGAAAAAAAAAAATTTAATTTTTTTAAACTTGGAGAAAAAGTTTCGTTTTACAAGAACTTAAAATCTAAAAAGTCTCCAGAATTATGTTGAGTGAAAGGGTTTTTTTTTTGTGACAGAAAGGTGAAATTCAGAACGAAACTGTGAAAAAAAATGATACCCCAACGAAAATTGGCAAAAATGTTTCATTTAAAACGGTAATCAAGAATCTAAACATATTTCTAAAATATTTTAGGTGAATGGGTGTTTTTTTTTTGGGAATTAAGGATAATCCACGATTAGTCCGATTAAATCAATTTTATAAATGTCTTTGTCATGGGAATTACCAATGTTTTATTCGTGTCAAAGAACATTTTTTCTAAGTGTAGACATAGTTATGAAAACCAAGTAAAAATAATGGTACCATGTTTAAATCCAGCAGATATGTTACATTTAAGAATGGAACATAGAATCTAAATTGTCTACAAGAATATAAATGTTTAAAGTGTTTTTTTGATTGGAAAAAACTATCGAAATTGAAAAAAAGACATAATTATTTTTGGATGAAAGGGTGTTTTTATTTTTCCAACGAGGGAGGTTAATTCAGTAAAAAATCCTCAATGATTCGTGTAGTATGTATGTTTAAAAATATATATATATATTCAATTTATCTTTGAAATCAAAAATAAAATGAACTTTGGGTCAAAGGGTGTTTTTTTTTTTTGTAAAGAAAATTGATTTATATTTTTGAAGACAAAAATTCCTTAAATTGCAGGTACATGTTTTCCCAGTTGCTTATAAATACTCATCCTCTGAAAGCATTAGTAGCAGAAAATTAAAAAAAAAAACACTGAAAAGTCGTTTTCAAAAGGCAAATAAAAACATATCTTTGAACTTCAATTTGAAAACTATTCCTTCTTATTTAACTTATTATTATTAATTTCACATAAATAATTTTTAAAAAACTCATAACTTGTCCACCCAATAGCTGCACCTGGCGTTGTTTTCAAAAGTCTTGCCTCCAAACCTTTCAGAAAACCCCTTACACCAGCAATATTATAAATTTTCCGAATACCTTTAATCATTCCACCAATATTACCAATTTCTTGAGTATTCAACAAAGTCCTGACAACATCTAATGGTGTGGTCAGAACAGCAGCTGTTGCACCTGCTGTTCCACCTGCAACAACTTGCACCGTAGGATTGAACTTTCTCTCTGGATTCATTAGAACCCTAACATACTCATAGGTGAGCAAATGTAATGCTTGCACTGGCACATTCATACAAAGTTGTGTTGCAAAAGAACGATAAAATGCTTTTAGTCCTTCGTGTCTATAGATACCCTTCATACAAGTTATTACAGAATTGTATGGTGAATTATACATTTGCAAACGTTGCTTGATAACTTCACTTGGATTTGCAGCAGCGTCATGAAGAATAGTTGCGATCACTCCAGCAGACATGTAATTGATATTATTTTGAGTAGAGAATTTCGAAAGGATTTTCTTGGACATTTCGTAGGATCCAAAATAAAGGGCGGAAGCGGGTATTGTACTGGCAATTACAACTGATACTCCTCGTAAAGGTCGGAAAAGGCCTTCAGATTTGATCATGTCTATGAAGGTTTCATAGATATTTAAAGCTGAATGTTCTGGTGATAAACTTTGCATTCTTGTTCGCACCGAATCCATTGGATACATCAAACCGAGTTCTAGGACACCAGCAGCAGCACCGGAAAACATATTGATTGCAATACTTGAAGTTGGAGGCTTTTTGAAGTTTTCATCATCCATCATTATGATAAAATAATTTTACAAAATGACAACTAAATTTTATTTTTTTGAATTTTTCTTTTCAAAGTAATTTTGATGATTTTTCTGTGCAGCATTACCCACAGTACTGTATCTGCAGAACAATCCATAGAGACCTTAAACAATAGAAAATAAATTCAAAATTAATTTTTCAATCGGTTTTTTAATGAATAAACAGTTCAACTAAATAGACCGCTAATTTTCAGTTTATTGATTCTAATTTATCGTGATGATTTTCATTTGTTTATATTTTTACATAATTGAATAAATCAACAGAAATACTATCTCTACTATCTACCACATTATTTAATCCAATTAATAATTTATTCCTTCATCTAGCAGTGAATCAATATAATTAAAATTTAATTATGAATATTTTGTAAATTTTATTGATTACAGCCCACGGAAATCGTCCTAGAACACTTGCATTGCATTAAAATAAATTAAAAAAATTAAATTAAAAAGAATTCAAACCACAAATGCATTCACCTCGAACATCATTATAATCTCACAGAAAAAAAAAAGTTTACCACCATTATTTTTATATAAATTTACGTAATGTTGTATGTGAGTTGACTTACTCATATTGTTTAATCGTCAAAAAATATGGTAGTGCTACAGTAAAGTGACTTCATTTGGGGAAAAAAAAATATATTTAAAATTAAAATAAAAAACAAAGCTTGTGAATAATTTTCATATATTTTCTGCCTGAAAATCATTAAAATTACATCAACATGATATTATAGGCTGTGATATATCAAAAAAAAAATTCATATGCACACACTACGAAAAAGTCGATTAGGACTGAGAGATTTTAAAGAAATTATATATTTTAAAATATAAAGATTTGAAGGAATTAAACTTCGTGCATTTTAGTAAGAAATTACAAATTTATCATTTTTTCAGAATTTTGAAAAATATTCAAGGTCCTACACAATCCTGAAAAAAAAGGAATTTTCAAAAATTTCCTCCAAGCTCATCGAGTGATACAAGTGAAACCCAAAAGTTCCTTGGATGTGTCTGGTTGCTGAATTATTGTTGTATCTAATCAATATAAAATAAAATGCACGACTGGGTCGCACGAACATGCTCTTTGAGTTAAAGTTGCTTAAATTTTTAAGACTTTTTATATAGAAATTTGGAAAAGAAAAAAAATAAAATTCGTTTTTTAAAAAAATAAAATAAAATCTAAAATTAAATTGCCCTCCAAAACAAGTATGCAGTTTTGATTGATATATTAACATGCATTTTTGGAAAAAAAATTTTCAAAATCGTTACAGACGTTTTTAAAAAAAACTAATTTTTTATAAATAATTTTTTGGAAAAAAAGTTTTAAAATAAAATTGGTATGCCATTTTGTAGAAATCACTAATTAACATCTAAAAACAAAATTTCAAAAAAATTCAATGTCCCGTTTTCGAAAATTTGATTTTTCAAAAAAAAATTTTCAAAATTTTTTTAAAAATTCAAAAATTATTTTTTTGGAAATTTTATTTTTGGTTTATATTTAAATTATATGCTTCTTCACAAAAAGTTTCGTTGAAATCGAATAAGCAGTTTCGGAGATAGTCGGATTTGAAAAAAAAAAGTTCTATGGCAGGTACCGTTAATAATGATTTTCAAAAAAAAAAATTTTCATTGATAGATAGACCTTAGCTTAAAACTAACATTTGAATTTTTTAAACAAAATCTTTAGAGCCGTTTTCGAGATATTTCAATTTTACTTAAATCGGTATATGACAAGTACCGTTATTTTTGGTCCAAAAAAATTAATTCCAAAAACCCCTCTGGAGAGTCGTAAAATAACGCTACATACCAAGTTTGACATTAATCGGTCCATCCGTTTAGGCTGTAGCTCCTTATACAGACAGACAGACAGACAGACAGACTGACAGACAGACAGACAGACGGACTTCCGGGACCCACTTTTTTGGCATTGTCTATTATCGTAATGTCATGGAAAAATGTTAACTCAACTTTTTTTTTTTGTACGAATGCATAACTTGATATATAGTACCTATATCGCAAGTAAAAAGTCTGTACTTGAACATTTTTGGTTTAAATGAGTAAAAATGTCCAAATGTCCAATCATCCCAAAAAATTGCGATTTGATTTACTAATTTGCCTGGGCTATATTGTTATTTTCGTTAGAGTATATTTGTTCATTTTTCAAGAGAATATTTTTGTTGGTTGATTTGAAAAGACTTGTTATTTTAGACCATTTTAAATTGCGAAAAAGTTCGCATAAAATGTTTTTCTATGCAATAGACCAAGTCTAATGGCTGTCGGTCCATCCATTCGATGCGTATTTAAAAAAATACACATACCCAAATTGCACACAAGGCCATAAGGATGCACATAATTTTACTTGCTCTATAGGGCAAGTATTGGTTTCGTGTAGAAAAAAAAATTTGAGGTTTTAATCAAAACCAACATTACGATGATGGAGAAGATCAAAAAAGTGGTTTTCGTCATGCCGTCCGTTGGTCTGTGCGTCCATGTGTACATCGAGCTAGGGCCTAAACGGATGGATGGATTTGCTTGAAACTTGGTACAGATGCTTTTTAGGTTATTCCCTAGGACCGTTTTTTTTTTATTTTTTTAATATCTCCTTTTTAACGCATATCTCCCATATAATGTTTTCGAGGTATTGCAACTTTCTCGAAAACGGCTCTAACGATTTTGATTAAATTTGGTATACGTAATAGACTTATTGATTCTAACAAAACTGCGTTTTTAGTTTTTCTCAAAAAATGCGGAGAACGGAAATATGGCGTTGCCGTTTTTCAAAAATTGACATGTTTTTTAAGTTTATATATTTCACTAAAGCATAAAGTCAATTTTATTAAAAATTTACAGACATCATTTTGAAGTATAAAATGTAAAAAAAAATATTTTTAAAAACATTTTTGAAAAAAAAAATCTTTAATTTAATTTTTAAACTTTCAATTTTTTTTTTTCTCGACACTGCATAAAATCTTAAATTTCCAATAGACATTTAAGATAAAAATACTGCGAACAACAAGAGCAAGTACGTGCGACCCAGTCGTGCATTTTATTTTTATTTGTCATAATTATTTTATATTAAATCAATAACTCGATTCTGTTTACTTTAAAAGTCTAAAACTGACCAATTATAACGATTTTATCGAATTTTAAAAACTTGCTTTCAACTAAAAAAGTCAAAAATATAGAAAAAATTCTAATTTTTGAAAAGGTACATTTCAGTTGTTTCTTGACAAAAAATTAAATATTGCATATTATCAATGGAATTTACCTCTGCTTTATTTTATTAGTACAAAGTTTGGAGGTACCGGCTAAAAAAATAAAATCCTCAATTTTTTAACATTTTTTTCATTGATTTTAGGTTAGAATCTTATTCAAAAATAATTTTTTAAATTCTCTATGAAAAATGTCTTTGAACCATTTCAAAGTTAGGCTTGGTTTTCAAGTTAAATAAAAAAAACTGAAAACCGACCAGTGTTGCCGTTTTCTCCGAAATGCACCAATGGATTTAGTAGCACTTATGACTGGAGTATTCTTTTATGCCAAGGAATCATATTCAGCAATAATAACTCTTGAACGAATTTCTTCCATTCAAAAGGGTCTATTCTATAGACTATATAGAGCTTCAAATATTTTAATTGTTCAACTTATAGAATCAACAATACAAAAGTTGAAGAAAATAACATGTTCAAGTTATTGGATTGTTCAAGTTATCGTGTGTTCAAGTAAGCGAGAGTCTACTCTCTACTGTATTTTCAATCGAAATAAAAATATTTTTTGTCTTCATTCGGAAGCAGATATTTTCGGATCAAGGTCTCGAAACAAGATTTGGTTTACAGATATGAGCTCCTATAATGAATAGGCCTATCCATTTATGTAAAAAAAATTACACATTTTTTTTAAGATTTTCGACAATTAATTAAAAAAAAATTTAACCAAATTTTTGAAAAAGATTTTTTATTTACAATTTTTTAATTTTGTTTGTAGATAATGATTAATTTTGATCACTTGCGATTTTTTTATGAACTTCAGAACCTAAAAAGTTTTTTTTACTTTTCTTTACTTATTGACAAAATTTATTATACTTATCTTTTTTGACTCGATTAAAAAAATTTTATGTGATTAAAATCCCTTGACTCAGAATGTAGATTTCCATCATTTATTTGACAGTGTAAAAAACAAAGAAAAAAAAAACCCTGAATCGCTAACCACTCGTTTGGGAAAAATTAGTGGTTGATTGCGAACACTGCTGCTGGTCCTTTATAATGAGTTGCATCACTTACACAGGGGAAAAGGGTTCAAATAGGAAAATACTATGAAAAAAAAAGGATCCAACCACACAACCACAACGCCACCGTCAGTCGATTTTCACCACTAGGTTGGTGCTAATTGCTAGCGCATTTGTGCATAAAATGGGAGCAGAATTATGTGAGGCAAGGCTAGAGCTGGACTATGTTCTATGTAAAGAGATATTTATTTTTTTTTCTCTCTCAAAGGAAGGCGACTCTACCATTTAATTTTTCAAGGCAAAATAAAAAAATGTAAAGCGAACATTTTTTCTAATTAAGGAGAGCGGTTTTCCACAACATTCAAATTCTTTCTTTCCTTTTCCTCATTTTCATTCAAATTCAACGAAATATTTTGTGTTTTGTAGAAAACGCGTACCTAGCTTGTAAATGTTAAATGGTGGTTTCTAGAAAATTAAAAAAAATAAAATAATTTCCCTTGAATTTAAGAGAGCGTGTCCCAGTTTTAAATGATGACGACGACCATGGTGGAAATAAAGGTATTTTTTTTGTTCATTTTTTGCTTTTGCTTACAATATTTCGTCATTGTTTGATGTCCTTCCGAATTTGAAAAGATATATCCTTTTACTTTTACATTTCTATGAGAATATGTCTTGCTTTGTCAAATATCAAATTACAAAATGGGAATTAAAACTGGCAAAAATTAATTCCAGAATATCATTCATTCCAAATAAAAAAAAAAAAAACTCAAAAAACTTGGTATCTTCTTGTTTTTGAACACAAAAGCTCAGGGACGGGTTTTTTACATAAGGACCTTCACAACAATGTGTATTTCGTTTGCACATTTTCAGTTAAACAGAAAAAGCAAAGCCTTATATTAAATAAACCTTAAAAATATAATTATATAAATGCTTACAATATTGATCGAAAATACACATATTCAGCAATAGAATTATGTGCTTGACACAAAAATTATAAAATAAAACACTAAGAGTTTTGTAAAATATATCGCTAAATAGGCTTAGAGGCTTAGATCAAAGGCAATTCTAAATAGTCAGCAATATTCATTTTCTACAGTCAATAATTATCCAAATTAAAACGCTTACAACGCTTCTCGATTGTTCAGATATTCAGCAGTGGAAGGGTGATTATTTAAGTGTATTTCATCCAGCAGTAGATCTTCTCCTCTAAAAGCACAAAATATGTTTATTTGAGGCTGTTTGATTTTGAAAAAAAACTTATGTTTTTGACCCTAGGAAAAAATTGTAAGCGGTTACTACCCGACAAATGGTAAACACGAAAAAAAATTACTGCCTTCTATAATAGCAGGAAGTAAATCGTAAAGCTTACAAAGTATGTATAAATTACAATTAGTTCTGCACGGAACAATTTAAGATGTGTGGCCAGAAAATCCTTGCTGCAGGTTTTAAAAATGTGCACGGCTTGAAGAGTATATCAAGACTTCAGCAAATCAAATCACATTACTTTTTGGTACATTTTTCCTTATATTTTCATACTTGAAGGGCAGAGAAGTCAAAAATCGTGTTGCTTACAAACTTTACTGAGGGGAAAAACTGTATAGCCATTTGGTTTCACTTGAATATAAAAGAACTGCAGATTTTAAAAAATTTAAAGGCTTACAAAGTATATCAAGACTTCCTATACATAGTAAGCAATACAAACCACTTTACTTCTAAGTAATATTGTTCTTATATTGTCATATTTCAAGTCCAAAGATGTTAATAATCATAGAGCTTACAAATTTAATTGAGTATCAAAAGTGCTTACATACAAAAAAAAAAAAACTCGTATGACTGGAACAAAAATCAAACTAATGTTTTTACTCCCCGTAGATTCTAAAACAGCAGATTTTGAAAATTGCAAGAGTTATAACGTATTTCAATAATTCAGCAACAGAATCAAACTAGTTTTTAGTAATATATTTAAAAAATGTTCATGTTTCAAGGTCAGAGACGTTTAAAATCATAGTGCTTACAAAGTTTACTGCGATCTAAAAGCGCAGACATTTCAAAGAATTAAACTTGTACGACTAGGAGAAAAATCAACAATTCTCCCAATGTTTTACTCCTCCCTAATAGACTTTCACATTCGCTCTGCCAAGTCTAGGCCTGTTGTTTTGTAAAACCCATCCCTGTCTATGTTTTCTATACCAATAATGATTTTCCGATTATGTTTTCCTGGCAATTTGCATCCACTTTGAATCTATTTATGTGTATATTTCATTTCATTTATATATTTTTTTTTTTCATTTTGTGCAAAAAGAAACTCCATCTTCTTCAAAGGATATTCTAAAAGAATGGAGTTCTATATAAAAAATAATATCCTTGCAGAAAATTCAAAATCGTTTTTTCTTCTTTAGAGATTTCCCAGAAGCAAAAAAAAAGAAAAAAAAAAATAATCCTTGTATGTTGATTTGGAAAATAATTTTCCGCATAATGTGACGGCATTTTTTCATTTCTTAAAAAGTTGATGTATTTTCTGCGCTGAATGCTGCATAATGGAACCCAACGCAAAATTGATGAAGAGGGTAAGCCTGTTGAAGGATATGAAGTTTTTTTTTAAGGAACTTGGTTTTTATACCTGAGGCATTTTATATAGGCATTGCAGTTGATTTGTGATTGGATTCCTTTTTTTTCGTTTTTTAAGTACTTTTTTTATATTTAAATATATATGTGGTTGGTAGACAAAATAGCGTTCAGGTTAAATAAATTGTATTGATGCCAATGATTAATATGGTTGATAAAATCCTCCGTTTAATTAAAAATGTCTGTGAATATGAAGGAGTCTGAAGGTTAAGCTAAAAACTTCCCCAGAGACTTTTTTTCCCCAACTCAAAATTGATTAAAATAATAAAAAAAAAATAAAAATCCATTCAATTTAGAATCGCTTAAAATATACGCTCTGCGGTAAGTCCTTATACAATTTAATTCAACTACACAAGGACTCTTTTAACAAACCCTTGCAACATCGTTGTAAAACCACAAAAACCACTTTGCGTGACCATCCGTCATTTAGATAATATTCACCTCATAAAAGCTATTAACTCACGTATACACACAAATTTAGTATGCTTCACTTGAAAGTTTATCTGCACGCACCATCTGCATATATACAGAAGCCACTGCCGCCGCCCGAGAGCAACCTAGACCAATTCTCATTCCCCAGTGTACCCTGTCAAATGGCTAGAAAATTGCCACTTGTCATACAATAATGTAAGCCAAGGTATCTGCACTTTGTTTGGCTTAAAACGCGACTACATATTGCACAATATTTTTTGTATTACTTATTCACACATACATACAAACATAAGCACGAAAATATAGAGATAACAGAGGACTCGTGGCGTTTGGATTGGTGGCAACAACGAACGTCTCGGTTTATCCTATTTTACAATATAGCTACAGAGGACTCAGAAGTGGGATTGTGTTGGAGTTGTGTGATGGTTACGTACCACACAATCCACTCCACAACCCTTGTTGCATATCTCATTATTATCATCGTGCCAGGACAACAAAATCCCATTTTCCTATTAAGCCATGACAGGAGCCAGGACGCCATCATCCAACCACACACAATATCGTTTGGTTTTGTTTTGAAAGAGGAAGAGTTTGGTGAATTGTTGGGTTTATGAATTGGGGACGCCAGAGTATACTCTCGTATGTATATCTGCCATCTAGCCTCCCACTTGCACGAATATAAAGTGAGTTTTCTCATGCGTGGTCATAAATTTTGTGCAATTATTTTGATTTGATATGAACCCAAAAAGGATTTTGTTAAATGGATAGCTATCTCGTTTTGAGAGGGGTTGAAGGTTCGCAGTTTTAAAGGTGAGAGTATAACAGGTGAATATGGGGTGTAATGTTGAGTTAAATGGGTATTTAATGAAGAAATGCAGTTGAAAGTGTATTGGATGCAATATAAGAGAGTTAGAATTGATAATGCAGTTCGGTAAGCAAATATTTTGACGGAAAGAGTAAGCAAAAAGATTAAAGTTGAGCAAGTTAAGTGAAACTTATAATTTACTTCCAATAAGCAACAAACATTAAGTAAATACAATTGCTTACAAAGTTTAAAAGATATTCAGCTAATCAGCAAGATAGCTTTTAAAGCAATTCAACTGATATTTACTATTTGTTTGCCGTTTCCGTTATGCTTACAAAATATTCAGATATCCAGCAGTGAAAATTATTTATGTTTCGAAAATAAATTTTTTTTACACATGTCAAAATGGAGATAACGCCCTCTGTTAAAAAGAGAACACCAAATCTGATAATTGCTTCAAGTACAAAATATTATAAATGCTTACAAATTTCATAGAAAATTTTGTTCAGTGATTCAAATTGCACTTCAACACTATGTCAAACTGTTTTGCTCATAATATTTATTGCTAAATTGGCATTGAAAATTAAAAGTATATCTTAAAAGTATACAATAATTTTAAAGTATATTTTAAGTAAATAAAATTAAGATAAACATTCAGCAAGGTAGCTTCTAATCCCATTACATAAGAATTTACATTGTTCATTCCTTTTGAGCTAACAAATGTGTCCATTATTAACATTAGCGTAAAATACTCAGATATTCAGCAAAATATCACATGGCTTCAATTCAATATTTACTTGTAGGGACACAAAATTATTCATACAATACATTTAATAAAAAATATGAAGCTATTAAATTGCCTCAAATAACACGCATAATCTGAAAACATAAAAAAGATATTCAGCAAGCTCATTTGGAAAAGAACACCAGAGTATTATTTGCAATAAAGTCATTACTATGACTCCAAAATCCTTTATGGTTATCTGTATAATATATTTTGAATTTCTAGAGGAAAAATTCCGTTATTCAGCACAAAAAAAAAACATTGCTAATTAAAAATTGTTACAAAAGTTGAAAAAATTCATGTACCTATTCAGAAAAATTTTGGATTTCTTTGTTCGGTTAGGTACTATTATAATGATTTTTTTGCAAAGAAAGGGTGAATAAAGTTAAGTTTTACAATCACTCACTAGCATTATTTTTTATATAACAAATTTTTGCATTCAGCAAGTCAAAAAACAATGATATTCCACTGTTTTGACTTTTATCGTTTTACCGTCATGACTCAGATACCAAAAAATTGCATGCTTACACTTTTTTAGCACTGCTCAGAAACTTTGAACAAAGTCCTCATATTCAGCAAGTTAAATTTCATAACGTTTGCGACTTCAGTGCTCGTGCTTACATAATATAACTATAGAATTTGAATATTCAGTGTGGAAATGGTTAACAAAAAAAAAAGATATGTAGATATTCAGCAAATAGCAATTAATTGCTTACTTTTTTATTTTTGTATGAACAAATGAGAAGAATTACTTAAATAACTTCATTCACCCGAAAATAATGAACAACTACTATTTCCCATTTGGTAGTCATATAAATTACCCTTCTGAATGAACCGTCTGACCTTCTCATTTTCAACTTCCCATTCTCAAAATCAAAGCAAAAAAAAAAAATATCTTCTCAACCCAAAATGAAGAGTGAAAACATTTTAAAACCAATTTTTGTTTCCATCAAACCCCACATTTTCTACACAGACGAGAAAAAAGTTTTTCTCCTTCGATTTAAATCTCTACGCAAACCCAAAACACAAATTATCAAATTGGTATATTGTCTCGTTTGATTATACCCTTTCAACGAGCTTGTCAATTGGTCTGAAATTGAAAAGTCACCCCTCATGGACCAAACAACACAAAAAAGAGCTTCCGCCGCATATAGCCCGTGCCCACACCCGCTTATTATACCTTACAACAATTTGTTCGGTAAATTGCCAAGCAAAATAGTGAACCGGATTTGATCCTTTGTCTTGAATTGAGTTTTTTTTTAGCAAGGTTAGTCGAAGAGAAGTGGGGTGTTTCATTTTCTTTCTTTGTCATCTCAACAAGGACACGAGAATAACGTTGTCTGTTGGATAAATAAACGGGTTCTCCCGGATACTGGTTGGATACCCATTACCCAATTTCTTTTCTGCTATTTTTATTTTCTGCCGAAAGACATACTTTCGATTCAATCTCAGATGCTGCTGTGTAGTCATCGTCGACACGAAAGGATGTTGGTTATTGGACAGGCAGTCAAGTCAAACCCCCTCAAGCAGAGAGACAGTCAATTGACATTCTCATTGCAGCACACGAATGAACAAAAAAAAAAAAAATGGAGCGAGAGGCGACTCACTACTCCTTTACACATTGTAGGCTGACGTTGCAAAAAATTTTCGAGAAAGTTCAATAAAGATGTCCTGAGACATCCTTTTTATAGAAGAAAGAAAATCACTCGTGGTAGTAGTAGAGACACACGGATCAAGCTATATTCTGGATCATCCGTGTGCAGTGAAAGGTGTGTCGAAATTCTATTCATGGTGTCGATATCAAAAAATTGAATCACCATCGTCATCGGCTTCATATAGAGAAAGGGTTATTGTATACTCACATACGTCGTCGTAGGTGTCTGTCTCTTTTTCAAGGAGTCATTGCTAGCGAAATAATGAATTTGCATATTGGATTCCGTCCGGTGTGAATAGTCAATAACCTGACTATTAGCATCGTTTTGCATAGATTCGGGTTCGATTTCTAAGCAAACTCCGAATTGATAGGTGAAACCAAATTTTGTTTAAACAAGAAGAGGACACTCTAGAGAGAGAATCTCTTGAGAACCTGTGTTTGGGTAATTGAGTGTCAATATTTGATTGACCAGTGCTGGTTTGGTTTTCATTGGAATATTTGAATATTTTTTTCAGGAGAGGGAAATTTTTTTAAAGATATTTTCTAAGAAAAATCTTCTAAAGTTCTGAAACCTTTAATACTGAGATATTTATATCTAAAAATGATGATAAAATATTTTTTTATTTAGCAAAGAAAGGTTTATTTTCATTGCTGAATATCTGAATTTTCTAGAATCTTTGTAAGCATTAACACTGGGATAGTTATTTCTCAAAATTATGTCAAAATAATTATTTGTTTAGCAAAAACAATGTTTACTTTCACTGCTGAATATCTGAATTTTCTAAAATTTTTGTAAGCATTAACATTTCGAACATTTGTGACCTATAAGTATAAGGATGAGACAAAAGTTTTAGTTGTTTACCTGAACAACTCCTTTTTTATTAAAGATTTTAACCTTTCGTCAGCCAACTATTGAACATAACTTTGTTAGCAATGCAATATTTTAGAATATCTATATCTTTTGAACAAGAATAAGTAACAATTAAATTTAAAAAGTGTTTTGAATACCTATAAACGTTCTATCCTTTTTTTTTAAGGATAACTCTTTTGATATCTTGTACCTGTACTGAGTTCCAATGGGAATTCTGAAGAAAAACTTTTCATCTAAGTTGTCATTTTTTTTTTTTTTTTTGCTTATTTGCGACTTCAATAAATGATTAGAAGAAAATAAATGTATAAAATTCAGTTTAGTTTATCGCTGAAGTGTAAACAAAAATTGCTGAATTCGTCAATTTCTTACAAACTTTGTAAGCATTACATTTTAAATATTTCCAAGCTGAGACTAAAAGACAAGATGCACAAAAAATTAATTTAAATGTGTTGGTTCTTTTTGCTGAATATTTGGATATTAATACTTGCTTACTTCATGGCTCCTTTGGCTTTTTAATATGTAATTCAGCCACCAGTACATTCTCCAAATATTAAGCTAAAAGAGAACAAACAAATAAAAAACACAAATTTATCCCAAAAACTTGTTGATCCTTTTTGATGCAACTCTGACATTTAAAATCTCTTCGCAGACAACAACCAAAAACATTTCACACAATATTAACAATATTGCCACTTAAAAACACAAAATAATAAACAGAAAAAAAAATAAAAAGAATAAGAAAAAAAAAAACTTGTGTAAACAAAAAGCTTTCAGCAAATTAAAATTTATTGCTATTTTATTAAAAAAAAAAAAAAAACTTTTGTTATCCTTCCTGTCTGCCACTCACTGTCGCATGAAGACGCAAATTTCAGTTGAATTGTATTTACCTTCCAATAGTATTACAAGAGAGTGAAATGGATATCAATTCCCCCTCTCTTTTTCACCGCTTACTCTCCACTTAGCAGAGTTATTGTCGATAAATTTTAATTCGATACACTTCCCCAATCAGTATTCATTGGTATTTTCCACCTTGCTTTTGGCAAAAAGGACATTTTCTGAAAATTATCCTGCCACTTGGAAAATACTCTACTCTTGTGATACCTTCTCTGGAAGAGTGTTGTCTTCATAAAGGGAAAGTGTCCGTATAGAAGTATATGTCACATCTTGTTGTATAAATCTGCAAGAACAATGGTGGAGCAGATCTATTTACTGCTGGCTGACTGTGTGTTTGCTATTCAAATCAGGACATTCGTCAGTTGTTGTTGCAAGGAAGAAACGTACCTAACACATTTTTCTTATACTCGTTACTATACCCGTGAAAATTGTGTTGCGTTTGTTGGTTGGTATTTATGTGTTCTCTTGTAGAGTTTATTGTCAAATACACAGATACATTTTACAAACTTTGTGAGTGTTTCACATCACAACGGGAAGAATCGAACTCTCAGCCAATTTTAAGCAAAAGTGAAAGACGAATTTCAATTTGAATGGAATTTTCACATTTTCAAGTCTGAATATTTTGAAGTGAATTATTTATCGAAGAATAAGTATATTGGAAGGGATTTGGAAGGATATAGATCGTTGGATGAATGCAGATGCATTGGCATATTTTTATTTTCTCAAAAATTCAAAAAATGCAAAATCCTTGCTATATTGTTGATATACATAATGCACCAAGTGTGTCACTTCTGTTTTTCACAAAACACATGTGAGATGTGAGTATTTCAAGAATAATTTAATGGAAATATTTTGTATGTTGCATTTGAATGCACCATATTGTTGGTTATGGTAATATTTTATTCAGGAAAATTTTACTGATTTTGGATGAAACAACAACTGTGCAATATATGAAAATATTACATGATATTTAAATCATTGTAAAAATGTATTTAACATTTTCTTTAAGAATGAAGTAAAGCTTAATAAGAAAATTAAAAAAAAAAATAAGGCATTTTAAAAAAATTAAAGACAGCTCTATTCATAGCTGAAAACCAAAAGTTTCTTGGAAGTCTGGTTGCTAAATTATTTGCAATCCAAATTTTTTTTTTTACATTCGAAAGCAGGTATTTTCGGATCAATGTCTCAAAACAAGATTTAGTTTACAGATATGAGCTCACAATGAATATTTCTATCCATTTATGTCAAAAAATTACAAATCTATTTTTTTTTTTTTTCAGATTTTCGAGGGTTAACCCCTTGCCTAAAAATAATGCATTTTCTCTAAATCCATCAAGTGATACATCAAAAGAAAGGCCTCTTTGAGTTCTATTCATAACTGAAAACCAAAAGTTTCTTGGAAGTCTTTTTTTTATTCGGAAATATTTTTTATTTAAGTCAGAGGAGAGCTATCGACTACCTCGCATATTACCCCGGATTTCACAATAGAAGAAAAGTGAAATTAAATTTTTCCGGGTGGAATCTTTTTCACACGAAACTCCCGATATGGCTGAATATTAAGACAAAAAAGAAATATTTTATTCGTTTTGAGAGTTGAAAAAAATAAATTGCACGACTGGGGTCGCACGTACTGGCTCTTATGGTTAAAGTTACTCTTATGTTAAAGCTTTTCATTGAACAAAATAAGGGAAAATTTAAAATTTGATATTTGCACGGAATTTCATAAGTGGTGCAAAAAAAATAAATAATTATTAATTATAATACCGCTTTAAATGATCTCTTACAAAAAACTAAGTATGCCATTTTATTACTTGTATAAAAAGATATTTTTAGAAAAAAATTTCGAAAATCCTTGGAGCCGTTTTTTAAAAAAATAATTTTTTATATAGGTATAAAAATTTTTTAACATTTTTCAAAAAAAAGTTGGTATGCCATTTTGAAGAAATAATTAATTTACACACAAAAACTAAATTTCAAAATTTTTCATTGATCCGTTTCCAAAAAAATTATTTTTCAAAAAAAAATTTTGAAATATTTTTTAAAAATCCAAAAATGCGTTTTTTGAAAATAGAGACAGACACACAGGCAGACAGACAGACAGAATTGCCGGACCCACTTTTTTGGCATTCTCCATCAATGTAATGTCATGTAAAATTGTTACCTCGAGTTCGATTTTTTTACGAATCCTAAACTTGCCCTATAGTACCTATATCGCAAGTAAAAAACAATTTCAGGTTCTATCCACAAAAATTAAATAAAAAACTTCCAATTCACACCAAATTAGCTCCACAAATCTCCATTACTGACAAACAGCCACAGAAAAAAAAAAAAAAAAACACACCAATACTTCACACACAAACAAAAAACTTCCCAATCAAGACTAAAACTTTGTTCCTTTTGTGTCCCGTTTCTAATTCGTGTCATTCAGTTGATGTTAAACAAAAATTGAAAAAAAAAAAAAAAAATTCTCGAGAACAACGAAACCATTACTTACTAATTCATCTATTCCACCATCTGTCGCTTGTCTTCTGCTTCATTTGACTTCATTTTGTGTGTTATCCTCTTTTATTCCCTCCCGAATATAACTTTTTCCCTACATTTTCTCGCTGAGCTGTCAGTTTAATGCTGCCTGCCACTCTCCACAACAACCTCCACAAAACTCATTGAAGTTGTGTTCCTATTGTTATGTCCAAAACAGTATAGTATAGAAAATACAATTGAAAAGTTTTCTTATTGTGAGTGTTATAGAGGATAGAATGTTGATAAAGAAGAAGAACACAAAACTATTGTCATCCTTTAGGATGATATTGTACTGAATCATTATTTTTTGTGTCAAAAAAAGTATATGGAGAGTGGAGAAAACAATAGAAAGACTGGAAACCATTATTTTTTATCTCAACGTAATTAGATCTAAATTAGGTCTGCATCCAGATTTCTTCTTAGTCAATACCTCCTAAAAGTATGCAATTCTTCTTGGAATGTGCTCCTATAAAGGTGCAATGCATGCAACCCTAAAAGTATTCATCAAAATCTAATCTAATTTGTAAAAAAATATCAAATTTTCTTGTAATCGGAGTAGGACCTAGGTATCATTAATCATTCACCACTCAACAGGAAGGAGACTGTTTTCCAGTTAACTGTGTCTCAGGATATTCACTTGGCTTCCTATTTTTTTTTTTTTTTTTATTTTGCACACCTTGTACCGTGTATAATGGTAATGTTGTGTCTACATTTTCTATCTTTCCCATTTTACGTGCGAGATAATTACCTAGAAAGATAAGCCACACTCAACTTCAACACTTCTAACATGGGGGAGGAAGGAATAGTGGGTTTAAGAAATGGGAAAGGATGTAAGAAATGTGGTTCATTTAGCATAAATTGGCTTCTTATTCTCATATCGTTGTCTCGGCGTTGTCTTCGCATCTATTCATTGAGGTCCTTGGAGGAAAAGGATATCTTAACAAAATATCCTCATTTCCCATCCTTAGACATTGTTCTAAACAGGTTATACTATCTATATACAACGTCTTGTCTTATTCTATCGGTGTCCTTTACTGCATATTATAGATATAGGATATCCTTTTTAGAACTTAATTAGATTTTCAAAGGATTTTTGATGATACACATCAAAGAATTTGAAAGGAAACATTTGTTAGGGGTTTTTAGTTGTATACATAAACTTGGGAATTTTCCCATGGATCCAGAAGGAAATCATCTTAATGTTTCTGCTTATATGTCCTGTATATATGTATAAGGAAATAAATTTCTACCATAAGGACACATCATATCCCAAATGTGATAGAAATATTTTTCAAAATCCTCATCATACTATATTCTCATAACATTCATGTTATTACTATTCATTCCCTTAAGGACCCAAAATATAAATGTCCTTTTTTTTTCCTTGTCTTTCTCTCACTTTCTCTCTTACAAGGGTAGTTGTTTGTGTGATGATGACCGGTCAAATATTATGTCGTTCAACCCAATTTTCAAAACTTACCCACCCTAAAGCCCCCACGCTTTCTATATGTATAGGTATCGAATAAAATCGGAACCAATGACCAAATATTCAAGTTGAATATTTCATTCATTCATGCTGATCCTTTTTTTTCGCTTGAATGTTTATTGCTTTCTATTTGGAGAATCGTCTAACAAAAAAAAAAAGAAAAGGATAAAAGCCGAAAAACTCATAAGAAATGTCGTCTCATACCAATGTCTCAGCATTTAACCCAATTTCATGTTGATGCATTCTTATAGGCAAGGATAACCATAATATAGACGACGGAGTAACCTCATTGACACTTTCATTAAAAGGATAAACAGAGGTGTCCTCTATGTGAGTGTGTGTGTTGTTTTTTTTTTTTTGTCCAAATTTTGGGTATTGCAACATTTCACCCAAGGATATAAGAAAATCTATTGGAATAATGTGAGTCGTTTAATTCTCTCAACAAAATGATGTGTGTGAAAGCGAGTGATCCTTGAAGGTATTCCTGTCACATACTTATCATAAATGTCTCTTCCTTCAATCACACCCGCAACGCAACAAAAAATAAAAGAAGACTAGAACTACTATACTATAACCGCTTTTACTTATATTTCTTTCATTCTTGTTTATTGGTTTCGTCAACAAGGACTATAAAAAACTCGCAAGGAGAACTGAGAAAAATTCAAAAAAAAAAAAAATAATAAAGATACGGAAAAAAAAGGAAAGAATCAAAAATTCTAAACACGATGGCCCTGAAAAATAATTTTAGGATGTGAGAGGATCCTTTTTCACACCATCATCATCACCCCCCTTTCCACTCCCAACTTTCCTTATTCAGTTAGGAAGAATATACTCTCTATATAGATATATCTTCTCAATCCGTTCTCGCTCCTCGCCTAAATTTTTGTATAAAGCCGGAACTGGCACACTGCTTTTTTTGGGGCGAAATTGAGATGCCTTTAGCGTTAAAGTGACAGTTTTCCAGTTCATATGTATATTTAACATCCTTGTAGAAAGAAAGAGCATCAGTGACGATTTATATTTACACACCTCTCTTATCAGGATGTGTTTTTCCTTGGAGAAAAAAAAGGAAGAAATTGATATAAATTTAAATTCCCAGCATGAAAGGTGTGTGTGATTTGATTTTCGTCCTTTTTTTACAGTTCTACATAATATGGGGGTCTACATATCTACCTTTTTTTTTATTCAATGACATCATAAAATAATGTTTGAACTGCGGCGATAACATCGTCCTTTAGGGAATTGGAATGAAACAAAAAAAAAATCAGAACAACATCAATACACACAACTAATACATTACAGAAAATAGCCATACTGGCTATATGTTGTATAATCTTTAGGAAATTTATATTGAGTCAATATAAAAATGTCGCCATCATGACAGCCTCAAAATATCCTTTTTAATGGATTGTTTCATGTTTTTGTGTGTGTTTTTGTTTTTTTTTATTTCTTTGCTGTCGATTTTTTTGTGTGAACATAAAAAAGGACATTTTATTTTTGTGGTGGTCAAGAAAATTGCCTGCACCAAAAGTGTGATATGTTTTCGATGTCTTCCGTTATGTGTCGTAGAGATTTCAAAAATCGATAGAAATGTTTTTTTTTTTCTTGTGACTCAAGGGATAAATTTTGTTTTATCAAATCCTTAAGAAATTAAAGAAGAAGGAAGACATCATTGGATAACGTTGGAGTAACGAGAAAGGCGTCGTCATTGAGTTGGTTTTCAAAGACAATGTGTATGTGTACCATGTGGTGTACCTATTTTTTTTTTTTTTTTTAATAACACCAGAACTACATAAGTAAAGTTAATGTTGGCCCGGTTGGAAATTGTTAGACGCTATAAAGGTTTCGGATATATTATTTGGAGAACATCGAATGAAATATTTTTTTTTTGTTCAAAAATCCATGGAACCAATGTCTTAGAAGCCCTGATTCCAAAGAACTTTCTTCTTATCCCGCTCTATTTTTTTTTATCACTAACGAATATTGAAATGAAAGAAATAAAATGAATTCCCGAAAATCAAAAATCTTTTAAAAAATAAAAATTTAATTTTTGAGAAATCAAAAACCCTAAAAAAAGCTGGTAATAGAATTAAGACAAAACAGCATACCTACATTTTTGAGAGAATGGTCACAATGACATGGTAAAAAATATAATTTTTAAACAGTAGGTCGAAGAGAGTTGAATTTGTTTTTCATCAATAGAAATAACTTCATTTTTTTTAAAGAAAAATGACAAAAGTGTTGAAAAATTTTTTAAAAAAACTGTTTTTTTTAACAATTCAAGGAGTAGACCTTTGAAAAAGTAATTATTTAGGTAGAGGAACATTTAACAGAAACTTCAGTTATACAAATCGAAAGATAATGAAAAAACAGTGGTCTGAAACAGAGTTTTTGAAATATGAATTTTTTGAAAAACACCTATTTCTAAGGGGTATATTTCAGTGTTTTTTTTTTTTTTTTTGTATTTTAGGAATTTTTGAAAGCTTGCAAGAAATATGAGCTTACAGGACTAATAGGTGAGGTTTACTAAATTAAGTTTGTGGATTCCTAAAACGATTTTTTTACCGAGAAACTTTGTTTTCTCCCCCAATTTCTTTGAACGTTTTCAACCGTTTTTTTTTTATATTTTTTATTTTGATAGATAGAAAGGCTGAAAAATAAGCTTTCTGGGGGCAAAAAATGAATAGTTAGTACCGGTAAAATAGGCATTTAAAAAAAAAATTTAACATTAATGAAACTTGGCAAAAAGTTTTCTTTTGGGATGAGAACCAAGAATCGAATTGGTAGGGTGTTTGAAGGTAAAAAAAATAGTGAAAAAAAATTGCTTGTGGAATATCGTCATACACTGAAAATAATAAATTTCGTAAAATTACGAAAATCGTTTCATACACTACATTTTCGTTGGCCCAACGAAACTTTCGTTGGCTCAACGAAAATATGTAATTTTTCGTAATATGAAAACCTTCATCAATTAATGAAAACGTTTCATACACTTTCTCTCCCTTTTTAGTGCCAAAAAATCCAATTCAATGAAAAGATTCATCAATTAACGAAAAATTTCATACTCATTTTAAAGAACAAAAATAAGAATTTTTTCCTTGCTTTATCAAAGTTTTAATTAAGTAACGAAAAAATTCATTAACTTATGAAATTTAACATTAACTAACGAAAATCTTCATAAGCTTATGAAAATTCTTCATATACTAATGAAATATTACATTGGCTTATGAAAAAATACATCAGTTAACGAAAAAAAAATCGTTGCCTTACAAAAAAAAAAAAAACGTAGACTTGGGTGCATTTCTGTTTTATGGATTAAAAATTGAATCTTGCTGGATATAGTTCACATTAGGTTTTTGTTTAAAAATCTATGTAAGTTGAGCTGAATATAAAAAATATTTGCGTATTGACAAGGTGTCTCACGGATGAGTCAACTGATGAGTCCAAGTGAGCTCCACCGGGTCGAAACGCCAATTTTTTTGTTTTGGACTTTATTAAATTAATAATAATTTAACAAGTCCAATAAATATATATTAAAATCTATTAAAAAATAAAATTAATACAACGAAAAGTTTCGTTACCTAACGAATATTTTTTCGTAATTTAATAATTAAACTATTCATAAAATTTACGAAAAAATTCGTTAGCTAACGAAAGTTCTTTCATAAATTAATCAAAAAATACATTGACTAACGAAAAATATCACCGTGGTTAATTAAATTTTACATTAATCAATGAAAAAATTTCGTAAAGTGATGTAAAAATTCATTAATTCTCGATCAAAAATTTTTATGAAATATTTCATTAAAATACGAAAGTTTTCGTTAATTGATGAAGTTTTTCATTAACGTATGAAAGCCATTTCGTTGAGCCAATTAAATTTTTCATCGGCTGAAAATTAATTAAATTTTCGTTGGCTCAACGAATTTTTTCGTTGTATTTACGTAAGGATTTGGTTCAGTGTAGGGCACATGTTTTCAAGGTATTTTTATATGCTGAATCTAATTACATAAAAATAAAGTCAATACGATTGCTCTTAGAAAAGTTATTGCCGATTAAAAACAAGGGTGCTTGTTTTTCAACTTCAACAGGTAAAATATAACCGAAACATGAAACACATGATACACTGATAAAATTCGGAATGAAGGGACAAAGGATTCATAAAGTTTTTAAAACTATTTTTGGTGAAAGGGAGTTTTTTTTATGGGTTGAGTTATGTGTAAGAAAGGTATCACAACAGCTGACATAAATTTTGTAAATTTTTTTAAACTTGGTGAAAAAGTTTTGATTATTATAAGAACTAAGAATGTATAGAGTCATTTAATTCCGCATCAAAAAAATACCTTAAAAACATGTGTCATACGATGATATTCCACAAACAATTTTGCTCACTATTGTTTTTACCTTCACCACCTTCCTCTTGTCCGCGAAAAAACACCCTTCCACAAATTTTTTTTCTATAGCCTTTTTTGATCCTTGGTTCTTATCCCAAAAGCAAACTTTTTGCCAAGTTTCATGAGTGTAACAATTTTTTTTAACCGACTTCCAAAGAAGAGGAGGTTATCAATCTTGATGTTTGTTAACTCATAACTTTGGACTGTGTGAACCAATTTTGATAATTCTTTTTGCATTCAAAAGCTGGTGCCTGCAGTGTGGTTCCATTTCAATTTTGTCAAATTCTGACAAATCCAAGTTTCAATCCATAGAAGTCGGTTTTTTTTTATAAAAAGGATTCTATTATTATTTGTTGATTTTATGTACTATTTTACCAGTAATAAGTAGGTTGTCATAGTGTAATGGAAGTAAATTATTATTTTTTTTTTTTTTTTGTGGAAACTGATTGCATTAGATGTCAGATGTACAGACAAAATAATATGCTTTCATATGGTATGCAAATTATAGTAAGTTGTCACATAAGAACACCGACAAAATGGTGTGCGAAGAGAAATAAAAGTTAATTTATTTTTCACTTAAAAAAAAAAAAATCATTATTTTACGCGAAATATAGACATTAATATAGTTTTTTCCGTAGAACTACAAATAATATAAGGCTTTTAGGTAGTATATTGTAATTTTTTCATATGAAAAATTTACAGAATGATAAATAAAAAAAAAAAGTATTTTTTTTTTGCCTTTTTTTAATAAAATTTGATTGGTTTCAAAAAGTTATTAATTTTTGTATTCAAAACATACAGATAGAAGTTTTATTTTAAAGCCATACTACGAGACGAGATCTTATAAATTTGTATATAAAAAAGTTGACAAAAGTAATTTAATAAAATTGAAAAGCAGATCCAACGATGTGGAGGTCACTGTGGAGTATGCGTAACTTTTTTTTGTAGACATATGCAAAAACTTTTCTATCGCAGACCAAATAAATCTAGTTAAATTTCTTTTTTCGTATTACTTTGAAACCTTTTAAAAGATAGCTATTCATAAGGACTGACAAAAGTAAGTGCGTTGCTAAATGACTTAAGTTGATTACCATATAAATAACACTGTGCAAGTTTTTTGAAAAAAATTTTTGAGACAGGTGCGCGATTAACTGTTTCGCCCTATTTCAGACCCGAGAAATCCATTGGCATCATTAGTTTTTCGATTTATCGGTACGACTTCGAACAAAACTTTTTTTGAAAGTTTTTTCAATTATTTTGAGAATTTTCCACTGTTTTTAGTGATTTTTCAATCAAACAGTGTTTATATCAGGGGCGTACACTCCCTTGGGGCAAGCGGGGCGGTGCCCCGGGGCCCCCGACCGACCCCAGGGCCCCCACTGGAGACAATGCAGAGAAGGAAACTGTTAGCATAAATTGAGCTACGAAGTAACCAGGGAGACAAATTATGTCATTCAGTGTAATGTATAATGCATTGGTAGCCACACAATATATGTATATTGATTTTAAAAAAAGGTTACCCCAGGGGCCCAAAAAAAATAAACTGCTTTTTTAAAAGAAAAATTATAATTTTATCTTAGGGCCCCAAAGAATATTACTTGAAAAATCTTTGCCACCACAAATAATACATTAGGGGCCCCAAAAAAGCAAAAAAATATTATTTGAGGATCCTCAAAAGTGGTTGAAAACAATCAAATGGAAAATTAAATATAAATTCAAGGGCCCCAACATAAATACATCAGGGCCCAAATAAAAACATAACGTTATTGGTGGCATTCTGAATATTACTTCAGAACAGAGGCCCCAATACCTATTAATTCTTGGCTCCAAAAAAATTATATTATATTTTAGGGGCCTCTAAGCACTTAATTTTGAGGCTCTAAAAATAATTTTTCCGAGGCCCCAAAATAAATAAAATTATGTCTGATGATGGAAAATAAAATATGTATTATTACTTCAGAACAGAGGCCCCAAGAACTATCAATTCTTAGCTAAAAAATTTTTATTTTAGGGGTCTCTAAATATTTAATTTTGGGGGCCCCTAGTACAAGTATTTACTACTTTTATGAGAGACATTTTAAGTAAGTATAGCAAAGTGCATTACGAACATATTAAAACATTAAAATAAACCTAACAAATGAGCCATACAAAAAAAAACGTATGGCGTATACGTAATTTTTTTTTTGTAACCCAAATATGAAAGGGGCCCCAAAATTTAGTCTTACCCCGGGGCCCCGGCGACTCAACGTACGCCACTGGTTTATATTGCTAATACTTCTGCTCAAACGTTATTTGCTACCAGTAAAAAGACATTGTAAACAATTTTGAACAATTTATTTAAAAGTTTAGTGATTTTTTTTGAAAAAATTAAAAAAAAATCGAAATTTTTACATTGTTTATCGTTTTTTCGCTGTTGTTGTTCTCTTTTGCACAAATACATTGCATGTTTTCCATTAAAAATTAATTTAACTGTTGATTTAGTGTTGGTTAAACTTTGACATACTATCGATAACAAAAAAAATATCGAGTATATCGATACTTCACAAAACTATCGATAGTTTCAATACTTCCAAATTATTTAACCACAAGGCTACCGATACTATCGAAAGCTTTGAAATTAATTGAACATAATTTGAACTACAAGTTAAGTTTTCGTTTGACATTGGATGTAAACAACGAATTAACATAGTGTTTGGTAGATATCGATAGTTTCCATTGTCGATTGTATCGATAGTTTTAAGAAAAAACTATCGATAATATCGGAAGCCTTGTGATAAAATAATTTGGAAGTATTGAAACTATCGATAGTTTTGTGAAGTATCGATATACTCGATATTTTTTTGTTATCGATGCTATCGATAGTATGTCGAAGTTTAACCAACACTAAATTAACAGTTAAATTAATTTTTTATTGAAAACATGCAATGTATTTGTGCAAAAGAGAACAACAACAGAGAAAAAACGATAAACAATGTAAAAATTTCGATTTTAAAAAAAAAATTTCAAAAAAAATCACAACTTTCAAATAAATTGTTCAAAATTGTTTACAATGTCTTTCTACTGGTAGCAAATAACGTTTGAGCAGAATTATTACCAATATAAACACTGTTTGATTGAAAAATCACTAAAAACAGTGGAAAATTCTCAATATAATTGAAAAAACTTTCAAAAAAAATTTTGTTCGAAGTCGTACCGATAAATCGAAAAACTAATGATGCCAATGGATTTCTCGGGTCCGAAATAGGGCGAAACAGTTATTCGCGCGCCTGTCAAAAATTTCGACTTGCACAGTGTAATTGATCTGATCACCTATGGCGGTCATTATAGGCAAATACCCACTTAATATGATATTATGCAATGATTTACCCCAGATTTATTAAGTATGTAGTTTCCATGTATACAATAGAAATTCGAATTTACTTTTTTCAAATTTTCTTGTAATGGAGCCTAGGAAAAGCTTCTTATAAATTTCATATTTTCCATAATTCCAAACAAACGTGGTGTTGCAGACAATCTACTAACACGAACAGCTCAGCTATACCTATCCAACCTACTTTAAGCTCAAAAATAACTTCTGCACGTCCCATCACATCACAATAAACAAAATTCAATCATACACAAAGTTGTTGCTGAAAGAAAATATTGCATCTCTTCTTGCATCAAAACGTAAAATGCAATTTTCTTCCCTTATTTCATCTGCAGTATTGTTTAAAAAAAAAAAAAATAAGAAAAAAAAATACAACACTCAAAGGATTCAAGGCAAAAAGAAATATATGACAACAGGAATAAATATTTTGCATTTTTTTCAAAAGAAAAAAATAGAACTAAAAATTGTTTTCAAAAATGATTTCCTTCTGGTGTTCCAGTTTATTGTATGCCTTTGCCTTGTGTGCGGTGTCTCATATATTCTTCTCTCTCGCCATCAACACCATCAATGATGCCTGAAAACAGAAAAAGGATTCGGATCACGTTCAGCCACTCAAATGTGTTACGTGTCAGTGAGTGGTTATCAAGGATAAAGGAAGTGAGTGATAGCAAAATGTACCTACTGCCTGCCTCTACCACCAACATTTTCCACATAGAAGAACGAACGAACAAAAAAAAAAAAGCCAAAACTTCATCGAAGCTTATTTGAGTTTTTGATGTCGGTATCGGAATTCAACCGAACGGAAGTAGAAGAAGAAGAAGGCAGCAGCAGCTCAGCATCATCAATGAAAAGATGAATGGAGATGGAATATTGAGTGAAAGAAAAAAAAAATTGTAGATGGATCTTTTGGAATGGAAGCTACTTTGCTAGTTTGGGATGTGACTGTATGCGATGATGATGGTTTTGTGACCACTTTTCACCACTGAATGTGTTGATTGGATTTTATTCTTTTCTTCTTCGTTTTTTTTTTTTTTTGTATTTACATGATTGAGCTCTGAACGAATTATGTCTTGGGAAGATGGTACACACTTTGTTGCGGTCATTGAATTGATGTTTAAGTTGATTCGATTTATCACACGAGACTGGCACTGGGAAAGTACCAAAAGTGCCAGATAATTGATGAGAAATGTGGATATTTGTTTATTTTGATAGAAAACTGACATCAGATGGTATTCAATAAGCCGGTTAATGGACACGTAGCAACTTATCCGAATATAAATTGTATTTGAAGTTGCAAGTTTGAAAACAATATTTATACAAATTGAAGATAATGGGAAGCCGCTGCTGCTACGAGAAGCCTCTACTATTTTAAGATATCGAGTCAAAATCCCTAAATTGACCATATTGTTGGTATTTGAATTAAAATCAACGATCAACGCGTTTACGAAAGCAGATTTACTCGGACTTAGATTTATTTAGCCAAAAAATTAAAAAAAAATATTTTTTTTCAAATTTTCGAAAAAAATCCAAAGGCTAATCCTTCCCCCAAAATAATTTTTAAAAATTTCCTCCAAATCCATCGAGTGGTGGTAGATCAAAGAAAAGGTCTCTTTAAGATCTATTCATAACTGAAAACCAAAAGTTTCTGGTTGCTGAGTTATTGTAAATCATTGTTTTTTTCTTACATTCGGAAGCAGAAAAAATATGTAGGTACAACAAAGGAAAGAGGTGTACTTTAAAAAAAAAATCATGTGTGCAATTCACACGTGGTTGAAGTGCAACCTTAAAAATCATTTTTATTGCAAAAAAAAAAAATCGAAAAAATATAATTTTGTTTTTATTCCATCACTTTTTTTATAAGACAACCTACAATTAATTTTATACTTTCTGAAAGCTTATTGTTTCAGCTCAAAATATTTATATCGACCATGTCTATACAACATCTACAAAAAGAGCTAGAATTTTTTTAACCCAATTAGTTTTCATTAAAAAAGCAAAACAATTAATCTCTTTTCTCTTCTAACGCCATTAAATCCATTTTTTAAAAGACAACCTATAATTAATTTTATATCATTATTATTTCACCTTTTATATGACGCTTCAATCATATTTCTACCATGCCTACAAAAAAAGTAAGAATTTTTTAAAGCCAACCATGTCGAAAAATCAAACTGAGATTACGGTGCTTCCTCTACTACTGGCTGGTCATCGGCAACAAATCTTCACAGGTGTTTTGAGGGATTTTTTCAAGTTTTTTCTATTAAAGATTATTATAACTTGTAGAGCACGTACCGTTATGTGTGATATATTAAATGAAATTATCAGCATTCGTATTAAAGTTAAATAAAATGTGTATGTGCTCTAGATCAAAAGATATAACGTGTTTAGAAAAAGATCATCTTTTTACCGTTATTTAAGAATTTTGAATATGAAATAAATTGAAATTTTGCACAATTATAGTTTATTTAATTGCATTTCTACAGTATAAATTTCATTAATCTATCTATTTAAACAAAAAAGTTATAATCAAATGATTTTTCCTGTCGCTTTTTCGTTTCATCTTGTTTCAAATCACTACGATACTAAAGAAGTTTTCACTTCAAAAATTAAAAAATCATGAACAAAAATTAAAACAATTTTTTTTTTAATTAATTTTTTGTTTTTTTTTTTGAAAATTTTTATACTTTTAAATGATAAGAAATCGGTCCATATTTAAACGAGATATGCGTGAATACCTAACCAAAATGTCAGTTTTCTAAAAAAAATGGAATGCCAAATTTTCACTAACCGAATTTTTTGATAAAAACTAAATACGCAGTTTGATTAGAATAGCTTAGATTAATATTTACACAAAATTTAATCGAAATCGTTGGAGTCGTTTTCGAGGAAATTGCAATAACTCAAAAATTTTGTACGGGAGGTACACTTTTTAAATGAGATATTAACAAAAGAAAGAAAAAACCCTCGAAATTACTTACCAACAGTTCTAAGTACCAAAACAATTCCTTGGGGAAAGTCATCTTACAAAATTGAATTTAATTCGAAAAATAAATGAACATGCTACTGACTGTGATCCTTTTTTGTATTCCACAATAATCCCCTTGGCCAAAAGGGAGAACTTAAAAAGGGATGCATTTGGATACTATTGTAGTGAGTTGTTTGAAAGATATCTTAAAGATGTCTTAGACTAAAAAAGAGAAAACAAAAATAATTTCAATTTAATCCAACTATCAACTGACTAGACAGTATACGAGTCGAGTGTAGTCCTTCCTTATTTTCAACATTTTCATGCAAAATAGAAGGAAAATTCTTCCTTGGTCGAGTTTTCCTTGGGGCTAGACTAGACATTGGGGAGAATTTGTAAAGTGTTAGCTGTTGGTTAACACCTCTTTTTCATATTGTTCAAACGATAGGAAATTCTTTGCTATATGTATTTCTTATTTCATCTTTTTAAGTGATAAAACTGCTGTAAATGTATATTTGTCCATATGAGAATAAGAAAAAAATTTCAATAGATTTTTACATGAATGTACTTCTTCAAAATGCAAGCGACCATCTTGTTATATTAGAAATGTAGACATAAAGAGATCTTTGCAATGCATTTAAATTGATATTAATATGGAAAATGTTAGAAAAAAATCCATTTGGAATTACATGAAAGTTATTTGTAATGAGTACAAGGGAAGTCCATATTTTCTTAAGACTCACCGAAGGAAATAGCAACTTAAGCTTTGATTAAACTATTTTCGAGAATTTGAAAATTGTTAACTTATTTTTAAACAAAGAACATTGTCAAATTGAAGAAGTCAAAACCTTTGTTGAAGAACGAAAAATAAAGAACTTGACTGCAGAGGCGTACGTTGAGTTGACGGGGCCCCGGGACAATATTAATTTTTGGGGACCCCTTTGATAATAAGGTGCCATTTCGATACAGAAAGTTTTTTAAAAAGCATGTGTATACGCCATTCTCTTTTTTTTTTGGGGCCCCAGAAGTATTATTTTTTGGTCGCTTAGATTATTTTAGTAGCATTTTTTGAGGCCCCTGAGGTAATATTTTTTTTTACTTTACCTATTTATAATAACAGTTTCCTTCTCTGCAGTGTATCCAGTTGGGGCCCGGGGCACCACCTGTACGCCCCTGCTTGACTGGTTTTTTTGTACATGCTTTTGTGGTCAGCAAAATTAAATTGTGGGTCTCAAAAATCGTGTTTTTTCGATTTTTATCAAAACTAGACTTCCTATCGAAAAAAATTAAAACAAAAGTTGTAGGTTGTAAAAAGATATACCTACAACTTCTACTCAAATTATTTTTATATAACCTCAAAAATAATGGTAAAAATGCAAAAATACGATTTTTAAATTTTATCTATCTTTTAGGAAAAAAGTGTTTTAATGAAAATTTTGTCAAAAATGTTTTAACTAATTTTCAATGTTTTTTCAGCAAAATATCAATTTTCAGATTTTTGACAAAGGAGAATGGGCATATTGGACGTTTGGCGGCCAGTAATGAAATTGGTATCAAATGAAAGAACTATAACGTAGGAAAAATTTTTACTATGGCCGTTTCGTTGTATTGCATTTGGAATGGAAGATATGGAAATATTAGTGTTGTTAATGCATCGAGCAATATGCGAAGGGCAAATTGAATAACTATTTTAATTAAATTATGAAATATGATTTTATGTCATTTTTTCTATGATTTAAAACCTCAATCTTGAATATCCGACCAATGGAACTCAAAATATAAGCTTTTTAAGCCAACCACTTCAAGATTTTGTTTTTGAGTTTTCAAAAGGAAAAATCAAACAAAAAATTGAAAAAAAAAGTCTTAAAATAGACTCGAAATTGATATTTTAAAAAGCCAATATTTTGGGTTCCATTGGCTGAATATCCAAGATAAAGGTCTTCAGGCTCAGGGAAAATGACAGATTATCATATCTTGCACTTAAAATACACGTTCAATTTTAAACATTGAGACAATTTGCATTAACTTTTAAATGCAAAAATGCATTTTATCCGTTTGTGAAGAACGTTAGAAGGATAAAACTTCTGCACAATGTATGTAAGACTTAATTTACATCAAAAAATAACAAAATCGTTCTTGGCCGCGGAACGTCCAAGTTCCTAACAAAATTGCCCATTCTCCTTTAATTTTAAAAAATATCGCATTTTTCAATCAAAATTTACGGAAGCATGACAACATACTAAAAGCTTCAAACAAAAATTAAAATACCCTAAAGTCTAAAAGAAACTGATCCATTTGAAAGATCAAAAAAAATTTGTGAAAAAATGGTAATGTTTCTCAAATTTCTTTACTCGGAAAAACATCACAAAAAAAATATTTTTTGGAAGTTCAAAATTCGATTTTAAAAAAAAACTTTATTTTTTAGAGATATTCTGATATAACTACATAAGATTCAAATTCAAAATGTCAAAAGCCATTAGAAAAGTATAATTTTGTTTCCCTGGCTGGCCAATATGTCTATCATTAACGTAAAAATCGATCTTAAGAAAATCTTATTTTTTTCAATTTTTTCCAATATTTTATAAAAATAAAAATGAATCAAAAATTTTGCCGGCAACTTTTTTGATAGAAAAATAGGCTATTTTTTCAAAATAAATTCGCCAAAAATAAAAAATAATATTTTGCTTTAAGAATATTAAAAATATGTAACAAAAAACGACCTTTTAACTATGTTTTGATAAAATCCAATTTTTTACACCTACCCCACTTTTTAGCAAACCCAAACCTTTTCTATCAATTTGTTTTTTTTTTTATATGTTTATTTTCTCCTTTCATATAGGTACCATTTTTTCAAAATTTTCCCACCTTCCATAATCCATTATGATACTTGTATTTTTTTTTTAATAAAAAATGATGGCCAATGGTCTATAAGTCCTCCAGCTTCGAAGTACATATGGAACAAAATCCACACAATACACAGACCGACGACGAAAATCTAAGAAATCTGAACCTTATCAGCAAGCCTTCATGAAGCTTATTTTATAAACATGTTCATGCGTTAGTAACAACTTGCAAAAACGTTTCCATAACCAACTTTGGTCAAAACCTCTTGTTTAAACCCTCAAGTTTATTTTTGTTCTTCAAAAAGTATTTAAGGCTTATGTAGGTACATATACTAAAACCAAAACATGACAAGAAAAACAAATCGTCTTAAATCTAAGAAATATTTTCCTTCAAAATCTGTAATCGTTTGTGCAGGTATTATAGGTACTTGAGTATATGTGTACTTACACTTACATCCTTCCAAATATATTAAACGTGACAAACTTAAAACGCTACGTCTCGTCTTTAAAACACTCTCAAGGTAGACACACGTCATATATGTAGAGAAGTACAAAATACCTTCACCTTCGCATGCATCCTCGAACTTATAGAAGAACTAAAGATTGTTATAAGGATGAAATAACATTAAAAATTACAAACTTCTCAGCTAGTCTTGTTATCTTATGTCACCCTTCTTTGTCGTGCACCTCTCATCTCTCCTATATACATACCTACCTCATTTTCAAGTTCTTCGTGTTTAACAAAACATTTGGAAGGATATGTGAACACAAAATGTGTATAATGTTAGTAAATGCCAAAAATTGTTTTCTCAAAATTTTACAACAAAAAAACTTCAGTTTAGTTATAGATACACACACAATACAAGACACTTGGCAGGAAGACAAACTATGAAAACAGCTTAAGGACAAGGACACACAATTGGCCAAAAAGTGCGGGAAAGGTGCTGCAAAACAGAGCAAAGGATGCAACTTTTTAGCACGTTTTGTCGTTGATTTACAACAATTCCCATTATAATCTTCCTCACACGCATTGCGAGTGTCAAAAATGAAGTCTCGCACACTCATATCCTTTTCCTTTAAAGTCTCAGATACAAATACATTAACAGGAAGGATACCTAATATAAGGATGTGCAATGTGCATTCTATGGAATTCTATTTCGCATTCCATCAAGGATCAAAATGTAGAAGGATTGTCTTTGTCGCCTTGGATGCTTGATTGGATGGCAAATTATGGAAAATCCGAAACTCCACGACGGAAGTTTTCTCATTAAAATTCAGAAAAAAAAATAATAAAATAAGGAGAACATTTGTGTCCTTTTTCAATCATTTGTCATGGAAAATGCATGACATTTTATACAAATCACATGGTGGTGAGTGACAAATGATTTTTGCTTCATGACATTCTCATTAGGATAATGAAAGTTTGCTCCTTTCGTAAGAAAATTTTATTAAATTGAAGCTGTGAAGTGAGGAAAAAAAAGGACATTTACATGTTAATCGTTCTTATTTCTTTTTGTTTTATATGAAAAAGGACTAAATTTAAATGATTTCTTGCTGCAGCTGCAAAAAACAAGGATCAACGCAGTTGCAATGAGAAAAAGAGTATAAATCAGACGGAAATGCAAGCCTTGCGGCTTTTTTTTTTTCAAGGCAGATTTTATATATATCTACAACACCACAACACCTAACAAGGATAATTTGATTGACGAACCATGTCCATGGTGGCAGAAGAGCTTTTCTCGACATTTTTATGTTGTTGGTTAGGGCTGAATACTGGAGAACTGAGATGAGTTCGAGTTGATTTGTCTGTGTGTGTGTGTGCAAGCAATTCTCGCCTCCGGAAGAGATTTAATTTGAATTTTTATCAAAAGGATTTCTACTCTTGGTGTATAGGTATGTTTGTATGTGCACGAGTATATGCGGGTTGTTGTTTGTTGCCCAGCTAAGCGGAAATATCCTGCGAAGAAGAAATTTATGGTAATGTGAAGAGAGAAGACTTTGATTGTACTTGTACAAGTACATATATAAACCTAACCATGTTTGGATATAGTTCAGATTTTCTGAAAAGGATTTAGATGACAAAGAGATCTCTGGGATTGAGTTAGAGCCAGAGATGAGTAGATACGAATTTTCTGCTTTCGCACTGCAAATCACAAGAAAGACATTAGCATGGAAATGGAAAAATTTAAACAAAAAAAAAAAAATAGCTAAAGAGGTTTATTCGAGGTTGTCTGGTGAGCTAATTTGGGAACACCAGCAGCAGTAGGAAAAAACGAAGAATAGAAGGCATTTCTTAAATTGGTTTGATGAAGCAGTGATTAGGGCAATAAAGCAAAGGCTCGAGGGATTTTTCGGGGAATGATTTTTTTTATTTAGCTTACCTAACATTATGAAGGTGAATGTATTATTTTTTTTTTGATTTAAATACTTTCTCGTAAATAAAAAGTCATGAACAGTTCTTAAGGACAAGTAGCTCAGGTAAGAAATTTTGACTGACCAGCTGGTTTCATTACACTGTACAACAAAATAAAAAAAAAAAAATAAGTACACCCGACAAGTAACATAATTTAGGCTGTTTATATGGTCGAATTATGCATACAAATATTCTTGTTATATTTTTAGAACCCTCCATTTTTTTTTATTAAAAAAAAAACCATTTTTACAGACCTTACGAGGTAATCTATCATGTTTTTGGAAAGAGGGTTCTCAGACCTTTTAAATGAAGTATATAAACCTATTGTTTAAACAAATTAAGTGTAGGTTTTTATAACATAAATCTTGAAAAAGTGATTTTTTCCTAAATTTTTTGAACTTTACCCATTTTTTATTGCACAATAATATAAACAAAAAAAGTTAGGTTATAAATTGGTGTATTGTTCTATTGAATTTGACCAAAACTGCGGAATCTATGCTACTTTTTCGTAACTAGAAAATATGGCATATCATGATGTGAATTACAAGGTGCACAATAGGGTGCTACTTATTTTAAAATAATTATAATTTGTATGCTCCTAAGATCTTATATGGTTTTAAATAAACTAAGAAAAATATTCCCCAAGTTTCAAGTCTCTAACTTAATTCTAACCCTAGTACAGGTAAAATAGTACCTACATACAATCAAGAAATAAAAAAAAAAAATTGTTATACACTCATGAAACTTGGCAAAAAGTTTGCTTTTGGGATAAGAACCAAGGACAAAAAAAGCCTATAAAAAAAAGATGGGTGGAATAGTGTTTTTTCGCGGATAAGAGGGAGAGGGTGAAGGTCAAAAATATACTGAAAAAAATTGTTTGTCTAATATCATCATATGACACATGTTTTCAAGGTATTTTTTTATGCTGAATCTAATGACATAAAAAAATTAAGAATTAAGAATCCATAAAGTGTTAAAAAATTTCTTGAGTTAAAGGGTGTTTTTTTTTTTAAGATATGATAAAATTCGGAATTAGTACCACAAAAACTGGGACAAAATTGTTACACCAATGAAAATTGGTAAAAATGTTTGATTTATAACAGAAACCAAGAATCTAAGTAGTCTATAAAAATATTTTAGGTGAAAGGGTGTTTTTTTTGAGTAAATAAGGGAAATCCGCTAAAAGTCCAATAAAATCAATGGTATAAAAATTATCCTTACGAAATTTATTAAAAATGTTGCCTTTCCCATGGGAATTACAAATTAAGTAAAACTATGAATTTTTTTCATGTGAAAGAGTGTTTTTTTTAGGTGTAGAGAAAATATGGGTATATTTGGAAGAATGTGCAATACTAGAGAACTACTAGTGGTACCCTAGTGAAATTCGGGAATTATGTTACTTTTGAGATAAGAAACAAGAATCTACAGTGTCTATAAAAATATCATGGTTAAAAGGGTGTTTTTTGAGTGAAAACAAAAATTATGAGTCACCCTTAAAAAATTTGGTAAAAACATTGAGTTTGGAATAGAAAGCAAGAATAAAGAGTTTTCATAAAAAAATGTAGTCAAAGGGTGTTTTTTTCGAAGAGATGGTAAAATCTGTAATTGGTCCCAAAAAGCGAATGATTTGTGTAGAACGTCTAAGAACTTAAGCATAAAAGTTTAATTTGTCATCAAAACCAAAAATAAAATGATTTCTTGAAATCACACATTTTGCATGAAAAAAGCGAAAAAAAAAACTTTTTTTTCTTTACTCATCATACTGTCAATATTTTTACATGATAACCTGTAATAAATTTTATATCATCTGGAAAGCTTATTATTTAAGTTTCAATATTCACCTCAGTCATGTCTGTACGACATTTAGAAAAAAGCTGTTTTTTTTTAATCCAATCAATTTTCATCAAAAAAATACATTCGGAAGCAGATATTTTTGGGTAAAAGTCTCGAAACAACTTTTGGTTAACAGATACGTGTTCCTTATGAACGGGCCAATCTCTTTATGTAAAAAAATTAAAAATTTTATTTTTTGGATTTTCGAGAAAAAATAATGCCTAAAAATAATGGATTTTCAAAATCCATCGAGTGATACATCAAAAGAAAGGACTTCAAGCACTATTCGCAGCTGAAAACCAAAAGTTTCTTCGACGTCTGCTTGCTGAATTATTTGCAATTGAAATTTTTTTTTCGTATCTACATTCAGGAGCATAGATTTTTTTCGGATAAGAGTCCCTTTAAAAAATGTTGGAAGATTTTTATCAGATACTTTCATATCACAAAATCCGTCCGTAAACTTTCCACCTAGATTGTTTTCAAACAAAACTTGAACCAACTCCCATCAATTGTTGACAACTCCACACAAAAGCCAAAAGATGAGAAAAAATTAATCAATGCAACTCGAACAGGTGAAATACGTGCTCTGCCAAAAGGAGTTCCATTCCATTCAATGGCGGCGCGCAGTAAAGCTGACTCGCTGAACTCTCCAACAACGAACTATGAATGACGAAGAGGCTACACGACGTTTTGACCTTTTCAACGTAAAAATCACTTTACGAGACGAGAATCTCGTCTCGGTTGCGACGCTGACACCTGAGGTTCAGTCCAAATTACAGTTTTAAACGATCCCCCGTGTCGGTCGTTGTCGTGGAAATGGAACAGTCAGACCCACAAAAAAAAGAAAAAAACTTTTCAAATATGCAAACTTTTGTGATATTCTCAGTCTCTCTCTCGTGAATCACTTGAACAAAAGTTCTGTCCATTTCTGTGTTGATGCTGGTGATGGTGATGATGGTTAAAAGCTAAAGCTGGTGCAAATGCTGGTAGAGGTATAAACTGTTTGGTGCATCTCATCATCACTTCAGGACACGACTACGGAAAGGATAGTGGATTTCAGTTTTATAAATGATTTTATTTTCTGTTGAAAATTCTCGACCACGTTCTCACAAAAGGTGGGTTGGTACTTTAAAGTACTTTTACGTGCTGGCACAGTGCACATGCACTTAAGAGCTGCTACTCTCCGTTGGGTAAACTAATGAAATAGGCACACTATATATAGTCGAAGTCGTTGTAGGTACGAGTTCCTTTGGTCCTTTTTCGGGTCTTCCAGCATAACCACTTGACAAGATATGGCAGACAAAACCACATGCAAGAACTCCATGGGCTCGATGGGTGGAACGTGCTTTCGTTTTAATTTCGGTAATCACAGAGGACTATTTGCATAAATATGACTTTTTGTTACAAAAAAAAAGTATTCTTGTTATAATAACGCGCATCTCATTAAATGGAGACCGTGTGAAGACCGCTAGATTCGGTGCCTTTTTTGGGACGTTTTTTTTTTTTTTGTGCTTTCTCTAAAAAGGATAAACCAGATAAAGCCATTTATACTTTGTGTTCACACTTGAACATCAAATTCCACTTGAGACTTGAATATGGTTTACTCGATTGATAAACACCACTTTTAGGTTTTTTTTTTCTTTAGAGGTTAAAAGCTTTGTGAAGTCTTGGAAAAGAAAAAAATGTCTCATGTGTTTGGAGGTGGGAAAATCTTTAAATCGATTAAGGAAAATAATTGAGACTTTGATAATGTAGGATAGGATACAATCATAACATTCCAAATTCTAGTAGGCTTAAAAACTGTAAAAGAAACCACCAAGCAGTTTAAAAGAGCAAAAAAATCTCACTACGTTATTGAGTAAAATTAAAAAAAAAAAATTTAAAACGCTTTGAATAAAATTGTAAATTTTTCACCTAAATGCATAGACTTGTTCAGTGTTCACTGCGAACTCATATCCGTAAACTAAGACATATTTCGAGATTTTGTTCCGCAGATATTTGCCTCCGAATGTAATAAAAAAATTTGTTTGGATGCAAATAACTCAGAAATCAGACCTCGAAAAATCTTTTGCTTTTCAGTGATGAATAGAGCTAGAAGGTACCTTTCTTTTGATATCCCACTCGATGAATTTGGAGGAATTTTTTTAAATACATTTTTTTCGTCCCCTTGATTTTTTTTTTTTTTCGAAAATCTGAAAAAATATATTTCAATTTTTACTAGTAGGTAAGGTACCTACATTTTAATCCATATTTAACTATTTTCATTAAAGTATTGCACGCATAAACATAAACAAGTCATTATAATTAAGTCATTGCTATGGTATTTACACTCTTGAACAATGTTTCATAATTTAATCAAAATTAATGTATTTTTTTTTTTTTCTAATTTTCATAACCATGACTCAATCAAATCTAAATAAAACAAGATAATAAGATAAATGCGTTCACACTACACCAATTAAGAAAAGCTGTTAAAAAATTCAAGCCTCCAAAACTCCGCAATCTCCAAACACTATTGAATTTGATTAAATCATTACCATCCGCGTAATAAACATATCAAAATGATGCAAAATTTATGAGAAAGAAAAAAAATTATTATTAGTATCTTTTGTTATTTTGGTATACTCTGAGATACATATTCATTAATTTGGAAGGTGGCGAGAACATCACCACCACCGCACCGCCGCTGCCCGCCAGCAGCGCCACCAGAGAGTGATATTGTCGGTGTTCACTTTCTTTCTTTTGCTAAATAAACAAAAAACAAAAAAATAAGACAAAACAATTCAAGTGAAAGTAAATTTGTTTCTGTCTGAAATCTCAACAAAGTCTGACCGTATCTATATCTTTCGTTATTTTTTAAAGTTGGCATCTTAAAAATGAACTCAGTTTGAATTCTGGTATTATGAATCTTCGCTTCACTGGTATGACGGAAGAGGAAACACAATTGTTGAAAAATTCACTTTATTTTTTTTTTTTGCTCCACTCACTGATTACGAAGACTTTTATTATTTGTTTGTAGGTTTTTTTTTCACATATAAGTGAAATGGAAAGGTTTTAAATTTTTGGATTTTCATTGAGTTAATTAACGATATTATAATGGTCACGTTTATATGGTTTTATATTTTATTGTATTTTTTTGGTAATTTTTTGAATTTCAAATTGAACATTTTTTTATGTTTTCTATTTTTATTTTTATTATTTTTTTTTTGTGATGTAAGATCAGGGAGCGTACACTCCCTTGGGGCAAGCTGGGCGGTGTCCCGGGGCCCCCGACCGCTCCAGGGCCCCCACTGGAGACAATGCAGAGAAGGAAACTGTTAGCATAAATTGAGTTATGAAGTAACCAGGGAGACAAATTATGTCATTCAGTGTAATGTATAATGCATTGGTAGCCACACAATATATGTATATTGATTTTAAAAAAAGTTACCCCAGGGGCCCCAAAAAAAAAATAAACTGCTTTTTTAAAAGAAAAATTATAATTTTATCTTAGGGCCCCAAAAAATATTACTTGAAAAATCTTTGCCACCACAAATAATACATTAGGGGCCCCAAAAAAGCAAAACAATATTATTTGAGGATCTTCAAAAGTGGTTCAAAACAATCAAATGGAAAATTAAATATAAATTTAGGGGCCCCAACATAAATACATCAGGGCCCAAAATAAAAACATGACGTTATTGGTGGCATTCCGAATATTACTTCAGAACAGAGGCCTCAATACCTATGTATTAATTCTTGGCTCCAAAAAAATTATATTATATTTTAGGGGCCTCTGAGCAATTAAATTTGAGGCTCTAAAAATAATTTTTCAGCGGCCTGATGATGGAAAATAAAATATGTATTTATTACTTCAGAACAGAGGCCCCAAGAACTATCAATTCTAAGCTAAAAAAATTTTTATTTTAGGGGTCTCTAAATATTTAATTTTGGGGGCCCCTAGTACAAGTGTTTACTACTTTTATGAGAGACATTTTAAGTCAGTATAGCAAAGTGCATTACGAACATATTAAAACATTAAAATAAACCTAAAAATAAATAAGCCATACAAAGAAAAACGTATGGAGTATACGTATTTTTTTTTGTAACAAAGGGGCCCCCAAATATCAAAGGGGCCCCAAAATTTAGTCTTACCCCTTGGCCCCGGCGACTCAACGTACGCCACTGTGTAAGATATTCGTGAACTCGATTTTAATTATCGTTTGATAATAAAATTATAATGATTATCATGTTATCTTTAATGTTCATTTGTGGTTTATTTTTTTTTTTTTTTGTGATATTAAGACATAAAATATGTCTTAAGCAGATATTAACAAACATAAATAGACCTATTAATTTAGTTTGTTATACATAACAATAGTGGTTTTATAAATTGAGAGTTCAGCAGCTTGAGTTATACAACATAGCTCATAATTCAATGATCTTATGCTAACACCGCAGTAAACTTTTTCTACTACCTACTATTTAAAACAATAAAATGACAATTTACCTCCGAGTCCGTACGGCTTTGTGAATGCTTCGCAAGAACCAGTATCCCTGAAACAAATATTTTTAAATCGTGGTAACAACTTCAACCGATTTGAGCGAGCCAAAGGCGAACGATATTATAATTTTTTTTTTACATATTATTAAACCTTAGACCCTAACAAAACTTTTGACCACTATTACATTGCAAAATTAGATAATTTTTTTTCGTCCATACAAAAGTGACACACCCTATTATGCAGTGACGCAATTTTACAGAAAGATCTGTCAAAGCAAAGCTCCAAACGACGTTACACAGAGAAAAATAGACCACATAAAATAGAACAAAAACAATAAGATTTCTCTATGGTTTTATGAAGGAAACCTTATTAAAACAATCGGGTTTTCCTTATTGTTTTAAAATCTGTACTTGTAGGATTTTGAGAGGAAACACGAAAAAAAAGACGACCAGGCTGGGGATCGAACTGGGGCCTTTAAATCATGGGTCGCACACCTTACCACCTGAACCAACCTGCCATAAAAATATTGATCGCGATTTTTGTTCTAGTGACAAGTTGATATCAAAAATGAATTTTTCACTCAAATTTTAAGAAAATTTTCTCTATAAAAATAATAAGAAATCTACTTAAAAAAACCTTATTAATCGTTGATTTTAATAAGATTTCCTTATAAAATGTATGGACAGTAAAACGATATGGCAAAGGCAATCTATTACTTTTTAGGGGGTCATATTTTTCTCTGTGTATGAAGCGACAATTACGCTCCTGGCCCCGATGAACAGTGGTGCATTTGGTGCTTTTTGGTGTCAAAAATCATTTGAATGGCCATTTCTTCTAAAGTTATGAAATTTGTTACACTGAAGCATACTGCCAACTTTTTTTTATTCAAATTGGCGACTCCAAAATGGCTGACGGAATAAGCTTTTTAATTCAATTTTCTTTTTCAAAACGGTCTATAAGTTAAAAGTTTTGCTAAATTGATGTCAAAAAGGAGTTCAATCTTGAATTCAGATATAACTGTTCATGTTCAACAAACAAAATTCAAAAAACATAATTTTCGACCTTTTATAGTACTATTTTTTATTTTTTAATTAGTAGTACTATTTTGACATCTTTTCTATTTATTTTTGTTAGAAAATTGTTTTAAGGTAAAAATTTAAAAACATGATATAATTAAAAATAACAATGTCCAATAAAACTGAATATTTATTTTTTCGTTCAGCCAAAGTTTACTTTTCTAATAGAGTTCAATATCCTAAATTCGAATCTCAAAAAAATGTCATATATGTCATCACGTTTCCAATATAAACTAAACACTCATCATGGAGTTCTTATGTATAACTCAAAAACGAAAAATCTATAAGAAAAGTATATTTTGGTTCAACGAAAAAATGAAATATTCACTTTCATATTTCATTGGACATTGTTATTTTAAATTTTTAAAATGGACGTACAAACGCACAGATCAACGAATGCCTTGACTTTTTTGGGGTTTCCCGTCGTTTTGATGTCGAATTTATTTTTAATAGGAAAAATATATTTTTGAATAATATAAAAATAATTACATACATTTTTTTAAATCAATTGTTTTAAATTGGGTTGATTAATACTTTTAAAAATGGGCACGTTCAGGAAATATTAGGGACTAGATATTTAGGCAACGTCATTTTCTGAACGGAAAATTGAGTAAATTGACTAAATTAGTTTGGATGTAATGCTATTGTCAAATTTCGAAATTTATTTAAGAATTTTACCGGTTGCATGGGTAAGACAGCAAACTTCCCTTAACTATAATGAATAAATAAAATGAATTATAACCGATAATGCACTTTTTAGTTGTATTTCACAGACATAAAAACAATCTGCTGTCATGTTGACAAAAAAAAACTTTCCTAAATTTTTAGGGAAAATTTTCTTGCCTAACTTTCCAGTCAGCTTTCCAATAAAATTACCTAAATTGGAAGGATTTTTTTTGACAGCTGACCAACCAGAGACCGAGAAATTACCTAAATATTTAGTCCCTAACGTTTCTGTTCTGAACCTGCCCAATTTGTTTTTATAAGTCAGTGGCATGCCAAATGCTTTTCTTTCAAAAATGTTTTTTACTTTTGAATTAAAAAAAAAGATTCTGTGAAAACTTGTAAGTATAGCTGAAGTAATTTTACTTAAAACTGTATCTAAAATTTTTCTTCAATCCTTCGCCGCCCCTAAGAAATTACAGCAATACAAATTTTCTTATGAATTTTCATTAAATTATGCATGGCAAAATTTTGATTGCTGTAGTTGCTATACGGTGAGTTATATATACTAAAACTTTAAAGGACGATTTAATATAAAATGAGCTAGATAAGCTACAAGCTTTAGAACAGTAACTCTTTTTTTCTTGAGCCTTCTTAAGATACAAATTTTTATGACCATTGTGAAGTCTTAGAACTTTTCACAGAATGTAAAATATTTAATACCAATTTTCAGCTAAAATTTATTATTTTTCTTTGTCATTATTTTGTCTCTTCTTAATAACTTTTTAAGAGGGATCTTATTTTTTCTATAGAGTTAAAGTTGCTTAACTTTTTAAGACTTTTTATATAGAAATTTGAAAAATAAAAATAAAATTCGTTTTTTAAAAAAATAAAAGAAAATCTAAAATCAAATTGCCCTCCGAAACAAGTATGCAGTTTTGATTGATATGTTAAGGTGCATTTTTAGAAAAATAAAATTTTAAATCGTTAGAGCCGTTTTTTAAAAAACTAATTTTTTATAAATAATTTTTTTGGAAAAAATGTTTTAAAATAAAGTTGTTATGCCATTTTGTAGAAATCACTAATCAACATTTAAAAACAAAATTTCAAAAAAATTCGAAGATTTGATTTTTCAAAAAAAAATTTTCAAAATTTTTTTAAAAATCCAAAAATTATTTTTTTGGAAATTAGTTTTTTGGTTTATATTTAAATTATATAATTGCTTCTTCACAAAAAGTTTCGAAATCGAATAAGCATTTTCGGAGCAAATCGGATTTAAATAAAACCGTTCTATGGCAGGTACCGTTAATAATCATGATCAAACAAATTTTTTTATTAAAAGATAGACCTTAACTTAAAACTAACATTTGAATTTTTTAAACAAAATCATTGAAGCCGTTTTCGAGATATTTCAATTTTACTAAAATCGATGTATGACAAGTACCGTTATTTTTGGTCCAAAAAAATTAATTCCAAAAACACCTGTGGAGAGTCGCCAAACAACGCTACATACCAAGTTTGACATTAATCGGTCCATCCGTTTAGGCTGTAGCTCCTTATACAGACAGACTGACTGACGGACTTCCGGGTACGAATGCATAACTTGATATATAGTACCTATATCGCAAGTACAAATTGTGACTTTGTAAGGATTATACCTAGCTCTCAAGTTCCAACAATTTTTTTTTTTTTTTAGAAAATACAAACTGTGTTTAAAATAATTAGAAAACATTTTTGTTTTAATAAGATATCGTTCTTTTGGAATGAATATCATAGAGAACTACTACTTGGCCAAAGCCAATCTAAAAAAAAATCTCTTTCATTGATATATTTTTGTGTGCCTCCAAACATTACAGCTGTATCGATAAATGTTTAAAAACTTCTTGTCAAAAATGTGTCGCCTATTCATCTTCTTATCTGGTATTTTGTCATATTATAAACATTTATCCAATATACTTATCGTCTGATATTTTTTTTTTCTTCATACATATGTCGACATCATCCGGGTACTAGTGCATAATACACCCTCATCTGAAGTCGCTTATACAGATTTATTTGTTTCCAACATCCACCAGTTTGCACCATGCTGTGTCCATATCCACACACCATCGTCATACCCTCGAATATTTGGTGCCACAATGCCAAAATGTTTGCTAATCGTGCACATGTCACGTTCAGATAAACATTTGGAAAAAAAAATAATATGAAAAGAAAAAAAATCCAATCCTCAGATTGAATTCCGAACGGACAGTCATCGGTTGCAGCAGAATGATGATGATGATGTCGTCTGCCATATTCACCCGATATGGATTTTATGTTTACTTAAACAAAATCAGACGAACGACTGATATGACCAAGTCCAACATCTGGAATCTGGATATCAACCAAACAACGGCTGGAAGGGATTTTAAAATTCTTCCTGGTTTATTTGCCATTTTTATGACTTTTTTCGTTGTTTTTAATTCCTCAAAAAATAAATCCTTTCTCTTCCTTTTAAAATTATCCTTTATCTTCTTTATATACATCCTGCGAGAACACCTTCTTTCTGCAGCATCACCACCACCGGCACCATCACAACTCTATTACAAAGAGAGTGAACCTTGAAATCCTTGTTTTCTTCTCTTGGGGTATTACAGGGTGTCAGAATAAAGATATAGAATTACACTTACCGCACAAGGTGTGCAATCGTGCACCTGAAGCAACTTCAGATGCCACAACATGAAATTCAAAAAGGGGGGTTGTTGGTTTGGTTTTGATGCTGGAGCCACTTTGCAACGTCTGCATCTTCTCATATCATAATCATCAGCATCATCTTTTACTCCTCTCTACTCTGGATGATGTTCGTGCTGTGTGTCGGTTTCTGTAGCAAGAAGAGTATCTTCTACTCGTATTCTCGAACCAAGATACTCCTGATGCAAATTGCTTGTTTATAGTTTTTGAGATATTGAGATGCGAGCCGGCTTCCTGTGTTGCGTATTAAGTTTCATATTAGGTCTTATGGTGTAGCGCAGAGCGCACCAGCACCAGTTCCTTTTGCTATTGTTTTTGTTTCTCTTGATTTTGTGTACCTATTATACACCATTTGGAATAAACTTGAGAGTGTAAATACTTTCTTTAATAATTATAATCCAAGAGGTTGGGTTGTATTATAAATGTTTTATACCAATAGTTTTTTTTTTTTATTTTTTTTTTTAAGAAAAACAAACAAGAAAAGAAATACTTAATATTTTTTTTTTTTTTTTTGAAAATATGAGTTAGACCATTTTATACCAATTAACAAGGATACCTTTAAGCAAGCATAAGCTTCCATATTTAATCAGTGAAAATGACAAAATATCGCAATTGAGTATAACAGGATTTTTAGTTTTAAATACAGATTGATCAGTTTATACCATTCAAAGAATACAAAGAATACAAGTTGATACCATTATAAAGAAAAAACATACATACAAAAAATTGGCGTATTAATAATATTCCGATACACCAATTTATTTTCGTTATAAATAGTTGGAATACAATACCGGAACAGTTTATACCAATCATTAGATATGGAAAAGCGTCTTCTTTTTTCATTAAATTTGTTCTTAAGTATACCAATAGGAATATATGTGCATTATTGGAATAATTGCAGTTCTAAAAAAAAAAAAAACAAAAAAAAACAAAAAATAACCAAATGATTGTTCCAGATCCAATACTAAACTATGATAAAAAAGAATTTTCAAAAGCATTTTTTTAGAAACTTTCCAATGAATTTTTCTAAATATTGCCTCCTCTTTATTGATTTATTAACGAAATAATACACTGATATGTGTTTTTCCAAAAAATAAAGAACAGTAAGAAAAAAATACATATGTTAAGTTAGACTATTTTATACCAATCAGAGGTCGTTTAAGAATGTCAGTTTTGTGTATGTATATTTTCTTAATTGTGATGGAAAACAAATAATGATTCATAGTTTTTAATTCTTACAGAAGATACTTGAATTTTTACCATCTAATTGGTATAATATTGGACGTTGTTTTTATTTTAGAATTTACTAACGCACCTGTCTAACTTTTGTTTTATAGTTTCTATAACAATTGCTTTTTACGAAAATGAAAACAGATAACAATTTTTTTCAAAAAAATTCTAAAAGTTTATACCAATTAGCATATCGAAAATTGTGTACGTCAAAGTTGTAAGACTAGTTCATTCGTATACAAAAACCAAGAAGAATTTGGCCTTTCTTCTACTATTTATGAAATGTTTATGTTTTCATATTGGTTCTACCAGTTTATACCAGTCAAAGTATGTATAAAGACAAAGTTGTGACTTTAACTTCTTTTATTAAATATTTTCAAAAATAACCATAAAGTTAATTTTCAACCTTGTTTCTCTGATTATTATAAAATAAAAAGCAGCATGGCAGCAAGCGTCAAAAGTATCTCAAGAGTGTTTTCTTAAAATAAAAGAGGATTGCCACGAGTAATGCAACCGCAATATTACACCACAAAAACACCAAACCGCACAATAACCAAAAACCACTGGGATGAAATGAAGGGCGAGTCTTGATAAGATAAAGGAAATGAAGTGGTTCTAAGAAAATGCATTCTCTCTAAGTTACTTTGTGTTTTGTTGTTGTTTAAATATTTTTCATTGAGGAAGGTCTTCCGGCGACGAAGACGATGATATGACGACGATGGTGATAGTGTTTCTTAAAGTTCTCTTTCAGAGAAGTTGGTTTTAAAAGGTGTCAAATGAGTGGGAGTGGTTTGGGTTAGGGTTTTATTTTGTAAATGGATTGGGTACATACTCATTTATTAAAATTCTGTCAGGGATAAGATGGGTTGTTTTTTGAAAATTTATATTCTAAGAAAATTACATTTATCTTTTATTTTCATAGAAGTTTAAAGTTTAAAATACTGTTCGGATTGTGAACCGGATGATTTTACTCTAGTGCTGGAAATTCATGAAGTGATTCATTCTAATTACACCGGCACACAAAAAAAAAAAAGTGTCATGAACCAGAAACCAGACCTATCTTTCTATATGTTTTTGGACCCGCTGAATCCGAATTTCAAGTCCGTTTGGCCCTGTCACCCTCCAGTTTTGAGTAATATGCAAAAAACTCAAAAAAAGGTAGTTTTTGGGGTCTTTTTTACACTTTTCTCAAAACTGGAGGGTGACCGGGCAAAACAGACTTGAAATTCGGATTCAGCGGTCCCAAAAACATATAGAAAGATAGGTCTGGTTTCTGGTTCATACAACTTTTTTTTTTGTGTGCTAGCACTGTCGCGACATGTCGTGTCATACCCGGCACACAAAAAAAAAAGTTTCATGTACCAGGAAGCAGACCTATCTTTCTATATGTTTTTGGGACCGCTGAATCGGATTTTCAAGTCCGTTTTGCCCGGTCACCCTTCAGTTTTGAGAAAAATGCAAAAAACTCCAAAAAAGTCATAAAAATTCAAACAAAATGCACTCACAGCTCAAAACTGGAGGGTGATGGGGCCAAAAGGACTTCAAATTCGGATTCAGCGTGCCCAAAAACATATAGAAAGATAGGTCTGGTTTCTGGTTCATGACACTTTTTTTTTTTGTGTGCCGGTGTTATTATTGTTTAAAAACAAAAACCATAAGGTTGGGATAGTTTTAGTGAGGGCTTACAATTTTTTTTTTAACTTAATCAAGTGACACATCGAAAGAAAAGTCTTTTTAAGCTTTATTCAAAATTGAAAACCAAAAGCTTCTATGATGTCTGGTTAATGAGTTATTTGCATCCAAATATGTTTTTTCATAGTTTCGAAATACGAAATAAGTTTTGGTTTATAGTTCAGGCCTGTTCACGCCTATGCATTTGAGTAAAAAAATTCCAAAATTCAAGGGGAACCGCTTGCCAGAAAAAAAGCATTTTAATCATCGAGTGAGATATCAAAAGAAAGGCCTTTTCTATTCACAACTGAAATCCAAAAGATTCTTGGAGGTCTGGTTGCTTAGTTATTTGCATCTGAATATGTTTTGGTGTTAGTTTTTCTGACTTTATTATTATCTTTGGTCTTATTCACATTGGCCATTTTTTCAGTAACTTTAAATTGTAAAAATATTAGAGCAAATACTAAACACCACGTGATGCACCTTATTTATTCTTCCTTTCATCATTTTCTTGCATGTCTGAATTCAATGTTTTCCCGGTTTTATGTTTGGTAAGAGCAGTTATCGTTTTTCAACTTGGGTGGAAATTAAGTCACGACTTATATCGCTTTGTATACATTTTTTTACCATTATGATAGTCAAGGACGTAGCCAAGAAAATATTTTTGACTTCTTAGACCAAAAGAATATTTAGAAAAATGTGTTATTTCTCACAATGGAATTCCGCCGCAACACCGCCGCACGACTTTTTGACAGCCGCACCATGTCCGCACCATTATCAAAAATTTCAAATCCGCCGCACCACCACCGCATCATGATCAAAAATTCCTTTCTCGTACTTATATAAATGTTTAAGTCGTCTTCGAAGTTATTTCGACTCAATGCGGCAAAATTTTACTCCAATTTTACTGCGGTGGTGTGGCGGCGGCCAAGATTTTTTTTTCTTTATAAATCAATTTTTATTTTTACTCGGGCCATTTAAAAAAAAATATAATGCATATTTTAAAAATCTACTCTGAAAGATTAAACGCATTCTAACGAAAAATATATTACCCCATGAAATTCGAAGACAAGGTTGCCCAAAACCCCCATAATCCCATTCCCATTCAGGATTAGGCTTTTGTTATTCACTTCTTAGCCTTGGCTTCTTGGTAGATATAGCCAATTTTCGTGAGAATGTTTAAAAGATGGCTAAAGTTTTGTTGTCGGACTGTCTGTCTTGCAGTTGTAGGTTGTTATAGATATATCCATTAGGAAGTTGTATCTTTGTGTAATTTCCCGGTGCCGTTGCTCTATAATGGGAATTAGATATCAAAATTATGGTTTGCCGGTCTAGTTAATTGCTGTGTTGTGAGTGGGAGTTGAATGGCAATGGCAATAGAGAGATGGAGAGTTTGAATTGAAGTTGAAGCTATATGGACACAAAAGTTATTATAATCTTCCTGAAATTGACCCAATCACGGTAATTGTTCGTTCTCCACAAAGGACTCCATTGCCACACGTTTCATTTCCTCTCTCATCTCTTTGTATCCCGATTGTTGCTGATGGACTTCTATCTGTATCTTAAGGATATAAACAGCATCTATACAATAAGACGGCGGCGACGACGATGAACGACCATAGGATGACCAAAACGACGCACGTCTATATCTTGTGGCAAAGAGAGAGGAGATAAATTACAACTGCTGGCAACACACAGGGAATACAAATAAAATCATTATCCCTGAATGAGCTCCAAGGTTTATAAGAGCAGCTAACAGCCAGCGGTTTTGGTCGAGGTTAGATGACTTTTGTCAGGTTCAACATGGTTCAATGCGGAGGTAGGTTTGTCAGTTTTTGTTTTATCTTTTCTGTGTTCTCATGAATCTTTGAGTTTTTTTATTTCTTGAAATAAGGCGACGACCGATGGTCTTTATGATTTGTGTTGCATCATTTTATAGGTTGATATTAGGATGAATGCATAATTAAAATTAAAATTAAAATTAAAATTAAAATTAAAATTAAAATTAAAATTAAAATTAAAATTAAAATTAAAATTAAAATTAAAATTAAAATTAAAATTAAAATTAAAATTAAAATTAAAATTAAAATTAAAATTAAAATTAAAATTAAAATTAAAATTAAAATTAAAATTAAAATTAAAATTAAAATTAAAATTAAAATTAAAATTAAAATTAAAATTAAAATTAAAATTAAAATTAAAATTAAAATTAAAATTAAAATTAAAATTAAAATTAAAATTAAAATTAAAATTAAAATTAAAATTAAAATTAAAATTAAAATTAAAATTAAAATTAAAATTAAAATTAAAATTAAAATTAAAATTAAAATTAAAATTAAAATTAAAATTAAAATTAAAATTAAAATTAAAATTAAAATTAAAATTAAAATTAAAATTAAAATTAAAATTAAAATTAAAATTAAAATTAAAATTAAAATTAAAATTAAAATTAAAATTAAAATTAAAATTAAAATTAAAATTAAAATTAAAATTAAAATTAAAATTAAAATTAAAATTAAAATTAAAATTAAAATTAAAATTAAAATTAAAATTAAAATTAAAATTAAAATTAAAATTAAAATTAAAATTAAAATTAAAATTAAAATTAAAATTAAAATTAAAATTAAAATTAAAATTAAAATTAAAATTAAAATTAAAATTAAAATTAAAATTAAAATTAAAATTAAAATTAAAATTAAAATTAAAATTAAAATTAAAATTAAAATTAAAATTAAAATTAAAATTAAAATTAAAATTAAAATTAAAATTAAAATTAAAATTAAAATTAAAATTAAAATTAAAATTAAAATTAAAATTAAAATTAAAATTAAAATTAAAATTAAAATTAAAATTAAAATTAAAATTAAAATTAAAATTAAAATTAAAATTAAAATTAAAATTAAAATTAAAATTAAAATTAAAATTAAAATTAAAATTAAAATTAAAATTAAAATTAAAATTAAAATTAAAATTAAAATTAAAATTAAAATTAAAATTAAAATTAAAATTAAAATTAAAATTAAAATTAAAATTAAAATTAAAATTAAAATTAAAATTAAAATTAAAATTAAAATTAAAATTAAAATTAAAATTAAAATTAAAATTAAAATTAAAATTAAAATTAAAATTAAAATTAAAATTAAAATTAAAATTAAAATTAAAATTAAAATTAAAATTAAAATTAAAATTAAAATTAAAATTAAAATTAAAATTAAAATTAAAATTAAAATTAAAATTTATGGGAAATTTTTTTTCTTTAATTTTAAACATTTGCACCCTGATTGTCTTACAATACCATGTTTCCCCGTGTAGAACCTTATTTCGTATGGCTATCGCTATTTAATAAAACTATAAACAACCTCTTGTTTGTGTGTGTACTGTTTTATTTGATTGCCACCATATGCCATGATTTTTTAAGATTGTGGATGGGGGGTTGTTTTATTGGCAAGACCATCCGCTGCAGGCTCGTTCCAACAGACTCAACCATATTCGTACTTCACTGCGATACAGTTGCTTGCACTGGATATGTTTTACTACTCATACAAAATTAATATTTTTTTCAATTTTTCTTTTGGTTTTTTTTTTCTTTCGGAATCAGAGTTTTCATGATGTTTTTTATCTTTACCATTTTGTTTTGCGTGAGAGTGTGTGTTGGGTTTAGATAACAAAAAAAACTAAGGGAAGTCCATCAGGAATTTTTGTGTACTCTTTTTTTTGACTGGGGTTTATATTTTATTTAATTTTCAATGAACAAGTGACAAGTTTACTATTTTATCTGAAACTCGAGTAAAATGTAAGTTTAAAGATCAGGATGATGAATGAAGGGTCGAAAAGATTTCTTTACAGCTCCATGCCAGCAGACTAAAAGCAAGATTTTGTTAATACCTTCACACGAATGAACGACTTCTGCTAAATGCATTTTAAGATAAGACTTTTGTTGGTCCAAGAGATAATCTCTCTTGATTTTTCATGCAAAATAATTTGAAATATCTTACTTATCTTTCAACTCTCTTTTATAGCAACAAAATTGTCCCTGAATTTGGAAAATATTGTTAGGTAATACTCAAGAAAATGTTGAAAAGTTCTGTTATTTTGGTTTAATTTTAAATTGAAATGATTTTTTGTTGAATTGAAATTGTTACAACTCTCTTTACCAGATGATACCTTTCAAAGGCCTAAGCGATACAGGATATCCTTTATCTCATCAAATTACAAATGGGTTTCACAGAGGCAACTTTAATAAAAAAAAATAAACTTTTCTATTTTTTCCTTCCCTGGAATATGGATTGAAACGTGTCAACGGAAAAAGGATTTCCGTGAATTTTTAATCATAACACGGATACAGATATAGTAAAAAAACAACAATACCACATGTTGCCAAGCTGTTAATTTCATCACAAAGCGACAAACGAGCACAAAAACAATGAATTTTATTTGTTTCTTTTTTTTTGTAATTTTATTTCTAAAACAATAACATTGGAAATAATATTCTCTATTTACCTTTTATTGTCCAATTACATACAACTTCAATTACCATCTCATTACACAAACACGACGAGTGTGTTTACTATGTGGAAAATTGGTTCTAATAAAACGCGACATTTTTATTTCGAATAGTAACTATTTCCCACACTCACAAGAATCACCTACAACTCCGTATATAGGAAAAGTGAGTGGGTGATAAAAATTGTAATGATCGATATCCTGGGAAATAATCCCTAAAAGAACAATTTGCTGTTTATTTGTATGGAGTTTTGTAGTGTGCATTCACTATAAAATCTGTAGCAGACTCTAACAACAACAATACGAGTCATCTAAAAATTTTGTTGTTCGTCTTGTTTTTTGTATGCCAATTCACAGGTAATTGCAAATTTAACCATTAACATCCTTAGAGTCCTTTGGATTTCTTACAGGAATAGAAAAGGAATAGCATACAACGACAATGACGACAGGGACAAATGGTGAAATGAAAACCTATTCTCTTTTCTGGTGACGAGAATGGAAACCAGAGAGAATGTCCTATTCATTTGCAATAAAATCGAATGGAAATGTGAACTTTTTTTATGATCCTTAAAAATGGATATAAAGGACGTGAAAAATAAGGCAGGAATCTCGTATAACAAACGGATATCGTCCAAATGGTGATGATCTTCTGTAAGTAGTAGTTTTTGGTACAATAGTAGAAAACTATTGCACTCGTGGGTGCTGTAAATGAATGTTTTTTACTAGCGAATAAGGTACAAACTTCACTCTATGAAGAACCCTAAACAAGACATTGATTGGTTATTTTTTTAAGGCGAGAAAACTGAAATAGGTATGTATTAGATTTACCTTCTTAGAAGAAGCGTAGGTAAATTTAAACTCAGTTTACTAAAAATTACCACAAGATAGATACGTAAAAAATAGTTTATGCTTTATTTTTATCTGCAGAAGAATCTGTCTAGGGGAATCCTCTAATCATATAGACAATGTAGATGTTTTTTTTATTATAACCTACCATCAGCATCCGGTTTATGTATGACAGTAATAAAACTAAAGACACATGTGATGAGTCCTTAACGATAGACAATATTTTTTCCTCTTTAGAGTACTTTGTTTAAGTTTATTTTTATATACTTATGTTGCACATAAGGATTTAATATTGTAATTTATAATAAATTAAACCAACTGATGCTAGTTTTAAGGCTTGAGTTCTGGGTTTTATTATTAATTATATTTGAATGTAATCTTTATATGGTTAATACACTACATTCAACTAAATTTCTTAATACAGGGTTTTGAGTTTTAATAGTAATAATTTAGCTCAAAAAAAATTAAGGACAATGAACAAAAAAATTAATGTTTGCAAAATTTTTGTTCTGAGCTACGTATTTCTCAGAACTACGTCATAAGGGTGTTTTTTTTTTTTTTTTTTGAAACGTAAAGAAATAGATCTTTCAAATTTTATAATATAAATGAACATGTACAGTAGCGAGCAAAAAAATGCAAACGAAAGAGGTTTAAAGAATTTTGAACAAGAACTAAGTTACCAAATATGGCATATTTAAACTGTATTTTTTGCATTAAACAGAGTCAATTTGTGGAATATTTTACTCCAAAACCATTATTTGGTCAAAAGTCTACCTAAATATGCGTTTTTAGACGAGCAACAAAATGCAAATGTTTTTATTGTTTGCATTTTTTTTTTTTTTTTTGCTCGCTACTGTACTTCATAAATATGACCAACTTCTGAGGGCAATATAGCGGGCATATTTTTTTTCTGGTTAGATGATTCACATCCATCACAAGATTTTTTAAATTCCATAATGTACATGTACATTAGGGTGGTCCTTAGGAAAAAAAAAATTGGGGACGCCCCCTAGATTGATTCCAAATCAGGAAAAAAAATGCCCTAATTTTTTTCAAATTTTTATTCCTAACCCTTCCTGACCCTATTTCATTAAGAAGTTTATACGTATGAATGATCAAACATCCGCCATTTACCCAACACTGGACACAGAATATCGCTCCTGCTATAGTAACTTCCTATCAAAATAGAGCCAGGAAGCGTTAAAGATAAAAATATGAAAAGAATAGGGTATTTTTTTTTTTTTTTGACTTTGAGCCAATCTAGAGGGCGTCGCACATAGGAGTAGTTGCAGTAAAAACCTGGTCATAAGTCGATTTTCTGAAAATCAAAATTGACACCAAAAAGTTTGGCAAAGTGGTTGCAAAATAAACATGTGTCAATATGCTGCACTAATTTAAAAAAAAATTTAAATGGAGAATTCTTCTTCAATTATTTATTAACGATATTAATAAAGTTTTGAAAATGTTAGATGGTTTTTTCTATTTTATTTTTGGTAAGTTATTATTTGAACTTTAATGATTTTGTTTTAGTATACCCCGTTATTCTGCGATGAATTGAAACTTATGAGTTAGTTTATATATTCTTTAACACAATGCAACAAAAATTGGGTGCTCTTAGGTGCTCTTTAGAGAATCGAGGGTCAATTAGTTTTTCACTTTCTGATAGAAAATACTCCTTACTTTATGCAACGTTTTTTATTTTTAAATTAAATTTACTGATGTTATTAGTGTATTTTATTTTGGGTGATCTTAATTAAGGTTGGTGAAGAGAGAAAAGAAACTGAGAATTGCGTATTAGGGATGAGGAAAAAAATTTGAGAAAAATAATGTCGACAGGCGGAGTACAGGCCATTAATCAATTTTTTTAGTTTTTGGTAAAAAAATAAAAATAACAAAAACTAGGTTTATATTGTATTTTCTTGTGGGAATACTCATTTTACACAGAAATAATAACAAAAACCACAAAAAATAATTATGGCCAGGTTTTTGATGACAATACTCTTATGTGCGTCGCACTCAATTTTCGCAAAAGAGTGAAATAAGGACCACCCTAATGTACATATACCAGTTCCTGCAGCATATAACACAAAGAGCAAATATTAAAATAACAAGCTAAAAATAAAAACATTTTCATTTTATTAAATATGTACCCCCAAAACTTAAATTACACTAGTTGACAAAAAAATAAAAAAAATTTTGGACACCAAGTGCCGTTATACTTTTCGTATAGATTTGAGCCCAGAAAACTCGAAAATCTTATCTAAAAATATATTTATCAATAGGTTTTCGAGATATGATTTTTCAAAGTTTTTTGTCGTTGTTTTTTCCAGCCTACTTAGTATTCGGGCTTTATCTTGAGTAATAAACGACTAACACAAAAATTGAATACGGCTAAAATTGGATAAAATATGGAGTTTGAAAATCTACTGTTTTTGTTTTTTTGAACCATTTTTCTTCAACACATTTTAGAAGTTGTAATTAGGAGTTTTGTATTTTTTTTATTTTTATTAATTTATACCTCTATTTTCTAAAAATTAATCTCATATGATCGTTTATCCCGAAACAACTTTTTTTTTATAAAATTTTATTCAAATTTTATTATTTTATTCGAAAGATTTTGATTTTTTCTTTCAGTAATAAAGTTTTTTACCAGAAATTTCTTTTAAAAACTAGATTTTTAAAAAATGTTTTAATACATTGCACTTATACATCTGGAGTGACCCATAAAAGTTGTTCTAGTGTTTCTTGCTTATTTACTCAGCTTTCAGGCACCGGTTTTTATGTTCAGATTAGTCGTTTATTACTCAAGATATAGCACGAATACTAAGTAGGCTGGAAAAAAACAACGACAAAAAACTTTGAAAAATCATATCTCGAAAACGTATCCATCGTAATTTTTTTTAAAGTGATTTCCGAGTCCCTGAGGTCAAAGTACGTAAGAAATAGTGGGATTGAGTGTCCATTTTGGCTGTAAACCAGTGTTATTCTTTTATCTTTTCATCTTATTTCGTCAGCAAGAATCGTAAAAAAGTGATTTAAAATTTTTCAATTTTTGCTTTTTAAAAAACGGTTCCTACAATTTAAAAAAAAAAATCTTTAAAATTTTTGTAACCCAAAAAATTAAATGGCTTACTTAGTTTGGAGATTTAAAAAAATTAAAAAAGGTATTTTCATTATTTTAAGAAAAAATTTTAATCATTTTTTACATTTCTTATTGTTTTATTATTCCTATACCTACAATTTTTTACTATAACAAAAAGTACGTGCCACGTAGTCGTGCCTTTCATTTTTATAAAAAATATCATAAAATGAAGTAGGTACCTATTTTATTGAATTTCTTGGATAAAATTTAATTTTTAGAAAAAAATTTAACATTTTTAAAATCGTAAGAATTGTTTTTTTTTTTTATTAAGTTATTATGTGCATATATGAAAAAAAAATTTAGTACCTAGTTTAAAAAAGAGCATGCTATTTAAGAAAATATTTTTACAAAACTATTAGGTAGGTAATCTGTATTGAAAAAAAAAATTTTTTTCTAAAAAAAAAATTAATATGTAAATACAAACTTTTAGTAACACATAGACCCGAATTCAGTCATTTGTGCCCACGATATGTTCCATTAAAAACATATTCAGTCCTATTTTGAGTTTCACTTGAACAAGTTTCCACCCGGAAAAATTGAATTTCACTTATCCTCTATTGTGAGTTAAGGACGACAAGTTGTTCGCGTCCCGAAAACTCACCGTTTTTGAACTTTTTTTTAGTTAAAAGGTTAGCAGCTCAACTAAACTGTGATGAAAAAAAAAAAATTCCGGACGAATAAAAATATTTCGGGAAAAAAATTGACCACGTGAAACTCACAACAGGGCTGATAAATAATAAACAAAAAAAATGTTTACTTAATTTTTTGAAACCCACCCGAATTTTTTTAATTTTTTTTCTTATGCCTTCTACGCATTGTTGCTACAATTTCTACAAATCAATAACACAAAAGTAAATTTAAATAAATAACAAAATTTAAATCCTACAAATCCTTTACATACTCACATGTCTACAAGTTCTTTATCCAGTTGCCAAAATCCATTACAATTACTGTTCATTCATTGCTGGCTCGTTTCTTCTTTTTTTTTTTTTCTTGGAATCATTTAAGTTTTCAAAAAGTCAATTTCTACTTATAACGATAGTATAATAATTCGTCTCGCCATCATCCTTCTTCTAAAAATAAAATAATCTGTCCTTTTTCACTCAAATAGTCTCCAAACTTTAGCCAAGGTCTGATTATTTTTTTATTTCTTCTTTTACACAAAATAAAACTTACTCAAAACGTACAACAAAACAGCAGAAGTCAATAAAAATTCAAATTTATTACAAAAAAAAAAAACTTTAAGTGAAAGAAAAAAACATGAAAACAACAGAAAGACATAGAACTTGTTATCTACAGAAAATTGCAAAACTTATATCCGTTGCAAAATTATTTATCCTTAGTCCTTTTGTTGCAGAAAATATGACAGACACGTACTTTTACCCCAACGACAATAACAAAAAAAAGGATACCCATGTGTAGAATGTCAAGATACAGGGTGTTTAAAAGAGTCAATAAAATAAGTCTCATCAACCAAAATAACAGTTCTTTTTAAGTAAATTAAGTCAAGTCTCCAAAAAAATTTTAAAAACTCCTGATGTCTTTGGTTTAAACCAAAACTAGAAAAATACAACCTCGATCTTAAAGTATTTTGCCCAATTTTTTTTTAATATACTGTTACCGAAACACCCTTTTATAGTGCATTATTTGTTGTATAAATATCTGAACAACAAGTTAGTAAAAAAAAACATGCAAATAGAGGTTTGGAGGGGGGATAGAAAAAGAACCAGAAGTTATTATAACACCCCCTTGGCAATTGCTTTGAGAAAAAAATAAACCATGAAGGGTGCAGTCGACTAAGTGGCGCCACAAAAAAATAAAGAACAAAAAAAAAATACAACAAAGTACCCTGCTTAACAATAAAGTCGTTTTGATCGGAAGTTAACTTGAACTCATCCCCCCTTTACCCATGTCAACAACCCCACCTCCCTTGTTAAGCATATTACCCCAGCCAACTTGTGTATATTGGATACACACAGACAGACTTTTGTCGTAAATTTCAGGCGTTGGCAATTATTATTGTTTTTTTTTTTCTTCTTGTTGTATTTTGTTTCCGTATGAAATAGAGATGCGAATTGTGAAAATCATAATTGCAAGGACAATTACGGAAACGGAAACAAAAAGTTTCATCCTTCATTCGTGTTGTGGAGCTCATTTACAGGGCTGAATTTAGTAAATTTGATATATACTTTGGGAGCAGTTGGGTTGGATGAAGAACAAACTAAATCTCATCCCGAGTTTCACTTTAAATTCAACGTACATAATTATATCATATATACCGTCGATCCACCGCACCTCCGCCGCCATTTGGCAAAAAATTCCACTGAACCACCGCCACACCACAAGCGCCGCAGCACACCCGCTAGCTTTCATTTAATGTGAAAATTCCAGCGCACCATGATAAATTGATAAATAATTATGGATTGAAAAATAATAACTAAACTGATCATGGTGCGGCTTTGGTGCGGCGGCCAGCACGGTGGTACTGCGGCGCGGCGCACACTGGGGATTTTGCGGAAAAAAGTCCAAAATTTAAAGTTCCTCGGAGAATATTTCAATAGTATTTCTTAATTCTAGAATAAAATCTGAAACAAAATCAGAAAGAATTACTAAAATCGGACTTGTAGTTTACTTCTTAGAGCTTTGTAAAGGGACAAGTTGTTGAAAGTATAAAAAACGAAGTGAAAATACCCTCAAATTAAAGCTGTGTAATTTTTTTTAGCTTGAGCCGACTCATACACTTTTATTTTTCCGTAAAGAAGCCATCGTTTGTCTATTGTAAATCGAAGAAATTATTAATTTTAAAGATGTTAATTATTTTATATAATTATTTAAAGAAAAGAGAAAAAAATGGCTTGATTTTTTCATATTTTTGTATATATTATTTTAGCTACACTTGCCTACAGTTAGAGACTATTAAAAACTTTTTCCTTATGAAATTTTCTTTCGATGAAGGCCAAATTTGGGTGCCACCAGGTGCCACTGCGTTTTTTATTGGCAATTGAAAACTTCATTTGGTCGCAAAAATCATTTTCTTAAAAATTACTTAAAATAACAAAAAAAAATATTAAAAATCAATGGTAACACTTACAGTTATAAATGATACTTTTTTTAAAAGCCAAAATATTAGGCTTAATTTTAGCTTTTAAGTTAAGATCTTTAAGTGAATTGTTTTTAAAATAATCGATTTCAAAGTCAAAATTTTGAAAAAAAAAAAAATAAAAAAAACATATCCAATACTATTTTTGACAAGGCTGGGGATTTGAATTCAATTTGAATGATAAAGAACACTGCCTTAATTAATTCCTTACCAAACACTGAAAACCATATGTTTCTATGCCTTCTAGTTTTCGAGAAAATTGAAAAGTAAAAAATCTCCTTTTTGTCAGATTTTTGTTTTTTTGGCTGCAAGCTTGAAATTCTTATCCGAAAGACAAAAAGACAAATATAGAAAATAAAATTAATTCGTAACACATTTTTTTAACAAATCTATGTACTACAATAAAATTACATTTGATTTTTTGAACTTGGCTCAGAAAAATTAATTTTCGTTATATTATGTAACTGAAATGTATGTATATACCAATACCTATTGAAAACTATTCAAATTAAAAACGAGTGAAAAGGGATTATGCGTCTTATTATTATACATTTTATTAATATTGGGAATTTTAAGCATTTCATGCGAAGATCCAATCAGAAATTGAAATTATTATTGAAAGATACAGATCATCTGACCCCTTCCTTTATTAAGAAGAATCAGAGTCATTTAATTGAGGAAAAAATGGCTCTCTTAAAAGAATAAACTTTTGAAAAATTTGTATAAAAAATGAAAAAAGTGTTTTTTTTTTTAATAATTTTTAACTATAATTTGGGTTTTTTATTTTGCGTGGACGTGGACCTCGACAACAGTACCTACTATGAGTTATTCTTTTCCATTTAATGTATTTAAAATCGGTGAGGTGGTTCCAATAATACAAAAAAATTTAAAAAAAAATGCTATAAGTAGGTACAAGTAAATTGAGAATCGGAATTCTTTATAACTTTCACAAATTTTTTTAAAAGGGCGTGGCAGTGGGCGGAAATGAATAATAATAATTTCTTACGACGAAAACTGTCATCCCTGAAAATTTCATCCAAATCTATTCAGTGGTTCAGTTTTTATTTAAGTTTTTCCGCACTCCCATACAAATTTCCCCAGTGTGCGGCGTGGCAGTGCAGTAGTGCGGCAGAATAGAAATTTTTGATCATGGTGCGGCGTTGGTGCGGAGGAAAAGAAATTTTTAATCATGGTGCGGTGATGTGATGGTGCGGCTCTCAAAAAGCCGTGTGGCGGTGCTGCGGCAGTGGTTTGGTTTAATTCCATTTTTACTCGGGAACTAGTACCTACCTATCAGAAATTATTAAAAAAGTTATTTTAAACTAAAACCGCCCCTTTCACCTGTTACCCTCAGTAGCTATTGGGTCCGCTTATTGTTAAATCTAGCACTGTACTGGCTTTGTCATTGTTTTTTAACTTCAGATTGCAAGTTTCGCGTTTTTTTGTTGTTTTTTTTTTTTGCTGTCGTTCTAATATTAAGCTCATTTCTCAGTTTGACTCTGTTTTGATAAGGGTAGATTTCTGGATACAGAGGGGAGCCGTACAAAAAAAAAAAAAAAAAAAAAAAAACAACAACAAAAGCAGAAGAAGAAGAATGACGTGCCAAGACACCCTTAGGGCTGCCTATTGATTTTTAATGAGGATTGCGTATCGTTTGGTGTTGTTTACGATTATTGTTGTAATTAAAATGAAGTGTTTGTGTTGTGAAATTCCCTTAGACTTTAGTTATATGAATGGAATTTTACTTCTCTTTCTACTCAAAGTCAAAGTCGTGTATAGAAAGGGTAGAGAGACACAAGGAGGTTTGAGGTTGTTGCACGAGTACCTACTATGAATTATGAGGAAGATTGAAATGAGAATGGGGTTGGGGAATGCGGAAGTAACTCTAAGATGAGATGAGATGAACGAACGTATACACCAAGGAACCATCCAACCGACACAATAGATGGATATGATTAAAGAATCAAAAGTAAATTGGATTGATATCGGTTGGGTATTTTATAATGACTTTTGATGAAGAAGTTTAAGCACAAGTTGTATGATGTTCGCCTCCTCTGCACTCTTTTAAATTAGATTTAAAAAATTACAAAATGAAGTTGGAAAATCAAGTTTCGAAAAGAGATATTTTTTGGTTGAGTAAAAATTTACAATTTAATTTATTCTTTGGCAGTTTTCCCATCGTCATATCATCTGTTTGAATTCCCAGGAAACTATGTATTTCTCTTTGAACAAAGCTCATGAATATTTTGGGATGATGTATCAATTTTTTTCCTTTAATAGAAATTTAGATAGATGATTTTTGAAATTATTTAAGCTAGTAAAATTCAAATAATATATTTTAGTTTTTATAAAGAGTTCAAAGTTAAAGGCTTGCATTTGCATGGATAACCTATAAGTCCCAAAACTATTATAATAATTACGAAGAGGAAGTTAAGTTAAAATGTAGCCAAATTTGTATGACTATATATGGAAAAGTATCGATTTCGGTATTAAGTTTTGGGTTTCAACAAGATGATTCTATGTGAAATTTGTTCATCTATTTTCATGTTTGTGAACCATATCTTAACCCTAAGACTTTAACTGATCACTATACCTATGATATTAAAATTGTGGTTTTTGGTATTTTGGATTTTCGGAGTTATGAGTTTTCGGTATTCTGAATTTAGGGGATTCTAGGTTTCCTGGATTTTCGGGATTCTGGGATTTTTTTTGGATTCAGAATGTCGGGATTTTGATTGTCTCCCAATTTGTGCAAATTTTTTTTTATATAATTTTGACGTGATAACGTCTTATAAATCGATGATTTATATTTTCTCCTGTTCCACTTTAAATTTTTCGCAGTGCGGCAAAATTTTCAATTAAAAATTAAAAATAAACTTTTAGAGATACAAATATCTTTTATAGCTTATTTAAAAGATAATAATCTTTGTTGAACACAATGAAGGATTTTTTAAAAACTCCGTCATTTAATAGGGTGAATAGTGGTAAAGCCAAATTGCAAAAAAATGGCTATTTTCTAAACGCGACAATGTACCTAAAGAGTTGATTTTTTTTTAATTGATAGATAAATTTATTGCAAGACTGACAATGGTGTTGAAAAAATTCTAAAAAAAATCAAAACCAAGTAGTTTTTAATTAGTTTTCTAAAACTAAAACATGAGGTAGACCTTTGACAAAGTAGTGATTATAGGTAGGGGAAATTTTGTTTGACAATTTGAAAAACGTTATTTGAAAGATAAAGGGCTCTAATACGGATTTTTTTTTAAGTCTCTGCGTTTCGACTTATGAATTTTTGAAAAACACCTACTTTTTTCGGGGTATTTTTGGGTGAGTTTTTATTTTTTTTTTTTTAATTTTTCGTAGCGTTCAAAAAATATCAATCTTATTCATGTAGTCTATAATCACAACAAAAACATTACTGTTAAAAAAAGAGCCAAGTTCTAATATGTTGAAGTTATTCTAGCACAAAAAGTACTGAAATGTAAAAGTGTACCAAGTTCTAAAGCTTGGCTTTAAATTTGTATACAAAATGTTGATTGTTCTCTTGACAATTTTTCTTTAAATTACCGATTTTTAAAACAATCAACATTTTGTATACACAAATTTAAAGCCAAGCTTTAGAACTTGGTACACTTTTACATTTCAGTACTTTTTGTGCTAGAATAACTTCAACATATTAGAACTTGGCTCTTTTTTTAACAGTAATGTTTTTGTTGTGATTTCACTACTTTTTGCAAGGTATTGCTCAGAAAAAATGGGCGGTTACCACGACCCTTGTCTAAAATTGTCAAATTTTAAATTTTTTCTTTTGTATAAACTACCAGGTCTACCATTCTACCAAATTTTAATGTTCTACGAAAGTTAGAAATGCTCTATAATATTTGATGAAAATTCACCGGAAATAGGCAGTTGCCACGCCCCCCCCCCCCCCCCTGGCTAAAATTCTCAGATTAAAATTTTTTTCCTTTGTATAAACTACCAGCTCTACCATTCTACCAAATTTCAAGATTCTACGATAATCAGAAGTGCTCTATAATATTTTATGAAAATTCAGCGGAAATGGGCGGGCGTGGCAACCGCCCATTTCCCTGGCTGAAATTCTCAAATTTTAAATTTTTTCCTTTGTATAAACTATCAGTTCTACCATTCTACCAAATTTCAAGGTTCTACGATAATCAGAAGTGCTCTATAATATTTTATGATAATTCAGCGGAAATGGGCGGATGCCACGCCCCCTGAATTGATAATCTCAAGTTTTCGATTTTTTCCTTTGTATACACCACAAGTCCTATCACCGTTTAAAATTTCAAGTTTCTACGATATCGGGAAGTTCTCCATAATTTTGATGATCTGTCAGTGAGTCAGTGAGTCAGTGTATCAGTGAGTCAGTGAGTCAGTGAGTCAGTTACGGTTTTTGCGATTTTTAAAGCCCTATATCTCAGAAACTACTCATCGTAGGATACTGAAATTTTGCGAGGTGTTTGGTTTTGACCAGCTCAACAAATGTAGAGAGTTTAAAATTTCTAGCATCTTTGGTGTGGAAGTTAGAGGGGGTCGAAAATGGCCTGAGTTGTTTCCTGTAAATAAGGGTGTAGTGCCGAAGTTGCTAGAACTTGGCTGGGCACTACCATGCCCCTTGATAGTGCGCATGCATGCGCAAAAAATTTGATATTTTAAAATGATTTTTGACTGAATAACGGGAAAAACAAGTTTTTTTTTCCTAAGTTTTTTGACAGTTTCTAACCGTTTTTTATTTTTTTCTTATTTTCTTCAACAGCTAAATGAATGAATGGGTGATACAAGTTTATAGAACATTTTTTTCTCTAAAAACTAAAGTTTGTAAGATATAATGTTTATTTGAACTTTGACCCCATTACTGAATCAAACGGAAGGAGGGAACTTCAGAGATTGTAAGCCCGAACTTGTAGGTTTACCTAAAATCAGCGAATGTGTTTCTTTCTTTGAAATTTTTTGATCTACTCTTACTGGGTTTCAATTAGAAAAGGGTACTTATAAGAAATTTTTTTCTAGTCCCCCTTATTTCGATTTTTGGTTTGGCTTAAGAGATTTAAGTGTTCAACTTGGAACATAAATGTTGTTAAATATTCGAGTTAAAAAAAATACCGTGAAAAATTGTTTCCAAAGCAGTAGGTATATTCTAAAGTTTTAAGACCTCAATTTTTTGGGACAATAGTGAGAACAATTTTTGAAGTTAAACAAGATATAAAACGTAAAACATCGAAAAAAAAGCAGGCAAAATTTACTTTTTTGTCTATAACTTAAAAAATTAATATTAAACATTGTTAAGAAAAACTTTTAAAACCTGGAACAACTTTCAAAAATTCAATTTTCGAAAAAAAGGGGCTTGGTGCTAGAATCCCCATTTTGGAAATTTTTCAAAAAAAAAAAAATTGGAGCATTCCGAAACAATTCGGAAAAACCCTGCAACAACATCTTAAAAACAACAATTTCAAAAAAAAGTCTAAATTCATACACTCTTCTAATAAAAATTTTCTTAATAAGTAGGTAGGTATATGGTATACATTATGTACTTAACATCCATTATTTATCTAAATTTGTGTATAAATTTATTTTTAATATTCGATTGTTTATTTTTAAAGAATGTTAAACCAAGTAGCTAGATAAGAAGTATCATATACGAAAATAAACTAAATTGCTGAGGGAACTTTTTCTTAACTTTTTATTTATCTATTATTTTGTAAATGCAGAACTTGATCTTAAAAATGTTTACTTAAGTTATTTTTAACCAATATAAATGAAGGTTTATTAATAAATATAGAAAGTCTTCAAACGCTAACTCCTCCATATGAATGATGTAATTCTTCACCCAACCGCCCGCCGCCAGTTTAAAGACTTCACTACAAAAAAAAAACTATGTAATACTGTTTCTTCTATTCTTTTCTATAAAGAATTTAAATTCGAATTCTAAGAGGATAATAAACTGACCTTCGAATGTTAACTCAGTTTTAATAAGTTCTCTTTTGAAGCCTCTAGTCTAAGTCTATTGTTGTCTTCTTTCCAACACTTTCTAGCGTTAAGCTTTCATATAATAAATTGTTATTTAAGACCTCGAAAAATGAGGTTCAGGTTTTAAGTGCTGATCTGTATGCTTCTGTGTGGTGAAGATTAAATTTCAAATTATGCAAATTTTACCAAAGAATTTAATAACCATGAAGCATAATCTTAGGCCAATGCTCGTTCAACTGCTATAGGTCAACTCATTTGCTATAAGACCCATTATTTATCCACTAAATCATTGCAGAAAACTCTATAACAACATGTGAACTTTTGTCCCGATTTCTTTGATACTTTTTAATTGTTTTCATTTATCTCAATTGAAATGAGTCAAAACGAATTATTTAGATATTTGTTTGCTTCATAGAAGAAGAATGAGATATTCTATTTGAAAAGAGATATACAAAACAAAATTGATTATGTGGTTGACCATCATCAAGCCCATATTGCATATTCAATTAAGTTTCTTCGCAATGATTCACTGTGCAAAACATTCAAATTCAAATTTCGCGCTTCGATGCTATTAGTCATGCAAATGGCGTCTATCTTAACTGTCAATGCCAATGACCACAACTCTCACAATTATTTGTTTCAACACCACAAAACAGAGGAAACATATTGAAAAAGAGACTCCATTCGGTCTGGGTCTGGGCATAAATATAAAATTATATGTGTGACAGACAAACAAATGGTATTTGCAAAGTTTTCATATATTTTTTTTTTTTGCTGGGTTTCTTGACGCACCCGCTATCGAGATCACCCAGCTCCGATCCCCCCAATGCTGGGGTAATGTGATCATAGTCACTGAAAACTGAATCATTTGGCAAAAAAAAAGGGGAGTAGGAAAAGATTTATAGAAGAACGAGTTACCCCGTAGACAAAAAATTATTACAGAAATGAAGGGGGAATTTGTTTTTTAGTAATTGGACCTTGTTTAGCTGATAAAATATAGAGGAGGGTATAAACGCCAATGAACCTCCCCACGCCTACGATCTTTGCTTTCAAGGAATCAATTTAAAGTCAAGCATGACTGAGTCACTTCTTCTGCTGTGTGGACTCCAAAAGTCGGTTGTTGGGTGATGATAATTAAGAAAAAAAAAAAAATAATAAAGATGATCTACGATCAAGATTTGTTCAAGGAGATTCATTTCTTTTGTAGTCTCAAATTGCTGATGGATTTGTGTAGCGCATTCCATTGAAAGTGATTCATTATATACCTGGATAAAACATTAGTTAGTTTGTACCTGAATCTCAACCTGAACAAATTGTTGTTGTTGGTTGTAATATGTTTGTGAGGGCGTGGTAGCACAGCGCAGATGCTCTTTGAAATTATGACAATTGGAGAGGAATGTCTTTGAGATTCGTGGGAATTCTTCGTTCTTGCATAAAGTCGGAAACTGTTTGTGGGATAAATGAATGTTATTGAAAGAAGATCATTAAGAAGAAGCGACAAATAAAAATTCTTAAAGGTTTTATTTTCTTAATTTGTGTGCACTTTTCTAGCTTCTTCAGAATTTTATCTAATTAGTGAATGGTCAGTTGGATTTTGAACCTATTTAACATTCTTTTCAATAATTTGTATGTTGAAGACAATATTTTTAGATCTGACCGATGATGAATGAGAATTATAATTGGAATGAAATAAAATCAAGAAATTTTCATATACCTAATAAAAATGGCATACATTTGAGGTAGGTATTGTTTTTAATTGCGATAAGTATTTCAAAAAAAAAAATTTTTATTTTTTTTTTTCACATTACATACTTATGAAATTTCTTAAAACAATTAAATAAAGTTATTAATTATGTATATTCTTATTTATAAAATAATTTATATAATTATAACAACTTTTACCATTAGAGTAAGTATGTGCGACCAACCCGAACAACATAGGGTTTATGGGGTGTATGAGTGACATTTTTGTTAGTGAAAAAATTTAAAAAGTAATAGTGGAGTAACTAAACCAAATTATTAGGGAACCCGGTCGAACAGCTCTGATTTTGACGATTTGTTTTTTTCAAACGTATGTAGGTAATTAAAAATACTTTAAAGTCTACAGAATAAAAATTGCCGATGTTGCCGTATTGTTTTTTTAAATTAAAATTAATTTTTTTTTTAACAAAACCATTTTTGTGCATAAATTTCATAAAACAAATGATAGCAAAAGATTCTCTAGGTAATTTGAGGAAAAAAATATAAAAGAGTAAGGGACAATCTTCCAACACAAACAAACACAAACAAAATATTTTCAAAACAACGGCAACACCTACAATATCTTAAAATACATTTTTAAAAAGCCAGAAGCTCATTCTTATCTCTAAAAATTTAAATCCACTAAATTTATTTAATAGTTTTTGAAAAAATGGTCCCCAAACTCAGAATTAAAAAAAAAAATTAAAATGACTTTTTTCCAAACTTTTTCTTATAAAATATGAATTTATTTAAAGAAAAATGTTTGGCCATAAATATTATCGGTTGAGTTCCGAAGCAGAAAAAGTAGCATATATCACAATTTAAAAAAAAATGAAAATTACTTCAATTTCACTGGGTTTTTTATTAATAAAAACTGAATTTTTGCATTGAAATTATTGATTTTCTCAAAGATTTTGGCAAATAAGAACTTTAAACTTTTGCTATTTAACTTTATATTTAAATGTTGAACTTAAAAAAAAAATAAGTTAAATTTTTTTTCAAAACTTCTATTAAAAAAAGTTAAAGAACTTTTTTTAAATACTTTTAATTTTTTTCATAAACAGTAAAACATATTGACATTTCCTTTTATAATTTCAAATCATAATAAATGTGGCCTAAAATTTGAAAAATTAATGCATTTTATATTACGAAAAAGTTTTAAAAACTACGTGTTAAAATTTTGTCAATAATTTTTTTTTTTTTTTCAAAAATCTGAGTTCAATTACCATTCTTTCAAAAGCCCTTCATTCAATTAACTTAATTTTAATTTTACAAATGTGACTAAGCTTCTAGCTTCTTAAAAATGTATATTTAAATATTGTAGGTGTTGCAGTTGTGTTCAAATATTTTTTTTTTTTGTGTTTGAAGTCAATTAATAAGAAAATTGCATCTATCGCTTGAACGATGGAAGATTGTATCTCACATCCATATATTTCTTTTTTTCCTTGAATTTCCTAGACAATATTAAGTTATGAAATTTAAGAAAATTTTTTTTTTCACAAAAATCTTCAATTAAATTTTTAAAAAAATCAAAACGGCAACACCGGCAATTTGTAATCTATAGACTTTAAAGTATTTTTAATTACCGACGTTTGAAAAAAAAAATCATTAAAATCTAATCCGGGTTCCCTTATATTGCCAATTTTTGAGCTTTAGTTACCCTACTATATAAATAAAACTATTTACTTTTTAAATTTTTCGACGAACAAAAATGTTACTCATACACCACATAAAACCAAAGTTGTTCCAGTTGTCATCTGAAGGCCCTATGCGTATGCAGAGTGTATAAGGTTCAAAACCGGTATCTTATTGTGTTTTGCCATCAAAATTAGAGCTAAGTCAAACTTATTTCATTTTTATCTTAAAAAATGCATGCATTCAAAAAATGCTGAGTTACTCAAAAAGTACGAAGTGAACTTTTGTACTTATCGAGCATAAAAATGAAAGGGAGCATATCGGAATCCCGCTTTTTAAAATCCCGTTTTTCGAAAATCACGAAAAAAAGTTTCAAAATCCCGTCTTCTAAAAAACCGATTTATTAAATCCCATCTTCTGAAACCCGCTTATTTAAAATCCCGATCAATTGTAATCCCGCACTTTAAAATCCCGTCAAATCCCGTTTTTTTTTTACAAAGCACATGCTTAATTCATAAATAAAAAAAAACAAACATGAGAAATATATGTTCCTTCAACACATTATGAAAACGGTATTTCTTTTATAAAAACATAAAATGAATAAAACCTTAAATTGAGTTCACAAGTAGTAAAAGAAATTTCATTTATTCAAAAATAAAAATTGTTGAAATACATCCAAATATAAGTTGAAATATTTTTAAACGAAATTACTTTTTATTGTGTAGTGTGTACCGTACCTATGTTAAGGTGTTGCGATCATTTTATGTTATTATAAATCTATGGAATTATCACGATTTGATTTTTCTTCTGAAACTTTAAAGTAAATATTAGTTTGTTAATAAAATTTGTTTGTTTAAAAAGCGGGATTATGAAAAACTGGATTTTAAAAGCGGTATTTTAAGAAACGGGAATATAAAAAGCGGGATATCGAACCCAACCCAAATGAAATTAGTGTCTTACTAAAGGCAATAGAACCTACCAACGCTTATTTTTAATACAAGTATCTTTTTAAGCAAAACTTGACAAATCGGTCACGCAGCCTGTTTAAAGGCTGGCAGTGCCCAGTAGATAATCAGAATTTCTTACAAATTAAAAGTGTGACGATTTGTCACCTGAACGCTGAATAAATAAGGAAGAAAAATAAGAACAGCCTTCTTGTTCCACAAGATTTTCTTTAATTCCTTCTTTTGGATTGATACTGTTCAGTGTTCATTCATACACTCAATTATAAGAATTTCTTACAACTTAAAAGTTTGACGATTTGTCACCTGAACACTGAATAAATAAGGAAGAAAATTAAGAACATTTTTTCTTGCCCCACAAGAGTTCCTTTAATTTCATCGTTGCTATTTATACTGTTCAGGTGCCCAGTAGATAATCAGAATTTCTTACAACTTAAAAGTGTGACGGTTTGTCACCTGAACGCTGAATAAATTAGTAAGAAAATAAGATCAGTTTTTCTTGTTCCACAAGATTTTCTTTAATTCCTTCTTTTGGATTGATACTGTTCAGTGTTCATTCATACGCTCAGTAATCAGAATTTCTTACAAATTAAAAGTGTGACGATTTGTCACCTGAACGCTGAATAAATAAGGAAGAAAAATAAGAACATTTTTTCTCTCTCCGCAAAAGTTTCTTTAATTTTATTCTTTGGATTGATACTGTTCAGACATTCCGACTTATAAGTGAGACGTTTTGTCGTTCAGGGATAGTTAAACTTATTGAACGCATACAACATGAAAAACAAATAACATGCAATAAATTCATTTTATATCATTTCTCTGCCTTACAGATTCCCAATAGGTACAATAAAATGCAGTTTTTTATTTTGTCTTCTTTACAACTGATTGATTTCAAATACTTCTGATATCTGGTTCCTAGTATTCTAAGACCACCTATCGAAAACAAAGATATTTCCCTTTGTCTATCTTCTATACCTGATGCCATAAACTCACTTCGCTTGACACCTTCACCTTCTTTTCGAAACACAAGCCCCTTGAAATTTTTTCTCAACAAAAAATTTTCCAATACTACCTGTTCTAAGTGCCCGCTCTGCCGCCGTCATATACTAGCAGAGAATCATGCTGGCACACATACGATTTACCCGCGTTAAATGGGAATGAATGTCATTCAATAGCCTGCGTTGGTTGCACTTACATTTTCTCTCGCATTATCTGTCCCTCTCTATCTCTCAGTGTCATGCTTTGTTTACACACTGAACCTATGTCAATGCCGCTGCTGGCGACTCCTGTACGAGCATTGCACTTGTACATTGAACGAGGAACAACATGCAGCCTGCAAGCAGACTATGGGGACTCGAACTGGCAGAACCTTGAATTTATGCGGTTCCACTTCTAAGCAGAGAAAATATATTTTATCTTGGCTCCTTTTGCTGCTTTACGATCCAACTAGAACACAAAATAAACAAGAAACTATATCTCTCCTCAGATGCTAGATAGATATACTCTTGGTGGCTGGGCTGCAAAATGTATCTTATTTCTTTTGCATGTTGCACGACACATTGGCGCCACTGATTTCACTAATTCTCGCACTTCTCTCCTTCAAGAGTGTATGGCGGGCGAGTTTGTGTATAGTGAGTCAGTGTCAATTTATTGTCAGAGTCATCGCGCGTTGCTGTCATTTTCTTGACACTTTGCCTGGTCCTATAGTGACTTTGGCGCTGTAATCGTTTTAAATTTAAATATTGGCGCTCGCAACTATGTGCAATTATGCCTGTAATTTTGTGTCGCTTCATGATGAAGACGAAGGCGGATGCCGACCAAGTCAATTTGGATACACACATACAAATGAACGAGCGAACTATCGAGCTGGAGCTTGTGATTCATGATGAGAGGGAGCGTTCGGTAACTTCAGTCGAGGTATACACCATCAATGTGTCAATTGATGATAATGACAGTTGTTGTTAGTGTAGTTTTTAGTAGTTTTAAGATAGACGTGGTGATGTAATGGTGGCGGTTTGATGAAAAGTACATCTTTTGGTTTATTAGTACCGAAGGAAAAACGCCAGCAAAATTGGGTGATTCAACAAACCCAGACGTGATTGTTGCTAGATCTCAAGTGTCAAACACAATTATATTTCCCGGTTAAAGCTTTTTGGGTGTTTTTTTTTTGTTTTCGATTCTTTTGGCAACTGTCCCACTTTTTGTTGGGGTGACTGTTGAGTATAGCCGACTACGAGTCAAGGCGGCTGGCATATGTTTTGTGATATTCATTTTTTTGGCTTTTGGATTAAAATTAAAGATTCAAGAGCAAATTAAATACGCAAAAAAATAGTGACTCATTACTCTTTCTTTTGGTGAATGAGAAAGAAGCGCGATGAAAAGATATTCTTTTGCGATTTCCGATATAATAATGATGATTATTACCTACGCATACTCACAAATTGGATTTATTTTTAAAATGTTGATTAATAATAATTTTTTCGGAAATATATTTTTACTTTGTTCGAAATTTTTTTTAATTGGGTTTTAATTTCATTCATAAAAAATCAGTTGTTTTTTTTTTATTTTTTGTTCAAAAATAAATGTCCATTGATCCCGTCGAGTGTGTGTTTTTAAAAGATGATGAGAGTCTAGGTACACGTCGCATGAAAATGCTTTTTGTTTAAACTTACATAAATGTTTTCTGACTCTTATAAAAACAGGATTTCGAGCATTCAGGAGTTAAACAGTGGTAAATTTGATATCAATCACAACTTAGCGATTTACTTTTGCAACTTGAAGGCGAAATTTATACAACCTCTAAACATTGGACCCTCTTTTTCAAAATACCTATGATAAGTAGTAAAGAAGTAACTGAGGTACATAGCAGCCGCTTACACATATTACACTCCATTTCACTGAGGAAAAAAGAATAGGATAGGTACTGGAAAACGCCTGATGATTCATAAAAATCATTTTCTATTAATGCTGTAGTGTCTAACTCATCCCAAGTCAATTCAATCTACAACCCATCGCCTTACAACTATCGAGGCCTTCTCAAGTAACACATCAGCTTTTGTAAATTATAATCTCGCAGGCAATAGCTTTTATAGAGCTTGCTTTAGAAACAAATTGCTTATTTTAGTTCAAACTAGTTAATAACAACTTTTAATAACTTGTTTAAATACTGTTAAAGAAACTTAATTGAAAAAAGCTAATAGAATAATAGTTTAGGAAATTTTGTTCTTCAAAAGGACTTCGTTAACAAGCATCTATAACTACTGTATCGAGTTTTTCGGTAAGACCTTAAAATCTCTTGGTAACAAAGCTTAAAAGAAATTACCAATTTTTGAATTTGTTTTTTGGTTTTGCATTAGAATAATCTAGCTTCGTTTAAACAACCTTAACAACCCTATTAAAAGCGATACTAGACTAGCCCAAGCGAATTAGAACTACACTTGCAATTTGCTGCATAAAGAAGAGATCGGAGGTCCGTCAAGATAGCACCCACATCCCCAAATTTACAAAATCTGAGTAGCGTAACGGGTACAATGGTTGGAACCCCTAAGCATTTTTTCACTTTGAATTGCGAATTACTCTCGCATTTAAAGAGTTAGGAATATGTTTTATATGTCAAATTAAAGTTTAAAGAATTTCTGACTTGAATGTTATTAGAAAAAAATGTTTAAAAAACAAAAACTATTCTTAAAATATTAAAATAGGAAAATCTACCCAAAAGGTAAAGTCATTGGCATTGATCCTCAAAATTGAAAGAAATTCAAGTGTTTTTCATGAGTTTTTATCAAGGTTTAGTTAAAAACAGTTTAATATAATATAAAAAAAGTAAATAAAATGTACGACTGGGTCGTACGTACTGGCTCTTGCATTTCAAATTACATACCTTTATGTTATATAATTTTTGGAAGTTAAATCTTTTTTTAAGTTTAAATTTAACAAAAAATTTTGTAATTTTCCCAAAAAAGAGAAACATCGAACATTGCGTACGTCAAATTTAATCGAAATCTCTGGAGCCGTTTTCGAGAAAATTGCAATATCTTGAAAACTTTATATACTAGGAGATATCCGTTAAAAACGAGATATGTATTAAAATAAAATATGTAAAAATGGGTCTTGGAAATCACGTACAAATCGTCTGTAACGAATTTTTTTGCAATTCTATCAATCCTTTTGAGCTCTTTTTTCCCTATTTTTCAAACATAAACTTAAAACGGATACACGGTATAATTATTGGCATTCTAAAAGGTACAATTATTGGCAGTGCCAACGATTGATGTCCCAAAGCACGCATTATTGGCACCCTCCTGCCAATAATAAAACCACTACTTTATAGAGGACCAATTATTGACACCCCTTTTTAATTAATTTGAACATAATTTTTTTATAAAAAAACAATTAAAAACATTTAATTTATTAGATTGTTAAGCTAAAAAAAAAATAAATCTTCATCCAAAAACTCAAAAAATAACAAAAACGGACAGTTACCAAATTCACTGCCTTAGCGGGAACACTGTATTTTTTGCACTTTTTTCATGAACTAAGAACGGCTTTACTTTTTTACTAATTAAAAGGAAGTTAGAATGAAATAAACCTAAATAAAAATGCTGAATTGTAGAGAGTTAATACAGTTTATGAAAAAAAAAAAAGATTTTTGTTCCTGGACATAGTAATTTTTGTGAAATGCTTTATTGCATGAAGGGTGCCAATAATTGGTACAAAAATCGGCGGTGCCAACCATTGTACCTTTGTTGCTAGTTTGTTGCTAATTAGTTGCTCCAATCTTGAATATGTTGCACCAATATTTGACCTTGAAATGCACTTCAACAGTTTTCTGAAAAAAGCTAAATTGCCCAAAATTTAACGCACAGCAACAAAAATGGTATCAAATGAAAGGGCCTCTTAACACCTTTTCAAAAAGGTCTGATTCAACTTTTAAATCCATCTCCTTCATGTCCTTCATGTTGGCAGCAATCTAGGTTCATGCTCGAACTTTTCATAGAATGACTCAACCTTTGCTCCTGACCAGACTTCTCCTTGTCTGCCGATAGAATTTTTCTTACCTATATAGCAGGATTTCATGGATATCATGGACTTGATCCCATATCAAATAGCATCGCTGTGATTGGAAATGGCTCAGGGCTTTCTCTCATCAAGGTTGAAAAAAAAAACTAACTGGGATCATCAGCTTGATCATCAAAATGAGAAAAAATTGTTGGCTAAGTACTTTAGACCATAAGGCCTGTTTTACAAATATTTAATCCGTGGTTCAGAAATTTGTATCTTCTGAAAACGGTGGTGAAGCTGATATTTAGCACTGGTTCAAGGTCTATATATGTATGTTAAAATAGATAAATTTATGTTTGAACCAAAGTTGAACCACAGCTAATCCGTCAAAATCGGCAAGTTTAATTCCTGAACCAGGGCTGAACAATATTTGTACAACTAGCCTTAAAAGATTTATGACGCTTATATGTACGTAAGCTCTTTTTGTCTTTTGTGTCCCCCAGAATTTGAGGGCTTGTGTACACATGCTTTGTTTGACGCTCGATGACGCAGCAATTTGATTCTTGCATAACTCACAATTAAATAGAGTATACACAATACACATACTTGTCAGTGGCTCTGCAACACACTTCATTCTTGCGAAGGGAATCACCATTTGAAGCGCTTGATGAGTGTTTTACGTTCATTAAGTGGTAACGACTCAGAACTAACTATCATCTATTTTCCACTAACACAACTTGGCACGATCTTTCGATCTTGGGAGCTCCCAACAGTAACGCTCTTTAAGAATTATCCTTACTGTCCAAACTAAGACAAACCAACCAAATTTCGAAAAATAATCGAATCTTCTATCTAGATTGTTTCAATATTTAACCACTTTTAAGTTACATAAACTCCATTTTTCATAACATAAAAAAATTTTTGACTAAACGGATTATTTCCTAATACACACTTCCAGTTAACTTCTACTCCCCCATTTGTTGATATTCAAAGTCTTCATTCAGTAATACCTCATATTATTTCTGCTCTTAATTTTTAAGCTTCTTTGTGAACAAAATGCCTAAAACCTTTAACAAATTGCTGCTTCTTCCACGTTCCTATTTATTCAATGGCTATCAACAAAACAAAGAAAACCAAACCAAAACTTGGTCACACTAATTTTTCGTTTTAAATAAGGGTACTCTTCTGACATTGACCTATGGCCCAGAGGGGATCAATGTAACAAATACACAACTAATTGGCTTAGTTTTTATTATTTTTACTCAACAATAAAATCACAATAAAACTCATTAAAATTATTTAAATAACTGACCAAAATGATTAATAAAACAAAGGCAAACAAACAAAAAAAGAGTTAAATCACCAACAAACATTATAAAAAACCAAAAACAGCTATTCAGCCAGCCAAACTTCCAAACTCCGTTACATCAAAATGTCATTCCACTCATTCCTTAACCTTTCCCGACCACAAGTCGAAGCCATTCCAAAAAACCAGTTTCCGGCAAAAAAAATACAAAAAGTTAATCCATCTTTTAAATGTTCCCCCCAAAAAAGACACTTCTTATAACTGTCAACAAATCTTTTAGCTTGACCCTCATCTTCCAATTTTATTACATCTCTCAATTTGTCTTATTTTTATTATCACACAACTTTTAACGAAAAATTCAAGCCTAAATATGCAAAAGTTTTTTGCTCTTTTTTTGTTTTGAGAAGATTTGAAGAATTGTTGAATGTTGACCTATTTTTAGAACAACAGCTAACAGCAAAAATTGAAGACAAGACACTCTTCTAGGCAAAACAGCAAAAGAAGATGCCACACATCTTCTCTCTATTTAACCATTCTTATTGTTCTTTTACATCTCTCAGTTTCTACTTCAATTCAAGTTTTGTTTTCAAAAGAACAAAAGTTTAACTTCTTGCAAGCCATTTAACAAAAACAACAATAAATTCAAAAAATTAAAAAAAAAAAAGATACCTCTTCTTCTTCTTTAGTTGCCTATCAAACAAAAACAATCCAACAGAATCAAACCACCACCACACAACAATACGACTTGGTTTCTATATCAACACAAAAAGATACTTTATCTCCAACATGTTTGACGTTTAATCAATTCAGCTTCATGTTCAGCTATTCAGCGTAAGGAAATCTCTATTTCAAACCGAATAACTGTGTAGGGGAATTATGTTTGAGTTGTAAGCTGACGTCATTTGTATCTGCAAGTCAACCAAGACATGACGGTAGATACTTTTCACAGCTGATGAGATTGTTTTAGTCCGAAAATAACTCGACGTGGTAACGGTTCGGTTACGGTGTGGAATAGTTTGACACGTTCAACGTTTGTTCCTTTATTTTTCAAAATTTATCAAATTTGAAATACAAATTATAATAATTAAAGGAAAAATCGTTTGTTTATATATGTATAAAAAAAGAAACTAAATTTCATAAAAAAATTTAAATATTTTATTTTTGGAATTTTTGTTTGTCATTTCTTCTCCTTTATCGCTGATTGTCTTGTCTGCCTTTTTCCATAAATTCAATCCTTTTTTGAATTTGTTTCTTCTGGTTTCTGTTCAATTCTGAAACAGGATGTTAGTCGCCCCGAAAATACCAACCAGAAACGCCAGTTGAATATTTAATTAGTTACTTTGAGTTGTTAAGAGACTAATCGAATTTGGATAAAAATATCAGTTTTTTATTTTGGTTAGTTTTTGGTGTTCTTTTGTTTGCTAAACAAAAAAAGAAGAGGAAATTTCAGTTCCTCCATGTGCTAGTGGATTACCAGTGTTGTGTTCAATAGTGCAAATTGTGATAGGCAAAGTTTTTCAATTGCAAGAAGTCCTGTTTCGAAAACATCGAAGGATTTTTTTAGATTAAATAAAATTTACAAAAAATTGATAACTCATCATTGTGTTTACTTAATTTTGATCTAATTTTTGAGAAAAAGTGTTGAAAAAAACAGCACAATCATTATTAGCACATCGAGTAGTAGTTTTGCTAGTGGTAGCCGTACCAGTAGCACCAGCAGGAGCCGGAGTAGCAGCATCAAAATGTTGGTTACTCCAACAGAACCAAATACTGGGCAAACACCGCCACCGCATCAGCCATCGACACCAAGTCGCACACCATCGATACTCGATAGTCCAACTTTGGCACGCGTCGAACGTGCCCGATTGAGATTGGAGGCGAGTAATCAACAAACCAATGGCAAGCGAGAGGATAGTTTGGAGCGAAGCATTTTAGATCCAAAGGTATGAGTTTTTGAGAGCCTTTCCCATATTTTTGTAATCTGTAAGAGCTTATGAATGTTTAATTAGTTTGTGTATCTAAAATCCCCCATCTTTCTATCTAAAATGTGCGATGATTTTCTATGACTCGTATCTTTATCATGGTGACGAATCTTTAATTAGGAAAGTACCTCACAGAACAGTTAAGACTCTTTTCTGATGAATTTGATGATAAATTCAATTAAAGTGCAAATAGGTATTTTGAGAGTTCGGGAGAATAATGTGTTGTTCATTGTTTGTTGATATTTTTATTATAAATACGTCAGTCAATTTTAAAATCAGCAAGTGTTTGCGAAATGATTTTTAGAAAATAATAACAAATAAAAACAAGATCATTAGTGTGGGAGGTTAGGTTGAATTTAAATTAGATGGAAGGTGTGAGGTATTTTGTTTCGGATACAAATTAAATGTGATGGGAATATTAGAATGTAATTTTAGCAAAGAGTGTTTCGAAGTAGAGAACAACTGGAAATGAAACTATGTTTGACCTTGCTAGTAAAAAATGTTGCAAATTGTATATTTTTTTGTTCAATCTTTTTGGTGCAAACGTAAATGGCTTTTTTTTTTTAAGGGGTTATAGGTATATTATTAAAACATTTTTATAAAACTTTTTTATGTTTATGTGTTTTTAATGGCAGATTTTAGAATTTAAAAAAACGATGTTCATATTAATATTTTTTAATGTAGCTAAATTTTGGTGAGCTTTCTTTAAAAAGAAATCATTTTTTCTTAGGCCAACAACATTGAAAGGGTCAGTAAACTTAAATAAGTTTTTATTTTTTCAAGAAAACAATTGTGCCCATGATTATGAAAGTGGACTAAGTCACTTTTTGCATTGTTTGAAGAAAAACTTACATAATAATTTTCTTATAACGATTTAATTATATTTCTTTTATGAAATCACTAGAGGAGCAATAAAGAAGTTTATTTACTGCAATTTAGCTTTCAAATAAACTTTACCCCTTAAATAATAATTATTTTTAGGCTAGATTTGATGCCATTTTTAGGAGTGACTTAGTCCACTTTCATAATTAAGGGCACAATTATGGAAAAGTATTTTGATATTCCTGATGATTTTTTTTTTTTTTTTGTTTTCATAATCGGATTGAGGTTAGTATCTCAAAAATTTAAATTTTTCAAAAACAAAGAATTTTGGAAAACTATTTTCTCAGCACTTTTTAAAAAATGATTTTATTCAGAAACCCAAAACTTTTCAATTTGTGGTTTCTTTTATAAATAAAAGCCCTTACAATTTTTAAATTTTTTTGTTCATTAGTTTTCTTAGAATAATTGCTTTTTTTTACCCCCAAAGCTATGTTTTAAGGAACAAATTCAAAATATGCTAATTCAACCTCAGAAAAAATAAAGCCTATCGTCTCAAACAAACAAAATTGAAATAAGCAACTGCTTATGTCTCTTCTTTTAATTTAATTTTATAAGAAATTTAAGAAAAACTTTAAAAAATAAATAACAAATTTAATATGTAATAAAAATACCTTTTTGAATGAATTTGACCTCCATTTAATTTCTTGTGCAACAAGATTTTTGATCTGTCTAAGAAAGTATGCAATTAAATTTCTTTTGTTAAGGTGCATTCTTAGAAAAAAATTGATAGAGCCGTTAAAAAAAAAAACAAACAAAAATTACAAAATATTTCGAATTTTTTATATTTATTTTTATGAAAAAAAAAAAAATTGTTTGATTTAAAAAAAAATAAAGGTTGCCACTTCATTAAAAATTTTGTTACAATAATTTAAGAAAATCATTCTGGTGCCATGAAAAAATATTGCAATAAAAATGTTTTCTTTTTAAGATAGATTTAAATTAAATATCAGTAATGTCAATGTGGAGTATTATAATTTTTTTAATTACAAAACTAATGATGAAAACAATTTTAAAAAATTTGTAACGAACAACGGAGATGTGTCATATTTTATAAAGGGGTCTTTTAGTGGCTACAAGATATTATTTAAATATTGAAAAATTCTTTTTAGAAATACATACATATCTTAGGAATTTCTTTTTTTTTTCAAATATTTTTGGCATTGATTTATAATTCGAAGCTTGCCAAAACAAAAGATTTATTTTTAATTAAAAAAAAATGACTTGCGATTTAAAAAAAAAATATTGTTAAGAATATTTTAGACCAATATACCTATCAAAAAATAATTTTAGTAGCCTTGTTTCGAAAAAAAAAAGTTTTTTTTAATCCAAAAACTTTTTTTTTTCAAAACCTTACATTTAGCAAAAGAAAAGCTTCTTAAAAATAAAAATCATTTTGATCGATTAAGTTTTTAAAGAGATTTGGAACTGAAAAAAAAAAAAGGTTTAATGAAAGGTACCGTTAGTAAAGATTTCTTAAAAAATCGATTTTTTAGTTATGTTTCATAAAAGAAAATTGCGTAATATTTTTTTTTTTAACTATGCCCCATGCTGTAATTTTTGGATTAAAAAATGTATTGGCTTCAAAAATCCCTATAAAGTGCTAAAAAGTGCCAACCATAAAACAAATTGGACCTTCTGTAAAGCTTCTGATAACGACAGACAGATAGTTAAACAGAAGTAATGTCAAACCCACATTCTTCGCATTAAAAGAATTTGCTTCTGTTTAACTAAATAACAAATTTAATGTTTATATTCAAAAACATTTAAGATAATGCAACCGTTGCAGTTGTAGGTTTTTTTATACCCACATACTAATGCTGGCTTATATAATTTAAAGCTTCCAATTTTCTCACCATTTTTTTTTTTTGTTTCTATTTAAGTTGAGTGTTTTGATTTTTTCGTAAAAGATTATCCATTTTAATTTAAAAACTCTACACTTAGTTAAATAATAATTTCTTTTTTAAAGAAAATCTTTATTTGTTTTTTCTACAACCAAGAAAGACCACGGAAGCATATTATGACCTTTTTTTTTTTTTTTTTTGAAGAATAAACAAGCATAATGGAAAATATAACCCTTTTTTATGTGGACTCTACACAAAAATCTAATCAAAAAGAATTAGATGAAGAAAAATGAAAATGAAAATTTATTTTATTGTTGCTTCGTGATCCTAAAGGTCCGTATCCGCATATGGAAGTCATCATCACCATTTTTGAGTTCGCTGGCAATTCCAAATCCTTATGTTCTCTTCTAGCCTTCCTCAACAAAAAAGAAAAAAAAAAAAGAGGAAAAACATTTTGAAAAAACCTTTTAACGATGTCATGTGTGTGCACAGAGAGTAGGTAGGTTGGTACACATAATCATACTCAGGACCCACGTGTGCGGAGAAATTTCCATGTCCAACATTAAACAAGCACCAACACTGTGTACATAACATGTTCCCTACTATTTTTTCTGATTTAAGTCATGTTGACCTTTTTGTTTAATTCACGTGTCCTTCTTTCTATTCGCAATATCAATTCTCATATGGTGACTAGGGACGTACTTTTTCCCTTCCACTGCAATAATGTGGGTCATGTGTACTTTAAACAATTCTAAAGTGGACAAAATAAATTAAGAGACAAAATAAAAATCTGCAATTGCAGTTTGCACCACATGAGGAAGGATTTTAAACAAATTGTTAGAGTTTTTTTGGACATTGACCTTTTAAACACTTTTTCCATCATACCGATTAAAAATCTCATTTCAATAACTTCTGCAATCAGTTATAACTTTAATCTTAAATTATTCTTCAAGAAGGACTCAAAAAACATCAATTCAATTTATTCAAAGTAGGTATCACTTTTTCAAGAAATAACGCCTACATACACTAATCTGAAAAAATAAAAATACCATCAACATTCTATTAAACACCAAATGGCAAAATGTAATTCTTTCTCACATAAACAAGTCGAGAAAATATTTATGTATTTTAAATTTTCTACAAAAAAAAAAAGAAAAAAAAACTTTTTGATAGATACTCTTACTTTTGTGCTTTTTGTTTTTTGTTTTGTTCTTGATATCTTTAATGGAGAATTGGGAATTAAGAAAAGAATCTATAAGAGAAAAAGAAAAACAAGACACCCAATTTAAGTGAAAAAGTATCAGTTATTTATTTTCGAATTGGGAACTGTTTTTTTTTTTCAGATTTTATTTATTTTTGTTAGAGTCAATTTTTAAGTCAAACGACCTTCGTCCATTAAAACTTATCGATATCATTTTTTTTCCTTATTTTTTATCCAACTAATTTGCATTTGATATTTATTTGTTTTAACGATCATGGAGCTTGTTGACAAAAATTTATTGTAATTGGTTTGAATTTTATTTTAAAGAAGACATTACTTAAGATAGAATTTGACTTTTTACTTTTAGAATAAAAAAAAAAACTGTTTATCTATGAAGATAAATCTCATAAAAGTTTTTTTTATTGATAAAGTTTCTGAAATTAAACAAAGATACACGTACAAGTTTAAAATAAATAAAATTCTTGTTGTTATTTGAGTGAACTGATTTAAAATTCAACTGGCTTCAAAGTGTTTCTATCTTAGCTGGTAAAAATTAAAAGGAATAATTTTCGAATCATTTGAACTTTTGAAAATACGAAATTTTTGAACCAAACTAGTCTTATTCGTTTATTCATCCTTCAAAACAATTTTTGATCAAATTCAAAAATTGTTTTAGGAAGTAAGAAAATGAAAAATCGCCTTTCAAATTTTGAGATAGACGTATAAAACTAATTGTAATCGTTTTTCCACCTCGAGTTCTTTATACATACCAAAAAGTATAGTTTGTCCACCTCCCATTTAGGAGATATTCAAAAAACAAATTTTGAACTGAAAAATTTAAAGTCCACTTAAAACCATTTTTTTTTTTTTTTTATTTTAAATTGCAATCACTTGTCCAGTTCGAGTTCTTGATACATTTCAAAAATCATCGTTTGTCCACCCTCAGTTTAGGAAATTTTCAAAAAACAATTTTTTATGGCAACTTTTTTGCTAATATCTTCAAAAATTATTTTTTTTGATATTTCAAAAATTCACATGACAATCGATTGCCCACCTCGTTAACTGGATACAAACAAAAAATCATCGTTTGCACAAAAGTTTTCAATGTTACCAAAAAAAAATAACGCATACACCACAGTGAACTTCTTAGTTTCCTCTAATTTTAATCACTGATTGATTAGCAAAACCATCTGAATATTTTAAACCATTCACTAACTGAAAATTATTCGGTTGTGAAGTTAAAATTTGAACTGTGGGGCTTACATAGAGCTGAATAATTTATCTTCTTTTTCATACGCAAAAAAACACCTTATATATCATAAAAATTAAAAACATAAAAAAAAATGACTTGGATGATGCTGTCTCTATTTTGTATATAATATAATTTAGAGCACTTATTTTTTTTATTAGGGTAAGGTGGTATAAGAGTGCGCATTTTAGACAAAACACCAAATAAAACAATAACAAAAAGAATTTAACTACTTTTTGTATATATAGTTTTTAGTTTATAATCAAAGCAACGAAAAAAACTTAAAACTGGTGACAAAAATGTATTAATTCAAAAGTTATAAACAAAATACCACGTTAGGTCATTTGCGCACTCTTATACATCCTATTGTGTAAGAGTGCGCAGCTTAGTTTGTAAGAGTGCGCAGCTGCGTACAGTTGTAAATTCGCACAAAAGTCGCAAATAAAACTGCCTATCTTTAAATAAACAGAGTATTTTTCAACCCATCACTCCTTGCATGAGGATCAATCAATTTAGTCTTCGATTAATGGTTCCGAGAAAATTTCAATATTTCCTAGTTACTTTCATTAGCTTGTTTTTTGTAAAACTTGTATTTGGTTTCTTTTTGGTTAGAATTGCTTTTTCTAGCTGCTGTTTGCTAGTATATGGACAAATGCCAGTTATTTTGAAGCCTTGGATAGCATTTACTACTTTTTTTCACCGCGCACTCTTATACATCATCATGGTGCGCACTCTTACACGTCCAGGCATGTAATCGAAGAATATATATGTATTTCACAATGCACTTTATGACCAATCTTACGTGTTCCTTAAATGTTTCTTTTTGTCGACTTTTCAATGTCCCATACTTTGTTTATTGTTATTTTTTGTTGTTAAGCGGAAAATTTAATTTGTTTGGCAAGAAAAATTGGAAAAAAAAGTGCTAAAAAACTTAAACTTAACTAGCACCTCTGTTTACCAACACATTTTCATGAAATTTTGACAGCATATCAAACTCATTTAGATCTTTCCAAAATAAGTGCATTCAGTCTTATATTCCCTTTCAAACCGTAGAAAATCGCTTTGCGCACTCTTATCAACCGCGCACTCTTATACCATCCTACCCTACATACGGATTAAGTTTATGTGCTAACATGTTTAATTTTTTTTTTTTGTGGGGGGGGAATTTTGAGTACCTGCTTTTGAATTTTTGTGTGCAAATTTATTATTTTGAAATTTTCTAAACGTAGCTAGGTGAAACGAAGACTTTTGGGGTAGGTATCTAAAAGTAAAGAAGATTTGGAAAAACGACAGAAGTTTGAATTTTTGTAAAAATGTAATTTTTGGGGATTTAAGGGGACAGTGCAAAATTTCTTTTTTTTTTATAATATAAGCGTTTTAGGCGATTTTTCATTTTTTAATAGCGCATTCCACAGAAAAACTGAAGTTTTCTGTAAAATACAATCATCACTTTCATGTGTTTATGTATTTTTTACGAGGGCTTAAAGTACCTGCTGCAAAATCAATTCCATTATTCATTTGTATCTAATTGATTGACAATTTATTATGATTTCCATCGATCCAGACCCCAATTGATTAAACAAACAAGAACAACAAACACGACCACGACCACCTCAATCAATATAAAATTCATCTTAAATTTCTCAATTCCACAAACTGTGCCACCCGAACGGAAAAGGATGTGGGAATCAAAGTACATAATAATAAATAAATGCTTGAACGCATAAGGCCGCATAAACTTACATATTTTTTTTGTTCTGTTTCTGATAGCCCATATGTTTGCATGTTTTGTATCATCCATCCCCTCATGTGTAGATTACTTCCCTCTAATCATATATTTTTTTATTCAACATCAACAAACAAGAACAAAATAAAATTGATATCTTACTCATAGAACTCATATTATGATAGGGGATTACATATAAAATCTCTCGCAATCACCACCATGCATGCATGCGATATGCAATGCATGCTGCTACTGCGGTGGCGGTATATAATTTTTTCTCAAACAATGTCCACCGGAAATTGCAATTACTTGAAACTATGTATGGTTTTTTTTTTTCTCCGAATTCCATCATCACAAAAGAAACCAAACAAAATCCCTCGATAGACTTTATCATCATCACCACACACTTCGAGTATTTTCATGCTTCTCGATCTCAAGCTTAACTTAAAGATATGCCGCCCTATATCACAACTTCGTCGGCAACGCATGTTGCGTTGCATGTAAAAATGTTAATCGCACAAAAAAAAAAAAAAAAAAAAAACGCATGCAAATTTATTGAGCTGCGTTTTTTCGTTTCAAACATTCCCAACCTCAATCCAAATTAAATATATGGCACAACATCTCTCACACAAATTGCATAAGAAGTGCAGCTAAAAACGTAGGAAAAAATATTCAAACGAAAAACCTGGAGCCAGTCATGGTTACCAGATGCAACGAAATGGGTTGAATTTTTTTTTTAATAATTTTTAATATTTGTAAAAATATACTTTAAAAAACAAATTCAGGATCCGATTAGTTCAGAAATTTAATAAAAATTATGAAACCCCAAAATCGCCAATCAACAACTCTTAAAAAATTTAAATTATTAATGTTGTTTTAATGAACATTAAAGGTTAAAGAACCGAACAAAATTCGATAGAACAAAATTAGAAACTGCAGAGACCCCAAAATCCATAAACTTTAAATAAAAAAAAAAAATTAGAACCCAATTATCCAGGAAGTCAAGTTTGCAAAACTTCAAAATTTCACAAATCAAAATTTTTATGACCTATGAAATTTCAAGGTCAAGAAAAGCCAAAATTCCAAAAACAAAAAAATTAAAAGGTCAGAGTTGTTAAATAACGAAACATAAAATCTACTACCTAATTGTAAAACCTAAAAACGTTTAAAACTCAAAATTACAGCTAAACCCTTAAAATTGTTTGATATATCAATAGTTTCAGCGGCCGGATATAAAGGGTTATCTTAAATTCAGAAACTGTTGACCCAAATAATAAAAACTTGGATCCTCAATATATACCTAAAATTTTTAACGCTGAAAGTCTGTACAACTCAAATTCCATTGAGTACAACTCAAATTTTTTTGACAATTCTAAAGGTGCCAGGTGAAAGATGAAAGAAAAAAAATTAGGCGTCTCATACGGATTTTTTTCCAACACTCTGCGTTTCGAAATATGAATTTTTGAAAAATACCTACTTTTTTAGGGGTATTTTTGGGTAGTTTTTGATTATTAGCTTTTTTTGGAGGGTTCAAGTTATATGGGACATGTTGGGCTGATAAATGCGCATACATGTGCAAAAAATTGGAATCGTTAAAAGAGTTTTGACTGAATACGGAGAAAAATAAATTTTAAAAAAACAGGTTTTTGGCCGTTTTTAACCGATTTTCATCGTTTTTTATTTTTACCTTTTTTTCTTTAATAGATAGAGGAATATTATATATGGAGTAATGATAGACCATGACTACGACTATATGTGTGCGAAATTTCAATCATTTTCGTAAACACAATTTTGAGATAACGGTAAAATAAATATTTTAGAATTCAACAGGTTATAACTTTTTACCAAGAGCAGATAGAAATTTGATTAAACATTTATGAGAATCCTGATACAATTACATCTTTGAAATGAGATTGATACGTCAGGTGAAACAATAAGCTTTCACATGGTATAAATTTTTTTATAGGTTGTTAGGGAAAAAATTTATTTAATAGCATGAGAACATAAAAATAAATGTTTTTTTGCTTTTTTTGATGAAATTTCATCGAGTTTAAAAAATTCTTGCTCTTTTTATAGATGTCTCATAGACTTGATCTATATATATATTTTTAGCTAAGACAATAAGCTTTCAGATGGTGTAAAAATTTGTATAGATTGTTAAAAAAAATGGATTTAATAGCGTGAGAAGATAAATTTACATGTTTTCTTTGCTTTTTTTGATGAAAATGATTGTTATAAATAAATTATTTTAGTACTTTTTGCTCATTGTAAAAATTTAAAAATGGTTTTATTATTTAGAAGAAATATTTGGCTTTTTAATGGTATAATTTTTTTTGTGAGCTTTTAAAATAAAAAAAATTCATATAATGAGAAAATTATGATTGTTTGAAATAAATAACCCTTCAAATGGCTCATTTTAAAAGTACACAACCTGTTTTCTTACGACGTTATCACGTAAAATCATCGTCCGTAAACCGGCTTTACAGACAACCTCTTTTTTGTTAAAAATGATTATTTGACTTGTAAAATCAATAATTGTGTTAATACTTTCATAAACTCACTCTTCGTCAAAAGATAGTCAAATTCAAAGTCCATACAGAAATTTGAAAATTAAATTAATTAATTACATAGTTAATTTTAATAAAAATAAAAAAATAATGAAATTACTCTTAAAATAGAGGATCCAATTTTTGTGAACTCAATTCTTATACAATTTTGTCAGTTATTTTTTATTTTAATAAAATTTGATACTGGCAACTCTGAATTTCTATAAATCAGAGTTGGTGTTGGGGCTTAAAGAAAAATGCGATACGCAGTAAAAACTTCAAACTCTGTGGTTTTCTTTTATTGTGTTTTAATTTTTCCCTACATATTTTGTTGTTGTTCATATTTTTTTAAGTGTTTCCACTTTAATTTTTTTTGTTAGTTATTCGTTTCCTTTTAATTGGATTGAACTGATTGGAATTGTTTTTATTATGGTAAATTGCTTTTAATGGTATGCTGTGTGTGGATTGTAATCGGATTGACGGCCTTTTTATCCCTCTCAGTGTTCTTGTATATTTATTGTTTTACATATCAATTTCGATTTACATAAAAAAAAACCCTCGCTGGATGGCGTTATTGTCGTCGTTGGTGCACATTTTATAGTTTTAGATTAATGCCACTTGACATTCGATTATGGATTATGTTTTGTATGTTAGCATACTGATTTGAGTTGTGTGTTAACTGCTGCACTTCACTGAGTTTGAATTAGATTTTGTTGTTGTTTTTTTCTCTCTGGTTTTTTGAAAAAAAAAAAAGTGCAGTGGGTTGATAAATGGTTGATGCATAAGCTAAGCATTTGACATTAAAGTGGGGGAAGATGCAATTTGACAGACTTAACTTTAACGACCGACCTGCACGTAAATTGCGCGATTAATTGTGTGTTTTGTGTTAAATGGAATGGAGGCAGAGTAAAAACAACACAGCCACCACTATCATATAGGCATCAATACGAGTGTGGAGGATTTTCATTGCATAAAGGCGTGCAGAGCACAAACCAGATAGTGTTTTTATTTTTTTTAATGAAGATTGATTGATTTAAGTGTTGGGAGGAGGTAGGTTTAATTATTTTATATCGTGCTGATTTTTTTTTTTTTTTTTTAAATAAGAGCGAAAGAAAACTGGGTCACTAGGGGAAATTTTAATGCAGAAAATCAATCAAGCTCAATTGAGTTTTTCAATAATTGAAAGGGTTGGTTTATTACGGGAACTGGAGTGTTGAGATTTTTTTTATTTTGCAGACAAGTTGATGATATATATGTTGGTATGCAAAAAATGACTACCTAGTCATTTGGTAGTTTCACCTACAAAGTTCTGGTGCAAATTTATTTACCATGACCCAATTTATTTAAAAGGGGCTCTTTTTTAAATTTCTATTTTTTGTTGTTGATACATATCAAATAATGCCGCAAATTGGGATATTTTTTCATAATGAAATTATGTCTCAATGAAATAAGGCCCAAAAAATGAATGAAATTAGGCCCCAAAAAGCTTAGACTTTTTTTTTTAGAAAAATGAAATAAGACCCTTTTTTTCATAATGAAGTTTATTTTAGATAAGAAAATAACAACCCAAACCAAGTAAACCATCTTTATGGACGGACATTTTAAAATTGTTCCTCAAGGATGTTTCAAAAAATGAAATAAGGTCCCAAATGGTTTTTAAAGAAAGTGAAATTTCATTGGCATAGTTCGCCCAAGATAAATTAAATAAGGTCACAAAAAATTAAATAAAACTAAAAAATTTCTGAAACTTTGTTGTTATTTTTTGCTTATTTTTTGGAACCAGAAATCTCCGGATGTAGCTATGGATAATTGTTTTAACTAATTGTATATGTTACCAAATATCATTTGAAAAAAAAATCTAAAAATTTTACATTTTTTGGTCGACTCAATTATCCGGGGATTTCGGATATATGATTTCAATAATACTAAATGAAACACTTAAAATTGATTTCTGTAATTGGGTTCCTGGTCAATTGCGTCACATATTGTGCATTTATGCCCAACGTATTTATTAGGGGATTTCTGTAAAACTTTTAATTTTTGTATGTATGCATTTATTTCAGATTTTTACTTTAGAAATCGGTTTTGGGGATTTGAATTTCTTGGTTTTCAAGTTTTTGTACTTTTCGGAATTTTGGCTCATTCCTTGTACCCAATTTTTTTTAAATTGCGTGTGATTAAACATAAATAAAGGCCACACAATTTTCCCAAATTACCTACCCATAAAAATATTCACCGAACAAATATCGATTTTTGTAAGTTTGCTTTTATTAAAAAAATCTACTTTTCAAAAAACGTTTAATTATGCATACAAAACAAAATCCCCTTTGATAGAAAACAAAAATCAATTCTACCCTTCTTTTCATGCCACAAGAATAAATTTCAAAGGAAAAATTCCAAAAAAGAAAAAATCTTATAAAAGAAAAAACAAACTTTATATTTCTATATTGGCAATCGGCCTAATCCCTTTTTTAACCAAATCTATTTGAATAAGAATTCAAGGAATTCTTCGGGAATGATGATGAAAAAAAATCAAAATCAAAATCAACCCTTCTATCAGCAAAAGTATAAGCCTCCCCTTCAAAATAACAGAAAACATCTTATTGTCAAGGACCCTTTTGCAAAAACATATAGATTCAAAGTTACAACCCTCGTTCTTTTTTTTACCAAACAAAATCAACATCATCAATAAAAAAGAAAAAGAATATCAACTTGAGTATCTTAAATCAAAAAAAAAAAAAAAGAGAGAGGAAAAAAAAGGCATAACCATCCTCCAACATTAAGATCATCGTGTCCATCATTTTCTAATCACAGTCAATGATTGATTACCTCCTGTCCAAAGAATTTCAATTCAAGAGTTCAGCCTACAACACATCAGGCTATAAGAAGAAGGGACGAACCCATCTCCACCACAAACACGATTTGGCTCTTAAGATAAGAGGCCAAGAAGTGATACCGATTAGACATTAGACCGTCTTCGTCTTCTTCAGAATCAGAGGAGTCAGAGTCTGTCTGAAGAGTTTTGCCTTTTTCAAGGACTTTTTCTTAGTCTCTTATCTTTCTTTTTTTTTCATTTTTGGCACAAACATGATTTTCTTGGATTCGTTTGTCTCGTGTGTTGTTTCTTAAATTTAAAAAAACCCAACACTAAAATAAAATAAAAAATGGTTTCCTTATTATTTTGTTCCTTTTTTTTGGCATAAAAAAACAACTATAATGTCAGGAGTCAAAAGGAAGAAGAATTTAATTTTTGCCTTCCTGTAATAAGAATGGGTAGAAATCCCCTTATGAATCCCCCCCCCAAAACTTCTTCTTCTATAGAGCCCAAAAGGGCGGTTAGGAATTTGAACCTTTTTTTTGTGTGTGTTTGAGTTCGTTCAGACAAAAATTTTGGCTGTTCTCGTTATTCGTCTAAATTTTATTATACCTCAGATATTTGGACATTTGGAAAAAGGAAGAAGAAGAAGATGTACATTTCTGTTGTTGTTGGCTTTTTTAAGGCATCATTCCTCCAGTCCATAGTAAGCCTGTCATCGTTGCATGCAAATTCAAGAGAAAAGACCCGAGACCGAAGACGAAGGGTAAACGATGGAGAATATACAATAAAGTCAAAGAATTCATGAGCTTATGAATGAAAGTCTCTGTTTATTTTTTTTTTTTTTTTATTTTTTTCTTGTTGTCGGTCTATTTTTATTATTATTTTTATTTTTATTACTTTTCAACGTTTGAGTGTTGGGATATGATAAACACGTGTGTATCTATGATGTCGATTAGGGCATTGAGTTTGGGGTTTTTTAATATAATTTTCTATTCCGACCATAGTCAAATATTTGTTTTTTAACGAATTCATCGTTTTGCAAAAAATTTGTTTTTTTTTTTTTTGTTAAATGATACGATAAAGAGGAAATACAAATATGAAAAAGACACGAATAGAGAGAGAGAGTTTGTGGAATATAAAATAATTGTTAGACAAAATTCCATAGAAATGTGTGTTTTTGATATAATTATGCGAATTTAATGGCCGGAAGTTATCGTAGTTCGTTGTGTGACATTATAGTGAAGACATACAAGACAGAAGCCCAAAAAGACACTAAAACATTGGGAAAATATTATTTTTATGCAAAAATTGTGTCATCAACAGGAAATTCGGGTTGTAGAATTTGAATTTTAATTTGAAACAGACGCGATAACAACAAAATGATAATAATATTTTGGGAAGCAAGGTACCTATTGCTTTTTATTTTTTTTTTGTCGAAGCTGGTTAATTAGGTGATTTGTGGGAATTTGACATTTTAGACTTGAAGGTGTTTGTAGGTATTTTTTTTTTTTTGTTTTATTATTGATTGAGTCATGTGGTTTATATTTAGCTTTAAAATTCAAAATTTTAAAGCAAATTTTTTTTTTGTATAGGAAGTCTGAAAAATATGAAATGTCGTCTAAAAGTCTCAAATTTTATGATAGACGTTTAGTACAAATTGTAATTGTTTTTCACTTCGATTTCTATATACATACCAAATATTACCGTTTTTCCACGCTGCGTTTAGGAGATATTTAAACAAAAAAAAATTGTACTGAAAATTCCCAACAAAAGTTACACATACACCACAGTGTACTCGTATGTACTGAAAATTTCAAAATTCAAAAAAATTACTATTTTTTCAACTTTGAATTTTTCAGTGTAAAGGAGAATGTGCAAATTTGTATGGGACGTGGACGTTACGCGAAATGAATTTGTTATTTTTTGGATTTTAAAGGATTTTTAATTTTTCAGTACAATTTTTTTTTTTTTTTTTAATTTCTTCAAAAAAACAACTTATTCAATGTCAACGAAATTTATTTTTTAGGTGTACAAAAGTTTTTACCCTCTGAAGTAGGCACTCGCCTTTTTTTGTAACGTGAAAAGCACACGGGTACGAATTTGGTTTTTACTTTTTCATTTCGTTGTAACTTTTTTCGGTTTCAATATTTTATAGAGAATATGCATATGAAATTGACGTAGAATTTTTTGAAAAATTCGAATATTGAATTTGCATTCCCAAAAAATATATTGGCCCCATTCAATAAATATAAAAAAAATATTGGCCCCATTATAATGACACTGTTTTGCGAATATATTTTTGAAAATTCGTTAATTTTAAAATTTAAAAATCGCAACCGTGTATTGACAGAAAGTTAGTATTTATAGATATAAATGTATATGTAATTCAAAAGTACAATTTTGAATTGATTTTTTTTTTTTTTGAAAAATAATATTTTCCAAAACAGGAGATCGATTTTTTTTAATTTTGGATTTAAATATTGGACAATTTTTATTACAATATGTATTGACAACTTTAAAATTTTTTTTTATTTTTATAAACAATTCTTCAACAAAAAACGGCTCTTTTTTGTTTCCAAATATGTTTTTAATTTTTTCTTTTTTTGTTCTTTTTTTTCTATGAGAATTTTGATAATAATTTATTTCAGTTTTTTATGAGGTAACTGTTTTTACTTTCAAGTCAAATTTTAAAGACTTTAAACTTCATCTAAAAAGTCATTATTTTTATTGTTTATAGGTTTTTGTGCTTATTTTAATATCTCGTCCCATCAGAATATTTTTAAAACAGTACTATTAACATCCTGGTGATAGAAATGTCATGACCCTAACAAAAAAAAGTCTCAAAATGAAAACGCAAATTTTCGTCTGGATTCTCCAGACTAATGCACCAAATACGATATTTCTACTTGCTTGATCTTGAATGACTACCTACCTTATACAATCTAAAATTTACCTCTTGGCTTTTTTTTTTGTGTTTGAAATTGTTATTTTGACCGTGAATTTTCCAAATATAGATGCAAATTTTAATCAAAAATTTTTCTTTATTTAAAAAAAAAATGATAAACAAGAGAAACCTAAAACCAAAGCCTGGTCGTAGATAAATAGAAACTTGTGTAATAGATACACGTACTACTACAAACTGACTTACTACTGAATACCTTCAATCTTTCCTACCGTATAGACTTTATAAAGTGAAAAAGAATTGCAATTCCCCGTTATGAATTTTTATAGTTAGATATATATCTTTACAGAAGGCTTTCTGATTACAAAGTGGCGGACTTGAAACAATAGAAAAGTTACTACAATAGCTAGCTGGCTACTTCACAAAAGAGTCTTGGCATTCAAATCATAATCAAATTTCTTCCTACACCACCATCATAATGATGACCTTATGTTGGTGGTCCTGATTTCTACGTTGATGATGACGGTGATGATGGCTACCATTCCGCGATCTTGAGTGCACATACAATTTTCAAATCCGGTAATTGGAGATTTTGTTGTTTTTTGTTTTCTTTGCTTCTGTATCAACTTTTTATTTTTTTATTTCAAAGAAAAATCCGCGCAAGAAATAAATCTAGATATCTATAAAAAAAGAAATTCAAAGTCGTTTTTATTACTTTAAGATACTTTTCACATCTTTTACTGCTATAAAAGTATCTATACTTAAAGAAAGCAAAAAAAAAATATGTTTTTTTTTTTTATTTCAGTCTTGTTATATTATTACACTGAAGATATATGTCAGCCTTTAAATAGGTTGGCATTAACGATTTGATGCGTTTTTGCGCACAGCATCCACACACACATGGTAGGTGGATAGGTCATACCCGTATGTTGTACGTACACACTCTGCGTGACTTGATTGAGGACTCAATATTATTTTTTTTTTCTTCTATCAACTGAATGGGATCATCAGTTAGATGCTGTGAGCGTGTATCATGTCTTCATGTGAAAATAGCGAATGAAGTTTAGAGAGAGGTCGCATAACCTTTTACAAATTGGATAGTTTTTTTTAAGTTTTAAAATTTCTATTCGTAGCTAGATATTTTTGTGAAATGTTTTTAATGAAGTCATTAAATTTAAGTTTGGGGAAAACACAACTTTTGTTAATGAAATTTACGCAAACATCAATTGATGTGTCATTTAGTTGGTGAAATTTGAGAATTTCGCTAACCAAAGTTTTTATGGTGCTCAATTTGTCGGTAAGTGTTAATTAAAATTGAAAATTAAATGAATCCTGTTCTCGAAGAAAGCTCATTTGATTTTAATTCAAGATTAGATATTTTAAGGTGGAAAATCAAATTATTGACTAAGGCATTATTTAATATCACAAGAGTTTAGAAACCTACCGTTTTACAAAAGATATCACAATAAAGAAATGAAAGAATCGTTATCAATCACCAACATAATCCAGCGTAGTTCGTACCGGAGACGTGGCTCTAAGAGAATACTTTTTTGATGAACGGGAAGATATTTTGATATCAGAAAACAATATTAAGAAATTCATTCGAGCCCTTTTTTCTCTCCAACCGGAAAAAAACCATGACATCTGCCAGGGTAACGTGTGATACTTAGTGGCGGAACCCGTGACGCTTACTTACTGGGTCAATCCTATGTAATTAAAATGGCAACGTATAATACCTTCCAGGTAAATCTGTGATAATTACCAGCAAAGCTCTGTTATATTGCCTAGAGTTCGATACTTATCAGGGCAACATACGATACTTACCACACCAAACTGTCATACACTGAGGGAAAAATAGATTGAAGTTGAAACGTCGTTGTTTCAAAGTTGAACTACTTTGATTTATGTGACTTTAAGATACGAAACCATCAAAAATTAACCTATTTTCCACGTTGATTTTAAAATGTCCATCTTCAACGCAAAAATCATTCCGAATAATAGTTAAATCAATGTGGTTTTCATTGATTTCACTTTGTTTTATGGTGGCTTTTCCCTCAGTGTACTTAACAAAATAATCTGTGATATTTATGTAGGGATATCTTTGATGCTCACAAGGATCACTTACTTGATTCCATGGCAACCTGTGATAACTTACTACTGTAACCTGTGATACTTAGTAACACATCTTCTGATACCCTCCGCGACAAACTGCGGTACTTACCAGGAAAACCTGTGATATTTACCGATTCATACGGTGATATTTAACGCGGCAACCTGTGATATTTACCGTGGTAGCTTGTGATACTTTGTATGGGATCCCGTGATACATCTTTTCAGCCCGTGATACTTACTCGGGCTACCTGCGGTATTTACCGGATAAAACTGTGATACTTATTGGAGCGAGACGTATAACTAAACAAGGTAACCTGTGATCCTTACGGAGCCTCCCATGATGAATATGGGAGCAAAATGTTAAAACAGGAGGAAACTTTTGTACATTAAATTGATTTTGTAGAACTTACAAAGGCAACCTGTGATCGTTACAGAGCCTCCCGTGATAAATATGGGAGGAAAATGTGAAAATTACAGGGCGAACCTCTTGTACCTTAAATTCATCCTGTAGAACTTACAAACGTAATCTGTGATATTTACCGGGGCACATATCACAGGGTATCTTGTGATACTTAGTAGAGCATCATGTGATACTGTCTGGAGTAACCCGTTGAACTTACTAGGGCAAACTGTAATACTAAAAGGGGCATCTTGTGACACCCGGGATAAACCTTGATACTTATTGGGTATTCTGTGATATTAGTAGGAGCCATCCAGGGAAATCCGTGATACTTTCCCCAAGGGTAACCGGCGAGTATTCCTAAAAGTATCACTACTAGGTATAGATTCAATATTGTATGAAAGAAGCTCTATCATAATATCCTTGTCTCCAATTGCTTTGTAATAATCTTAGAACTTTGGGATGTAATCTATCGGTACAAGAGTTATTCAGAATTTATTACCAAAATTACCATCAAGCTGCCATTTGATTTTTTGTAAAACCTCAAAAATGCTTTTAATAAATCTTCTTGCACAAGACTCGAGTTTTGATAGCCTTAATGTCTTCTTGTGTGTCTTAAAAATGTTAGAAAAATGCTTGATATGATATGATCCGATTATGATGGAGAAATGTGTGACCCCAATCGCGTGTACCAAAGTGTCAAATTTACAAAGTAAACGACATTCTCTTATACGATGTGTGGTGTAGAATCAAGAAGGAGAGCATTTGAATCTGGAATAAGGATTTACTTTTTGAAGAAGAACCTAAGAGTAAAGAAAGAAAAAACCAACAAAAAATAAAAAGATTTACTGACATTATACCTTATAAGAACGCGACTGACGATGGAATTATCTTAAAAATTCAACCATCATCGCATCGCGGGTACCATAGGTATTCTTTTGCTGACGTCAGATAGAGAGGTGCTTCTTCTTCAGAACATTTCTGGGTTAAAATGTATGTAAGAAAAAAAAAATATATAAAAATTTAGTACCCATTCCATATGGTATATGCATACACAACACAGGTGGGTGGAGGAAGTTTTATAATAAAAAAGAAAACAAACTGAAAAAAAAAATAAATAAAAATGTTTAGGAAGAAATATACCTTTCTTTCTCTTCTTTGTGAGATATTTTATCTTTTTTTTTTATAAGAAAAGTCAGTAAATTTGTATCTTAAGTAGGCGTTTTATATATCTTTTAGTATGTTCAAGTATCTTTTGGTTTAAAAAAAATTACAGTTAGCCCTGCAGTGATTACACACAGAAAATGAAAAATGACCCTTATATGAACATTCAAGTACCTTAAATACGCCAACGTTATAGTTAACCTTTTGCACCAAGAAGATTAATAGAATTTTTCTGTCTGATTATAGTGATTACGTTGTGGGATTGAAAAAAAAAACATTTCCGGTTGTTCTTCGTTTTTTTGTTTGTTAATTTAGGGCTCCTTGTCGTCGTTAGACCAGACCTCCGTGACTTATTACTTTTTTTGTCAATTTTAATTGCTTGATTAAATAGTTCCCAATTGAAATGACTTATGTAACCCTTTTGTATATTTAATTTGTCATATCTCCCATGAGATAAAAAAAAATAAATTATTATTTTTTATTGTCAACAATCATCAATCATTTTATAGGTCTCTATATCTTTCCATTATGGAATTTTGAAGAAATGTGATAAGAATCTCCCCAACTACTTGTTGTCAAGAGTACTTAATAATTGATAAATAAATTAAAAAAAAAAAAAAAACTAATTATTTTAGCAAAATTTTTACAAAAAATAAAAATATGTAATTTTTTAATTTCTAATTGGCTTTTATAGAATCAAAAAAATCCTTTATTTTTATGATTTGTTTTATATTTTCTTTCTTCCCATCCCTGTATCTCTTATTTATAGAAAGAAGTACCATGGCATCAAGTTTGGACACATATGAAGCGTTTCTCCAGTCATGGTAAAGTCAATACGAGTACATTGACCAAACCAGAGCAGGGAAATTTAACCAATTGCAAGGATAGCCTCTCGAAAGTTTGTTTTCAACCTGAAATTATGGTAGGCATTATACTCCTCTATAAAAAAAAAAATAGATTCAAAATTTTTCCTCTAAAAATTACTTTTAGTTTAATTTTTTTTTTTAATTGGTATGGAATTGGTAATTTTTTAAATTTTAGTTTAAAATTTTGTGGTAGATTTAATTTAATTTTGGAATGATTTAATAAAATTCTATTTTTTTCTAAGTCGTCTTTTAAATAATGTGGTCATGTGGTCATTATTTATTACCATTTTTCTTAGTAGCTTATTGTGGTTATGGTAGAGATACAATTTTACCTAGTAATTTATTTAGATAAAAAAAAAAAACAAAAATACATTTCGATTAAGGTTTAACTCCTTATAAATATATCATTGCAAGGTGAATTGTTTAGTTTAGTTGCTGTTTATTATTTTTTTTAATTCATTTGGAGAATGGGAAGTATTTTATTTTTTCATATGCACATTTTATTCAAAAAACTTGAAAAAAAAGATTGAACCAAGTAAGTACAGAAATATTTTTCTTTAAATTACATTATACCTAATGCACAATTTTACATTTTAATTATAAATATAAAAATTTAAAAAAAAATCACCACAAAATATTTTGTGTTAAATTTTACGATGAAATTAACTTCTAAATTAATATGCTTATACTATAAACAAAAATCAATTGAAATAACAGGGGTATTCATGAAACCATGTAAACCGCGGGTAAACTTTGTAAAATTATTTGAATGTGGTAAACATACACATTTACCACTTTACCACGTTTACCAGTTTTACCCAGAGTTAATATCGTTTCAATAGAGTATTTAAAATTATTTTTGTAGAATGTTTATATCATCAATAAATTTTATTAACATGGGTATTAATAGAATAACTGAAATATGGCTGGTTACAGTACAGCTTCCTTAAGCTCAGAAGCAAATTCTTCATGGAAGTTATAGAATCATTTAAAATTAGTTTAAAATCGTAAAGAGGAATTTCAAGAAGTTTAAGCAAATAACGAGGGTAGAGATAACAATATTCTCTGAACATTTTAAACAATACACAGACGTAAAGCTTATAGAATACTATAAAAAAAACCTTAAAACTTTTTTGTTTTTCTTCAATTGGTACTAAATTTCGTAAGATTACAATCTTAAAAGCTACTTCTAGACCCTATTTAAATATTCTGAGTGTGAATTGTATAACTATCTGCTTTTCCCATGCTGGGAAAGTTTTACCGAACCATTATCGAAGCTAAAATGCTGATTTTTTAATACTTTGAAGAAAATGAAATGTTTGTTTGGAACTGGTGTTCAAATAAAATTTTTATGTTCTTTTTTTCAAACTGCATCCCTCTTCTTCATTCAAAAATATTGATCTCAATTTTACTTTCTCAGATCACAGTTTGTTTTTTATTGATCTGATATCTGATTCTTTATCTCACAATTCACAACAGACAAAAGAAAGCTAAAAAGCTGTTTATGGAAGCGTTACCGAGGCTTATGAAAGATTAAGAAAGGGAAACAACCCAGAATTAAAATTTTTTCTTCTATGTTCTTTAATTTTCTTCTAGAAATCTCAAAGCGGCTTTGCAAAAATCTTAACAAAAGTTCGCTATGATTTCTGAACATTTTTAAACAAGTTGTTTACGAAATTATATCATTCATAATACACTGGTGGAAAAAAAAGGGTATACAAAAGTTATTCCAAATTTGTGTATGGTTTTAAAGTGAATTTATTTCCCTTAAAATGGTCGTACTTAAATTTAAAAAAAGGTGAAACTATCTGGTACGAGCCCCGCTCAATCCTTATGAATAGATAACGAAAAAAAATTTTGAAATTTTTCCGATTCATTTTTTTTTTTGTTTTCTCTAAGAAATTGGAAAAAAATTTACAATTTTTTTTAAAGAAAATTTTTTCACAAGAAAATTAACGAGGGTTCCGAAATCTTGAGTAAAAGACCCCGCACATTTTGTATGGGGAAGTGGCCCTTGGTAAAATTGTCTGAAATTTTAGTATGTTGTTCTCTTGAAGCCTTTGATCAAACGTCGATACGGGCAGAAAATCGAAAAATGGAAAATTTTTAAGATAACGGGTTTTTTTCCTATGACTATATCAAACCTTTTTTAAGGGATAGTAACTCTCTATATTGTGTTTTGCGTTATTTTTTAATGGAATCATAGGTTTTTAGGGTCGCTGAAACCGAATCCAAAGTCCATTTTTCCCCCATCACGTCAGGTTTTCAAGATAACCTCAAATAACGTCACATCATTTTCAAAAAATTGTTTTCTTGATCTGGGAGTGCGACTATGTTAATTATATGTTTTTCGGGTCGCTGATAACGAATTCGAATTCTATTTTGCCCTTTCCAGGTTTTCGAGATTACCTTAAAAAACGAACATCTTGAACATCTTGCTTGAAAATTCCTTACTTGAATGTTTTATCTACTTAAAATGAACTTAAATCCTTCTCAATGAAAAAAAAAACTGTATTTTATTGCTTTATTTTAATGTGAATGATTCACATGTTGTTCATACTAGATTGCATGACTCCACGACTTCCTCAACAGTTTTTGTTTAAAAATTCTACAAATCCATAATTTTCATATCTTTCCATACCTGGCTCTTGCACAATGCATGCCTTGGTAGCTCAATATTATAATAAACTTACCTTTGTCTCTGGTTTTAGTTCTACTGGCTATAAAAATTTTTTCTCATTATTTGATTATTATGGTTGACAATAACAATAATTGTCTTTTGTCTTGGAAAAAATATAGCTACCTACATTTTCCTGACTTTAAAGTTCATTAACCTAAAAGAAGGTTGCTTTACCTACGCAACAGGGAGGAACAAAATAAAAACTTCAAACAATCGTCATTCATTTTTTATGAATAATTCCGCTAATTAGTTTTGCCAACAACAAAAAACTGACGAGAAGAAAAAATAAATAAATAAAAATGAAATTCCACTCTCGCTTTTTTTTTTTAACTTGCAATAAACTATGTCCATAGAATTGTTGTGCCTATTTCCATACATAAAAACTAAGGGGCACGTTACACTATCGGAAAAAATATTGACCAACTAAGATGATTCTAAAACTTAATTTAAAAATTAAATAAATTAAAAATAAATAATTAAATAAAAAAATTCGTGGAATGGAATTAACACTTTCTGGCTGAACTAATTTTGATGAAATTCTCGTTAAGAAAAACAACTTGAATATTATTAAAGTAGGTAAGCTCTCTGTCAACTTTTAAATGCAAGTTTGTGCAACACAGAGTCACACACTTAATTAATATTCCACTGCTAAAAATGAAAAAAAAAAAAAGAAAAAAATGTGGAAAGGAAATTCTCTTAGATCACATCAAAGTGAATAATTTTTTTTTTCTACATTTCCCTTCAGCTAATTTCATTAAAGTTTCAGCCAATTTTTTTTTTTTTTTTTTGCAAACCACCCAACAAGTTTGGAGCATGGGAAAAAGCCTACCAACAATTTAAACAACACACCTTTGTACGACAAGTCGCACTAATTAAGTTTATAATTTATTTTTTTTTTATTTTTTTATTTTAAGTTAATTATTGAAGAGAGATCTTAAAAAAAAAAAAAATTCCAAGCACACAAATGTAATCGCTTCGTTGGCGATTTAAGTGAGTTAAAGTTGAATTCTTTGTTGCAAGAAAAAAAAAAAAAAGTAGGTACTATCAACTATACCATAACTGTATGTTACCTGACGTATAAAAATATCCCAAGCATGAGGAAATATAACAAAAAAAAAAAAAATACTCAAACTCAGGAAAAAAAAAAAAAACTTTCTCAACGTTATGGGTAAAGTTGCAGATATTCCGGCACGGAGGCAAATCTATATTCCTATGGACGACGATGACTCTACGACGAAAACGACTCCAACGACAAAGACTAGGTTAGAGTACGACGTTAAGTCTTTACACATTTATAATGAACAAACCGTATCCGGAGGGTGCACCCATAATAGGCATTAGGGAAATTAGTTCGATGTTAGTTAGATTAGCAACAAGAGATATGAGAGTAAGATACCGCCTCTCGTTGCGCTGCTGCTGCAGGAAAACTATATTCATGTTCTACAGAGTCTACTAGATATATACAACACGCACACGTGATATTTTAGAGATAGATTTTTGTATCTTTGTATCTTTTTAATATTGCAATTTGCAATGGTGGAATAAAAGAAGTGCACTTTATACCTATCGAAAATTCCCAAGAGAGACTTACGATAATTAAAATTCTACTTCGAGTTTTATAGGGTTGCCAATATTAAAAGAGTTACTCGGATTGTGAACTTTTTCAAGGAACAATTTTGAATTCATAGATAAAGTAATTATCTTAATGAACTTCAAGCAGGGGCGTACACACAATTGGGACAAGGGGGGAAGTGTAATGCATAGTAAAATGGTATAATATTTCATCTAAAAAAAAAATATTACCTCAGGGGCCCCAAAAAAATAAATTGCTGTTTAAAAAAAAAAAATTATGTATGTATTTTATCGTAGGGCCCCAAAATATATTACTTGAATAATCTTAGCGACCAAAAAATGATACATCAGGGGCCCAAAAACAATGTGTTCTTATTTCCTATATCAAAGGCCCCCAAAAATGTAGACTTGCCCAAGGGCTCCGGCAACTCAACGTACGCCTCTGACTTCAAGTTATTCTCACTTCTGAATAAGCAAAATGCTTTGGAAAAGATACCCAGTGAAAATCTTTTTCCCTCTTACTCCATACAAACGAAATAACTTCTTAATTAGTTGAATACTTTCATTGCAAAATGTGTCTCCAAAGTAGTGAATTAAATAAATCTTCTTAAAAAAATCACCTTTCACATGCCTGAATTTCGTGATAAAATGCACCTTTAACAAGTTATAAGCACTAAACTGAAAAAAAAGTCTGACAATTTTGCGATAATCCGAGCAATACAACGTACAGAGCTTTCGAGGTTGCAGACTTGGGTTTATTGGTAGCTATCGTAATAACATTCCAACAAAAATAACTACGTACAAATTTATAATATGTTCATAAGAATAGGCCGAAAAACTATTTTTTCAAATTTCAAGACGAATGGTGAAGACTAAGAGCGCATCGGCTCTGAAAAAAAAATTTAAAAATGATATTTTTACAAAAGAAATTTGACCACCCTAACATCTTATTTTTTAAATATAATAGTTTTAGGTAACTTTTCTATGAGCTAAATATTAAGTAGAACAAAATTGGTCCGAATTGTTTATGGACTTCCAGTCGCGCATGCGTTTCGAAGTTTGTCGAAAAAATTTGGAAAATCCTGTTAAGGTCCGATTTTTCAATAGTCAGTTATACAGTCAGTTAGTACTTATTCCCCAGATAGAGCAAAAATCAATTATTCAACAGTCATTATATTGCTTATTCCTTTAATAAATCATTTAATAGAGGAATAAAACTATCTGCTTCTTTCAGAGACGAATAAAAACTATTCTAAGGAATAATCTCAACAAAAATACTGTGTCAATTGTCAAAGCTGTTTTGAAAGAATTTTGATAAAAAATACAGGGGAACACAAGAAAACAAAAACAATTTATGAATAAAAATGACGTTTAATTTTGAATATTTTTGAATTTGACAATTTTTTTTTTTTTGTTATTCTGTAGAATAAATTATTCTTGATTGAAAACAGTTAACTGACTGTTTATTAACAGTTAACTAACTGTTTATTAGAAGATTGAAAAATCGGCTCGAATTCTTATAAATTAATTGGTAAAATATATATTATTTTTCCTAAATAAGAAGTAAAAATGAGGTTGACAATGAAAAATCTTTCGTTCTCTTCGCCGCACAGTGGTACTTTTGGTGTTTTTTTGCGTCAAAAGTCATTTTCACGGCCATTTTTTGACGTAAGGTCATGAAATTTAGTACACTGAAGCATATTAGTATAAGAAATACAAAAAAGCTTCAAAATTTTTTTATTCAAAACGGTGGTTCCAAAATGGCGGGCAGAATAAGCGTTTATAGAACCTTCTTTTTCGTTTATTTCATCTGTTCTCAAATAATTTCTAAACAACGTATTATAATTTAACTAATGATGTATCATTGCAAGCGTCCTTTATTTTTGCTGGTCATAAAACGTAAATTTGAATGAAATATGACACTTTCTTGAGAAAAAAGTCATGAATGTAAACAAAAATCTGAAATAAATTAAATCAAATTAAAAATAAGTTTAATTTCAAAGCGTAGTCGAAGTTTTCTTTTTATACTTGTTTTTTAGCCACTAGATGGCATCATATTCAACTTAATATACCTATAATTTGCGACCAAGTAAGACGCTTTTGACAATACCACAATTGTCAAATTATGATAAGTACTTTAGAAGCTATGATGGAATAGACGAACACATAATCCAACTTTTGGCTTTGCCGTAGTAGGTTTTTTTCTATTGCGGAGCCATACTGTTTACAATCAAGCTTTATCAAAATCGTGCAAATTTTGTGTTTGTGCACCACAAAAATATGAAAACTATTCAATGTCCAACCTTCTTTCTCAGACTATTTTAAAATGCGTAAGTTATTCATATTTAAAGTTTTACTTATGAGGCGCTTAATCGTAAAGTCAACCGCTGCGTCAAGGGGATCACTTATGCTTGACAATGTAAGCTAGCTAAAATGTGCTAAAGAATGCGTATGAATGTGCATTGTTGTGCAAGTGGCTATTGTCATTGATGGGTGTGGTTAGTTGATGGGCTTTTCCTCTGCATTGTGTTTTTATTTCTTTTTAAATTTTCTCTTTGTCATCATCGATACAGGAAGTGTTGTTGATTTAAGTATTTTATTTTAATAATAAGGGGTTTTTATATTTTGTTTAGAAGTTTTTTTTTTAAGAAAAAAGAAATCCCCAATATTTTGGCCCTCTGGCTGTCTGTTTCTGCAAAAGTTAAAGATTTATCTTCCTAGAAGCGAAGATACACAATTTTAAGTGATCTACTACTTATTCTCCGAAGTGGGATCTTCAATCAAAAAGAAGAAAGAAATACCGAAAATCAAAACAAAACTAAGACAACCTGTCCAAAAATTTAAAAAATGAAACAAATTATCCCTAATACAAATTCCCTTACCTGTTTTTTGACAGAAGAAAAAAAAATCCTAAAAACTTATAAAGGAGCAATTTATACCTCGTTGTAACCCTGAAATCCCAATCTACATTAAACAGAAAACACACCCCTCAACAATATGTTAATAAATTTCCATGTCGTTTATTAATTCACATCAAAATTGATTCAAGTCCTACCCCCTCTTATTTAACGTAATTTTTCTGCCTATATGGGAATTTTATTGAAGTCAATTTGTGTATGTATGGAAATGTGAAAACCTTGTTTTTTTGCTGGGTAGCTCTTTTACTGCTTCTATACTAACTACCCTGACGACATGGGCTCTCTGATATATTTATTCATTTGGTACCCATAATGCCGATTATCATAACCGGTGAATCATGAAATTGTAAATAAGTAGTTGACGTTCAAGGGTCTCTGTCTCTCTCTATCTCTGGTTGGTTCGTACGTCAGGTCGCTGGTTGTATGTTGATAGTCGGCTATCCAACTGAGAGAGAGACCAGACTTTTGTATTGGATTAGGTGTGTATAGTTGGAATACAGGTATATTGGTATGACATAGAGTGCACAGCAGAGTCAGTCACCAAGTCCACCACCTAGTCTCTCAGACTTTATTCAAAAACCCCTGGGCAGGATGATTTGAATATATCGAGTGTGACCGGTTCAGGCGTTGTTGGTCATAAATTTCTTTTTTTTTCAAGTTTTTTTTTTCATTCACTGTCACTGAAACCTGATGGGAATGAAAATTTAATGAAAAAAATACAGAAAACATTATTAGGCAGTAAAATTAAATTTACCCTAGAATTTTTTTTAAAATTTGATATCTTTCTTAATTAATTTGTGTTTTGGGTAAATATAGTGGATTTCAATATATCTGGATTCACTGGAGTTTAAAAAAAATGCAGTATTTTTGTAACTGGCTTGAAATACTTATCTAAGCACATAAAGTACTAGCACTTTAACCCTGAATTCAGTAATTACCAATTACATAATATTTTGACTGCAAAGTTAACAAAAGCAGTCAAATTATTAAAATTTTGGTATACAACTGCAGTATTTTTAATTAGTCCAGTCCTAGTTTAAATACGCAGGAGCCCAAAACGCTCTAAACCAGGGTTTTTAAAAATCATTTTATTTTAAATGCATTTGTTTTCAATTACAAATTAAAACAAAATATTTGTTGCAAATAAAAAAAAATGCATTAAAAAAAAATTTCTTACAACTGAAGAAAATTTGCGTTGAAAATAAAATTTTACTGCAACTGAAAAAAATTTGCATTGAAAATAAAATTTTTATTGCAAATAAAAATATTTTGCATAAAAAAAAATTTGATTGCAAACAAAAAATTGTCTGTATTGGAAAAAAAGAAAATTCAATGCAAAATAAGTGCATTTAATATTTTTTCTTTAATATTCGTCGAATTTTCTACAATTTTGGCTATTTGTCCATACATAAGCTATTTCAACTAAAATAATTGTAAGAAATTCTACGAATATTAAAAAAAAAATATTATATGCACACATTTTGCATAGATTTTTTTTTTCACTACAGAAAATTCTTTATTTGCAAAATATTTTTATTTGCATTAAAAAATTTATTTTCAATGCAAATATTTTTCAGTTCGAATAACATTTTTTTATTGCAATTTTTTGCAGTTGCATTAGATATTTTTTTTTTGGCAAATTTTCGAGCTGCAGAAATTAAATCTGACTTATAGCCGGATGTCATTAATCGACAGTCAAAAGATTAGTACTATGTATATAAGTGCAAACTTTATATTAAATAAAATATTTTTGACAGTATTTTAACTTATTATGAAAAAAAAAATAATAAATACGAATACGAATTTTCTACAATTAAGACTAAGACTAAAATGACTGCATATTCAATTGAGTCACAATTTACTGCTTTCATAAAAGATATTAATCTAATAGAGTAACTAATAGAGAAATATTGCTAGTTGCCCAAAACATAGTTTTTTTTTTTAATTTCAAAATGTTTATTCTTAAAAATAAAGTTCTTCTAGTATTCACCAATTTTTCCAATTTTAACATGTTATAATAAAAAAAAACTGCATCTAATATAATTTACCCTATAAAAAAATACACTTTAAGGTATGTAGGTAGACGATATGTATTCATTTTCATACCCGTAAAAAAAAAAACTCAAAATGTTTTAAATGGAAATTTCTAGTTATACCTACCGGTTTTTACCTTACCTGTGTGTCGTATTTTCGTATATTTGTGAGATATGAGTTCCTACGTTAATTAATTTTTTTTGAAATTATTAAGGAACCGGCAAAAGAAGTCATTAAATTCAGTAAAGGTACCTACCGATAAGAATTTCAAAAGGAAATTCAACTTTGATGATGACGTTTTTTTTTGGTTGAGCGCAACATTTTTTTTTTCAAAGAATTTAATTTAAACAAAAGAGTCTATGGGATTTTCAAATAGAGAGAATATATTTGTCCATTGATATGAAAAACTAGACTCTATGAAATAAACCATGCAGACAAAGAAAAAAAAAAAACAAGTACCTGCCAGAAAATGTATGTCATTCGTCATCCCTGTGACAGGTGCAACATTTTTCTTTCACAAAAAAAAAATCAAATAGTTATTGATTTGTTCGTGGGAAAATAAATTTTTTTTTTATTTGTATTTGGAATTTTAGAAGGAAATAAATTAAGTGGTTTATTTGAGAAAAAATAAATAATTGTTGAATTTAATCGAGTTTAAATTGAATTGCGACAAGAAATATTTTGCAAAAATCTGAAGAAATGACACTTATGTACCAAACCTTAAAAAAATACCGGAATTTTTCAGTTTTTATTGAATTTAGCTCTAAGGACTTTTCTTGATTTTGCAATCATTTGAGCCTGAAACGATTTCTATGGGACTTATAGTTCTTAAATTATTGCTTTTCAAAAATGATCAATTTCGTCATATCATATATAGTTTTTTCAATACTTTTTTGTGTGCAAATAAACCAGTCAGTGACGAATTTTGACCATTCATAGGTGTTTTTTTTTTCAATTTCCGATGATCCCTTGCCTAATTTCTCTATACTTGGCAATTTAAGAGCGTCCCGTGACAGATTTGATTTTTTGGTGGTCTTTTGTGATAAAACATTTCAATTTTTAACAAACTTAAGGTACTACTAAGTTTCATTTAATAACTCTGTTGCTTATGATCTGCTTAAGGTCCAAGACTTCACCGTCCCGGGAGTTAGTTTTCAACTCTTTTTTTTTTCAACATAGAGCCTTGGCAGTCCAGATCCTAGTTCGCAGTATTTTAAGTCCCTATCGTATTTGCATTTTTAAGGAAAGACTTACTTTAAACATCTTTTAAGACTCACCGAATCACACGTGATAATTCTAACTGCATTTAATAAGTGTTTAAAGAACTTTTTTTTAGAAAATTGGTACTATATTAAGGGGAAGTGAATTTTTGAGAACACTCTTTTGTAGTGGCGAAATTAGCGAAATTATCAACTCTAGACCCCTTTTGCTAAGTCCATAGTTAAAAATTCCATTATAGTAGTTGTTTTAAACCCCACAACCAATTTCAAGCTGTTCCAAGGATGGCTACTTAATTGAAAACGGTTCCTCTTGCCTCCATAGATAGGGTTCTAAACCTTGCTCCTAAAAGCATTCATAGAAAAAAAAATATCTTTCGTTAAAATTTAACAAAACTACTAGTATCGTCAGACTCTTTAAAATTGTTGAAAACACTCTTTTGTTATGGCGTAGTTAGCAACTTAGACCTCTAGACCCCTTTTGCGGTCCGCTTAGTCCAAAGATTAAAATTTTATTATAATATTTGTTGTTTTAAACCCCTCTGCCAAGCTGAAGCTGTTCCAAAAAAGGCTATATTAAAAACTATTGAAAACGGTTCCTCTTGCATCGATAGGGTCCGAAACCTTGCTTCTCAAAGAAAATAAATATTTTTCCTAAAACTTTAAAGAAACTTCTATTTAGCCCAGACTTGTTTCTAGGTCGTCTTAGAAATCCATTCAAATTTTGCACAAAACTTTTGACCTTTAAACTTTCTCGCTTGAGAAAGACACACCCCTTTCACCTTGACTTTTGTTTTGTTATTAAATTTGTTGAGTAATCAAAGTCATCAAAAATGAAAGAAACCAATTATAAAACATAGGTATCCGAACCCAACCTATATTTTTTTCAATCAACATCCAGCATACTACAGCACACCATCAGACTAAAAAAATCAATTCACTATGGATGCAAAACCTTAGCACCGTTCCGCCTTCAATTTTCCAATTTATAAATAATTCATTAAACAAAAAGTCAAACATTTGCAATATGAAAACATGTAATTTTTTTTTTTCTGCTTCACTCTTTTTTTTTTATGGCAAACACTTTCCAATAAAAAGTAAAAACATTTATCCATCCATATACCAGTTTTGGTTTGGTTAGCATAGAATACCTCTTTTGCAAAGCATACTTTGGTGTATAGAAATAATACCGCACCTATATTTCCTCTTTGCAAAAAAATTAAAAAAATAAAAATGAAAAAAACGAGAAAGACCAAAAAAATATATGATTCCTCCTCAACAAACTAAAAAAAAAAAAATACAAAAAAAAACAGATATAAATTCAACTTTATGCCCATTTTTATATACAAATTCGACAAAAGTTCGTCTCTGACTTGTTCACCACTAAAGGCGCACCAAGAAAGGAAACTGGTTACCGGCTCCGGACGGAGCTCTACCATTGGAATCGGCCCCCAGAAACTCTCTATAGAAGCACAAGTAAAAGAAGATGCCATTGAATTGGCAATTGGCAGTGGAGTTGGAAGAACGAATAAACAAGTTGGGATAAAAGGGGGGGAAATGCCATTACTGCAATTGAATGAAATATCCGATCAGAGACAGCAAAGTCAAAAAAGAAGTAAAATTGAGACAAAAAGAAAACAAAGTAAAAAAACCAATATTTTGCTTTTCTCTCCAAAGACGATAACAACGATGACGTTGTTCGATGGCGACAACGAAGAAAACGAAAAACGAAAAAAAATCGAATCTCGGAGACAGGATGAGCTCCTTCAATCCCAAATCGAGAGAAAATCGAGATTATCTTTTTTTTTTTCAAAACAAAGAAAAAGTTTTTTTTTTAGTTTGTCATCATCTTCTTCTTCACATATTGGTCATTAAACTTTCTTTTCATATACAAACGAACGCAAATGATGTGAGATGTCTATTAACGGGGGTCACTACTTGATGATCTTTGATATAAAATCCATCATCATCATTACACTCCTTCAGAGATTAATCGAAGAAAGAATAAAACCACTAATTAGAAGCCCCTCGAGGAGGGAAACAACGAAGAAAAGCCTTTCGAATTAATAGTAAAGATGCAATCTGCCACCCTTGTGGCATATCAATGTCAATCACTCTTTATACTGTCAATCTTTTTCTCTCTCATACTGATGCTGCTCCTGTTGTTGCTGCGTTGAATTGCTTATCTTTATCAAAACACACACTACATTCATTGTGCATAGCACACATCATACAGACGACTACGACGAATATAATGCATCATACGGATGAATGAATGAATTGGCTTTAGCCGACGGCGATGAGTCTGCCTGTTTAATGTTAATGCTCTTTCCCTTTAGTGCCAATATGGAGGTCAGGGAGTTTTGATAGGAGACATTCAACGAATAAAAAAATGGAGATATATTTTTAGATAGGATAATGGACAAAAATAAAATAAAACAAAATGAGGCATGAGAGATATAGAGGGAGCCACTCTAGTACTAACTATAACCATAAACGACCACGACCATACACAAAAGATGCACATGACTTGTTGTCATATTACTCATATTTGCGGGTTTAATAACGAAATTGTCGTATGAGTGCCTCTTGTCGTTTTTTTTTTTTTTTTTATATGGTTTTGGTGCGCGGTTAATTAAACAATGCCGCATGCAGCTGTGGTGTTTGTTTGTTCGGTATTATTTTTTCTTTTGTTCTTTTACTAGTATTTCTTTGATTTTTTGTTAAAATTTTATAGTCTAGGCGGTTGTGTTAGTTTTGCTAATAAACATCATTGAAAGGGATCAATTTGTTCGAGAAATAGAGTGTCCTTACAAGTTTGATTGTTTCTTCCCTAAATTTTGACAGCGAAACGAGAGCCCCTAATATGTTCAATTTATGAATGGCCAACTATTTTATTTAAAGACTCAATAAATGATCAACAATACCAAAGTGTTTTCATTATTAAACACATAAAAGAATTTTTTTTTTCTATAGAAAAAAATGTTACACATACGCCATAGTGACCCTTTAAGTTTGATGTTTTTTTTTAAGTTTACACAAATGACATTCAATTTTTTTTGTGGATTTATTCAGCTTAATACAAGCTTAAAATAAAACTTAAACATGACATTCAATTTTTTTTGTGGATTTATTCAGCTTAATACAAGCTTAAAATAAAACTTAAACATTTTTTTAAATGCATGTTTTTCCACAAGAATTTTTTGTTCGAAAGCTCGTAAAAAATAAATTTGTATTTTTTTAGGCCTGTTCACTGTGAACTCATATCTGTAAACCAAAACTTAATTTGAGACTTTGATCCACAGAGTCCTGCTCCAAATGTGAGAAAAAGAAGATGCACGACTGGGTCGCACGTACATGCTCGAATGTTAAAAGTTGCTTGGAATACTAAAGCTTTTAAAAAAATTGATAAAAAATTTTTTTAAGAAAGTCAAAAACAAAAAAGCTTAAAAAAATAATTTTAGTTAGTTTAAAGTTAAAAAAACATCTAAATAAATTATTTTGACCTTGTACGCCATTTAATTTCTTGTACCTATTCCAAAGAATTTTTATTTTTTTAAATAGTTTTTTTTTATAAAAAATTTTCAAAAATTTTTCAAAACAAATTGAGACATATGGCGTTTTCGATTGGCAGTCCGGAAGCGTCCGGAATCATTCTGAAAGCGTTTTATTCGTACAAAACTGACAGTTTTGTGTGAATAAAATTTTTTCAGAATGATTCCGGACGCTTCCGGACTGCCAATCGAAAACGCCAATAAAAAACAAAATTTCAATAAAACTCATTCATTCGTTTTTAAAAAATTGATTTTTCAAAAAAAAAATTGAAACTTTCTTAAAAATCCAAAAAATTTTATATTAGTTTTAATACTGAAGCTACAACAAGGTTTTTGGTCAAAATATTTGTTTGGCTCAGTGGAAAATATAAGTTGCTTCAGATTTTTAAGAGAGTTTCAATTACTCCCTAAAATAAAACTACTTTAATTTATGAAGCAGATTTTCAGTCCTATTTTTGTTTTAATTTATTTTACCTACTAAAATAATATCAAAGTAAAAGTGTCCCAACCCAAATTAAAGAAATATTATTTCTGTTATTCCAGTTAAAATAACAAGTTGTTGGCAAACGATTCAAAACAGAGGGAAAATAAGTCAGGGTTAGTTTTACTTCTGGTATAGGGTAAAACTATACAATACGCCCCAGTTTACAAAACGCCCCACCAGTCTCGTACGCACACAGGTGTTGTTAAACAAACAAAACGAAAACTGTTCAAACTAATTTAAGTTGCTCGTCAATTGTGTTATTGAGTTGTAGTAATCCGTGTGCCCTGAAAAGAAAAAAACTGCAAAACAAAAATTTGGGACCAAAACATATTGCGGAGAGCGCAGACAAAATTTCATTTTTTCAAAAAGTATAAAGACCATATCAAATTGATATGTATATTTAAAAAGTTCAAAAATTGGGCTTCTTAGTTCTTTTTTGTGAATTCCTTGAAATCAGTTTGGATTGCTATATTTTTGCATGCGCGTATTGCACTTCGAAATTTACAAAACGCCCCAGTACAGTAAGTGTAATACGCCCCAGTAAATTATCAAGTAAAATACTCATTAACATTTTTTTTTATTTGCTATATGCTTAAGAATTGCATTAAATTACAAAAAGACGACACTGCGGCCATTATGGTCAAAAACGAAAATTATTACAGGACCGTTTTTAAAGAAGTTTAGTTTTCAGCGCATATCTTGCCATATAGCGTTGCACGATTTTTTTTTACCATGTATACATACCAGATTGCAACATTTGCGGCCGCAAAGCATCTCAAAATTCTATATTCCAAAATCAAATAATTTAATTTTTCTAATTTAGTACATTTGTACCTACTTTTTCCTTGGGGCGTTTTGTCACTGGTGTGGGGCGTTTTACCCAGCAAATGAGTTACAAAACGCCCCACTTGAACTTTTTTTAAACGATTTATATATAATATATGCTAACACATTTTAGTACATATGAATATGCCAAAAGTAAGAAAAAAGACTATACTTTTTATATTTACCACAAAAACTATTAATTTCCTTTATTTTTTTTGTTTTATTGAAGATTCAAAAAAAGTGGGGCGTATTGTATAGTTTTACCCTATTTAACATTGTTTCTGGTATTTTTAACTATATTATGATTGAAAACTGAACTTATTCCACGCATAATGTTTTGATAGTGCAGTCAAAAAGAAGTTATAGCTATAAAAATTACTTTCTTTTTGCAGTTTTAACAAAAAAAATACAAAAAGCTTATTTCTCCATCAATATAAAAAAAAAACTTTAAAAAATGTCCTACAATTAAGTTGACTAGTCGAAATAAATCGTTAATCTTACTTATATTAACCGTATTTTAGTTATCATTTTATCATTTTTTTTACCTATATAGCATTTATCATGCAAAATCATTTACATTTAAATTTATTCTTATTTATCGGTGTTTGGATCTGGTTATATGCGTTTTTATCTTTTATTTGAAATATTTTCTAATGAATCCTCCTATAATTTACTGCATGCATAATAAAATTAACATAGAAACTTAATAAATATTTTCTTTTTTTCTTTCATTCCAATATCACACAACAAATTTTCAAATTTGATGATTGATTTGTAAAATTAATTTTTGCCTTTTTTCTTTTTAATTTCAGGTGAGTCGAGTTTAACTTACGTCCCATGCAAATAAATTTAAATATTTTTTTGTCGTTTTAAATAAAAATTAAAGATAAATTGCATAAACAAAGCGTGAGTATAAAATAACAATTATTTTTAAATCAAAAAAAAAAAACTAATAACTATAAAAAAAAAATCTTTAATCAAACGTATCTATTCCTCCTGAAATAAAAAATTAAATAAATTTCATAAAAAAAAAAAAAAAAACAATTAACATCAAAATGGGAAATATAAGAAGACTTCTTTGAATATTCTGTGATGTGTTTCGAAAAAAAAGGAGGAGGAATTTATGAGGCAAAACATTCCAAACAGTTGTCAAACCAATGAACAACAGGGATTTATGGGATAGGGGTTTCCCACTAAATCATTTGTTAATTACTTGTTGAGAAATGTTGACAAATTAATGATGGAGAGTTTTTAGTGGCCTGTAGCTAAATCCAATGTCATATTTCAGTTCAACCCATTTTTGATAAAGTGTTAAAAAATTTGTAAATTAGGTTGAGAGGGATTTTTTTGAAAATTTAAAAAATTGGGAAATGAAATTCAGCTAAGAAAATATTTTGAGATAAAATCTGGAAGAAAAACACAATTTTTTCTGTCTTTGTACATTTTATTTTGACAGTGTAACTGTTGATTTTGAATTAACTCGAAGTTAACTCGGAGTTAACTCTGACTTAACTGCGAGTTAAAATCTATCAAAATGAATTGAGATATTATTAAAAAAAAAAACTCGCTTTCAATATAAAAAAAAGTCTAGATGGCACCACAAGGACAACAGTTTGTTACCTTTTATTTCATGGATAAAGAGTCGGTTAAATGAAGGTTATCCTTGGGTTAACTCGTGGTTAATCTATTTCATAGAGTTTTTGGACTCCAAGTTAACTAAGAACTTGCAACAAACGATTATACTTAAGATTATGAATAAAAAGCATCTCACAAAAACACAAATTAACACGAACAAGATGAGAGATATGTCATTAACATCATCCAGGTAGAATTGTACTAAGGGTCAACAATATGTTGTTGACATTTAAATGAATCCAAGCTAAGTAGCATGATACTGTTCTTTTTCCTTTCAAGTTTTCTTAACATCTTTCTTTAACACTTATGCAAAATAAAAAAAAAACTTTTTAATGCAAAACCGAATAAAGAAGAAGAATGAACAAAAGAAATGACACATTATAAAAAATGGCCAAAAAGAAACAACAAGTAAGATACAGTTCACAGTTGTAGAATTATATTTTTCTTCTTGCAAAAATTCACTGCACTCGTAAAGCCTATAGCAAGTTGGAGAACTAGTTTTTGACAGCTTTTTTTCTACTACTTTTTTTTCTTCAATTTCTAGAACACCCTTGTTGTTGGCATCAGGCACAGGCATCAGCAGCAACAGCACATCTAACCTGAGAGCCTTGGGGGCAAATGTGTCTTTCTTTCAATTGAAAATGTTTAAGTTGGTGGCATATGTTCGGTTGAATATATGCAATTTACTATGGGGTTATGAGAACAGTTAAGAAAAAAAAAATACATATAAGAAAAAGAAACAATAATAGACGTGAATCGTGCGTAAAAAGACAAGAAACAAGAAAAAAATAAATGGTAATAACTTAATGCAGACAAAATTGAGGTTAGTAAAAGTTTTTGCCACTTTTATAGTCAAACGGTATTGATAATGTTGTACCGCATCATCATGATGATAGGTGTTCGAAAGGGGGCAATACTACTGACAAGTACACTTAGAGAAAAATTTTAAACCAACCAAAAATCACTTGATTTTATTTTGTTATTGAGCAAATGCTTAGGTAATAAAAATAAGAAAATAAACTGCTTTAAATAAATCCTTAAAGCTTCAAGTAAGAAGAAGAGTATATACTCCGAGTAAATACTCAACTTTTATTGAGTAATTGAGTAAGACACACACTCATTTGTTGGTAGTTTTTAGTTACGAGTGAAAAGTTGGAAATATTTATTATTTTAGTGTTAGGTATTCGATATTGAGTAAATGCTCACAACCCTGAGTAAGTTCTCATTAAAATCTTAGCGTTTAAGAATTTTCCTTTGACTGTCATGATCATAACCCAAAAACACTATTTTTTTGTATATGCATGCCAAATAAGTTTTCAGAAAAATAGAGGAGTATATACTCCGAGTAAGTACTCACTTAATGTTGAAAAATTAAAATTCTGAAAAAAAATTATTTTTATTTAATTTTAATGTCTCCTTTTTAACGGATATCTCCAATATAAAGTTTTTGCAATTTTCTCAAAATGGCTAACGATTTTGCTTTGAAAAAAAAAACATGTAATGCTGCAAATAAGGCCGCACTTTTGAAATAAAAAAAATATTTTTTGGACCTTTATTAACGGTACCTACTTGCCATAGATAAAATTCCTTAATATAAACGACACAACCGATTTCAATGAAAATTTTGATATAAAAAAGTTTATACTGATATTAAAATTGAGAATGCTTTCAAAAAAATTGTTTTATGGATTTTTAAAAAAAGGTACATTTTTTTAAATCAATTTTTTAAAATTATTTACCTAATGAATTTTATGTGTCAATCTTTAAATACGAGAGCAATTCACAATTCTAAGTAAAAAATTGTTTGCAAACAAAGTATCACAAACGAAAGTTCATAAAAATTCCAGTAATTGGAGCCTTAGAACGTTTCTTTAGACTGAGGAGGTTCAAAATTATTGATTTCCAAACATTGTCAATTTTGTGGAAATGAAATAATTTGTTCAATATCTAGTGGAGTAACTAAAGCTCAAAAATTGGCAATATTAGGGAACCCGGCCGAACAGCTTAGATTTTGATGATCTTTTTTTTCAAACGTCGGTAATTAAAAATACTTTAAAGTCTATAGATTAAAAATTGCCGGTGTTGCCGTTTTGATTTTTTAAATTTAATTGAAGATTTTTGTGAACAAAAACAAATTTTTTTCAAAAATTTTTCTTAAATTTCATAAATTAATTGATGCCAAAAGATTGTCTAGGAAATTCAAGGAAAAAAAATATATGGGAGTGAGGGACAATCTTCCATAGTTCAAGCGATAGATGCAATTTTCTTATTAATTGACTTCAAACACAAAAAAAAATATTTGAACACAACGGCAACACCTACAATATTCAAATATACATTTTTTTAAAGCTAGAAGCTTAGTCATATATGTTAAATTAAAATTAAGTTAATTGAATGAACGGCTTTTGAAAGAATAATAATTGAACTCAGATTTTTGAAAAAAAAATTATTGAAAAAATTTTAACATGTCGTTTTTTAAACTTGGTCGTAATATAAAATTCATTTATTTTCAAATTTTTTTGGCCGCATTTATTATGATTTAAAATTATAAAAGGAAATGTCAATATGTATTACGGTTTATGAAAAAAATTAAAAAGTATTTCATTTTCTAAGAACTTTTTTTAATAAAAGTTTTGAAAAAAATGTAACTTATTTTTTTTTTAAATTCAACATCTAAACATAAAATTATTTTTTATTCATTTAATAACCCTTACTGTTGAAAGTTAAATAGCAAAAATTTAAAGTTATTATTTACCACAATATTTTGAGAAAATTAATTATTTCAATGCAAAAATTCAGTTTTAATAAAAAAAAAACCATTGAAATTGAAGTAATTTTTCATTTTTTTTTTCAAAAGTGTGATATATTTGACCTTTTTTGCTTCAAAATTCAACTGATAATATTTATGGCCAAAAATTTTTTTTTATATTTTATTAGAAAAAGTTTGGAAAAAAGTCATTTTAAATTTTTCTAATAACATTTTTTTTTTTAATTCTGAGTTTGAGGACCATTTTTTCAAAAAGTCTTGATCAAATTTAGTGGATTTAAATTTAAGAGATAAGAATGAGCTTCTGGCTTTTTAAAAATGTATTTTAAAATATTGTAGGTGTTGCCGTTGTTTTCAAAATATTTTTTTTGTGTTTGAGGTCAGAATGTTAGAAAATTGCATTTATCGCTTAAACGATGAAAGATTGTCCCTTACTGCCTTTTATATATTTTCCTTAAATTACCTAGAGAATCTTTTGCTATCATTTGTTTTATGAAATTTAAGCAAATAAAATGATTTTGTTAAAAAAAAAATTAATTTTAATTTTAAAAAACAATACGGCAACACCGGCAATTTTTAATCTATAGACTTTAAAGTATTTTTAATTACCTACGTTTGAAAAAAAAAATCGTCAAAATCAGAGCTGTTCGGCCGGGTTCCTTAATAATTTGCTTTATTTACTCTACTAATCGGCTTTTAGTACAAGTATCTTCTTGTTAGTGAGGAGAATCTTAGAAAAAAGCAATAGTTTCGATTTAATACACGGTTATCCTCAATAGAAACGACAAGGCTACTGTGCTAAATAGGGTACATAAATTCATAATTTCAAAATGAATCATGACAAATAAACTAAAAATGTACTCAATTTAATTTCTCTTGTTCCTGCTCATCTCATCTCATAATTTATGTTTGTAATTAACAGTTACAGTTACTTGTTGTTTGTAGTTGTTGAAAGATTACTCATTCCTTGCTAATTATAGTTGAAATAAATGTTATGTAGTATTTCATCATCTAACAAAAAAAAAAAAAAACTAAACTAAAATTAATGAGTTACATTAAAAACAATACAACGACCCTCGAAAAATGGATCTTTATCAACACAGAAAAAACACTTCAGAAGCTTATACATGCAGAAGAGAGAACAAATTTAACAGACAGATAAACAGACAAATGCGGCAGTAATTCACGCCAAAAATAGTGATGTTACACCATGAGAGGGAATAAATTTCAATTTAAATTGTTTGACAAAAAAAATACAAAACAAAAAAAGATACAAATTAAACGCAGACTTGGGGGTTAAACTCAGAGACTCACTTTATAGCTCAGTCAGTGTGTCAATTTTATTTGTGAATCAGCTTTACTGAAATGAAACACTATTAGAAAAGGCCACTATAATAGAATAATTAGACTTTTATAGTATTTTTTTTTTTGTTTTATGTAAAAATTATGTGCATGGAATAGAATGAAGTCGAGTAATTAATTTATAGCTAGACTTTCGGGAAGTTGTTTTTTACTAAATTAAACAGTTTTATATCTATTTTGTTAAACCTCGGTTAACACTCGTATTTGCGCAAAGTCAATTTACGATTTTTTCCTGGCTGACAGTAATGCACGGAAGAACAACCACTTACAAAGTAGAAGTTTTGTGTAGGTAGTTATCATTTTAGTTTGGAAAAGGAAAATGCATTAAGAGATTGTTTTTTGTATCGTCTTTTGTTGAATGGTTTTTTTTTTATTGAAAATGAACACGTTCAGTCTTTGCTAAAAATGGAATAGTTCACAACCAAATATGGATTGAGATGAGAATTTTATTGTTTCTATAGAAAAGTTTTATATCTTTTGGTTAATGAATAGAAATTCGATTTGTTTTTGCTTTGTAATATTGTATTTAATGTCAAATAATTATTGTCTCATTAGTTTCAAGGAAGAATGAATGCATTCAGAGATTCCATTGAATTTGTAATGAGTAAAGTCTTTTATATAGTTGTTTGCAACAAATCTTGATATATGGGGGCATTGTGATTTAATATAAAAGCAGGATTTATGAATTGAGGAATGAGCTGTATTTTATCCCAAAACGTTAGAGTTATTTTAACGCTAAGAATATCTGTAAATGAAAAAAAAAACTTAACAGAGGCTTAAGGACCTCTATGCATAATACTATACTTGAGATACACCTTTAAGTACACGGATAAAAAATAACACCAGAGATAACTTTATTTCTGGTACATTTAATCATATTATATAGTTAAATATACCAGAAATTAGATACATATACAAGAAATAAAGTTAAATATAACAGAAATATAGTTAAATTAACCAGTAAAGTTATTATCTCTTTGTGTACTTTAAAAAAATAACGTTTAAATCTTAAAGTGCTTTAAGTGCAGTTTTTTTTCTATATATTGATTGAAATACTGTGATTCAAAATTCTGAAATCTGTAGATAAATCGCAGCTAAAACTGATTAATTGCTTCCAAAATCATACGATTCTGGTTTTTATTGAAATTTTTGGATATTTTTTGAAAACAAGGTGTAAATAAATCATTTATTTACGCCCTCAGATAATGTTGCTAATCATTACAACTTGACACTAGTCACATTTGTTTCATGTTCAAACAAAATTCAAATTATTAAGAAATTTACTATTAATGGAATTCTGCGTAGGTATTTAACCTCCTCTCATACAACCATTAAAAAAAACTTCAAAAAGGCTTACATAATTGAAATCCTCTTTTACCAAAAAAAAAAGAACTTAATTTTCTAAGAAATCTTCTCTAGCTAATAAAATAGATACTTTAATGTAACTTGAAACTTTTTCTCTTACGTTTTTTTTTTACAATTCTGCTCACACTAAAATTACCTTTTTTTTCATTTCCGAATTGAAGCATTCGTGTTGAACAAATTCCTTTACAAAACCAAAACGACTAAAGAGAGTTTCCTTACCAAATCCGATTAAAAAATCTTCACTAAAGTGTAGGTATACGACTACTTTATATCATCAACCTTTACTCATACAAAAATCTCAAAGACTAAATTGACCCTTATTTTATAATTCCCATCCTTTTTTCTCTGGCATGTAACAACTACATACCAAAGAACCCAGGCTTATTTTGTATTTGGTTTATGTAAGTACATCATCATTTCGTGTCAAATAACATTGACTATTCTATAGAGACGACATGCAAGTTCAAAAATTCAATCTTGATTTTTAATTTCCTTCCATCAATTCTCCCTTTTTCGAAACAACAACAACAACAGGACATACAAAAACTCAATTTTCTCGTTTAATTTTCCAATCCTTGACACAAAATATACAAAAAGAAGAAAAAAACAAACTTTTAGGTCTCTCTCTTCATATGCTTGGGTAGACTTTAAGTAAAAAGTTTTCCTCTTTGATTCTTGAGCTTTATATGCCTATAAGCTGCTTCCTTTCAATTGCCACCCTCGTAATGACATATAAAAGAAGACGTCAGGCACACAGGAAATAAATAAGACTTCCTCTTTCCAATTTTCTCCTTTTTTTTATACTTCTTTTTCGTTTTGCTAACTTTTTTTCTTTACCTACTATAAACCTTTTAAGTTATAGAGAGGCTATACCTAATACTATCACTGGTTGGCATGTCAACATGTGTGCTAGTTAGTGTCATCGACAAGGCACAGCAAAAAACCCAAAAGGCACACGAACGTGCTTCGCAAATAACAAAAAAGAATTTTGTATATCCATCAGAAAAGAAGAAAAAAAAAAGTAAAGTAGGTATAAACTTAATTTCCTTATGTTTCACTCTGTTACTCTGTAATGCGGTAGTTCTAAGTACATAATTCCCTAAACAACAACAAACAAAAAAATTCACGTAACACTAGAATATTGAATTACCATCCATCGTCATTCTTTTCTCGACCCCAAATACGAATGAGCAATAAGAGGGGCTTTTCCGATACTTTTGTTGTTTTTGATGGTAAATTCAAAAAGTGTACCTGTGTAATTATGTCCCGGAATTCCACTACCGTATCCATTCAAAACAACTTTAAAATACTAAAAAAAAAAAACAAACCAATTCCAAAAAATTGCATAGGAAATTGCATTACAATTTTAGAGGAGTGAAATAAATAAAATCCGGTGTTCAACTTGATTTACTCGTTTGTATCAGCTTTGAGGGTAAAAAGTTGTAACCATCAGCTATGGAACGGACAACAACGATGAGAGTTTAAAAAAAAAAAAAAAAATAATAAAAAATAAATAGATAGTCCGAATGGACGGACAACATACATAAGAGCACACACGCATCACAAACAGCGAAAGTGATCCTATTGACAAACCGATGAAATAAAATTCCAATCAAAGTCCTGAATGCTTCCACTTTATCGGTTTTATTTTATTTATTTTTTTCTTCATTTTTAATTTTTTTTTTTTTCTCTTCGTTTTTCTGTCACACATTTTGTTTTAATTTAATTTGTATGGAAATAAAGTGATACAACCAGTTTTTTAGTTCGATCCTTTCAAGTTTCAATAACTAAAAAGCACTCTTGTGTTTACGGTATACAGTAGCGGATGCAAAACGAGGTTAGCAGAGCATATAAAACCCCTTCTACAAGAACTACAATTGCTTTGGAAACTTTTAGGAAACTTCATAATGCCCTTAAAGACAGAGCAACTGCCGATTTAAGCAAGTACATGCAGATTCTTGCAAAACTGTTGCAAACAGCTTTAAACAAGCTCAATTATTGGGATAAAGGGTTTGGATTGCATATTTATTCCCATAGAAATGGAACTAGTTCTCAGTATAATGAAATAATTTTTGAAATTGCTTTACACGAAATCAAATTGAACCGGATTTATCTACAGTTTTTTTGAAGGTAAGGTCTCTGAATGATTTAGAACTTCTTCACTTAAAAAACTTTTTTAAAAGATACATTCAAGTTTTACAATATACAGGGTGTCCCAAAAGTAATGGATCAAACGAAATATGCTTATAGGCCAACTTAAGGGCTCTCAGAATTTGGTAACTTGTTCATCCCAAATCCTTACGGTTTTCAATTTAATGCAATTTTTGTGGAATTTCGAAAAATCCCGACTTTGCAACAGTATTTTGCTTCCTCCGCTCATAATTGGTTTTTGTTTTTTACAATTCTTTCACTAAAACATTGCCTAATAATGAGAAATAATTAATTAATCAAAATATTTTTTATTTCATACCCCATTTTGCTGCAAATTAATTAACAGTTCCATGTTTTATAAAAACTCAATTTCTTACTTTTATTTCAGAGCAACATCCCGAAAAAAAATTGTATGGTGTGACACGGGTTTATTATTTTAAAAACTTCCCGTGTTATTGCAGTTTTCAAAAATGTATACAAATTTCCAAAGTTGAAATTAGAACGAAAGATATTACAATTTCAATGCAACAAAACAGGGCTTTTAAGAGAAAAATAACAAAGAAAAATAAACAAATTTTGTCGACTGTTGTTTGTTTATTTCTTTTTGAATAAAAGCCTCGATTTTTGTTTGTTTTTTGCTCTGAAAACCCCTGTTTTTTAGCACTCAAATTGTAATATCTTTCGTTCTAATTTAAATTTTGGAAACTTTTATACATTTTTGAAAACTGCAATAACACGGGAAGTTTTTAAAATAATAAACCCGTGTCACACCATACAATTTTTTTTCGGGATGTTGCTCTGAAATAAAAGTAAGAAATTGAGTTTTTATAAAACATGGAACTGTTAATTAATTTGCAGTTAAATGGGGTATGAAATAAAAAATATTTTGATAAATTAATTAATTCTCATTATTAGGCAATGTTTTAGTGAAAGAATTGTAAAAAACAAAAACCAATTATGAGCGAAGGAAGCAAAATACTGTTGCAAAGTCGGGATTTTTCGAAATTCCACAAAAATTGCATTAAATTGAAAACCGTAAGGATTTGGGATGAACAAGTTACCAAATTCTGAGAGCCCTTAAGTTGGCCTATAAGCATATTTCGTTTGATCCATTACTTTTGGGACACCCTGTATAAGCTGTATGTTACCTTACACAATAAATACAGAACTTTTGTGGCTAGAAAGAGTTTTTGGGAGACCTCTTTAGTCATGTTGGACGACCCTTCTCATCATTTTCTTAAGCATCCTGATTTTTTAAACGATGGTGGAAATACAAAATATATTATGACCAAACAAAAAAAATTAGTTCGTAATTATCAAGATCTATTTGTTGAAAGGGAACTTTTGGGACCTCTAACTTTTGAGACCTCTTACTTTTGAGACCTTTAATTTTTGATACCGCTTTCGATAGAATAAAAGCAAAACAAAATTAAATACGGGACAGCTTACCCTATAGCCCTATCAAAGGCTGGTTCAGTTCTATTGGAGGCCCTATTCGTTTTTGTTGAGGACCCTATAGCTTCTTTGCAGAAGCATTTTTCCCCATTTGAAGTTTCTGCATCACAGATGAAGATCCCTGCAACTCTTTTGGAGGCTCTTATCTCTGTTCAAAGCCCCCATATGTTCTGTTAAAGGACTTTATCGCTCGGGCAGAGGCCCTTGTACACTGAGGGAAAAAATAAATTGAAGTTGAAACGTCTTTGTTTCAAAGATGAACCACTTTGATTTATGTGACTTTAAGATACGAAACCATCAAAAATTAACCTTTTTTCCACGTTGATTTTAAAACGTTCATCTTCAACGCAAAATCATTCCGAATAATAGTTAAATCAATGTGGTTTTCATTGATTTAACCTTGTTTTATGGTGGCTTTTCCCACAGTGTATGTCTTTTTAAAAGGCAGTACACGTACAACTCTGTGTACATGGTTGTGTACATGGTCCCCCAGAAATGGAACTAGTTTTCAGTACAAGGTTCTTAAACTCAAACTCTCAATCAAATAATTTTTGAGGTCCACAATAAAAAATATAGAACCTACATCTTTCTTGAAGGTTTTTTTTTTTTACTTCGGATTTGAATTTAGAATATTAAAATCTATTAAAAAAGTATAATTTGGTTTACCGAAAAAATTAATTCTAAGTTTTATTGAACATTGAAATTTTTCATTATATCATGTTTTCTAGTATTTACTAAAAAAAAAAAAAATATTCATGAAAAAGCGTAATAAGAGGTCTAATAGTGTGTTTTACTAACTTCGTACTTTTTGGACCTTGTTTTAAAAATTTTGGTTTTATTTTTAAGGAATAAACCTTTTAAACCTTTTTGACCTGTCAAACTTATCCGCCTTCGCTAAGTTTTTAATCAAGTACATACATAATTGATATTGAACTATCAAAAACCCTTTAAACTCTTGTGTAAGATATTTTTTCAGACTGAATTGACTGTTCAATATTCAAATGTTGTGGAACGCGTTCATTTTATCTAAAAAGTTGAATTAACTACGCACCTGTGATCCATATCGTCATAAAGTTAGTATGAATTGGATTTTTTTTTAATGTTTTGTTTGTTTAGTTAATTTGATTCACATGCGTTGGATGCTGCCTCCGTTGCATTGGATATTTTAAATCCATATATATGGGCAGCATTCAAGGTTTTTTTTGCACTTAAAATACCTTAAAAATTTTTTCGGATAGCTTGATATTTGTTTTTTTTTTTTTTTTCGTTTTTATTTTTATGGGAATTGTGATAAACGATGAGAGCGGATAGATATTGAAACTTGAAATTGTATGAATTTCATTTGAAATATTTCTATGTGCAGTTATTTTATCTTTTAGTTCCAGTTTTTTTTTTTTTTTTTTGTATTTACTACAATCTTATATAGTCTGACTGGCGTAACAATAATAATAATAAATCACTTATGTTTATCGGTGTTTTAGCTGGTTGATGACGATGATAAAAATATAAAATAAATGTGGGCAACAGGTTGTAACTTTTTAGTTACCATAAATAGTTTAACAAACATCTTTATACTGAAAGATTGGAATTGAATTTTTTAACACAAAAAGATTTATGTTGACATAAATGTTTGTAGATATTTGCTTTTAAAGTGTGAATTGAATTAAATCAAAGATTAAATAAAATCATTAAGATTGCGTAACAATATTATGCATGTTTGGATGTTTTTTTTTTTTTTTTGTATTAAATGTGATTTAGGAAGTGATCGGTTTTGGAATGAGGAAATGCTTTTAAAGTTATAATAAAATCAATGAAGTTGCTTTGCGAAATCAAAACGAACCGGATTTATCTATAGGTTTTTTTTTTTTTATTGAAGACAGGACTTTTGAATTCTTTTAGGGCTTTTTCACTTGAAATACTTTTTAAAAAATTGCATTAACAATAAATAAAGAACATTGGGGGCTCAAAAGAGTTCTTGCGAGGTCTCTATTTTGAAGGGCCCTAGATCTACTAGGATAAGACGTCCCGTTAAAAAAAACATTCTACAAATAATTACGGGATTGTCTACTCTACAGCCGTATTTCAGTCTCGTTCAAATCTATTTGAGGCCCTTTTAGCTCTTCTGGAGGACCCTATAGTGCTGCTGTAGCAGCTTTTACATTGGTTGAAAATTTCTGCATCTTGGATGAAGACCTCTACAGCTCTTTTGGATGCTCCTTTTGCTCTGCTTAGTGCCATAAACGTCTATAGTTGGACCCTAGAATTCGAGGCCCTTATTAGTCGTATTAAAGAACCTTGACGCAGGAGTTTAGGTCTCTATAGCTATATTGGAGACCCCTGCAGTCCAATTGACAGTTCAGCTGTATTAAAGGCAAATTTAGCTCCTCTGAAGGACCCTATGACTCTGTTGCAGGAGCTTTTATCTCGGTTTAAATATATTCCTGAATTTCGGATGAAGAGCCCTACAGCTCTTTTGGAGGCTGATTTTCCTCTGTTAATTATATTACAAGTCTTTTATATGCTCTACAGTTTTGATGGAGCTCTTTTTAAGACCCCTACAATTAATTAAGAGCACTTCAGCTCAGTTAAAGAACCTTAGCCTCTATATCTATTTTAAGAACCCCTCCTATTGTGTTGGAGACCCTAGAAGTCTTTCGGAGGCCCTAAAGTTCTGTTGCAGGACCCTAGACCTCTGTTCCTGGCTTCTATTATTCGTGGGAGGCCTCGACAGTCAAAGAACCTTATCATTCAATTGAAGGCCGTGTGTCTTGTTATTGAAAATAGTTCTATTTCTTTAGAAAATGTTTCTTTGCTTTCATAAGCGGTTCAATGAATTTTTTGGTTCTTCAAAAGAAACAAAAAACCCTGTGTTATTCACATATGGCTTCAATTAGTGAACTTCTATATACCTAAATTATACGACTAAAACAAGCCTTTGTCTCTTTATAACTTTTCTCTTTAAAAATTGCCGCAAAACATTTCAAAAAATTTCTTGACAACCATTCCGATTTGGATAATTGCAATAAAATAAGGGTACACACAAATTGCATTGAACGATAGAAATTGCATTGAACATAGAAACGAAGGCACCTAGAAAAAAAGGGACAAAACATGCAATTGCAATTTCACTAATAAATGCAGAGAAAAATGTACTTCCTGCAAGAAATTCAAATGACAATAGAACTTCCAATTATCTCGATCTTGATATTTCCTATGCAATGCAACAAACAAAAAATAAGAAAGAAAAAACAAGGACAAACACAAAAAAAAATAAAACAAGAAGACAGTTGTTAGAAGGAAGTAAGAAAAACCCAATTCCTTTATTCCAACAAAATGCACTCATTTAAATGCGAATACAAAACATTTTGCGAGCGGTGTTGTTGAATTTCTTTTTTTTTTTTTCTTTTATTTTCTATTTTGCATGTTTTAACAATGAAAGAGGACGCACCACAATATAATATCTCTTCTCTATACATCCAACTTACTATCACTGGTGTTTGACAATATCAGACATTCAGGCGACTTGACAACACTTGTGGGTTCTTTTTTTTGTTCCCACATTTTCACTAAGAAGGACAACAATAAAATAAAAAAAAAATAAATTCCACAATAAGGACACAGAAGTCTCTTAAGATATTGTAACAACAACAAACAAAAGAAAAAACAAGATTTACTAAATGTAAAACAGTACACTGCACAGAAAACGTGATGTGTGGGAAAAAATAAACTACACGATAACGCGATGCGCGTACTGTGCTAAAAGACCATTGGGACACAAGGAACAGTGATGTGGACATAAGTTTTGGTTTCTTCATCGTATCTTTTGAACAATGAACTTTAACGAAAAAATCATTAAGATCTTTTTTGTGGAAAATTAAATTTTTTACAAATTTGTTTAAGTACACGTTTTTCTAACTGCATTCTATGTCTCCATATAAATTAAATTAGGTCAATTTTTAAAGAAAAGGGCTTAAATTTTGTTTTAACTCACCTACAGCCAAAACGATCTAAGCTGAAATAGACTTTTTTAAAGACTTTTTTAAGACCATTCAATTATCTGAATTTTAAAACTAATTTCAAACCGATATCTTCAAATTGAACTGATTTATAGTTATTTGAAAAGTAAATGAGCATGTATGTTCCCTCATATTTTCTAAACTATTGATCAAAATTTGACAAATATGATGTGGTTGAAAAAGTCTTGCTTGCCCGCTGGTTAAAAATTATGTAAAGCTTTTTAATATGGCACCACCTTGTGGCAAAAACCATAACTAAAAATTGTATTTTGATAAACAGTGACTCCGCAAATATTTTATCAAATTCTAACCCCAAAAGAGTTGAAAAAAAAAAGAAATAAGTAAAAAAAATAATAACTGGATGTTTCATGATTTTTTCCTACAGATTGCGCCATATTTAAAGACTTTACATGGCCTATAACCAGGGGGCAAGCAAGACGCTTGTTACGATACCAAATATGTCGAATTATGATGAGTAGATTTTAAAATATTAGGGAACATACCTACTTTCCTACATGACAACCCTTTAAATTTAACAAATTTTACTGATAACAGGGCTCCTAACGTGATTCTGAAGTGTTTTTGAACACCGCACTGTTGCACATAGATTTTCAACATCAAAAACACAGTTGTATCTCTGCATATCGTTATTGTCTCTACCAAAAAACTACTTGGAGGAAATTACAAAAACACGACACAACATCATCATGGTCGTAAAATTTCAAGTCTCAGTGCGCTCGCTGCCGCCGACACACATCGCAGAGCGTAGCAGTATATCGCATCGGTTAGATTTTTGTCCTCATCATCATCGTTGTATCTTATATATATGCATGCTGAATGATTTATGAGTGAAAAACTTAGCAAATCTGACCTTCGAGACCTAACATAGTGCAGAATATCTTTTTACAGGCCACAGATCTATTCCTCAGACTATACAAACATTTGTGTGCAAAAAAAAAAAAACCAGAAAAGATTGATATTTCCATAGGGCACCACACACACATCACAGTCACACACAGGATGTGTAAAATTTATATAGAAGCAACATTTCCACACCATATGCGTTTTAGTGCGAAGGAATTTTCTTCTCATTCAAATTGCGCGCAAAAGAAAAGAAAAATTTGCAAAGATTTGCCAAAGATGGCGGAAATCATCATTTAAGAGATACAAAAATATCTTCTATCTCAAGAAAATAAATATTTTTTTGTGCAATTTGTTGCCTCAATGTTTCATAAATGTTTTTATTTTTTGTTGATAAATATGATCAAATCATCTAGAACGGGTGGAGATTTTTCATAAATTTTCTGAATTTTCACGCTAGGACGCAGATTTTTATGACATATGAATGCCTTTGCCTGGTTTGCTTGCCGTTGCCGCCTCTGCTTCAAAAAATCTCTCACAATCAATAACCTCAAGCCGACTGCAGGCAGACAGACGGGATAAAATAAAAAGAAAATTGTATCTAGACACATCACACTCACAGAGTGTAGGTAATTAAGTGGCGCTATTTAGTGGAGATTTGTTTTTTTTTTTTTTTTTTACATTTTTTTATCGTTTATGTGGTATATTTTCCGGTTGTTGTTTGCCCGCCTTAACTGAATTTTGTAATTTAATTTTTCATCTTTTTTTCTAGTTGTAGGGAAAAAATGTGTCTAGAACTGTCTTGTTTCTTGTCCAATAGAATCACAAGTTTTTGGCGTCGGATTACTTGTTGTTCATAATGTATAATTGCCGTGCCTTGTTTTTTTTTTTTATTGCTGTCTTCTATTTTGTGGGTGGGAGAGTGTAAAAATGAGGTAATCATTTGAAGAAAATATACAGAAAGAAAATAAAATATAAATGAAATTTTCCACTTTAAAAATGATGTAATAATGATTTGATATTAGGAAAATGGTTTTTGTTGTTTTTTTTTTTAAAGGAAAACTGGGAAAAAGAACACCTGTTTTTTTTTAGAACTTTGAAGAAATTGGTTGTGAAAAGATATGCATTTGATATCAATCAAAGAAATCATAGATCATACGATTTTCTGCTGAGATGAGCCGTTTGATGATCAAAATCTTTGAAAATTATAGAATTTCCAGTATCAAACTTAATATTTACAGTAAAACCCGAATAAGTACCTTACCTTAAATGCCTAGTTTTGATAGACACTTTAGCGGATAATGTACTTATTAGAACCCGCTTTACATTTATTTAAAAAGTTTAAAAAATATATACAAGTTTGATAGTTAAAACATGTTATTTTATAATAAAAATGTTATGTTAAAAGCTTAAACCAGGTAACTAGTTGGTCTCCACCATTGTAGTAGATTAAGACTATTACTTTTTTATTTTTGAAATTTATAGCGCTAAAGCAAACGAAGTTTTTCTTTTTGTTAAAAATGTTTTTAAATGTGATTTTTTTGCAGGTAAGTTCTATTACAAGTACTCAAAATAGCAGGTAATTAAGCGGGGAAGGTAGTTAAGCGAAAGGTACTTAAATGATGAGTCTTATATGAAAAAATTCTTAAAATTTTGGTTATAAAAAAACAAAGGTACTTTTGTGGGTTAGTCACTTAAGTGTGTGGCACTTATTAGGGTTTTACTGTATACAATTTCTGAATTTCATTCCATAATAATTCTATGTTTAAGTTATTTGCTTGATAACTACTTTCAAATTCTTTAATAGTACAGTGAACTACTGGCGTAATGTGAATTTCACGTGAAAAATATTCCACCGGAATAATTAAATCTAACTATGCCCTTAACGTGAATTTCACGTTATTCACGTTCAAAAAAGTCTGATTATTCTGATCTTTTGTTTATGTATTTTATTCTCTCGATAGTTTTATTTTTTCACTTAAATTTTGGTGGCGAAGAAATATATTTCGGTTGAAAAAAATTAAACGTGGAACTCATAAGAAAGAGAAGAGAACTCTAAGATGCTCTGCAACGGCAGTGGATGAAATTTTTTTGTCAAAGTGATATAAGAAGCTTAATGCATTCAAATAACTTTAAGGTTAAATTTACCTCAGGGTCTTATAGAAGCTAAACATTTGAGAAGTCAATGTTTAGGTATATATTGCTAACAAAGCTACTAACTTAAAATTGTTACATTAAAAAAAAAATTAATTCATTTTAATTTGAAAATAGAAGTGCAACGATTTTCTTCATTCAGTTATTATAACTTGTTGTTTAATACAACCGACACTTTTATTAGATTCTGATCTAGCCTAAAGAAACCAAGTAACAAAACTTTCTTATCAATTTTTCTTTTCTTTTTCACTCAATAATTCTTGTTCATGAATAAAATTATATTTATGTGCAACAAGGCTACTGAACCTGATTTTATCCTCAAACAAGATTAATTGTCAAGTCGTTAAAAAAAAAACACAACAACAACAACAAATGAAATCCACACAATTCCTTTTGAGAACTCTAGAAGAGCTCGGTGAAGCCATTTTTCATTCTACTTTGCTTTTGCCATTAAATTGTCATTTTGTGTGTTCGTGTCGTTTGTGCTTTTTTTTGCACTCTAGCTTCCCTTTTGCGTGTTGCATTAACAAATTACAACCGCTCCCACAGTTCCTAACTCTCCATCAACTATATTACATAAAAGTTTGTCAACTTTATAACAACTATCCCACTATCGCAGGTTTGGTAACTTTTAAGTTCAGCGAACTGCTAGAGTTATAATATTCTACCACGCGAAAAGCCCAACCCTATTAAACTTCAAATAAAACCAAAAAAAAAGTTACATAATGCACTTGGCGTGGTAGTGTCATTTTGAGTTTTCTTCTTCGATTTTTTGACATTTTATTTGGCATCAAGTGTGACATTTTATATAAACTCTCGTGTTCAATTCAGTTTCAGTCAGAGTTTTGAAAGTTGTTAGTTTCTCAACTATACTTTGCGCCGACACAATTAACGACACTATAATTGGCTCCATGAACGAGCGAGCGCGAGACAGAATTAATCGGCAGAATAATTGGATTTTCTTTTTTCTTTTTCTCTCTCTCGTTTTCTAGATAGAAAAGAAGATATGTTCATATAGATATTCCTTTAAAAAGCTGAATTAAAAATAAGTCTACGTTGATGCTGCTGTGTGCACTTAGGCACTTATCTTTAAAGAAAAAGGCGGCGGTAGGGGGCGGTAGGATCGTATCGTATCAGTATGGATATAATGAAGTTGGAGGAGGAGGAGATGGTAGGTACCTTCTATAAGAAAGTTGCTGGCATAGCAGTATGCTAGTATAGAAGGCATAAAATTCTCTCAAGAGAACACTTCATTTGCTGACGCGTCAACACTCTTCACAGCACTTTGAATTCCAGAGCCCATGACGAGGCAATGAGCCATGTGAATAATGGTATATTTCTATGAGTGTATATGTACAGCGTAAATTGTCATTTCAAATGGCACGACATGACATGTTGGAGCCGCTTTTAGGAAACCGTGTGTTGTCCCCTAGAGTGACAAAATGCGAAAGTCTTCTCATTTGGCGCGTCTTTCGATTGAAGATTAAACATAGGGAATCTTTAAGTAGGGTAAAAGGGGAATATAAATGACGTAGTTAAATTAAATTCTCTCATCGATATGTCGCAAAAGTGCGTCTTGGGTTTAAAAGTCTTATTTGATTTAATTATTTTCTGTCAAATAGATATTCACCACATCTTTTTCTTTAGATAGTCAAAAAGTTCCCACTTAAGTTAGAATGAAAAAGAAGGCAGTAAGTTTAAGTTGCCTTTAGACTAGGGTAAAACTATACAATACGCCCCACTTTTTTTGAATCTTCAATAAAACCAAAAAAATAAAGAAAAATAATAGTTTTTTTGGTATATATAAAAAGTATAGTCTTTTTTCTTACTTTTGGCATATTCATATGTACTAAAATATGTCAGCATATATTTTATATAAATCGTTTAAAAAAAGTTCAAGTGGGGCGTTTTGTAACTCATTTGCTGGGTAAAACGCCCCACACCAGTGACAAAACGCCCCTAAGGAAAAAGTAGGTACAAATGTATTAAATTAGAAAAAATAAATTATTTGATTTTGGAATATAGAATTTTGCGATGCTTTGCGGCCGCAAATGTTGCAATCTGGTATGTATACATGGTAAAAAAAACTCGTTCAACGCCATATGGCAAGATATGCGCTGAATACTAAACTTCTTTTAAACGGTCCTGTAATAATTTTCGTTTTTGACCATAATGGCCGCAGTGTCGTCCTTTTGTAATTTCATGCAATTCTTAAGCATATAGCAAATAAAAAAAAATATTGATCAGTATTTTACTTCATAATCTACTGGGGCGTATTATACTCACTGTACTGGGGCGTTTTGTAAATTTCGAAGTGCAATACGCGCATTCAAAAATATAGCAACCCAAACTTATTTCAAGGAATTACCAAAAAAGAACTAAGAAGCCCATTTTTTTAACTTTCTAAATATATATACCAATTTGATATGGTCTTTATACTTTCTGAAAAAATGAAATTTTGTCTGCGCTCTCCGCAATATGTTTTGGTGCCAAATTTTTGTTTTGCAGTTTTTTTCTTTTCAGGGTACACAGAATACTACAACTCAATAACACAATTGACGAGCAACTTAAATTAGTTTGAACAGTTTTCGCTTTGTTTGCTTAACAACACCTGTGTGCGTACGAGACTGGTGGGGCGTTTTGTAAACTGGGGCGTATTGTATGGTTTTACCCTATATGCAAAAGTTTTTCATTATTATTTCTATTTCTTAAAGGCTGCCATCATGCAAGTTTGTTTTGTAACCCTTTAAACTGATATTCACCACACTAAATAATCGATAACTTCCCTTTACTATTTATGTTGTTTTGAATGCCAACTGAAGAAATCGTCAGATCTTATTTCTTTTGGGAAGCAACAATGACAGAATTTTGCAAGTTTTTTTTTACGTGAAAATACAAAAGTAAAGGAAAACTTTTCAAAAAACGCGATTACGAATCTACCACACTTTAACATGTAGTTGATCCAAATTGTTGAGTTCACCTCAACTTATTTTTTTAAACCCAAGCTTACACTTAGCTGATTTATTTTGACACCATCTCTATAAAACATGCTTCTCTTGTTATCGTTCTTTTTAAATAGGTGGTGAGTTAAGTAATGAGCATATTAAGCTTTGAGAGCTTAAATAATACCTGCTTACAAGTTTCTATTGGAGCCTAGGTCAGGAGTGAAATTAAGACTAGTATTCTTCAAGCGCTCATAACTTAAGAGTGTTCATAAGATTATTCACCACAGACAGTGACACCGTGATGAGTTTCCAACATATTGACAGTTCTGACCACACTTTAACAAATTTCTTAAAATACATAGTTTTAAAATGTCATAAATAACTTTGGCTTTCAACTTGATTACGTGTATATTTTTTATATTTACCCCATCTCGTTATCAATGTTAGCTGTCACGTGTGACAACAACTGACAAGCAAAAAATTACTCCCAAACGGAATGAATTTCAAATTCGTTTAAATAAAACAGAAAGTCATTTTTTCTGTGTGTATGTAGACTTTCCTTTGCCTCTGGAAAGTAAATCAATAAATATCTGAAGACATCCCAAAAATAACTCCATTTTGCAGTCATTTGTCACTTAGTTTTATGATGTGGAGCACGTTTTCTGTTTGCGTTCTTCTTCTTCGTCTGAATGCAGTAAGTTACTCATTCATTCACTAATATACAACAGTCGTCTGCTTATCCCCAAAAGTGAAATGAAACCTGACACCTTTCGTTTTCGTTTTCATGAAAGGATGTGTTCCCAATTTTCGACTTTAACAGAGTGGATATTATATACGTATGTTCTCATTCATTCGAAGGGAATGATGATTGACTTTGTCTAGCCTTCGAAATTCCCCACCTCCCAAAAAGGATTAAAACAATCAAGGCAAATATATCAGACCATCGATTTTATACATTATCTTCATCTCAACCTGTTTCAAGTGTCACTTGTAGTTTGCTTTATATCTTCTTGGTATTTCTCAAAGAATGCTGCAGTTTTTCTTTCATCATCATCATCTTCTCCATCTCTGGGTTGGTTTTGATATTTGTTTTGTAGAGTTTTCCCCTCTGACTTTGCAGTAGAATGACAGCAAATTAAATTGAAAGTTTGAATTCAGCACGTACTGTAGACAACCGCTCAAACAGGATTATTATATACTTTCTATCTCTTTAACCAGATGATGAAGATAAAGATGATGATGAAGATAATAATGATAGGTTCCACTGCCATGATAATGATGATGAATTGCAGCTTCATTTCAACCACAAAAAAGAAAGAAAAAAAAAAAACCATTCACACAGTATTTTTTGACAGATGGCACCTTCTGTGATTGATATTGACACATCCATTCAGTCGTGTAATTTTTGCGCACCCAAAGAACCGTCAGATTATAGTGTGTTCTAGTGCCACCCATATTACGTGACATTAGACACCATGTCAAAACCGCTATGTGTCATCTATTGTTACATTGTCGTATCTAATATAAGATAGTTCCTGTACTTACCGTACCGTGGCGTTCGTTCTGTATGGGGGAGTTACATGGCTTTTTGAAAGAGTAAATTTTTGCACACACATAAACCGAGAGTGAGTAGTGGTTTACCTCTACCTGGATGACTAAAAACCAACGAAATTCCATACGATGCTGTCAAGATGTAATGGCGTTGACATTTACCACACTAATGGTGTATTTCCCTCACTTCTCGAACACAGAGAGTGCAGTGTACACCAAAACAACCACCACCACCGCCACCTGTCATTTCTTGTTGAACTTTAATGATTTTGTCTTTGACTGCATAATATTTTTTTGAGACTTTTTTGACTTTGCACTTTTTTTTTTTAAGGAAAGGTTAAACTTGGATAGAAGATATGGTACACAAGATGGAAGAAGAAAAGTTCATGATGATGTGATGCATGATTAATGATTTATCGTGAGTTTATATAATTCTTCACTCAACTCGTTGCATTTACCTAAATGCATTTGTGTGTTTTTTAAATTTGTTTACCTATTCTGACAGATAGAGAAATGTCAGACATGTGTCATGTGGTCATGACTTTAAGTGAAAATCTTTAAACAAAATGATTATCTAAGTGATATTTTTTTTAAAGCAAAGAGATAAGAAAAACAAGTATAAACTTTCGCAAAACCAAAAAATATGTGAAGAAAAAAAACGTACATGAAGCCATCATAATAATTAATGTGTTGGGCGATTAATAAATCACTGTGTGGATGATGTTGATGATGATGATGGTGAAAAGGCTTGATACAACAACAACACACACAATGCCTGATGGCACATGACGCGACGCTATGAAGTTGTTTTTATTTTTATCTTTTGGATGACTTAGGGTCACGCACCAAACATTTGTTTTCATGATTACGTGACGTGATTTGCTTCTGAATCGGATAAAATGTTTTTTGGTGGATATATGGAACACACCTTAAAGTTGACAGTAGTAAAGTTGCATGAACAAATCTTTAATATGGCATGGAATTTTCGTTGATATTTCGTCGATTTGATATTTGACGACAAATAATACTCGAGAGCTATAAGATATGGCATTGAAGGCTTTGATAAAATAAAAATAAAAGCTTTAAGCAATTAACTGATGTGTGTTAATTTTGTGTGGTGTGTGATGTTTTTTTTTTTAGTTGTCACGATGTTTGTTAACACGGTTGTCAAACAGATTTATGTGTATTATCACTTGAGTGGTTTGTTTATTAATTAAAGAGGTTATTTTTGAACTTTTTGATTAGGAAATTTGATGGCATATTTGGGTTTGTTTATTTTGGACAGTTAATTGCAATTAAAAATTACTATAAAGCTAGATTTTTGGGACTACCTTTAATATAATTAGTTTTCACGATTTCATAAGGTTAAAGTCACTGAAGACAAATTACAACATCATAGGTCTATCAAATGCTTTAAGAAGGTCGTGGTACTGACAGAGAAGCAAGACAGACGTGCTTTGGTTCTATTTCCTTCTTGTTCTTTTGACAAAACCCAAATGACAATTCTGCTTCTATAAAGGGTTACAGATGCTATAACTGCTTCTGTAAAACCTTATAGGAGTAAAATTATTTTAACAAAACATACGAAATATAAAGTTCCTAATCAAACAATTTGATATAAAGCTCAAAATCCATAACTTATAAAAACAAACTTCTTTCGGTCTTACAGGCCTTAAAACACATTTTTGTATGTAAATATCGAAAAAAACAAGCAAATCACAAAACCAAACAATATTAACCTTTGCCATCAAAAAACTATTTTAATACCAAAAATCCCATAGACATAACTTTTTTATAAATTCAAAAAGGTGAGTTAGTGTTTTTGGGTAGAAAGACTGGAAATCAAAAAATAAATAAAAAAATCTGAGTAGAAAACCTTGAATAAGTTTATGATAGAGCAACACAAGTTTTTGTGTTGTGTGTTTGATTTTCTTATATAATCATGTTTATTGAATAAACTAATATTTACTTTAAAAACTTTTTTATCTCTTATAGATACCAAAGAAATCTAATAAATATTTGGCAAATATTTGCATGCACATTAAAAGTTGCGCGTTTTTTTTTTTTGGAATTTAGAAAACACGAAAGAAAATATGTAGGTAGGTACTTTGTATAAGAGTTATGAGAATATCTCAATAGATAAATCGAATCGGAATGTAAACAATGTTGTAAGCGATTGGAGTGACTGAGTTTTTTTTTTTTTTGTTAATTTGTATATTTTCTTCGTGTTTTAAGGCTGACTTATTTGACAAATGGAGGTAGATTTAACATATGGAAATCCAGCGGTGTTAGTATGTCATCCAAAGATGGTGTTCGAAGGGTCACTGTGGCGTATGTGTGACATTTTTTTTTTTTTTTAAATCTTATCGTCAAAGCTAATTCCTTTATTCTTCAGAACGTTTTAGAACGTCTAAGAAATTCAGCAGAAGAGTTTTATTTTTTATGGACACCAAAAGTAAAATTATGGTTTGGGTGGAGATTTTGAACTGAAATTTAATTTGGAGGGCTTTTTAGTTAGAAACAAGAGTAAATTTTAAATTCTTTTTATTAAAAATCAGTATAGGTATTATAGCTAAAAACCTTTTACTTTTAAATACATTTAACTCGAAAAAACGCTCTTATGAAGTATAACCGCAATTAATTAATAATAATTCCTATTGCAACGCAACATTTTTAATAAAGTTCGCAAGAGTACGAATTATAGAAATGATTTTTTTTGGGACTTATAGCGGATTTTCAATATTCCAATAAAAAGCAGCCTTTCACCTTAAATATTTTAAAAGACTGATTGAATTCTGAGTGTCTATAGTAAATGAAACATTTTTACCAATTTTCATTGGGTATGAAATTGGTCATAGTTTTTTAGTACTAAAAATCTTGTGTATGATTCTTGCGAAGTACGTTTTGTTATTATAAAATAGTCGCTATCAACGTTAAAAATAAAAGAATCAAAAACTGTTTTAAATAGCCAAAAGGGCTTTCGAAAACAAAAACACCTTTATACAAAGAAAGGACATTAATTTTCTTTGTGTCTTAAAAATGACAAAAACTGTTTCAAAGTTTCTTCCACATAAATAGTTTATAATCCCACAACATAAAAACCTTAAAACACGACATTAATGCTTCCGGTTGATTGCTATTTAAGTTCTCAAAATACTTGAAAATTTCTTGTTTAATATCATTATTTGCAATTTCCATTTATTTTTGTCCTACATGAAATCTCGATTTTATTTCCATGGCACATAAATTCTCAATCTAATTGAAGTGAACCATCAAATAAACTGCAAGATTCAAATCTAGAATGTAATTAGTCGATTGAGTTTATAAGATCAATAAAATATGTTGGTATTTCCAGCTCAACGACCGGGCATATGTATGATGTTTCAAGGCGTGAATTTTTCACTATATTCAATTGCGCTAACTAATACTAAACATTCAAGTTTCTAGTTAAGTTATTGATCTAAATGTGATAAATGTATAAATATCTACATATACCAATCCCATTTATCTAGCCTCTGGTAAAATTTCATTCATTCCTTAGTATGTAAACCAGCTGCTGCACTACACTGCATCAGCAAGTCTGCAGGTAAAACTACATACGAATTAATTTACTTGCATTTTCAAACAGACTGCATGCCGGGCTGACTTGTCTATGTTAAACCAGTCACATTACAGCCATGACGACGACTATACGACAACGAAAACAACGACGACGTTCATAACATGCCAAACAACTGGTGCAACTGACATAACTCTGCTGCACTGTGCATATCATACTCCCTGCATCAGCAATAGTACATTCAAAATGCATCAATTATACTCACAGAGTTGATGATGTTATAAGAGTTTGGTTAGGTATGTGTTTTTGTTGATATTTAGTATTAGTAAATGCTCCGATTGTGTTTGATGTTGTTTTTGTGAATTTCAAACATAATAACAATTGCAAACAACAATTCGCATAATTTCTATTCAATTAACAAAAAAAAAAACCTTACCATGCAACTTGGCATGTTGTATGTAGAAGGAGTCTTTTGTTTTTTATAGAAAAACGAGACAAGACTCAAACTCAAGTTGCGCTTTGATGTAGACGAAGATGTCATCTTTTTGACACATGTTGTGTCAAATTCTAAGACATAACTTCCCACACACAAAGAAACAATACAAAACTGAAAACAATGACAGCAAAGTTGAGCAACTTCTTGGTAAGTTTACATTATAGAAATTATTCAGAGCAAAACAATAAGCCTTTTATTCAGCAGCGGAAACAGAATTTTGGGTGTTAGATTTTGTGAATCGTATGGGTTTATTTGAAGATTTATTATTTGGGAGACGGACACAATTACGAAACTTTGAATCCATTTGAATCCAAAAAAAGTCAGAATATCGAAAATACAGAATCCTGAAAACCCCGAATCCTGAAAGCCAAAAATCCCGAAAGCCCAAAATCCAGAAAGACCAAAATCCGGAATATTTTGAGATTTCCGGTTTTCTGAATTTTGGATTTTTGGGATTTTGAGCTTTCGGGATTTGAGTTTTCGGGATTTTGACCCCAACCCGTATTTTTTCAAGAATTTATAACAAGTGAAGCCATAATTAGGCTAGTAACGCAATTACCAATATATTATTAGAACAGGGTACAGAGAAAAGCATTATACCTTATTAAATTTAACTTGCGGAACTGATTCATTTCACATTTTTATCCGGATTAGGATTGGTTACTGTAAGTAAAGGATCCCACAATGCCAAATCATTGCAACTTAAAACCGAGCTAATCCGAAATAAGGTGGTTATCTAAAGGTTTAAAAAAGCTCAAGTCTTAACTAGTGCTAATTTAATTTCAAAAGATCAAACACTGTTACCCCTCAGTTTTTTATAGGTAGTTGACAATGTGAAAAACTTTATATCATATCTGGTATATATAACTTTATTTCTGGTATATTTAACTATATTTCTGGTATATTTAACTATATTATGATTAAACATACCAGAAGTAAAATTATACCTGGCGTTATTTTTTTCTCCGTTTATGAACTAACAAGCAGCAGGAAAAAGTTTATAACAAATAATATAATTTTCAAAAATTAATGCAAATCCTCATAAAATGGAGATCCTTAAATTAGCATGCAAAAACCAGTACAAAAACATCAAAACAATTTCCAATTTTATGTCACCCTTTAAAAGTTTTTCCCAAGATCACAATAAAATATCTAACTTCCTTGAAACATTTAAACTATTTTGATAATCATATGAACATCTTTCTCTTTTATACTCTCAGCTCAGCAATAAAATTTCAACTCAAACACATAAAAACTTGATTTTCCTAAAACCAACAAAAAAAAGAATAAAAAAAGAACATATAAGTCCACATCTCCCAAGGATGCAAATATTTTGTTTCTAACCGAAAAATTTATTTCATGTTCCGTATACAGCATAGCTAGATGTTTCGCTTATTCTAACAAATCCTTTATATAAAGCCTTGAAAGTTACCACCATGTTGCAGCAGCAGCAGCAGGCCATGAACTTTCTAAAGAGGGTCTATATATTTTTTTTAATATCGCACATTGTTGTCGTTGTACACAAAGTTGTAGGTCAAAAACAGAATTCATATTTTCAAAAACAAACCACAACAAAAAACAGAAAAAAAAACAATGAAATAAAATGAACGACCGGAAACCTTGGCAAAAAAGATAATTTATATTCATCTACACGCGGTCGAAATGAACCTCTTCTCTATACTCGTGTGTCGGTGGCGTATCCTTCTTTTTTTTCTATTGTTGTTTTAATATTTTTGTATCTGTTTCCTGGTTCTGCTGCTGGTGGTGGTAAAGTGATGGTATTTACTCCTCGTCCTCATATTACGGCACGCGGTGCTTTAAAACGGTTAAACAAAAGCTACCAGAAATCCAAAAAGATAGAAGGACATAATACCCATGCCACAGATTGCTATGTACTCGAGGCTCATTTATTTATCCATAAAAGGATAGATGAAGGCAGAGTATCTTGCAGAGGGAAAACAAAAAAAAAAATAAAACAAAAAGTACAAAACATCCTTCAAATGTGAAAAAATATGCGGAAGGCGTTGCAGAAACGTGCCCTAAAGTGAAAGAAATAAAAAAAAAAAAAAATAAACAAAATAATGAGAAGGGAATAAATAAAGTAAAATATACTAGGTCGCAAGGACTTGCTCTTGTAATTATAAAACATTCAAAGTTTTCAACAGGAAAACCTTAGAACAAAGGTTTATCCGGTTTATCTATTCCATGTCATTTTTTATACTGAAATCGTGTCATCGTTTAGTTTATTTTTACGAACCCATAACTTACCCTTGGGTACTTCCATTTTATACGATATACATTCGCTTATAGTAAAAAATGAGCATCAATCTTTGTAACGATTTTTTAGTTAGTTAAAAATAAATGCAAATTGCTGCTGGGGGTATCACATGTTGAAGGGATAATATATGGACATTAAATAAGGATAAAATACAGAAAAAAATGAGTAATAGTAGGTTTGTTATGTACCTCGTATGTATGCGGGTATACGACATTGTGAATGTTTTAGAGAGTCATCATTGCCTATTTTGTTTTGGTTGGGTCGTAAATTGGGATTCATAATATGCGCTTTGACACTTTTGCTCGTTTTTTTTTTTTATTTTTTTTTTTTTTTAAGAGCCTTTAAAGGCCTTAAAGTGAGTGGCTGTTGATTAAAGCAAAGGAAAAAGGCGAAGAAGTGCAAAACCACATTACGTCATGTTGAAGGTGACGAAAAAAGTAACTTTAAGGAAGTGCATAATCCGTTAAGGCAAAATGGAATTTTAATGTGATAGTTTTTTGTTTGGAAAAAATCCTTAAGGAAATGCATAAACATAACCTCTTTTCTCCTTCCACGACCGTGATCAATGGACTTTTAAATGAATTAAGAAAATTTATTTTCCTTTCAGGGTTGTAAAAATATCAATGAAATTAAAAAAAAAAAAAAACATTTGTTGCAAAAAAAAAATTGAATTAAAAAAAAGTATTTATTGCAACTGAAAAAAAAATTGCATTAAAAAAAATTTTTTTATTTGCATGAAAAACAAAACATGCCAATAAAAAAATTGAAAATATTTGCATTAAAAATATAATTTTTATTCCAAATAAAAATATTTTGCATTCAAAAAAATAAATTGCAAATAAAATGTGTGCATTAAATAATGTTTTTTTTTAAATATTCGTCGAATTTCTAACAATTTGGACTATTTTGCCTTACAATAGGTTCAAAGTTATAGTTGACATGGCTTATAATGTACTCGTATATTGTCAAATAGTCAAAATTGTAAGAAATTCGACGAATATCTATTTAAAAAAAATATTTAGTGCACACATATCGTCGGCGTAAAGCAAAATTGTTCTAAGTACATAGGATTTCTTAAGGACTTAGAACAATTTTGCTTTACGCCGCGCCGACGATATTACATTGAAATTTATTTTTTCAATGCAAAATATTATGATTTGCAGTAAAAATTTTATTTTTCATGCAAATATTTTTCAGTTGCAATAACATTTTTTTAATGCAAATTTTTTTTATTTACCTACTATTTTTTTTTTTTAATTTGTAATAGAAAACTAATACATAGACTTTTTTGTGTACTTTAAAATTCACATCTTCTCCTGGCAAGAAAACGTTTTTTTTAAGAATGGGGATCAGCTAAGGTCAGGTTGCATCGCTGTGTTAAACATTAACAACGCAAAAATACTTTTCTTTGATTTTTTTGACACTGAAAAAGTGCCTTGTTCCCTTTGAAAACCTTGGCAACAGTAAATTCCCACTTAATTATTGTTTTAATTTCAAAATTAATAACTAAACGTGAATACGAGCAAATGTCCATAACTTTTTCTCACCTTTCACATCGAATTCAATTCAAACTGAGGTAAAGGTAATTGCTGTTTACCACACACTAATTTACACAAATTATGTAAATACTTTCAAGTCATTGTACTAACCAACCAACTTTTCTTACTCTTTGCATCTGCAAAATACAGTAGTTTTTTTTTTGTATTTAACAATAGTTAGTTACTCAATAATTTCCCATTACAATTAACTTCCAGTAGTTAAATGTAGGTATTTTCTTTTGTTAAAATAATTTTTTCTTATGATGTGGTAGGTATTCAAAGAGAGAGAGAAAAAAAATAGTTTTGAATAAAATTCGATTCAAATGGAAGATATTAAAATTTGTACACCACAACTATGCCATTCTACCACTACCACAACCACAACACAATACCATATTTGGACGTGATTTAATAAAATTTTATCAAAGTGTTACAAAGATAAAAATTAAAAAAATAAATAAAAGATACAAAATAAGCGATTAAAAATGATGAATATTATAGAAAAAGGTGAATGAATTCACTTTGTGTGTGAGATGATTTTTATTTTATATCTTTTTTATTATTTCAAGGATTCAATTGAATAGCTCTATAATAAGATAATGTAAATACATTCCACTCGAATAATAATTGCTTGGCAACAAATAAAATAAAAGAAAAATGGCAATAAAAATAAAAATTATTTTTAAAGAAAACTCAAAGCTTTAAAATCTCATTAAACCAAACGCATCCAACTGGAATTTATTGTGCGAAAAATTTATTATTATTTTCCTTAAACGCCCACATATTTTTTTTTTTTTTTTTTTTTTTTTTTTGAGGAAATAAAACTTATATTAAAAACTGTTGAAATAATAAAATTAAAAAAAAAAAACAATAAACAAAGCAGAATACTATTTTGTATGATGATGAACGAGGTTGATGGTGATATTTGCTTTATGGATAGCAACCACATAACGACTTTGCTTGGAGAAGTGAAATGCATTTATAGGAAAAAAAACTACTGTTTTAGCGCGAAAAAATTGTAAAATTGTTTATTCTTTCACCTTGTTTGTTTCGAGGAATTTCCTTGTATTGAAATAAAACAATTAGTTGTAAATCAGTCCTTTTATTATTTTTTTTTTTTTTTTTTTTTTGTAACAAATTTAAACACAATTTTTAAACTATGCACTCTTTGGGATACCTTTAATTTAAAGCATGCACATACGACCATAATTCATTTCAATTTATTGCACCAACTCACCTCACACAAGTTTACCAAAGTAAAAACATTTTTCAAAGAGAAGTAAAATCTAATTTAATAATTTTGGATAATAAAAAGGGAAGCAGTGTTAGCGGTCTTTATTTTCTTTTTCTTTTCTTTTATGTTAAAATTCCGGAGCAATTTGTAATGCTTAATGCAATTAGTGTAGGTTAGTAAGGGAGAAAAATGTTACCTACATTTTTGTATTCCCTTAAAATGCAGGTTAAGAATTTGAAACCACATTTTTATTCTTTTGAAGTTTTTTTCTTATTATTAAGGGCAGTCACCTCTTTGTTTATAATATAATGAATTTGGTAATATGCTGCAGCGTAATTCTATAAAAAGAAAATTTGAAATTTTGGATTTTTGGTTTATGGTTTTCACTAGGATTAAAGTTTTTGAGGTGTTGGGTTTTTGAATTTTTGGAATTTGGGTTTTCCATTACCCATTATATCCCGAAAACTACTTACATGTAGTTTGAAAACCGAAATTCAGAAAAAAAAACTAAAATTTTTAAAAGAAACCCAATATTCCAAATCAGGGAAATAAGAAAAAAAAAACTTTAAATCTTCAAAACCAAAATCCAAAAAGTTGTCCCAACATTTTTTTTTTGTTACTAATTTTATTTTATCCTGAAACTATCCCAAATTTGTCCCAAATATTGGTGAATTGTATAATAAAGCAGTCCTAAGTTTTTTTCTAGGATCATTTCGTTACAAAAGAGAAAAGACACAGTGGGTCCAATTTAAAATATTCCTAATTGTCAAAAACTTACACAACATCGAATAAAAAATAGAAAAAAACAACTGTGTTGTCACAAAGTTGGTTTTTTTTTTAATAATTATTTTTTAAACTACGCAAAATTAATTGGTTAATTAGGCAAAATTAATTGTTATTAAAAAATTGAAAAATGTCTCAATCTTGGTTTTGTTTGGCCCAAAACTGTCTTAATATATTGTTATTTGGTATTCTTAATTAGATACCTACTCATATCTTTAGTGATAAAAAACTCAAATCGAAAGGTTTTTTTTTATTATTAGTTTTGCTAAGATTTTATCATATCTGTTAACTACTAGAAAAAAAAAATATTCTAAAACTGTCCCAATACTATACAAATATCGGTATATTTATTGACCTTGTGTCCTTATAATGGTTTTGTTTAAAATCGTGGGAAAAATGCTGTCTCAAGAGTGTCCCAATATTATAAACCGATATTATAAACCCCTTTTTAGTTTTGTTCAAACTTTGCTGAGATAAGATCGCCTATTAAAATAGCAGAAATATATCTTATGAATTTTTTCCTTCATAAATTTTAAAACTGTCCCTTTATTATTTTGTTTAAAATTAATTGAAAAGTTGCTTAAAAACTGTCCCAATTTGATATTTTTGCCAAACCATTAATACCTTGTGGTTTGGTCACTAATATTAACAATAAAGTTATCCCAATATAAGTTTCTTTTTTATTTATATCAGATAAAGGGTATTTTTTTTACTAAAATCACAAAGAAAACTGTCCCAAAACTGTCCCAATCCTATAAATCGATAAATTTACTGACCCAGTGACGCAATGTGATAAAAATGTATGTTTAATGAAGAGAATTCATGTGAACTGTCCCAAAATTGTTCAAAATTCTTTATTATTCTAATTTTATTAGTTCCTTCACCCGTCCCAATTGACGTATATAAAGTAATTTCAAAATAATAAAAATTAAAGAAGAAAAAAAAATTTAGCTTTGTGCTTTGAGATTTAAATTGTTTATACAAAGTAAACAATGCCAATGTACATGTTTGAAGTTTTTTTTAGTCTTTTTTTTTTTGTAAATATCATTCACTTTGCATTCAAACCTGCACATTTAAGCCTAGTACGCAGATCGCGCTAAAATTTATCTTTCATACAAATTTCCTCCAAAGATAAATTTTAGCGAGGATTTTTAGCCAGGTAGTACGCAGTTCACGCGCTAAATTCAAATTCTCATCTACTACTTTTGCAAAAAGTCTCCACTCAATTTAGCTCGCGAAATAATGCTTAGCGCATTTTTTCACAGATAAATTTTGACATTTTTGTGGTTGTTGTTGTTGCTGCAAGGAATAAGAGGCAAAAAAAACCTTGGAATATATAAAAGAAGAGGAATAAAACAAAATGAGAACGTAAAAAAGGTATTCTGCAGGTAAAAAAAATATGTAATGTAATATTGAATGTAAGCTGGTATAAGTAAATGAAACTGTGATTCAGCCGTTATTTTTAAATTTAAATTTATCTTGGCTTTTAGCTAACACGTGTAGAGATAAAAATTGTCGAGATAAAATTTAGTTTAGCGCGATCTGCGTACTGGGCTTTAAGTAACAAACAGATAGAAACTTTTAGCACAATATTTAATGATCACACCTCTATTTTTGTAGCCAACACACAGAACACACAAAATGCAATTTGAAATTTATTTTTATGACGCAACATCATCATTGAGATGCTAAATAAAAAAAAAAAAACAATCCCATATGTTTTGTTTAAAGTTTAATGTCCTAACTCACAGTTACATTCATAGATATAATACAAAGAGGCACATGTTTCGACTTAATTAGATACAAACAACCTTTCTGGACGAAAAAGTTATATGGATTTGTGCCAAGTTGTATATATCTACTTACTCGTTTAGTATAGTTTGAGATGCAGGGTCATCTTGGGGTTTTGGATATATCAGAATAGACAATCGGAAATCTCTGGTCACGTTTTTAATAGCAACACCATCTCTTCACCCCCAACTCTACCCACCATCAACATAGTAGCTTTTTCGTTCTATAATAAATGTTGCAAATCCCCGTCGTCGTCGTCGTCGTCGTCGTAGCTAACATATCTAAAGCTGAAAGCCTATTACCATTTATTTAACTATTTCCGAGGATGAATATGCACAAACATACTTCGGTCTTATAGAAGCATTATAGGAATACACACATTAAATATATGAAAACGGAGGAAATAGAAAAAAAAAAAAACAAAAAACAAAACGTGATCATAAAGACCTTACCTTTCCCAGTCTGCTGGCTGCTAGCTACATACCACCATCTATCTCTATGGCTTTTTCTGAAAATGGAGGCTATCTTTGGCAGTGTATCTTAGTTACATTTAAATGCCAACTAAACGGACCGGCAATGGATGGCGGCAAACTATCACGTATCTATTTAACTTACTGGTGGCGAAAGAAGTGGATACAAAAATAAAGGTTTGCCGCGGGCCATAAAATAAAAATGTTTTGGCGAGGAAGCCACCAACAACTTGTCTATATAACTGCTGCTTCTATAGTCTGCTAGTTTGTTTCAACAAAAAATAACGAAACAATGACGCCATTAAGAAAGTATCATCTATATGCAAGAACGCAGGAAAAGGCTATTGTTGTTATTTTTCATTCTTTTTTTTGTACATATACAAAAGACTAGAATCGGATGGGGTCTATCTAAATGACCCTCTTTCTTTTTCTAAGAATCTATTGACCACATCATCGGAAATCAAAACCGTTATTGTTGTTTGAAAATATCGATATCGTTGAGGTGAAATCAAAAGCTGTCAAAATGTGCGTTCCAAAAATAGGACAGAGCTTTATTTTTTTCTTTCTTTCCAATAAAAGGTCTGGACGGAAATCAAACTAAATAAACCACATGTCTACGCATGTTAATAAAACAAAAGCAAAAAAAAAGATTGAATCAATCAGAAGTATATACAAAAAACAAAACCAAAACGAAAACGAAAAGAAGATACCGCATCGTAATAGAATGACAGGTGGGAGGTGAATAAACGCGCGTATGGTGTGTATATATAATCTTCTCCCATATTTATCTATTCTATCTATATATTGACTGTCTGTGTCAAGGTGTTTCTGTGGGCTAACAACAACACACATGATGAGGCGTCTGCTTTAATCAAGTGGATGAGGTAATCCCTTTTGCTTAGGTTAGGTGGCTTCGGTGATTTGTCATTTTTATAATAGAATGGTCATTCTAACATGTGTTTTGACTTGACTGCGCTGTGATTGTATCTTAACGTGCGATTTATCTATGATTAGTTGATAGAAAGAGAGGACTGGAGAGGTGAAATAAATCAACATTTTGTGACATGTACTCGTCTATTGGGGGGAATAGTTAATTAATTATGTATGTAAATTTTTAGTTTTGTGACACGTTTAACAAAGAGTGTAAAAGAGATAGAGCGAGATGGTGCAAGACTAGAGATGTCAAAGTTATAGATGCAGTTACGAATACTTAATGGTTTTTTAATTGATGAATGATTTGCTGATTAAAATTCAATTCGTTTTGTAAAGAATATCTAGTATGCAATAAAAAGGAGATAGTGTGGTGGGACACCATATGAGGTGAATTTTATGAAGTTCAACTGTCAGTTTGAAGAAAATAGTAGGTACATAAGAGTGTTAGTCTGGGTGATAGAGTTGAATTCTGAATAACCATTTGGAAAACAGAGTTTTTCGCTAAAACTAACTTTTGACACTTGTGAGGTGAATATAACCGCAAAAACGTCAAAATTTCACAAAATCAACTCATGGCATAACTATTCATTTAAAAGCAATTTAAATGCTAAACAAAGCTTAAAAGTGGTAAAATCCAATCAATCTTGGTATGGTATTACACCATGAGGTGAAATTTATAAAGTTGAACTGTCAGTGGGAATAAAATATTACCTAAGAGTTCTGGTCTAGTCGTTTTCAGATAAAATGGTATGATGGCGTTACATTTGATTCTTTAGCTACGGACTTTTGACACTTGTGAGGTGAATATAAGCGCAAAAACGTCAAAAGTAAATAAATTTGACAAAACCAACTTTAACACAACAGTTAATTGTCAGTTTATTAGAGATTTAGATGCTTAACAAACGTTAAAAGTGTTTTAACAAAAAAAAAAAATACTACCAACTTAATTTTCTTGACTATTGATTTAATGATTATCTACTTAATATGCTCTGCTCATATAAACTTTGTTACTCCTAAGCAAAAGTTCATTCAGTCTGTCTGGTTAATTTATCGCACAAATCAAAATCAATCAACGATTTTAATGGAAATCCGTATTGACTGTTATGGGTTGAATCAAACTACTATAAAATGAATGTAGTTTTAGCTACCGGGGCGCAATGTGATGATGGACAACTATTTGAGTTTATTCAACCGTATATATTGTATGGTTTAGTGTACCTGTACCTATTATTTAGCTATGTGCGTATAATTATTTATGTGGGAATGAAATTTTGAAGTTGAAGTGATTAATTGACAACACTTTTTTATCGGTAATTACTTTTTATTGGGTAGGTCGGAAGAGTACCGAAATAGAATAATAAAAGTATCATTAAAAGCTTTAAGACTTCTTCCACTATTTTTAAGCTTTGTATTTTGAAAAATGTATCACCTTTATCAGACAAATACCTAGAACTTATAAGTTCCTTACTATTATTTCCTCACTCACAGAAATATTACATAACCTAAACACTAAAAATGTTTCAAGACCATATCGCCACCAAGGTGCCAATGAAATATTTTTAACTTTTTTTTTAATCAGTCAAACTATTTTCAGTTTCAAGTTTAAATTATCACTTCAGATAGTGTGACTGTTATCATAATATAGAAACCTTGGAAGCTCGAAATAAAAAAATTGAATTGTGTAAGTCTTCAATATTTTGAACTTCTAAGTCATCATAACCACATTGTCATATCAGTGTTATCAGTTTTTTTTGTTCAATGTCAACAATGTAACTTATCGGTGACTAAGTCATCTTAAACTCATTTTTAGCAATAGAAGTGTGTCTATAGATTATAGGCAGTATGATGTCACATTCTCAATTAGGTACCCAAACAAAAATTCTTTCTCACACTAAAATCTGAACAAAAATTTTTGTAAACAAAAATACGCAATAATTCACTTGCTATGTCTAAGAAATTAATTTTATTGCAAAAATGCACCACTCGAATATTTTTATTAAAAGTCGATGTAGAATAATTTATTTGCCATGAACTAATTTTCATAATCAAATTGGTGAGTAAACACAAACAGAACGAAAAACACAGAATCAGACAGAACCCAAGACAAGAGGAACAAAATTTTAAAGTGGAGGCATGCGATTCTTATTTGAGAGCCAGTTGCGGCAAAATGTCTATCTAAATATTTAGTGAAAAATATTTCGCACGAAATGAGAACAAACATACCATTCCAATCTACCTACTTCTAATACAACAACAGCAACAAAAAACCAGAACAACCTACACACTATATACTTTTCAACACAAACAATTATAATTTTATTATTATTTTCTCGCAGAACAGAGCCAGAGATGAAAAACTAAAAACTAAGTCGCGAGAGAGACAAACAAAACAAACAAAAATGCAAAATGAACAAACGAGGACGACCGACAAACAAGAAAATTTTAGCTAAGAAAATTAATTATTATTCATCATAAATTATTATATGCCCAGATGAAGAAGAAGAATATAATGTAAGAAGCTCCCAAGACCCAAAATGGACGATGACACAACGACAAAGTAGGAAAACATTGCGACAGCAGGCCTTAAAGAAGTTTTATAGAAGATGTTCGACTTAGAAAGAGGGAACTGTCTTGCATCTGGTTCTTTATTGGCGCTGAGTGTGTGTTTGTTGTCGGTTCTCTGTTTTTCTGGTCCAAGCAAACAATGAATCTTCCGCAACTTTTCTTATCGCATTCAATTAACATGAATTCTTATCAGAAAGTTTATTACATTTTGGTTTTTTTTTTTGTTCTTGTTCTGTGTTTGTTTCAATGCAAATAATTTGTACGAAGTGAAGTAGAAGTCGACTTGCCACCGAATGTTGCCACTTAACTTTTTTTTTTGTCAATTTCGAGATTGTAAAGACCAAGTTTTGGTGTTGGAGAAAAAATTGAAATGTTTCACTAAGATATAGAAGAAGAGAACAGAAAGTTGTTACTAGGTATCAGTTTGATTGGGGACTTGAAATTGTTCACAAAGTGATGCTGATTGATTGACAACAATAGTTCTTTTAATTTATTATCAAAAACTTGAATCCCGAAAACACTGGGAATAAGATTTAAGCATTTTCTTCACTGAATTTATTCACTCTCCATTATATTTTAAGTTCTCATTAAAAATTTTAAATCTGTCAAATCACATACAAATTTTAAAACTTCCCGTTTTTAATTAAAACTTTAAGTTTAATGGAGTGTGGATAAATTTGAACTTAGGGTTGTTAGTTTTTTTCCGAATTTTCAGAGTTTGTATGACCCAAATTCTTTAAAAATTAGTTTGCCAAAATCCTCAATTAAAAAACTAAAAACCTCAAAAGTTCAAAAGCTCAAAAACTTAAATCCCGGATACCCTTTTTAACAAAAAAAAAATATATAAAAATCAACATGACATGAATTTAGAACAATTTTGCTTTCCGCAGGCGATATATCTAGAACCGAAATTCCCAAAGACCCTAGTTTATTTCTTTTTTTCTTGATTTTCGACGTTCAGCATTGTGAATTTTGTATTTAAAATTTTAGGTTTTCCAATTTTTTTCTAACAAGATTTTGAGTTTTAAGATTATGGAAGTTATAAAAATAAAATGAACAAAACTTTGTATACTTCAAGAACTCTAAATACCGAAAACCCAATTTTCAAGACTGTCCATTTTGGGATTTAGTTTACAAATTTTTTTTAATAATTTTTGAATTTTTTTTCGGCCGATTTTGGTTTTTAGTTTTCGACATATTAGGTATTCCCAGTTTAGGGATTTTTATGGAGATTCAACTTTTTATGGAACTTAGTGTATGAACCTTATTTTTCTCTATGGAATTTCTAAGCTTATGCTCTTACACTTAACATAAGTAAAAGCACCTTTACACGACCAAACAATTAGCCTTACAGATTATGGTTGCCCATATATTTTTTTTTTTGTTTTCCTTTGAAGTGTAAATGAGTAGCGACGATGCCAACAACGATAATGGTGCGATGGTGTTCCATTTCCTTTTGGGGGTAAAACAATATCTGTCTAAGTTCTGCTAGTCAGTTGGGGGCCAAATGATTATAGTTTTTTTTTTTATGTTTTTTAATCTCCAAGGGCGTTTTCAAATTGTTGTCCTTTTGAATTTTAAAGAAGATGAGGACAGGCAAACTATTATAGTTCGAAGTATTTTATGTTCGCTCTAATGAGGTTCATTTTGTTTACCTTTAAGAGGTTTATATTCTAAGTTTTTTTTTGTTGTTGTTGTTTATTCAAGACTTTTTTGTTTGTTTTTATAAGCTCCAAGGAGTGGCGGCTAGTTTGTGTGTTTTTTGTGAACTTTATTGCATTTTTGAAAAAAAAAAAAAATTGTTTATTCTATGACACGGAGGCATACAGTGATAACAATTAATTAAAATCCAAAAAAACAGTAGATATGAAAGCTGTAACCAAGGCCAAGAAGTCTTAACAAGAAACCAGGATAAGAACTTAAATAACAATTTTGTTTAACGAATTAGTCGCTGGAGATGAAAGCAAATATCAGAAGTGGGATTATTGAAAAACCAAATATGTCAAGACATCTACCAAGAACAAAGCTTTTTTAATCTTAAAGTTTTGTTTGATTTAAAACTGCAAAGAACTAAACTGGAAATAAAGGGTACTTGTGGTTTTACCTAATTTGAATTTGTTTAAGGGCTGTTGTAACTAAAAAAGTGAATCTGTTCTCTCTAGTTTTTAATTCCTCGCTTAAAAGTTTTATTCATTGTTAACAACCAAAAACAAAAAACACATCAACAAAGCCCTTTTGTTTTGGTATCAGAACACCAACCATCATCCAAAAACCTCATAAACAACAACTTTATTGTTACACCTATTTATAATATCCTTTTCGCACAATTTCACTTGGACAGTGTAATAAAATTACACAGAATATAATTTTTTTTGTATTCCAATAAAATTAATTACATCCTCCATAGTTGAGATACTTTTGACATGAAATGACATCATTATCATCGTATAATCATTGAAACCAAATTGAGTATCCTTCCTTCCTTTCAACACACACAACCACACATTCAAATTCATATCAAAAATCGAATCGAATCGATATTAAACTTTAACCTTTCAATGAAAAAGTTGTGTGTTTTTTTTTGCGTTTCATGAAAAATTAATTTTAAATTGAATTTCGATTTTTTATTTATCTTTCAATTTATGTGTAAATAAATATTAACTTTATCCTTTATTTTGTATTTTTGTTTTTTTTTGCAGCAATCACTATTGGCAGGACGTATTCCAGTTGCATCGATGACAGGACCCATTAAACGTGGCCTATTGTGGCAACAACGAGATAGGTTATTTTCGCGGTGGAAAGAAAGGTGAGTTCGGAAAAGGGTGTGGAATTGCAGGATAAAGTTGAGAAAAATTTTCTACAACAGAAACCAGTGTCCGTAAATGGGAAATGATTTTTAATTGTCTATAGTTCGTTTGACGTAATTAGTCGTGAAGGTAGCGAAATAAGGGTTGGTTGATAATGGTGCAAGGACGTAGTGAAAAGGGGGATTTTATGCCCTAAAAGTTTTATTTCCTCTGGTTTTTAGGTTTAAGTTTGAAACATAAAAGTTGAGTAGTGAGAAATTTGTAATAACAAGTTTCGTATGCCTTGGCTTTTAGCCAAGAGACAGTCATGTGCATATTATACTACCTCTGTAATTTTCTCCCATCTACGACCTTGATCTGATGGATTTTTTTTTGTATTTCTCCCATTAAAAGGATAATTTTCACTGCTTCTATATGTGAAGGTACTCCTCTTTCCCACTTTAAAGAAGAAGAACGATTTTTAATTGCAAAGGAATTTTAATTTAATGAGATGGAATTTTATAATTGGAGTAGTAGAATTCAACTTTTATTTAACCTGCCATATTGATTGAGTTGGTATGAGGTTATTTTATTTATTTTTTTCGGAATAAATGATGACTATACGAGAAACTAGGATAGTCCTATAAAAGTAACGAAGCTATAAGAGTTATAAATTTTCAAACTGATGAAATTACAGCTCTTTACAAGGACACCCTAGGAAATATAATTTTTGCTAGAATGGAGAAAGTCTAATAAATTGAAGTAGAATTTTTTTTTTTTATTATTATTTTCAAGGACTCATTTACAAGTAGATATCATTAAGAGTTGACAAGGATGAATATTCTCTTGTGTAATATTGACAGTTTCACCTACATAGCTTGTGTAAGAAACTTTAACTAAGTTAGCAAAAATATTCGCTTGCACCACTTAGCTTGTCATTAATTTAATTTGACTAATGAAAGGATTCCTTTGAAAAAAAAAAAGGATTTTTGTTTTCATGGAAGCTTTTCTATATTGATAGTTTAAGTTAGGTTTTATTGGAATGAAAAATACTGTCAGAGGAAGCTATGCACCATTTTGGTTAATTTGGGAAAGGGTATAGGACTTCGCCCTGGTCGCTTCGTCCCTCTTTTCTCGGTGAACAAAGTCCCCTATTTTCCATAATATTCTCCCGGAAAGTATGTGATATAAAAAGTGAGGGTAGCGTATTGGAGAGCAAAGTGAATGTAATGGAAGATTTATAGACACAAACTGGATTAATTAATTGGGTTGGTTAGTATGATATTGGAAGTGAATCAGGTTGATTGTTAAAAAAGGTTTCAAAGGTTATTCTCTGGTTAAAAAGGAACCATTCAGTATTAGTAAAGCACTGGGTGCTTTTTAAAAGTAGTTTCCAAATTTTGAATAAATTCGCGGTCTGCCTTAATTTTGGTCTTGGAAAACCGCCCATTCGATCAACTTTTTTGCTGGAAAGTTAATAAAATAACACCAAAACCTAACCTGGCCACTTTCTCCTTATTTTTGCTAAAAAAAAAAAAAAACAGTGCGATATAGCTCAAAAAATTCTCAAAAATACGAACTCCCTCGTTATAGCCTTTATATTCTTTGCTAGCTAACTAGGCTGAAACTAGCCAGTGCAGTGCATTAAGGATAAACAACGCCATAAAGAAACCATTCAAAGGAAAAAAAAAGGGATTCTCAAATAGAATTATTTCTTAAATTAATAAACAGAGATTAAATATCCTTACAGTTTTGTGATTTTAAAAAGCTTTAAGTTTTTCTATTTAAATTTGTCATCTATCTTATTAAGTAAAATCTCTAGAGTAATGTTTTAAGATCAACATTATTTGAGTACCCACAAGCAACAAAATAGACAAAAAAAAAACAGAAACCACATCTCATTATAATTTTTCAACACCAGGCTTTCTAATTTAAAAATCCTAGCCACCAACGCTCATCACGCTTGAAATCCAATTTCGTCAAAGCAAGTACAAAAAAAAACTCAAAAGTCCTGTGTGATGGATTTTTGGTCCAATGTGTCGACCACTAAACAAAACAGACAGAAAAAATACTGTGGCACATCTGTTTAAGCCCCCGAAAAGCCTTGCTGTAATCTCTTGTGATGGAATAAATAATGAACGATGACGACTATATGCGCAACTATAAAGAGGGATGATGACGACGACGATGACGAAAGTTGTTTGTAGAGATAGATGTGTTTTTTTTTTTTTTTTTTTTTTGGTCGCTTTGTAACGGAAGAGATTTTCGAATAATTTGAGAAGAACTCCTGAGGTGTGAAGATGAATGTGAAGGAAAACAACAACAACAACGAAAATAAAGAAAAACTTAATCCATCCACACAACAAGCTTCTAATCTACCGTAACCTCAAGCTCACCATTACAAACACCTCCCATAGAATCATATCGCCACCCGTGCACCTAGTTCACATCCGACCAACCCACATCTATACACAAACACCAACACCGACCGCCTATAACTATCTTTCACCCTTGATGGATGCGATTCCCGTATATACCTTAGGCAAAAGAATTGAGTTTTCAAGGTTGGATTAAGCAGGTTTAATAGTTAAGGCGCTCATTTAGAGGTATTTTGGTCAGACTTGCTTGTGAAATTGAAATTTTAAATTAGGCCAGTAATAATTTCTGCATAAACCAAAGCAGTCTTCTTCTTCTTGTCCTTCTTCTTCATTTTGTTGAAGAACCAGCCATCCAACAAAGTATCGCAATCTTCATTGACTCGTGGATTTCAGGCTGAGATGTCACCTTACAATACCGACTAACAATTTTGCTTCAATAAAGCTTTATAGGTGTTTCTATTGCTTCTGTAAGACTTTATAGAAGCAAAATTGTAAGAAGTGCGGTTTTTCACTTGGCTGTTCACTGTTTGTCACCTAGCTGTCACTTTTACTGTAGTTTGAGTATTCAAAAAGTAAAATTTAAAATAAATGATTTAGAATGCTGATGATTAGTTTTTATATTGTTGTATCTAATAACAAATCCATTTTTTACAACATTTTGGAATGGTTCAAATTTAACCAGGTCTATAGCTGTTGCTTGGTCGAGGAGCTGGAGGTCTCCTAGTAGGAGCTGGTTCGACTGGTCTAGCAGGAGCAGCATAGCCACTTGAACTGACTGCAACAAAGAACAGGGCAAATAGTAGGAATAAGAACTGCAAAAACTAAAAAAAAGAAACAAAAATTGAAAAGTAAGGATAATATTATGTTTTTTTTTTTTTATTCTACCTTCATATTGATGATGATGTTTGACAAACAAAGATCAACTGATGATGGTATAGACTGGCAGTATTCTTTTTATAGCAAACAACAATTTTATATATACATTATATCAATAAGTATGTACATCATATTGATTTGAAGATTAATTCTTTGTTTAAAACACGATTTTTTTATTTAAAGATTTTATTATTGTTTTTTTATTGTTCCGGTTTTCAAATAACAATTAAAAGAAAGTTGCAGTTCTCCTAAATAAGTTGACAGACATCATTTGCTTATAATTATAATTGTTGAGATTAATAATAATAACAATATTTCATAAATTTATAAACTCATAAATAATACTAAAGATTTTTATAGATTTAAAGAGCCAGTTATTTTAATGTTAAAGTTAACTCAGAGTTATTTGTCAAATGTCAACAATCATTGCAAATAAATTTAGCACACATTTTTCACTGCAGAATGCATTCTTTTGCACAAGAATAAAACATAAAACGCATTACTTAAATTCACTCATCCGAGTTAACTCAAATAGGTAGTTTAACTTTGGTTTAATTTTGATCTCTCACTAAACCTGCCACTTGTCATTTCCACCATTCCACTTCTTGCATACCTTCTTGTAACTTGGTACTTAATCTTATCACTATCCATTTGCCACTTTCAATTTACCACTTAGGCACTTACAAGCAGGGTTGCCGTTTTGGTAAAATCCTAAAAAATTTGGTAGGTTTTTTTCGGCTTTGGTAGGTTGGTAGGTTTAAACTCGATTTGGTAGGTTTTTTTTAAGTCACCTTAAAATACTTACTTTTTTATATAGTTTTTAGAATGACTATTAAACGCTTTATTCTCAAGTCAGTCAATTACATTTATTTAATTTCTTTCTAATACATAGATTACAAAATCTGTTTCTAAAAGTTGCAATTTCAATGCATTACCTAGTAAGAAAAACTAGCTTCAAGACTTCAATTAAAAGTTCATCCAGATAACGTCAGAAATTGACCAAAATTTTGCATCTAACTGATGAACCTTTGTGGTACCAAAACTCATTTTGGAGGAGAGGTCACTACAAATTTTAATTTCATTCAATCACTCCGCTTTAAAAAAAGATGACTTCAGAACTTCAGATCTTTGAAATACCAATTTTTAGTTTTGAAATGATAAAAGCAACGAAATTTTCTGAAGACCATCAGAAAATCTTCGTAATGTTTTTTTTTTTATCAAAAACTAGAAATTAACCTTTTTTTCTCGTTTGTCGTTTTGCTTCATTTTTATTCTCTGGAATTAAAAAAAAAAAATTGTTTTCTTCGTTTTGCTTAATTTTTATTCTCTGCAATTCTAGCAAAAAGTGGCCTTTGTAGTTGTAATGTACATACTTTTAATGTAGTAACTGTTTTCGAACTTTTAATCATTTTATCAGTTAAAAACAAAAATTCGAGATTTGGTAGGATTTTTGGGGAATTTTGGTAGGAATTTTTTTTCACCAGTGGCAATCGTACTTACAAGCTGCCACTTGCGGATTGCTCCTTTACATTTGTCACAGGCCATTGATACTTTCTTTTGTCTTGTTCGAAAGTGTGCTTCTTAGGCCGTGTATGAATTATGTTAAGATTTTTCACCTTAAATTTTGACACTTGCGTGGTGAATAAAGTGGGTTAAAAAGTTAAAATTTATTTAGCTATGGAGAGCATGATAAAATGTAAACCAAAGTGAAAATTTTAACACAAATTTTAACGCAATTCACACAAGGCCTTAATGTCGCTCAGTGATTAAAGTTTTTGGGCCTGGAATAGCTTCTTCGTGGAGGGGTGTCATCGCCACCAAAAGCCAAAACTAAAGCGAGTTTTTTCAGCGCAAAAACCCGATGTGCAAGTCTCAACTCAAACTGTGAATATCATTTACTAATTCACTGGTGGTCGCCCTATCATATTTGTTCAGAAAAAAGTGTTTGTATAAGGTTTTAAGGATTTGAGCAGGGTTGCCATGCTTGAATTTGAGAGATGGCTCCCGACATTCAAGAAACAACGACATTCAAGGTACAAAAAACTTTCGGGTAATGTAAAGTGTATACTTTAGCGGTTATGTTATGTACAAAATCATAATTTTTCGTAGAAAATTGTAATGTTTTTTTTTTATTTCAATATGATTGCCAAATTGGTCACACTTATTTCCATTTTAAAAGTGGCAACCTTATTTTTTTTTATTTTAATTTTTTCAATATTAACTCATTATTCATTTTACACCAATTTTTAAACTCGACTGTCAGCACTTGGAATGAGACTTATCAGTGCCTAACAAAATAAACTAAAAAAGGTGATAAAGAGGTGCACCTTCAAAAAACCAAATTCGACCCTGTTATAATATGTACATCGCATCGTTAACAATTTTCCAAGTCCATTGCATTAGCCTTTCGAGGAGATTTCTTTTTTTTTTTCCTTTTTTGGTTTGAAAAACTTGTTCAATGTAGAAGTTTTTTTTGCAGTCTTCATTGTCCCTACAGACCCAGAGTGACTATGAGGGAGATACCAAGTGTAAAACGTCAGAATTACGGTAAAGAAAAAATGATAATAACAACACTGATGATGCTACACCCCCATATCTCATGCCATTCAACATAATTTCCCCCCTCAACCGACAACTATACATCATATCCTTCATATCATCCTTTTTACCTTCTTCGAACAAAACGATGATGTGTTGGATGCAAGAGATAATGCACGAATCATATGTTATGGCATGAAGAATTATATATAAAAGACTAGAAAATGAAGAAGAAGAGAGAGTTCTTCGGGGGGGGGGGGGGGGGGGAGATAGGGAGAGACTATATTCCAACACGATGTATAAACTAGTGTTGCAACATAAAGTTGCATATAAGTTGATGGCTTATACCAACTCCTTTATTATTCACATGATGGCTTTAGTTGCGCTATGTTGCTGTTATACTACATATAAATATAACGACGACTTTTCTATAACCATCTATTCTCCTGGGACAACAATTGTGCGAGAGAATTTATCTCATTTTATTATTATCTCATTTCTTATGGTTATGTGCGGAAAAAATTATATAGAAAAAAAAATATATAGGTATTCAGAAAGGTATATTAATAAGAGGGTTCTATTTATGGGAGAAGATAAGTAGAATTAAGAGGGACAGAAATTGAGGGAAATTGTGTGTAGGGGGATAAAAGTTTGCAACTTTTCTTAAATAATTATCTTCAGATTTGTGGTGGTTGCAAAAAAAAACTTTAAATCGAATTAAATTGTTTCAAAAGAATCATGGAATTATGGAAGATAATAAAAAGAGATTAGTGTGGGAAAAAAGGGGGGATTTTTTAATGAAAACCACATAAAGTGGCAACCCTAAAAATTAAAAGTTATCTCTTTTGACGAAAAAAAAAATTATTTGTTTCATTTTTGTTTTTTAGATATTTCGTTCTCACACGTGATTACCTGCATTGCTTTAAACGTGCTTCAGGATCAGCCAATGAACGGGCCTCAGACATGGGACAATTTATATTTAAGGTAAGTCAGCAAACAATCATTAATCATCTTTTTTGTATCCATTTTTTTTTTTTTTTTTTTTGTATCTCCAAACTGAGAGTTGAATACTTGCTTTGACTTAAGCCTCTATTAAGACTTGTGACACCAATAATATCACAACACACAACAACTGGTAATCCAATTAAATTACCTCAGCTGATTTGTCTCTTTAACACAAAATACTTAAAGAGAAACGATTTATTATAAAAACAAAAAATATAAAAAAAAAAAAAAACAAAAGTGGTTACACTGGATAGGACTTTTTTTGTATTATTAATCTTTTGTTAAATACCCAGGCCAGGTGCGGTCAAGTTTTTTGTGTCTATTTTTTTCATTATTTTCTTAATCAAGTTATTGAAGTGGCTGAAAATGCTTTTGGCATTTTGTAGTAGCACCTAAAGAGAAGTGGGTATTGTTCAAGTTTTACCCACTTTAGTGTTGGTTAAATGGGCTTATTGCTTGGGTTTAGAAGAAAAAAAAAGACAGTAGTTTCAAGTTTTGTTTTTATTGCAAAGTGTTTGGGGTACAAATTATGTTCATGTTGTTTAAGATTTTGTTTATTATTGTTGGGTTTGGTTATGAAGTTTTTTTTACTAAGCAATTTGACCTCAAGGTTATGAAAAAAAAATGACAAGAAAATTTAGGTTACGAGTGTAAAACTTTGTTAAGAGGTTGTTGTTAGGACTTTGACACTTTTAAGTGTTATGCTATGTTAAAAATGAGAGTAATGTTAGAGACACTTGTGACAGTGGAAGAAAAATGTTGAGAATGTTGAAATTATTATTTGGTTATGATTCGACTTAATTTTCAGTATTTTGATTAAAAATATCGATAACATGTAGTTTTGAAGTATTTATCATAAGAGTTTGCAAATATACTGGAAGTTTTCAGAAAATCTTAGCTTCTGAGAAAAAATGTTCTCACTTTCGTAAGATAAAATATTGGTTAGGGTATAATTCTAATGGTTTTGCTATTTCACTATTTGAAATAAAATATTTAGTATAATATTTAGTTTTGTCATGATACGACCACTTTTCACTGAGATACAGCATATTGAAAATCACTAAAAATAGCACGATTTTTTTTTTAATTTTTTACTTCCTGCAGGAGTTATGGAAATACTTTTTCTTTGTATATGAAGCCAACCCTATTTTGGAGTCTTCAAGTGTATATTATGTGAAGCTAGATCTTTAAAAATATACCTACACATATCATTCAAGTGACAAATCGAATTATACCATGTGGGTCACTGTGGTGTATGCGTAATATTTTTTCTATAGAAAAAGAAATTAATCATTCAGTTCAAAATTTTTATTCTCAACAAATAACTAATTTAGTGAGGCGGCTTAGCATCTAAATCGTGCACTTTGTGATAAAAGCATGAAATTTATATCATTCGTAGTTATTATAAGAGTTATTTTGAGATATTGGGCCACCTTGTATTCCATTCGGAAGGGTAGATAGTTGATACAAGACTTTTTCTGTAATGCACTCGCTTTGTTGCATATCATAGTGTAGGCAATGAAACATTTGTATTAATATGATACATGATATTACCACTACCACTATCACTTTTTTTCAAAGAGTACTTGGTAATATTCTGACTCTTGCTCTTTGAGTAAAAGGCAATTTATAAAGAGTCCAATAACTTTTTACATGATGGTCGAGACATTTTGGTATTGATTTTATTCGATCGGGCGTTAGAAAATACCTCTAAATCATGTATCATATTAATACAAATGTTTCATTGCCTATACTATGATATGCATAACAGAAAAAGTCTTGTATCTACCCTGCCGGATGGAATACAAGGTGGCCCAATATCTCAAAATAACTCTTTTTTTCAGTACTACCAACGATGTTAATTTCATGCTTTTATCACAAAGTGCACGATTGAAATCTTTTTTAATGCTAAGTCGCCTCACTAATTTATTTTGAGAGATAATTTCTTATTAATTTAAGTGATGTTCATAAGTACTACCACAAAATTTTACACGAAAGGTGTCTTAAATGCTTGTGTAAGCTTTTGTGCGACTAATTTTTATAACCATTTTCCTAGTCGCCTTTCTAACGCAACCAATTCGTCACCGCACACAGTCAATGTGATTTTTTCATACTAATAAAACAAATTTTTGTTGTTTTTTTTATATTTTATAATTCATCGTGTTCCTTCAAATAATATAAGTGTTAAGGAAATCGATCGAGAAACTTGAATTTTATTGATCTCAATAAATAATATTATCAAATTGTAGTTGAAATCGAAAAAAAAAAAATAAAGATTCTATTAATTTTCAAAGATTAAAAGCGTTCTGCATATTTGTCTTTATCATAGCATTAGTCCTCTTTTCTTTTTAAGTTGGAGCGTTCATTGTACATTTAATAGCATAAATCATCTTCAAATATTCTTTTTATTTTATGTTGGAGATTTGTTTGGTCATTTTTAATAGTCTTCAGATTAGTGTAAAATTATTCACGATATTTGGGGTCAATAAACTTCCAACAAAAGTTCAAATCATAGTAATCAATCAAGCATTGAATTAATTAAGAAAACCAAACAATATTATCAATCGCTGCAGGAAATAAAATTCAATAAAAATAAAAAAAAAAAAATAAAAATCTTGTAAAATAGTTTTTTTTTTTTACTTTTAGTTTATTTTGTTTTTCTTGTGCAAAAGTTATTCCACGAAAACAGAGATAATGGCAATCACAAAAAAATAAAAGATTTTTATTTTTCTTTTTTTTGGTTACAAATGAAAATTTCCGTTCTCGGTCTAGTGATTGATTGATAATTGCAGAACCAATGAAGATGATGATGACGATGAGTTTTAATCAACAATACGAATGCATATATTTTTTACTCTAGCCACAAGTTGATGAAGTACACTATTGGTGGTAAATAATAGTGGAATTTGCAAAAATAGAAAAAAAAATAATAAAAAGTAGGTACGCGTACAATACACTGTTAGAGATAGAGGAAATTTTCTTCTCTGATGTTTTTTTTTTTTTTTTAATTTTTTTTTGCAATTAAAATGGCATTAATGTTACATAGAAGAAGAGCAAAAAAAATCATCATTAAATAAAATAAAAAGAGTTTATCTCTTGAAACGGATGCCAGCTTTACGATGATCTGGGTGGTTTTACAGTTTTTTTTTCTTGTTTTGGTTTCTACAATTGTAGTGGAAATTTTATAAATGTAAGGTAGTTCAAAAGGTTGAAGACCTCAATGAAATGAACTAGTTCAATGAAAGTGAAATAAAATGATTAACTTTTAAATTAAATTTTCAAGTTTAGTGGTGATAGCAAAAGTGGATTTATTTTCCGTTACTTTGGTGTACATAAAGTTTTTAGTACAAAGGCAAATGTTATACTTCTTTGGTAATTTAAAAATTTCTGAATGAAATTATAGTCTTGTGACTAAAAAAAAGAGTGTGTGTACACATGTACACGCGACTGAAGTTATACTTCTCACTCAGTATATTAGATGAATTTAATTTGATATTTGTATTATTTTTGTTTTATATTATTATTAAGATAACCAAACAGCGTATTTTTTTAACAATCTCAGCTCATGGTATTCTTAGGAAATATTTTGATGCTATCTCCGTACCTTAACCCAAGACAATCTGACTTCCCTGAATATAGTTAATGCATGAAAAAATCTTTATAATTGGAAATTAAGAATATTCATTCCAATTTCCGGGCTAAATTTTTGAGAAAAAAAATTAAATTTTATCTACGATTGATGATCAATTCAAGTTTAGTTTAAGTCTATGTTGTTTTCTTTTCCTTTTATTTATGAGCATTTACGTTTTTGTTTTTTGTGGCAACTTGCCACATGCAACTTGCCCCATGCAACTTGCCACATACAACTTGCCACATTTTGCATACTGAATTCCACATGCCTCGTGGTACTTGCTACATGCCACATGTACTTGCACCATGATTCATGCCACATGGTACATGCCACATGCAACTTGCGACATGAAACATGCAACTTGCCACGTGTTGTGTGTGTTTTTTTTACCGAACTGCGGCGTACTGCATTTTTAAATACTAAAGTACTACCAACTCTAAAGGTGAAACGAAAGCCCTGCTGCCTAATTCTCTCGGAGATGGGGATCGCGTCATAATCCCTTTGACATTCTTGTCAAAAAACAATTTTTCATACCCACCGTCCCATAAGAAGTATAACTTCAAAAATGTTTTAAAATAGTAGTAACATAGTCATTTCATTAACTAAGTGATACTTGCCAAAACACTCAGAGTGAGAGTTGTGTAAGTAACCTTAGAGACCTATGTGTTTGGGTGTTTTTATCCAAATAAATGATTTTATTATTTATTCTATTGTCTTTTCGCTTTAATATATTTTAAGTACACACAAAATGGATTCCGTTTTTAGTATAAGAATGTTAAATATTATAATTTAAAACTAGTTTCCATTTTGTCTAAATTATATTTTTTTGAAGTAGATACTATTTTAAGTAACCAAAAATTATAAAATAACAACAGAAACGTGCCAAGTTCATAAAAAACGCATTGGAACCACATCCATTATATTCTATTTGTTTTAATATTTAAAAGTAACAATCATTTTATTCTTTCAATTAGTGCAAAAGTACTAAATATTCGTTATTATTTTATATCTCACAATCATGACTTTTTATATTAATAACATAATCTTTTGGATATTTTCTTAGTACACAAGTACTAAAAAACTGATGATTCATTCAATTGTCTATATACAAAAAAAAAAAAAAAACATTAATACAAGTGAAATTATATCGCTTCGGAACACACAGAATTGGTTCCTTTTTTAGTGCTAAAAATGTTTCATTAAGGGCCAGTTGTACAAATATTTAATCCGTGAATCAGCAACTTTTATCTTCTGAAATCGGTAGCAAGGCTGAAGTTTGGCACTGGTTCAAGGTTCATATATGTAGAAATAGTCACATATTCATGCTTGAACTGAAGTTGATCCGCAGCTAATCCGCCGAAATCGGTGGGTTAACTTCCTGAACCATGGCTGATCCACGTTTGTACAACTGGCACTAAATTATTCTATTTTATACAAACTAAATCCCTATTAAGTTTTTTTTAGTACACAAGAACAAGATCACTAGATTTACTAGCGCAATAGCATGTCTGACTAACTACTGTAGTCTATTTATTTTACTAATTTTTAAATAAACAATTATTATTATTTCTATAATTAGTACTAAAGTACTAAATAAACACCATTATTTTATATTATTTTATTTTACAGAAACTGGAAAACTTTAAAAAAAAAAAACGGTTTCTTTTACCACACTTTTAGTACACATGTACTAAAACCCGATATTTTTTTCAAATGTCTTAGTAAAATCTCGTTATCTGCCTTAACATATAGAATACTTGCTATTTAGTACACATTAAAATTAAATTGTACCTAATTTCCAATGATCCTTTTGCAAATCAACACAGCACCAAATTGACATAGCTACTTCATTTCTATTCATTTAAAATTTCTCCTCAAACGATACAAATTCAACACCCAGAACTAATAAAGCCTCTTCAGCAAACAATAATTAAGTTTTCATCGTTTCACTTCGTTATATTCGTTTTTCGAATTTCAATTTTATTTTTGTTTTTTTATTTTCTTCCTATTTATTTTCTAATCTCATTTTGTACACACATCCGTGTACATATATGACGAGTTCCGACACACAAGAGAGCGAACCATACACGAAAAATTTTCTAATTTTAACCAACCGGCCACAACCGAAAAATTAATTGATTTTTCATTGGAATCACAACAACGGTAAATTTCGCCATAAACCATTTATTGATATAGGATCGTTCCGTTTTTGTGTGGATGAATCGATGAATATTGTTTGGTAGCAGCAGCAGCAGCAGCAGCAGTGGCGACTGGTGTTTGGCGCTTATATTTGGGCTAAAAACACAATTTTCATTTTGAAAATGGCTTCGAGGTGGAAATTTAGGTTTTCATAGGGAATTTTCCAAACTCGTTTTTCATATAGCAATTTAAAAACCTATATTTTAACCATTGGCATCTACGAGTTACCTACATATCTTTTGGGAATATAGAGTATTTGATTCGATTTATTGATACTACCGCTGAAGGTGTTAGCGTTTTAGTTATCCCATGAATTTGGTCTAATATGTGGATTCAATAAGCCTGGGAAAATGTATATAAAATAATATCTCTATAAGTTTATTATTTTAGCACTTTTGTTCTAAATTTAAAAAAGAAAATTAAGGGATTATCATGCTTGTGTGGCGTGTGCCGGAAACATGCTGTCATTGTCAGTTATTTTAATATTTTTTTCTTGACAAGTATGACGATGGTGGTTTTGTGTGTTTTTTTTTTTTTTTTTTTTTTGTTAATAAGTTTTAAGACTAATTATATTTGACATGGTCGGGTGATTTTTCATTCCCAAAAGACCAGAAATTAATTTCAGCATCGTTAAGCAGAGGCACTCATCAGGGGGCCAATTGACCACCATAGAGCATAGGAAGCACAAAACACTTTTGGTTCGTTGGTCAGAACTTGTACTTTTTTTGCTTGAATTTTGTGGTGAAAGTAAATTTAATTTAAATTAAAATAGGTGAAGGAGTTTGTTAATTTTCAGATAATTTTTTTTTATTTTTTTGGTTTTATTAAAAGTCACTTTTTGTATATGGTTTTTTGTTTGGAATTCAATTTAAACAAAAAGGAAAGGTTAAGAATTGGATGATAATGTTATATCAACTGAACTGCAACTGATTTGAGACTTCTTTGAAACCAATTATGATAAAGCTTAAAATAGTTTGTAGTTGATTTAAAAACATTTGCATTTTCATTTTAATTTTAATTTTTTTTAGAATTGAAGTTTTTCGGTCAAATTTTAATTTTTGTATAACATTTATGGGAGACTACACTGGATAGTAGTAAAAATCCAGATAAAAAAGCACTATCCTAGCCTCTCTGTCTTCTTCAATGATTTGATTAATTGATACCAATAGATTAATTTATGTAACAAATCGCGACAAGAGTGCCAAAGTTCATTTATTTTTTCTATGTTATACAATTCACATTCATTATAAAATATGTTATTAAAATTCGTCTAGAACTTTTCCAGCGATTTCTTAATATAGATTTAGACTTTTCTTGCCAGTTGACAAAGGGTGACCGGTTATTTGTAAGAAATGGTTATTTGTAAGATTTCAAAAATGAAATAATTTCCCATTGATCCAGAGACTTGAAACTTTGAACTTACATAACGGACATATTTTTTCATCAACATTCTATTCTGAATTAATATGCAACTGATTCGAAACTAAAATTTAAAATATTTTTGTATCCTTCAAACTTTCAACTATTTGAAACTAATTTCAAACCTTTATGAAAACAAATTTATGTTTTATATTACATATTTCGTTTTGAAATTAGTATTCGAAATTATTTTGCAGCAGATTTTTTAACTCAAATTTTAATTTTGTTTTGCAACTGATTTTAAACTAATTTGCAAAAGCACAAAAAACTGTCTTCGACTGTTAGTGACTTAGAATATTTTTTTCTTTGAAGAATTTGCTGCGAATTCGAAATGAATTCAAGCATTAAAAAAATTATACGATTAACTTGCAATCAATTTGTTATCTACCTATTTAAAATTAATGTGCAACCGATTTAAAACCTTTTATGTAAGCTAATTTCTTTCATAAATCTGCAAACATTTCAATAACAGAATAGTTCATAAATTATGTTTGCACTCGATTTGCAGTTGATGTAAAACTAAAATAAAACTAATTTGAAACCAATTCAAAACAAATTTGATTTTCTTTCATAATAATTTCTAGCAACAGATGTCTCATAAATTATAAAAACCTAAAGAAAAAAAAAATATAATCTTCAACTTATTATTAATGTGGCACATTATTTTGTGTTTCTAAAAATAAAATTTTGAAATATTCTCTTTCAAAAATCTTTGCTAATATCAATATCTTGTTTTTCGCGCATTTCCATTAGTCTCATGTGAATTTATTAACATCCAACAACACTCTTGTAGTCTCTTGTGATAATGACAGTGAAATTAGGAAACACACAAAAATGAAAAACAGAATTTTACTTTTTCTCCTTAAAATTTAAGAAACAAAAAATAAAAGACCAAAATTTAACATTAAAAAGCGAAAAATTCAAATCAGTTTCGCGTCATGAAGAAGAAGGTTTTCATTGAGCTTTGAGTATTATGATTTGAGTATAGAAGATGCTTGTTGCTCGATGGCACGAGGCACGTACTCTTGGGAAATTTGCCAGTAATACCTAATACCACCTAAGATTCTCAACATTAAACATACAAATTATTTTATATATTTTTTTTCGTGCGTAAGTAGCTAGTTGGTTTTTGAGGTAGGAGTATTCATGTGTACACCTCGTCTACGTGTACCTACCCTTGCATCACACTCGTATAAGAGATTGAAAGGTAAAGAGTATAGTGAAAACCACCAACAGTAGAAACAAAAATAATAAAAATAATAATAAAAAAGTGTGAAATTGAATGCTTCCATTCGAATTTAACGGTTAGCAATGTCTGTCATTAAAAACAGAAGAGGCAAAACGCACATAATGAGTACGCACCACGCAGGCAGACAAAATAATAAAATATTCATAATCACTGACTGGCTATAGTAATAAAAGAAAAAAGAACAAAAAAAAAAATAAGAAAACTCATTAAGAACCATGTTTTGGAACAAGTTTTTTGAAAAGTTCAAGTTTAATGGGCTTTTTGTATCTTCTTAATTATAACAGTGAATGATGAGTTTAACATTAAAATAATGTTGTCAAATTAAATAAGCTGCACGCACTTGTTACTCTTATTTTTGAGCTGGCCAGATGGGGTTTTGTAGGCGGAAAGATAGATAATTTGATTCGGGTCTGTTGAGCAATAAATTGGAGGGGGAGAATGACGTAATTTATTCTTTTTTTAACATTTTTAGTACATTTATTGTTGTTGGACGAAATTAGGTAACGCAAGTTGTTAATGAGCTAACAGTTGTTTTTTTGTTTGCCCTCTTAAGTAAATCAATGTAAATATATTGTTATATCCTGGATGTTCGGAATCTCCTTATGCCGAAAAGCTAAAAACGAAATTAAGAGATTCAGTATTAAATCAGTTAAATTTTTGTACTAAAACATTTTTGTGAACTGAGCTACAAGAAAAAAACACCGACCCTTTTTTCTCTTATCGAATTTTCATATCATTCTTCATCGCTCTTCATCAAGCAGGGTTTTAGAACAAGTTTTTTGAAAGCAGGGATGAATTAAGAATTAAAATAAAATTAGAACATATAAGTAAAATGCTTAAGTTTTGATTAAATATAATTACAGTGTGTTACAATCGTTTGAAATAAAAAACAGATCTTTTTTTAGAACTATTGTGCTAAAATATAAAGGGTACTTAAAATGGTTTTATTAAAAATACTTTTGAACGCTTGTACTAAAAACTGAATTCTAAAATTCTCTTATGCCAGCAAAAATTTTGAACTAAAAAAATTTAATGAAACTTTTGTGAATGTTCTTGTTTGAAGAATATTCCATTAAACGATTGTAAAATCATAATGAATTAATTTTGTTAAAAATTGTTTTGAAGTTGTTACATAAAACTGATACCTATTAAGTTTCAAGATCTATTTTGAAATTTGTACTTAAACATTTTTTTTTTTTTGTTTTAGTACATGATTGATTTTATAAATTTTATGGTTTTGTAGAAAAAAATTACAAATTGTAACTTTTGTACTAAAAAGAACAATCACTTCAGAGTGCGTGAAGGTATAGAAAAACGAACAAAGACTACAAATGCGATATCAGTGTTTCACCTAAAGAAATAATGTCTAACAAAATTTAAAGATTAACTTTTTAACCCCTCACCTAATTAACTTAAATTAATTAAGTTTTAAGTATTACATTGAAAACTAATACTAAAAATGTTATGGTAATCAAAACTTGGTCATTTTAAACTTTGTTCTTTTTGCTCAATAAACAAATGTCTTTGAGGTTTTAAAATTAATTTAGAACTACCGTACTAAAACTTGCAAGTCTTTCGGGTGGTATGCTTTCGCATGAAACCACAAATACTTTAATATTTTGTGGTTATATTGCTTCCTTTAATATTCAAATAAAAACCCCATTTATTTTTAATTTGACAATATATTTCGAGGTATGAACAAAACTTTAAGTTTTCTACACAAATATGGAGTTAATTTAAAGATCTTGTAAGACCTTTGATGACAGACAACAGCTCAAACTCGTCAGACCTCTAACCGAACCTTAATAAATTTCAAAGTAATTTTATAAATCAAACATCTAATTTTCTTCTTCATTATCTTTCCCAGGTCAAACTTGTGGATGTGGAAAAAGTTGAATGGCTCAATCGTCGTTCGTACAGTGCAATTGGTTTGCTCCTTGGTCGTGAGGGTCGTGTTCTCCTACGATGCGATGAAGGCTTAGAAGATTGGTTTGAATTGCTTGAGGTAAGTTCGTTACTCTCATAAATTTTAACAACTAACCTCGTTACACTTGAAAAAAAATAGGGAAACAAAATTCCAACAAGATAACATAAAATTATTTAATAATAATTACTGTTGAATTACACTTTAGTTACAACATCCACACAAAAAACAAAAAACAAACGCATGTCATGATCTCTTCCTTCAACACTCACAACTCACATCGTCTTCTATATGATCATTAATTATCTTCATTTCTTGTTTTTCTCTTTATTTCTGTAATCTTTTTTCTCTAGGAATGTACATTAACATCGAAGGAACGCCGGCGCACACTTAAAATCACGCAAGGTCCAAGATCGCGTGCATCACTTGCGGCTCCAGTTTCACATGCCTCACTGCAAGCCCATCACTTTGGTCTGGGCGGCACATATTCTAGCGCCCTAGACGACTGGCGGCATTACAAGTTGAATGGCAATTCAGCCAATCCCTTCCTCTTCTCCGATTCTGTGCCTGATTTGAGCGCATTAAATAATGAGAATCATAATAGTGGCATGTCAACTAACCACTCGACGCCCCAAAAGATTCCCTATTCGAATAATTTGAATCTCAGTCGATACTCGAATGGTTATGCCAGTCAAAATAGTTCCTTCTCGAATGGACTTTATGGCTCACCGAGAAGAATCTTTATCAATAGCAGTTTTGGAAGTAACCAAGTGGTGGATGAAGAGGACGAAGAAGTGCAGCTTAGACGCCCAAGAATGTTCAGGAACAACAATGAGAATGGCAATGAACTGGATCGAGACTGGTTGTACAGAAAGCCCAGGGCTCCTACAACTGACACTAGGCATTCAGGTAAAATATACAAAATGTGATTCCATTTTCACAAACTCAAAGCAACTGTTTTTTTTTTGTTTTATTTAGTTCAAACAACAGACCTCGATTATACAGCCAATGACAGTGGCCTCGATACTCCCCCCTCAACTCATCGTCCGTCCAGTTACCGTGATGTCAACCATGCCAGTCCACGGGATTCAACCGAAACCACTGTCAGTTCATCAAGAGGCACTCTGTTGCACTCGCCTGGAGGAAGTTTTCGTTCCAAACACCTCAATCACATCACCAACTTGAATCAGGCCAATACCCTAAATGGGTCGCGGTATAGTGTCCAAGAACGCGTTCTCAAAATACGCAACGAAGAAGATCGCTGTTCATCCATTAAATCAGTTAACCGTCTCAATCACAATGAACTTTATGATCCCAATCAGAATCGTTACTACAAGATGAATGGAAATCAATCACTGACACCACAACATTCACCGGCAACAGCTGGCGTTGGAGGAGGAAATGGTAATGGCAATGGTAATACATCGACGACCAACAGTGGTTCGGGTATCTTTCGTGAAAGATACCAGCACCCTGCTTTGGCTGCAATCATAAATGAATCGCAAGGCATTAAGTTTAGAGGTAGGAATTTGTAGAGAGAACTTTTTTATTTGGTTGTATAATTTTGTTGGTTGGTTGTCTTTGCTCGAAATTCACTATTATTCGGTATTGTTATCGTTGAAATGTTTTGTGACTAAATAGGAATGGAAGTCATTTAATCGATATTCGAGCACTCAACTAGAAGAAGGAATGTAAAAAAAAAAAAAAATGGTATAATTTATTTTACAATTGCACTGCATGCTAGTTTTGTACATATTCTATTTCTTGTTTGTTTGTAAGTAGTTATTTTTTTATTTTTTACTGTACGCATGAAAACCATACATTTTTGTTTTAAATAAATATGAGTCCTTATAGTATTGATAAAAGATTCAAGCAGTCGAAAATTGTAGTGCTTACAAACAATAAAGCACATTCAGCTATTCAGCAAAACGTTTGCATTTGATTAATATTTAGATTTGGGACAAAGCTCTTCTTCTTAAATTAAAAATATAAAATTAAGACTGCTTACAATGTTTTTATGACCCAATCAACTAATGAGCAAGTAAAACTGTGATATTGTTAAAACGGATACGTGGGAAATTTTTTGTAAAAATATATTCTAGGATAATTTGGGAGTTCAAACTATGTTTTGACTTTGATTTAAATTTTGTTCGGTATATTCAGCTTTAGGGAATCGAAAAACGTTTGATTGCTAAATATGCAAGAAAATCTTAGCTATTCAGCAAAGATTTTGTTTTGGTTTTCAACTAAATTATGGTTTCGGAAAGTTGAAAAATGCTTGCTTTCATATACCTACATATCTAAAGGTTTTCATCATCAATAAGTGCGCTTTCAAAATATTTGCTTTCATAACTTGGCTATTCAGCAACTTTATTTTGATTTCATTTGATTTTTCAGAGTTGGAATTATTTTCAAAGAGAAATTATGATATTAAAGAAAACTTTCGGCTTAGAAAACATCTTTAGAAAATTGAGCAGTTAAAATTATGTTATAATTCTGATTTTGCCTATATTTAGTATTTAGAGGTCGAAAATTTTTTACTTACAAAATATTCAAGAAACTGAGGACAATAGGTTTTTTTGTAAACTCTTATTTAAAAATAAAGTAAAACGAAAAATTCTTAGTTTTTTTTACCTCATCCTTTAAATATTTTCATAAAGCAATTAAAAAAGAATAATTAGATTTATTGATTTCTATTTATTAGCTCTTTTTATTTTTTTATATGTATAAAAAAACTTTACCAACATTTTAAAAAAATCTCAGATATTCAGCACAGTTTATAAATTGTAGCTTTAATTACTTCGTAGTTTTTTATAGTAGAAAAAGGTGTGCTTACAACTTTTTTACGTGAAAAACTAAGTATTCAGCATAGCTTATTTTGATTTAATAGTGTCAAGTATTTATAGAAAAAGGAAAAACAGTAATATTTATTACTAAGATAACTTTCAAGGGAAATTATAGAACAGCTATTCAGCATATCCTATCCACAATTAAATTCACAATCTTAAATTTATTATCAATTTTAATTTAATTTAGGAAAAAAAAAACTCAGCACAGTTTATAAATTTAGGTTCAATTACTTCAAAAATTTCGAAAGTCGAAAAGTTTTGCTTATACAATTTGATTGAGATTTTGTTTTAAGATTTAGTTCTTGTAGTCAGGTTTGCTTCTAGGGTTTTCATGAAAATGTCAACCCTTCACAGTTTTTTGTTTCGATTTCTTTATTTTTTACAGGCGTAAAAATTGTTATTAGAAAGTTTTCACCAACTATAGGTAGGCTCCAAAACAAAAAAAAACCTGAAGCATGTTTAAGTTTCTAAATTTATATGTGTTCAATTTGGAAAAATTGTAGTATTTATTGATAAATAGAAAAGTAAAGTTAGTTTTTGCCTTGTCTTTTCATTTTTGTCAATGTATTGCATGTTTTTTTTTTAAATTTATTATCCTTGCACGATTCTAGTCAATGTTAATTGTTTTTTTTTTTTTATTCTTTTAAACTCTCTTTTTAAATTAAAGAGTGTCTTGCATTTTTATTTTAGATCGTTCCTATTCTGATTGTCAGCAAGGTCCACCCAGACGTTCCGTAAATAATAATCCATCACCAACACCACGTCGTGCTCCGATATTTGGTACACCAACGCGTGTATAGCGATTAAAGATTTAATTATTATTTAATAATTTATTTAAACATCGGAAATTATAATAAAAAAAAAAAATAAAACAACAAATAAAAATTTTATAAAATGAAAGTATAAAAGCTTAAAATTATTCACTTGAATGAAGTTTTGTATGTGAGATATTTTTTTTTATTATTGAAAAAGTTAAATAACATAGAAAAAATTGGACTAAAACAGGATATTTTAGAAAGCATTATTATGATATAAAATATAATTATTAGGATTTATTTGGAAGTAGTATTTACAAAATATATATACGTAATATTTCAATAAAAATGATGGACGGATGTCCATCATTATAAGAAAACACTGTGAAAATTTAAATAAACTTAATGAAAAAAAATTTTAATTAAATTAAGTATAAAGAATGTAATAATAGCTTTTGGCTAATAATTATTTAAATAATTTACTAGAAGATTTAGCTTCGATTGAATTTTTCAAAAAAAAAAAAAAAAAAATATCTAAAAATCATAAATTTTAAAGTTAAATAAAAATAAATTAAACTTAAAAGTAAATTAAAAAACAAACTTATATATAAGTAGAATTTATCTTAAAGTAAATGAAAATTGAATATAGCTCCAAAGAATTTTTACAACGATTTGTACGTAAAATATAAATTTAAATAAAATCTTAAACCTTAAATATATTACCTACTAAATAAGTTATACTCATATTTAACACTATAAATTATAAAAATTTAAAAATAAATTTAAAAATAATCTCCGTCACTACAAAAAGTTTATTATATATTATTATTGTAGTTATACTTACATATATTTTTGTCGTTAAATATGTTTGAAATAATGAAAAAAATAAGTAAAATTGATCGATCAGAGTTGTCGACAAAATTTTATTTCAAGTTTATGTTTTGTTTTACTTTGTTTATATAATGTATTAAAACTTGTTCATTAAAAAAAAACTGTTATTATTAAAATTGTGTTTCAAATAATTTGTATAATGTTTCGCTGTTTTCGTTTGTATAAAACAAAAATTATATTGGATCAAAAGAATAGTATTTTAAATGATAAATTGTAAAACAGTTTTCAGTATAAATATGAGATAATTATAATTATTATTATTAATAAAAGTACTATAAATAAATTAAATAAAACAATTTTTATGAAAACGAAAAATTAAAATGGTTTTATTCAAATATACATATATTAAATACCAGATGCTAAAGCAGTTGATTTCAAGTAAAAATGTAAGGGTGCTTACAAAATTGTGACAGTTTTGAATTTTCAGTACAATTGAACTAAAAAAAAATGGCGAATTTCAAAGAGAAAACTAAACTGTTTTGTCAAGACATTTATTGACTAGATTTTCTACTAACGATTATTTAGAGGTACCTATACATTTGAGAGAAGTAGCGCCACTTTCCCTCTTCATACGAGTAGTTTTAGGTGATTTTGCTATTCAGCATCAGAAAAATTGAATGTAGGTTCAGTGATAATGGAAAATATCTCTCAAAATTTCTCTACCACTTTTTTGGAACATGGTGCTTACAAAAAAAAAAATGAAATTAAAGCGTAAATACCTACATATTTTTCTCCAGGCTTTACCCAGTTTTAAAAATGCAAAAAGATAATTTTCTTGTTAACCCATTAATTACGAGTTGATATTGCTTGAAAAAGCTATTCAGCACTAAAGGAATTGATTTAAAAATCAAACTAAATGTAAATCTCTTAGAGCCATTTGCTGAATCGAAACTTAAATAAATTATGTTGAACATAAACTCTTATTCCCTACTTTTTCCTTTGCGTAAACTGTCACATAAGGATTTATGTAGAACTTAAGTGCTTAAGTTTCGATTCAGCAAACGGGTCTTAAATTCTTTCAACCACAACTTTGAAATATTAGTGCTTACAACAAAATAAATAAGAGATATTTCTTTATTTAAAATTCAATCAGCTGTGAACTCTGACTGTAAATTGCTATTTTTTATTACTTTACAACTCAGGAAGAAAAAGTTAAAATTGAGATTGGTTTCAATTCGTGTTCGCAAATCCCCAGGAAACCGACGCAGTTATGAATACCAGAGTTATGCGCCACAGAGTTGCGCGCGTCAAAGTTACGCAAAACCGAAGTTACGAAAAACCGAAGTTATGAAAGACAGAAGTTATGAAAGATCGAAGTTACGAAAAACCGAAGTTATGAAAAACCAGAGTTATGAACACCGAAGCTATGAAACGATGTTTTTAGGTTGGCAACCATTGAGATGAACGATATACGGGAGGAACGTACCAAAAAGCTAGAGCGTATAGGTTGAGTCAAGGCAAGAAAAAAATTGTATGGGCCGGGGGTTTCTATTCCCCTCCGTTTAGCCGGGAGGGGAGATTTAAAAAAAAAAATGACTTAATTTGAAAAAAAAAATTATTTAAAATCAACGGTTACACCAAAAGTAACGTACTGTACGTTTTTTTTAAAGCCAAAAACTATATATTTTAATATGTTTTTAAATATAGCTGTTTAATTCACTAGTTTTTGAAAAATTAGTTTTTAAAATCAAAATTTTGAAAAAAAGTAAAAAAATAAATTTCGAACTTATTTCTTTCAAAACTTTATGTAATTAAGTGCTAATTTAAATTACATAATTTAATGTTCTTGTTTGTTTTAAAACGAAAACTGAAAACTGGATCCAAAAACGTCTTGTCGTTTTCGATAAATTAAAAGCCATATATTTTTTTTTAAATTAATTTTTCAAAAACTGTTCCATTAAACAGATTTATTTAAAACAATACAGGGTGTCCGGTAAAAAATGGATAAGCCTGAAATGGCTGATAGGTATGACTGTACTATCTATCTATTTTCGTTCTAAAGCTAAATTACTTTTTTATAGCCACTATTCAATGGTTGTACAATTTTTTTTATGGTAATGTATTAGAAAAATTATTGTAAAATATGACTGATCAAAAGAACTGATAAAATATTAATAAAATAATTTGTTAAATTAATAGGCTTTTTTTGCACTTTGGTACCAATAAATTTCTAGTAACTTTAGATTTGATAAAAACAATTACCATTCTGCAATCCCCTTTGGACGCGCATATTTTTAAAAAAGTTGGCCACCTACATTCCTATAGATTTTTTGTTATAGATACCACAGGTGTTTAAAATTTTTCATAAAATATTTTTTTTTATATTTTGCATCGAAAAACGAATTTCAATATTTTTTCTATAAAATTATAAATACAATTTTCAAGTGCTTATGGTTTTAGTCAATTATTGTAGAAAATTATAAAAAAAAAGAAATTTATAAAATTCATTCATTCGTGGTTCTGGTGAACGAAAACGTAAGATGATGAAATTTAAAATACACTGAACGAAAAAAAACTAATATTTTCTAAACTGGTTGCGATTTTCTATTTGGTTTTAGTACAGTCATAAGTTTAGCTATCAGCCATTTCAGGCTTATCCATTTACCGGACACCCTGTATACAAGAACAAGTCTTTGGCTTTACAAAAAAGTACAGTACGATATTAATGGTGTAACCGTTGATTTTTAATAATTTTTTTTCCAAATTAAGTATTTTTTTTTTAAATTCCTGCTTCCCGCCTAACCGGAGGGGATTAGACACAACCGTCCCATACAATTTTGTTCTTGCCTTGACTCAACCTATACGCTCTAGTTTTTTGGTACGTTCCTCCCGTATATCGTTCATCTCAATGGTTGCCAATCCAAAAACATCGTTTCATAGCTTTGGTGTTCATAACTCTGGTTTTTCATAACTTCGATTTTTCGTAACTTCGGTCTTTCATAACTTCGGTCTTTCGTAACTTCGGTTTTTCGTAACTTCGGTTTTGCGTTACTTTGACACGCGTAACTTTGTCGCGCATAACTCTGGTATTCATAACTCCGTTACCATTTCTCAGCTATCCAGCAATTATTACTGAATTAAATTAAAAAGAGAAAGTTATGATCCCCTCGATATCGAGATCATAACAGCGCCGAATAAAAGGAAGAACAAGATGGATTTGTTTTAGTGTTACCAAATTTATTGCTTACAAAGTTTTCATCAAATTCAGCTATTCAGCAAATAAAGTTAAAATGAATCAGAGTTTATAGTTTGTATTTTAAATATTAAAGACGTTTCTACTCCTTTGTAACGCACCACTGTGAACTGTCTTCTTCATCCTCTTGTGTGTTGTTTTATTAAATGAATTCAGCCCCAAATTTAATAAGCTTACAACTTTATCTTAGACAAGAGCCATTTGAAAAAATACTATCCTAAAAGCTTAAATGCATTTAAATTTCGTCCTCCTCCCACAATCAAAATAAGAAAAGCTTAATTTATCCTGTATCCATTGCGCATCATCCTGACTCCTGTCAAAAGCATCATCAAAACAAAAAATATATTCGCATACAACTTTTTCCCAGGCAGACGCTTAAGTATAATATTTTCTTACGAGTATAGGTAGTTCGTCCTATTTATCCAAAGTCAGTGCGTCGTAAAAAGGAATATAACATAAAAAATTAATTTAGAAAAAAAAAAACAAAAAGGATTGCATTTTTGGGGTACAATTTGCAAAATCCTCCGGTCGAAGTCATGCGAAGTCGTACTGAATTAGTGACCACAACATTCATCGATTCCGAAGACGATTTTACAGAAACAGATGATTCTGAGGAAGATTGGCGCCCATCGGCATCCAATCGAAATGTAAAAAAACGCTCTCACACCACAAAAGGACGAAATCGTGGCAGCCGCAAGAGAAAATCTTCAGGTACATCTTCCAATGGAACGAATCACAAGAAAAATCGACGACAAGCTGCTCAAGATGCAATCTATCAAACATTTGACGATTCAGATGATGAGGACGAAGAGGATTATGAATATTTCAAGGCGGCAAGGACACAATTGGCTGCCGAGGTCGAACCAAAAGCAATAATATTACCGCCAAAGAAAAAAGAGAAGAATCTGAGTATGAATGGAAATACTGCTTCAGGGATATTTCAGCTTTTTCTATATCGCAAGGACTTAAAGGAAGACTATGTGACAAATTCTCATTTGTGCTTGTGGCGCAAAGATGGTACAAACTTGTTGCAAAAATACATAAGGGTAAAGACTGGAGTTCCTGATGAATTCATGTTTACATCGTCTTCTGTGGTAAGTTATTGCTTCGAAATAGACTCTTAGATGTTCAAAGTTAGGGTAATATTTTGGGTAATTTTTTAGTATTCGACGTGGGATGAGAAACGACGCCGAGATTTTGTGACTTTTGCTGTCAAATGCCACGAAGAAAACCACCGCAGAGTAACATTTGTCAATACAAATGACCTTCACTCGTTGGCAAGAAGTGAATTGGAAAGAATTAATCCGGGTATGGAGGACCATCATGTGGACAATGATGAAAGCGAAGAAGAAGAAAACGACGCTGATGCTGAATATAACTCTGATGTTAGTGAATGTGATGAAAATAATGGTTTATTTCAACCAGACGATGACGAAGCAGAGGTCGAATGCGATGAAGAAAATATTGAGGAAATTGAAGATGAAGAGGAGCAAGCTTCTGAGGAAGATGACCCAGTTGAAGAGGAATTTGATGATTTTGAACAGCTAGAGGAAGAAGACGATGAAATTGAAGAAATTGAGGAGAACGATGATGAAGACAAAGAGAATCAATATGAATCTGACCATGAACAAGAGTAAGATAAGACTAAAGATGATAGATTTGTAGAATTTTTTTATATTTGTTTTGAGTTTTTGCGATAGGGACAATATGGACAAATTGTGTGCTTAAAAAATTTAAAAGGTCTTTCTTAAATTCAGCAAATTTGTTTGCTTTTAAGTTTTTAACTATCCTTTTTTAATGAAAACTTAAGTGCTTACAATTCTAAATCACTTTAATTTGACATTCAGCTAAGAAAACGGTTATTCAGTGGCATACAAAAAATAGAGTTTTACAATATATTTGATTTAAAAAGGAAAAAACAGCATGCTGACAAAGTTATTCAACCTTTTAAAGTGACTGTTAAATTTTTGAGTCTATTTATTTTGGATTTTTTTTATTTAAACATGTCCACATTTGAAAAAAGATAAAACAAACTGTGCTTACATCTCTTATCCCAAGCAGCATAGCAATTGATATAAAGTTTGTTAACTATTTTAAGTAATAATTTTCGTCTAGCCATTATATCTAGCTTAAAGTAGTAATTAGAGCTTTAAATTAATGCTCAAAACAAAATATAAACACGCACCTGAAAAAAAATTATTCTTCTTGTACTTCAATCTATTAATCGGATTCTTTTTTGAACTGAAAGTTTATTGTTCTCCTATTTTTAAATTGCTAACTATAACGCTCAAAGAGATGCCAAATGAATTGTGACTCTCACTTAAAAATTAAAGCTATAAGCATCACAATTAATATTAATTTTATTAATAATAATAAAATTAATTATATTTAATAAAAAGTAACTATAAAATCAAAAATTAATGAAAGTCCTAATCCTACAGTAATTTTATCCTTAAGTACAACGATACTTTAGAAATTATTGTATATTTAAAATTATAAGATACAAAAAACAAAAACAAATATTATTAAAAATTGTGATTTTAAAAATTAAGTTCATTTATATACTATTATTTATTTAAAAATATTATTATAGTTTATTTCGATGAATAAACTCTGTTAGCTTAGTGCACTTAAGTATATATTATAGTATTATTATAGAAATACAAAAAAAGGAATAAGAAATTCAGTTCAAAGTGAGAAGGAGTCGAAAAAAAATTATTAAAACTATAAGGACATCTTTGTATTGCTAATCAAGAAATAAAAAATTAATCATGGAAACCAAAATTTTGATTTTTTATTTAACTAACGTCTTTTTGACGTAATTTTATTACTATGTAAATATGTATTTAAAAAAGTACAAGACCGCAGTGCAATAATACATAACATTGCATTTGCGTTGCAAACAAAATAAAAAAAGTTATCAGAACGATTTAAACTGGGGTTGAACTATGGCATACGTACGTTAACGTATTGAAGCTTTATGGCTCTATCTTCTTCTTCTGATTTAATAGAGAGAACAATTATAGTCAAAACGATAAAGTATGATCGTAATCGTGTGCCGTAATTCGACCCCTGGTCTCGAAAGAATGAAAACAATTCTTATACAAACTGTTACGATTTATGTTTAAACAATTTTCTTTACATAAAGGAATCATGGATCCAAAGTAGTAAAAAAAAAAGTTTTTTGCATTTTCTAACGGAAATATTTCAAAAACGGAAGCTCAACAATCTTCGGAATCGAGTTGAGTTCAGCACCAAAAACCTTCAGAAAAGTATGTTTTTGTTTCGGTAACAAAACTCTTGTAAACTATTAGTGTTTATAAAAGTGCAACTGGGAAAAAAATCCACAATGGACGAGAATTGGCGCCAAAGTTGAGTTACAGGATTATGTATCCCATAGCCAAAAAATCAAACAAAAGGACTTTTTGGTTACTTAGTAACCAAAACTATAAAACAAAATTTTATATACATATAATTTGTTTATTTGTATTTGTTCTGTGTTAAATTTGAATTTTTTTTTTGTAATTTTTAAATTTAATAAGCTAAATAAACTTTTAATTTTTGATTCTTATTTGAATGCATTTTGTTTTTCTGTTTATTTATTAATTCTGACGACAAAGAAAATGAAGTTGTTGTTCAATTATTGAGTGCAATTGTTATTTTATATCGATTTGAGTGTTTTGGCATTTAAGCCAAATTTGTTCTTCACATTATTTGCCGGTTTTACACGTACACTGTGGCGTATACGTACTTTTTTTGTTTGTTTATTTATTGATTTTTTTTTTAATGGATGTGAAATAATGGGGAAGTGAAGACTGTTGGTCAAGCTAGAAACTGTATGTTGATATGTTATCTGGCGATATGACACATTATTTTTAAGTATTTTATTTTACTGAATAGAATGAGATCTTACATCATATACGACCACTAAAAACGCAGTTTGATTAAAATAGCTTGGAGCCGTTTTCGACAAAATTGCAATAACTCAAAAATTTGTACACTTTTTAAGTGAGATATTAAAAAAAAAAAAACAAATAAAAAAACAATGGAAACTACGAAAAAATCATCTGTTCCGAATTTCAAACAAAAATCCGTTCACCCGTTTTGGCTTCAGCTTCATGTACAGATGGAAACACGAAACCAATGCTTGCCCTATATAGAGCAAGTTAAAATGTGTGTTCATGTGATGTAGTGTGGTTTTTTGTAAAATGTTATGCCGGGATAATTTGAAACATTTTTTTGGAGTGAGATATGTATGTAAAAAGTTTAAACTAGGTACTTCGTTTATTTTTTTTGTTTTTAACTGATACAAGCGAACAATAACTGTGGAGATATGGCTTTGTTCGTATTTGTGTTTCACTCAAGACGTTTCTCTCTGTGTCTATTACGTAATACGAGCGGAAAAACAACAATACTGAACTAAACGATAGTCACGACGGAGGGCGATTATGTAAAACGAGAAAGTCGTTTGGCCAAACTAAACCAATAAAAATAATATTTTTGAGGCTCACATAAATTCTACCACCAAACGCAATGATATTATAAACGAAAAAGAAAATTAAACGATAGGTAAATTGCAGTAGTAAAGATTAACGAGTATCGTTGAAGTAAAACGATTATCGTAATACGTAGTCGCATTTCAACGAAAACGAAGCAGTTTCAACAATAATCGTTTTACAAAATAAGGCCCCTGGTGTACACCTTCTTTGATTTTGAATTCTTCGCTGACTTCAGCTGCGCATCTTACTTTAGTAACTGCTCCAACTTGCATATCACATATTATCTCTGAATTTCAATAAACCTCTTTGTACAATCGGCGTTTCTGGACAACTGGACTGCAAATACTCGAATTCAGATGTTTACAGGTCCCTTAACAAAATAACCCAAAGTAAAAAATTTCCGAATCATGTCTTTTTTTCTCCTACACTTAAATTATGAAACGATTTGTTGAAATTGAAGGCAAAAACGGACAAGTGTTCGATTTCATTCTGAATCTTCCCCAATAGAATGAATCACATCCTCATTCCATTTGATAAGTAGTCATAATCAAAAACAATGAATTTACGTTAACATCAAAGAAAATTACACATTTTTTTTAATTTTATTTTCTAAATAATAATTAATTTTGTTATTTCATGAAACCAAAAAAAAATAAAAAAAACAGCAAAAAAAAAGGAAGTGAGCAATAAATTCAGATACAAAACAAAATCAAAGAAAATTATCTTTCAACTTTAAAACAAAAATAAAGTATATTTCCATTTCTACAGGCTCTTCTACTGATCTAAAAGTGATATATCATGGGACAACCGAAATTTAAACTGGGGAATATTTTGTGGGAAGAAAAAGTCTACATTGGCGGGAGATTTTATTTTCAAAGAAAAGGAAAAGGGAATTTAGGGATTTAAGATGATATTGCTTGTCAATGCCTCGCTACCGACGACGTTCGCCTTTGACGGTCTTGCGTTTTTCCTTTTTCTCTTCTCTCAGCTGCTTCTGCTTTTCACGATCCTCCTTGTCCTTTTCCTTCTTCTTTTGACTGTCCAAGCGGGCTTGTTCACGACGTTCCTTCTGCAGTTGTATGACATCGTGGACATTGGTGTTCTTTTGAAGTCCAGCTGTACTGGCCTTTTCATCAGGTTCGTCAGCATCTTCCTCTTCGCTAATCTCAGTCTGTAAATATTAAAGAATTCAACCATTTCCAAAGTTAAAAGATATTGGATGTGTTACCTGACTGTATTGAGCTAAAATCTGTTCACGGATTCTTAATTCATCAGCTGTATATTGACGTTGTACGGTGGTTTGCAGTTTCTGAGATTCGAGCATTTTGGCCAATTGGACATCAACGTCGACTTTTAATTTGGGTTTGGAATCGTCTTTTTCCTTCGGATGACATTCATTCCATTTGTTTAGGATTTCTTCAATAACTTCTTCAATGTTGTTGTCCTAATTGAGTTATTAGATTTTCATGATTTGTTGGTATACATTCTTTCATTGTCTATTATACTTACAATAATCTCACCAAGGATACCCTCGAGGGCATCTTTTTTCTCTTCAATTGTTTCGTCGTCTTCGAGAATTCCAGTGATATAAGAACCAAAGACACTTTCGTCTGTATTTAATTGACGAAGTTTATCATTTAGCCATTTTGTAAAATTCCCGGCAGCAGAAGAATCATTGCCAGAACCGGCAAAGGCCATGATTTTTTCGTTTTAACTTCTTTTTGTGATCCTATTTCTGTGAAGAATTGTTCTTCTTCCAGGCAGGTTAAAAAAAATTTTTTGACAGGTGAGGTGAATTTCTTCATTTCATTTTTTTTACCATAAATGTCAAAGAGCTTTTGAGGTGAATATGAAATGGACATGTTTCACTAAAAAAAAAAATTGAACGTATTCAGTGATTTCGATCTCTAATTTTGAATCGGAATAAAATTCTAACAAAAAATACCCAAAATTTTAGGCCGTGTGCGAGTTGCGTTAAAATGTTGGTTAAATATACTACCACTATTAAATTTTGACGTTTGGTTAAAAAAAGGATCAAATTTATTTTTTGGCACTACTTTGCTTAACCGAAGCTGAAATATTAGTTGGGTGTTGTGCCTAATCACGTTCTACTTTTACATTTTCTAGGAACAAACGTCAAAAAGAGGAACAATTTAGCAATACCCTCCAAAAATTCAGTTACCTTCATGAGCATCTTCCCCCTTCATTCATCATCCCTCTTGCCTACAAACTCACTGCTTAGGCGATTGAAAAATCAACGTGTAGCCAGGCACAAATAGAATAATAAAAAATAAAAAACAAACAAATAATTCGTACATTTTCAATATTTCAAGATGAATAATCATTTGAGGAAGTACTTTGTATTAAAGGTATAACTACAACGGCCACTTTTAGCAAAAATTCAAAAAGTGAAAATTTTCAAAACCATTTTGTGACAGTTTTTCCAACCACAAAATTAAAAATAATGATGCAAAAAGCTTATTTTTTGGGTTAAAAAACAATTTTTGTAGTTTTTTCGAAAAATAAATAGAGCTAGAAAGAAATAAAAAAATTTTTACTTTTGTAAATTTCCCACTTTTTCACTTTTTTGGTCATTGTAGTTAAGTCTTACGGCCAGTTGTACAAACGTGGTTCAGCCTCGGATCAGGAATTTAAATCGCCAATTTTGACGGATTAGTAGTGGATCAACTTTGGTTCAAGGATGGATTTAGCTATTTCAACCTATATGGACCTAGAACCAGTGCTAAAAATCAATTTTACCACCGAGATCAGAAGATAAAAGTTGCTGAACCGTGGATTAAATATTTGTACAACTGGCCCTTAAAGCCTTAACTACATTGACTCAAAAAGTGAAAAAGTACAAAAGTGAAAATTTTCAAACGCATTTTTGTATAATTTTACGACCTGATAAATTACAACAAATGATGCAGAAATCTTATTTTTTGATCTAATAAACAATTTGTATACTCTTTTTCACAAAACAATTTCGCTAAGCAGAAAAAAAAATATTTTCACTTTGGTACTTTTCAAAAAGTGGTATATGTAGTTAAACCTTTATAACAAAATTTATTTCAAATCTATCTTGATATTTCTATTTTGAGAAACATCAAATTTTAACCACTAGTGTCAAATTTTTCACTGCTCCACAGCTGGGTAAATTTTAACCCGTTTTCGCACACGGCCTCAGGCTGGGTTCACACTTGTTTGACCAACATGTTCAACATATACGTTCCAAATCAACATATTGAAGATTTAGGCCCATTTGCTGAAACGAGTCTTAAATATTTAAGTAAATCATAAAGGCCTAAGTTTCACATACCGGTTTGCACGAACTTAAAAGTAACCCCTAAATCTGACTAAGTTTAACATTATTTAGGATGAGGAAATAGTAGATCATAAGGGTTTTATGTTCTTCTTAAGCAATTTTAACTGCGAAAAAAAGAAAAAAACACCCCTTAAAAATGATTTTGGGTGTAAAGTGAACAATAATTATAAGTTTAAGAACGGTTAACTTACTTTATACGTGTTAACTAGTAGCAGATGGTACAATTTGCCGCACAAATTCGTATACATTTTTTAACATTTTGCTGTCAACATTTTCACACACAATACAAACAAACACAATGACACACAAATACATACACAAAAATAATTCTTTCAAATTAATAATTTGTTTTTTATTGAATTAAACACCATTTATTTTACCGCTTTCACTAATATTCATTTTTTCTTCAATAAACATAGACAGAATAACAAAATTTCTTGAATTATTTTCCGTAAATTGTTCAAAAACAATTTAAATTAACTGACGTTTGTGTCGATTTGACAATTTGATTTGAAGCTCTCAGCGATTTCTCGCCATGAAAGTAAATCATTGCTAGGATTAACATAAATATTTTTTAGCAACTTGGAATAAACTAAGTAAAACAGAAGTGCTATGTTTGACCTAGCTAAGATCTAAATTTATGATCCGTATGAGCAAATGGGCCTTAAACATTTCAAAATTATTCTTTCTAGTGCGATTTGTTTTTAAACCCAAAAAATAGGCTTTATACATCTTTTGGCGATTTTCTTTTTAGGCCGTGTGTGAATTGGGTTAAAAATTTAACCTCTCTTAAATTTTTGACAACCGGGTTTCAGAGCCCATTAAATTTTTAACAGCTGAAATTTTCTTTATAAAAAATAGAAACAAAAATTCAAAATTGATTCTCAACTCAAATACCGCATAACTTTCTGGTGTGACCAAGCCCTTAAGGGTTGAGTGAAAAAAAAATACAGCTTTCCGCGTTGAACGAGACCATATTATTATTACCTGCATTCAGCAAACAAAAAAATACACCAAAAAGTACACTACGAACCAACACATTCGAAATGTCACATATTTGACACATTCCTTTTATTTGTGAAGGCAACTTGAAAAAACGTGCGCATTTTGTGTTGAAAAATAATATTTTAAAAAAATATTAAATTTATTTACTTTAAAAGGCAAAAAATTAATTAATATATTAAAAAATGCGTCGTCCAAAAAAGGTAAATAGAATTTTTCCAATATAAAGCCTTTCCCAAACATTTACATCTGATTTATCTTCAATAATACAAAAACCATGCTTGTTTTTATTTGTCATTTACAGTATCAGTCTGGTGAAGCTGCTCAATATGTTACCCGAAAAGCAGCCCTAAAAAAACTCCAACTGACTTTGAATGACTTCCGCCGATTGTGCATCATTAAGGGAGTATATCCCCGTGAACCAAAACATCGAAGACGCGCACAGAAAGGTTCATCAGAAATAAGAGTCCTCTATCATGCCAAGGACATTCGATTCCTTTTAAGTGAACCCATTGTTTGGACACTTCGTAACTACAAGGTAAGTTGGAAAGAAAAAGAATTATTATAATTAGGTTGGTGGTGATGACCTTTTGTTTATGATATGTTGTAAAACGGGCTTCAGGTCAAATGAAATAAATGTATTATTGTCACGACGCACCTTTCTTTCATGTCTATGAACATCATCAGGTGATGGCAAAGGAATCTTTTGTCGAATTCCAAACAACCAAAAAATCGATCTTCAATCGACTTGCAGTCGCTACTTTTTCCTTAAATGAATTCCAATGAAAAAAATCGCTACTTTTCAAATCTATTTTTTGAGACAGATTTACCTACATAGGGCGGATTGGCAAAAAATAACAGTTAAAAATAAAGTGAAGTATCATACTTCAAGACAAGTTTATTTAAGTTTGTATAGGAAGGTAAAAAAGACAAAATTAAATGTTTATCAAAGATAGTTTTCTTTTATATTTCCTGCCAAAGATGTCTACCACTTCATTAGCGTCATTGCATTAAAGCCAATCCATTCAAAAGCTCTTCTGTCATCCTCTTGCGAAGGAATGGTTTTAATCGACGTAAGGTAGAAAAAGCTCGCTCAGTAGTGCTAGTAGTCACTGGAAACGTGCAAAGCAAGTGCACAGTGTGGAGTGTGGGACAGATTTTTTATTTTTTTATACCACAAACAAAAAACATCATATATAAATCTCTGGGTGCCGGCCGGTGTGCTCGGATTTTTTTTTGCAGATATATTTGGTGATTACTGATTACTTTGAAGAAAGGTATTGATTTATTAGTTTAAGGACTCAATTTTTTTCTTGTTTCTTTCTATTGCTTATTGCAAGATCGTTCATTTATTTGTGAGGTGTTGCTTATCATAGAAAAGGGATGCAACAAACAATAAAATTCGCATTTCCAGCCAGAAATAGACAAGGGATTCACTCAAGTTCTACCTGTTATTTTATTCATGTATTTGAACAACTCATATAATTTGATTTGCTTTAAGTATGTACACAAAATCCCCCCCACCCCCCTCTTTTCATTGTACTCCAGCACGTATCGGCGCCTTTGCAGAGATAAAGTGCATGTTTCCTAGAAGTACAATTTTCCTAAATATTGATTTAGTGAGGGTAACCACTTAAAATTAGTGAAAGTCCCCATAGTGATAGTTTACGCAATGGCCCATTTTATTTAAAATTTCTGTATGACACGTCTACAACTGGTCAAAATTTTCATTGCAAGAGCTAATACAAAATATAACAGGTGATTGCAATCATTTTGGGTGCTTTCATAATTGCATGGTTGCTTTGTTTACATGCGGTCATTTGCGATCAGACTAATGTCAGAAAAACTATTTGCGCATGTATTTTACTTTGAATTTATGAACACTTTTTCTGATTTGCGTCATTTGTCAAAAGTTTGAAGTTTTAATTCAGCCTCTTCTCTAAAATAAACCAATTCCATCCTTTAAGAAAAAAAAATTTTTTCTTACATTTCTCTTAACGTTTACAAAGGAGATGGCACATTTTTCTATGGAGCTTGGGCCCAGTGTGTTCACTAACGAAATGGGTATCAAATGAAAGGTGACGGTAAGCACATTACGTGGGTAAAATATTTTCAAATTCGTTTGTGGGGTTTTGTTGATATTTGATTTTTAAGTTTTGGATTTCACAATCAAGATTTCAGCTAATTTTTCGAACAATTAATCGTAGAATGCGTAATAATGGGTGTACAGAAATAATATTGGTATCAAATGAAAGGTATTTCTCTTCTCTATAAATCAGTTTCAAAATTTTTTTTCTTTGTTAAAAAAAAATAATACATATTAGGTATTTACTTCTCAAAAGGTGATTTTTTTAAGCGAGGCATTTGGCACATCGAAATATCAAAATATTCAGTGGTGACATGCACTTTTTTTTGCAATTTTTCGATAGCTTAATGTGTTACCTTTAATTCTATATATAAAATAGTTCTATAAAACATACAAAAACCTTATAATAAGCAAAATACACAAAAAACGCGCTGAAATATGCCTATTAAATAATAAGAATAGAAGCTATAGTTCAGTCAATGGGGAAAAATCTGGAAAAAGCTATGACGTCAGCAAAGTTTGAATGCAGTATTGAAGAGGGTTTTATCCCAAGTACAAATCTCAGATTGCGTATTGTTTGGTCTTGTGGGGCGACCGCTATTTTGAAAAACGCATTTGTCTCAATATCTCGAGAACGACTGGTCGGACAGAAAACTAGAAAAGACTTTTTAGATTGGAAATTAGTTAATCTTTCTTTTTCTATTACATCATTTTTCTCTAGGAGTTATAATTTCAGAGTTACACTACCGAAAATTGTGTGTTTTTAGATATTTTGAATATTTTAAACAACCCTTAGAGTTAAGTGCGGAATTACTGAGAATGAGATACTTTGCGGTTCTGTTACTCTGAAAGTATAACTCCTAGAGAAAAATGATGTACTAGAAAAAGAAAGATTAACTAATTTCCAATCTAAAAAGTACTTTCTACGCATTCTACGATTAATTGTTCGAAAAAATAGCTGAAATCTTGATTTTGAAATCCGAAACTTCAAACTCAAATATCTCCAAAACCCCACTAACGAATTTGAAAATATTTTACCCACGTAATGTGCTTACCGTCACCTTTCATTTGATACCCATTTCGTTAGTGAACACACTGGGCCCAAAAATGTGCCATCTCCTTATTATATCCAGAAATTCGCTTCTATTTTTGTTATTTTTACTTGAATTGTGAATTTCCAATCAAAATTTTAACAGAATTGAGAAATAAAGGAAAGCTTTATCATTTTTAACGTCATATTCCTTCTTTCTTCAAGTTAAAATTCATTGCGCATGGGAATTTTTTCATTTGCACATTTGCGCTGCAAATATGTATTTGCGTTTTACATTTATGAATATCTGACATTTGTCATTTGCAGTAATGAAAGCTTTGCATTCGTCAGACTTGCGCAACCATGCATTTATGAAAGTACCCTTTCTCTATACATAATATTCATTTTCATATCATAATTTCTGTATAAAGCCTGAATTACATCAAAACACAAAGTCAAAAAAGTACAAAAAATTAAACACGATGATTTTTCTTCTTCCCCCTAGTAGCTTGTTTGTATATATCTCTTTCATTTTAAAAAAGTATTCTATTCAAAAAGCTTGAACAAGACCAAGCTTTCAATTTTCACAAAGATTTAAAAACAAATACACTCAAACAATATTTTATATCCTTTCCGTAAAGCCTGGGGGGTCATTCCGTAATTTTGAAAACGATAATCGAATCGATGATAATCGTTTTACAGTTTGAGAATCTTTAAAGCTATTTTAAGTCAATTCTGATTCAATATTTTCTAAATAGTTTATATAAATAAAAGTTTTCGTATCCTTAGAAGTCGTGTTAGTCTAGGTGATTTAATAGTTGCCTCTTACTCGGGTGTCCGAGATTCGATTCCAGGAATTGAAATTGTTTTTTTTTTTTTTATTTTCTCAATAATCGTCAATAAATAAACGATAGCTACATAAATAGGTCTCGTTTTTGGAGAATTTATTCGTTTTTGGGTGCAATATTTGATATTTTTAAAGTGTTTATTAATTTATTCTTACTTTTTTGACTTTGTGTTTTGATGTAGTTCAGGCTTAATAACACAAATATAACAGGCAGAAAAATTAGATTTGAATAAGTAATAAATTACTTTTTTGGAGACTATATGAGTTCTTTAAATAAATAATAGATAAAGAATATTTTCTAATACTCATATAAATGTAAATAAATACAAATATGTAGATAAAATCGCAAAAGATCACAACAATTTAAAAAAAAAATTAAAAACAAAACAATGTTTAAACTTTTTTAATTTTATTTTAAATGCATTTTGAGCCTGCTTCGACTCATCATCAGCAATACACTTTTAATTTAACAAAATAAAACATAATCAAAACAAAACATTACAATAAGAATGTAATCAAAGGTAACAAGAAAAATTAAGTTAAAGCTTTGACAATAAAAAAGCATACATAGGTACATATGTATAATACAAACATTAAATCAAGTTAAACAAAGATGAAACTATTTTTCCAATATCCCCGTTCATCAGCTGGTCATTAATGTGTATAAACACACTTTCATATGCATCTAGTCTTCTTGGATTTGTGATGTGTTAAAGCATTTTGACATTCTCGAATTTGATGTCGAAGTGGTTGTTATTTAAAGCGTGTGAAGCAATTGATGATTTCTCGGCTCTGTTGAACTTAAATTGGCTGCAGTGTTCGCTGAAACGAACTCCCAACTTGAGGTTATACAACTAAATTAATTTCTGCCAAGGAATGCAAAGACTGCCAAGGAATGGAAAGATTGCAAAAAGAATGCAAAGACTGCATGCAGTCCCAAAAGACTGCAATCATTTGAATGCAGTCAATTGATTGGGAAAAAAAAAGATTGCAATCATTTCATGGAAAATGATTGGTGATTGCAAAATTTGAAGTCTAAGTCTCAAGTGCAAGTCAATGAATGCAACCTTTTTTGGGAATTGTGTAACTGAATGTCAAAGACTGCATTCACAAAAGATTGCATTCTTTTACAAGCCTGATTGGAAATTTCATAGCTGAAACGGAACAAGGCGAAAAAAAGAATAAAATCCAAATCTAGTGGCAAAATTTGCGCAAGGTTTGACTCTACTAAAGTCTTTCATTAGTTTGATCCAAAAATGTTTTGATTCAAATTGTCATTTTTTCGAAATAAATATTCACCATAAAATTCAATGGAAATGTATATATTTACTTTAACTCGTTATATCTCCGAGTTCACTTTTTGTGACTTAGTTCACTTCTGCTCAGAGCCCTCCAATTATGTTGTATTCAATGTGATGCCAGTGCTGTCTTCTGCGGTGCGCTACTTTTTATATCGGACTTATGTGTGTCCTGCAGAACATACATAAGTCCGATATAAAAAGTACGTCTTACAACATAAAAAAAGAAAGTCGAGCTTAATGTTTACATTGCTTTTTTTTTATAGATCTTTGCCAAGAAAACTGGACGTGACCGAGCAATTAAAGATTTCCGCAATTTAAAACGCCGCCTCGCCCTCTATCCCGAACTCAAAATCGACCATATCGTCAAGGAACGCTATCCCACCTTCATTGATGCCGTCAAAGACTTGGACGATTGTCTAACCCTGTTGTTCCTCTTCAGCACCTTCCCCTCGTTGCGTCTCATTCCTCGTGAGCAGTCTGCCTTGTGTCGTCGTTTGACCGTTGAATTCCTTCACTACATAATCGCCGCCAAGGCTATCCGTAAAGTATTCATCTCAATCAAAGGCTACTACTTCCAAGCTGATATCAAGGGACAAAAAGTCACATGGATCGTTCCACATTACTATCCATTCAAGCCACATGCCAAGTCCGAGGTCGATTTCAAAGTGATGTCGATTTTTGTCGAGTTCTACACTATTATGTTGGGCTTCACCAATTTCCGTTTGTATCACAGCATCAATATGGCCTATCCACCGCAATTCCCAGACGGAGTGATGGCCGACAGTGAAGCAACGATGAAGGATGAAAGTTCGTTTGTTTCGAACCGAATTGCAGCTCTAAATCATGAATTGCTGCGATCAGATAAAGTTGATGAAGAAGATGACGATGTTGAAATCGACTTGGAACTGCTTGAGCAAGACGGTGACTCGAAGAGAGTTTTAAAGATGAAGCAAGAAGCTCAGGAAATCCGCAAGCTCAAGTCGATCTTCAAGGGATTGAAATTCTTTGTTAGCAGGGAAGTTCCCCGGGAACCTTTGGTCATTCTGATTCGTTCTTTCGGTGGAAAAGTGTCTTGGGATAAGACTGTCTTTGATGGAGCAACATTCGATGAAAATGATGAGACGATTACTCATCAAATTGTCGATCGGCCATCTTTGGCGCAACAGTATATCTCGAGGGATTACATTCAACCCCAGTGGGTGTTTGATTGTGTGAATCAAAGAAATCTTCTACCGACCAACAAGTACTTTATTGGAGTTGATTTGCCTCCACATCTATCTCCGTTTGTCGATTCAAAGAGGGATACATATATTCCACCAGAAGAGAAAGCTCTTCTTGATCCTTCATTGATCGAAACTCATGGTAAGTTGCAATTTAAATAAGTCTCTTGACATTGGTTGATTGTTATATTTTTCTCTCTAGAACAAAGTGATGCCGAGGACGATGACGAAGAGGAAGAAAACGAAGAAGATGAAACTGACCAAAATCTGATGGACGCCCAACTTCAATTGGCATATCAAGAAGAGAAAGCTGAATTTGATGCTGATATGGGTGATGGTGATGACAATGAAGAGGATGGTTATGAGGATGAAGAAAGTGCTGATGATGATGAGGAATTGGATGAGAAAGAAAAGAGACGTCTTGAAGAGGTAAAACTCTCTTTTATATTTTATTTCTTACAAAAATAATTAAATTTTGTGTAAATTTTTAGAAAAGTAACATGGCTGTTGCATCTGGTAAACCTATCAAAGAAAACAAACGGGCACAGCACAAAAACGAAGTTGAAGAACATCGTCTGCAAGCACGTATGGTCAAACCACGCCACAGAAATCTCTTCAGGAAGCTTATCCGTGAGAAGCAAGATAAAGATAAGGAACAGTGGTTGTTGAAAAAGAAACGAAAACATATTGACCAAGCTGAAAAGATTACAAAAAAGGCTAACAAGAAGAAAGCTAAGAAAATCGTTCAGTAAATGTAATAAAATGTAGTTTTCTTTTCTTTTTTCAAATATGCTGTTAGTTATAAATAATTTGGTTTGTACAATATTAATACAAAATAAAGATGGATTTTATTTTAATAAAATAATGGTAACCGTGCTGTTTTTTTGTTGTATGGAAATTTTGTAAAACTTTTAGTTAAATAGAAACCCATGGGTGGAATATTCTTAAATTGCTCACCAAAGTCTATTCTGCTATCCATCGTGATGAATCCGGTCTGTTCATACATTTGGTATTATACGATTCATGTGAATGAACAAGAATTTTTAATACCATCTGAAGCCATTTTGGCAAATGAATCTTTCTTGCTAACATCGACTGGAGTCTTTCGACACTCAGGGGCCATATTTTGTAAAACGAATATCGTTGAAACTACTTCGTTTTCGTTGAAATGCGACTACTATTACGATAATCGTTTTACTTCAACGATACTCGTTAATCTTTACTACTGCCATTTACCTATCGTTTAACTTTCGTTTTCGTTTAGCTTTCATAATATTATTGCATTTGCTGGTAGAATTCATGTGAGACTCAAAAAAATATTTTTTTTTTTTTTCGGTTTAGTTTGGCCAAACAACTTTCTTGTTTTACATAATCGCTATTCGTCGTGACTATCGTTTATTTCAGTATCGTTGACTTGCCGCTCGTTTCGTATTACGTAATAGACCCCCAGATTTTCCCAACTTTTTCATTACCAGAGAAAGTATTTTATTTTCTTAAAAGGCCCTATTGTGAGTTTCACGTGAACAAAATTCCACCCATAAAAATCGAATTTAGCCTTTCTCCTATTGTAAGTTGCGGACGAAAAGTTGTTCACGTTCAGAAAACTTCTTATTGTATTTTGTATTTTTTTTCAAGGCAGTATACGAGGTAATCGAAAGCTCTTTTTTCACTTAAATGTTCGATAACAACAAAAAACTAGGGGTGGAATCGGCTAAGAAATAACACTCAACCTTTATTTTCAATCGGTATCTCTCTGAGAGTTACCACAATACTTTAAAAAGCTTCGGTTAAGGTTTGAGATTCATTTTGAAAAATCAAAAATAAAGGTTATCGGTTGAGATTTTTTAAAATATCTCTCAATGGTTGAGATTTTTACAAAAAAATAAATAGAAAAGGTCAACCTTTAACCATTTTCGCTGAAAATAAATCAAAAATGGTCCATTTAAAGGAAAATGTCGAATTTGTCAAGAATGTCTTCATTTTGCAAAGATAAATATGAAAAGGATGTTTTTTCTTAGTTTATGTATTGTTCAACTAATAAAAGATTCTCAAAGTTCTTTAGACCCAAGATTATATCGCTTTTAGTTTAAAATAAACGTAGATAAAGACGAAAATGTTTTATTGTCCACTGTGATTTGAGTCGCTGGAAAAACAACCACAACCAATGCAATTTTGAATATTTCAGGAGACCGATGTTCTAATTGATACATTTGCAGTTGAGATTTATTTTTTTCTCTCAGAGATAAATCTCTCCGGTTGTTCGGTCAACCGGAGAGATACAAAAATACAAAATAAAAGTCTCCTCAGACCTTGACCGAAATTTTTCCATTTTAAAAATAAAGGTTATTTTATGACCTTTATTGAAAATGGCAACAAATAAGAGTTATTAAGGAACCTTTCAAAACGTTGAGATTTATTTCTGATCTCTGGTTGATGTCACCTTTTTGATTGTCACTTTTGACCGTCACCTATTCTTTGCTCTGTGTAAAATGATCACCAAAACCCTAGAAGTGCAGAAATTTCAATGAGTATCTCACTCACACGTTGAAGACCGAGGTTCGATCCCTATCGGTGCTCAATGTTTTTTTTTTTATTTCTTAATAAATATTTAAATATTATTCTATATTTTTTCTTCACAAGAAAACATATTTTACTCAACGAACTAAAATTTTCGTATTAGTTTACAATATAATGTAGTTCGCCGTTGAGGATTTCACTAAAAATCGAAAGTGGAATCTACATCTAAATAGCTGTCACCCACAAACCATAACAAAAAGGTGATAATCACCTTACGTGGAGCAAAAGTATTTATTGTGATGATCAACAATCACCTTAGCCGATTCGACCCCAGTTTAGCGGAAAATGATAATTCCCATCGGGTGGAACTCGTAATAGCTTTTAAAATTCCGAGCGAATAAAAATATTCCAGGTGAAAAAATTTCTAATTTCCATGTGAAACTCACAATGCGGCTGAATTTCCCTTTGTATTGTAGATTTTTTACGAAATAGGATTCGGAGCTATCACCGAATCGATCATAATGGAAAATCTCATACAAATATTTATACCGATATGCAGTAGCTTTCTGCTTTAATTTTGATACCAGTCTCATTGCTGTTCGTCTTTGGCCAGAATTCTCCTTTCTCGGACAAATTATCGAATGCTTTATTTTAAGAAATTTTGACCTTACATAGCTGCGGTTACAGTGAAATTATAGCAAATTTTGTAGTTATTTCAATGAAATTAAATCTATAATGTTCAAATAACACCCTTAGAATTCAGTACTTGCAAATAAGTGTAAGTAAGGGCGTGATACATAATTTTCTTTATTACCAACATGTTGTTTAGATGGAATCTCTCTTAGGTTTTTGATAATACCTACCTATTTCTATTTTAAAAACAAGGAAAGCGGATTTATGGAAAGTCTGCTGCATAACACTAATAGAACAAAAAGGATTGTTGAATAAATAGTAGAAAATACGAATTGATACCTACTATTCCATACAGCACACCAGAGAAAAGTTTTATTTTAAGAAAACAATTTATTTTTCTCAATACAAATATGTATAAGTATGTTAATTAATATTAACATAAATTTTATTAATTTTTTTTTTTTCATTTTATTTATACTTGACAAAAAATTTAACCAACATTTGTAATGAAAACAAAGATTAAAAAAAAAAAAAACAAAAATTACTTATAACAAAATAAAATAGCTTTTCGTTTGTTTTTCTTTTATATAAATTGCATATAAGATATAAATGTTTCTTATATATATATATTTTGTTTTGATTTATTGGATATTTTGTTTAAGGCTAAAAAAGACTGCGCATACGTTAGCTACTTATACTAATTTGAATTTTTTTTTTTTTGTTTTTTTTTTTTTTTTTCTTTATAAATTTTATTTCGATTAATCTGAGTCTGAATCATCACCAACATCATCATTGTCGCTATCTTCTAGCTCTGGCATAGGGAAACGTAAAATTGCTGCAATTCCTGTTAATTGTGATAACTCTGTGAAGGAAAAACAAATTCATAAACAAAATCAAAGGAAACAAAATAAATAAACATTTAAAACATCTTTGTTTTGAAAAAAAAAGTATAATAAAAAGCTCATAAAAAATCTAGGATTCCTAAAAATATGATTAACTTGATCTCTCTGGACATTTTATACGTTCGTAACGTTCTGTTTAATGACCTCATTGAGATTTTTGTGTGTGTCTTATGCGTGCTGCGTGCATTTTGTCGAAAATAGAATTTTTCAAGCTGTGTGTCCTCTCGTCGTCGTCCACCCAGCAGAGCAGCACACCAACTCGTCTGCCACAAACGGCACAGAACAGAAAGTGTGTTGAAATGCAGCACAAAGGTACACAACATCATCATGACAAGTGACTAAAAGGAACAGAGGAGCAAGAGATGCAGATCGCACACGATCTCTGTTGGGCTTTGTGCCAATGTTTATTATAATTTTTGCTTTTATTTCGCTTTACAGAGAGACACCGAGAAGAAAAATAATCAAAAATAGGCCTTTTTCGACTTGAATCAAATGAGGAAACCCCTGTGTGTAGTTTGGTTGTGGTAGCGGCCCTATATCAAGAAGACTGGTGGAATAAGTGAGTCATCAATTAGAATGCAGTCGTAAGTGCGCACGTGAGCTAGAAGTTAGTCATGCATTAGAATTTCTCGGTTGTTTTTCTTGTTGTTTTGTTTACTTTTAGGTTTGCCAAAGACAGAGTTACACCCACAGGGATTGTAAATTATGCGTAAATTCTAGGTTCAAGTCAAAGCAAAACAAGAATATTATAATAATGCGTGATATTAAGGAAGCAAATTCTTCTATAGGCCTATATTAAATTTAATTCATAGTTCAACTGAGTCGAAAAACGCCTCTTAATTTTGCATTAACGTCATAAGTCATGGAAATTAGGCAGAATTTATAAATATTGTAAAAATAAAAAATGTTTACTTACGTTCGCCTGAAATGTGCATACTCGAAAAGATTTTCACCTCTCCGCCAGCATCTCGAACTGATTCCACCAAACAAACATATTCTTTTCTTTGGCTGACATCTTTGCACCTGAAATAGAATTTATACATCAATTAAAGTTGTTTTGCAAACAAATTTTAATTTTACTCTCAAACAAAAGGTTACCATCATAAAAACTGTATTTTATCAGCTCTAATTAAGAACTTGTCATAAATTCCATACAATTCATTAGTTTGCATACATTCAGACCTTGTTTTTATTTCATTTAAATAAAAATACATTTAAGCGGGATAAACCAGGTTTAAGATAACTTAGCTCAGGTGGTTTAAGATCTAATGAATCATTAAACGATTGAATAAATGATGACATTATGTCTAAAAGTGAGATTTGTTGCATGCGTAATCAACACTTAGTTTGAAAATATAATTATTAAAAAATCCGTTTTGAACGCGTCAGCTATAAAGAAAACATGACTAGGATTTAAATAGCTTATAAATTAATCTTGATTAGAATTTTATTTTTTTTTTGTTGTTTTTGCAAAAGAGAATACCTACAAGGTCATACACCTTTTACATTCTCAATCCCGCTAAAATAAACAGAAAGTGTTAACACTATGAGTGTATACATTTAATGGAAAAATTAAAACTATTTTTTTTGCACATTCTTCTGGTTATTACATGTGAAAAAGTGAAAAATGAACAATAAGAGACGATAAAATAATAATAATCCACATGTTGGCGAGACGGCAGAGTCCTCGAATTATTATTATTGCCAAAAGGTTAGAGGAGAATCTTCTTCTGTTATTGAATTGAGACTTTGGCGACCGTGAGAGTAGTTTTCTCTGGCTTTGCTTTTTCTGTTTCTCTTTAATGATAAAATAAGAACGCCCGTCGAGAAACAAATACAGAAAAGCTGTCAACGAGCGTGACAAATGGGATATGATAAGTTGATTAAGGTGAAAAATATCAGTTAAAAAATTTGTTAACCAAGCTTCTAAGTATGAGAAGTTATTTGCCATAAAAATGAAGAATGTTCCTTCCTTCCTTAAAATTAGTTAAAAAACCAGGGGTGGCTTTAATATAATTGAATGAAAACAAAAAAAAAAAAACAATAGGAGTTGAAAAAACTAGAGCTAACATTTTTAAGCTTAGCTTTAAGCAATAAGAGGTTTTTTTTTTGACACAGGATTGCGCAGTGCAGTAGAATTTCTGTGTGATTTCTTAAATTTAAGAAAGGAAAATCAAGAAAACAAAAAACATTTTTTGCATGCTGAATGCAATCTTGTACCATATTTACATGCGTCATGTTGATTGGTCAAAAGTGTATTCGAAAATCATGCCACATAGAACCATTTTTCTGTTAACTAAAAAAATAAAAGTTATCTAAATTCCAAGTGCACTATTTTATAAAAGTTATTAAAGTGAACGTTTGATACTAAAGTTTATGTGGTTTATAAATCCAATTCTTGGATAACGTAATGTTTTTTTAGATATTCTTCTTAAAGCAATCTAAAAGCCTATGTGAAAAAAAAAATATAAAAAAATCAGTCGAACCATGACAGAGGAAGTCGAAAATTAAAAATTTTGATTCATGGACTAGATAGATAGATAAATTCTTTATTGTATTATTTCACAATATTTCTTTTCTTAAGAATAATGACATGACTATTCTGCCGTCTGCCTGATATGACATTTCGTTTACTGTTAAAAATAATATAAATGAAAGAATATAAAAAGAAGGAACAAGTTTTTTTTTTTTTTTTTGAAAACTAAACCAATGTGGATACTAAATAAGTTAAGAATTGTTTATAGGTTTACAAAATTTAACTATCCAAATTTAACGACAAAGTTTATTATATTTATTTATCTTGAATTACATAAAATAATATCGTTTTAACAATTTTAATATGATTTGAAACACAAAAAAAAAAAAATTAAAAAAAAAATACCAATTTTGAGATGATTTGAAACACAAATAACACTGGTCAACAAGGTTTTTGCCACAAGAACCAAAATATACTTTTCTAGTAGTTTTTGATGTGCTGAACTCGAATCTGAAGTCAGAAAATTGTTATTGGCCTCCGTTTTTGAAATATTACCGTTATAAAATGCTAAAAAACGTCATTTTGGCTGTTTTCGAGGTTCTGTTTTAATGTGGGGTAATTCATTACAAACAAATTTGTAAAGGTGATTATAAGAACAGATATTCTTCTTTCAAAAACTGTTTAAATCTTTCCGATATCTCTTTTAATGCCCGAGATATTCAAAATTTAAGTAGCGGTCTTTGAATCAGAAACAACACTGGCCAACCAAATCAAAATTTTTTTGCCACAAGAACCAAAATATACTTTTCTAGTAGTTTTCGGGGTGCTAAACTCGAATCCGCAATCAGAAAAATTCTGTTAGCCTTCGTTTTTGAAATATTACCGTTATAAAATGCAAAAAAAAGTTTTTTTTATAACGGTTATATTTCAAGAACGAAGGCTAATAGAATTTTTCTGATTGCTGATTCGAGTTGAGCACCCCGAAAACTACTAGAAAAGTATATTTTGGTTCTTGGGGCAAAAATTCTGTGACCCGTGACTTAAACTTTAGATTAAATTTAGTTTCTCTTTAGCTTATTAACTGAAACTTAAGATATCTCGAGCAATAAAAGAGATATCGGAAAGATTTAAACAGTTTTTGAAAGAAGAATATCTGTTCTTATAATCACCTTTACAAATTTGTTTGTAATGAATTACCCCACATTATAACAGAACCTCGAAAACAGCCAAAATGACGTTTTTTAGCATTTTATAACGGTAATATTTCAAAAACGGAGGCCAATCAAATTTTTCTGACTTCAGATTCGGATTCAGCACCCCAAAAACTACTATAAAAGTATATTTTGGTTCTTGTGGCAAAAAAAAAGTTAAATTTTGTTGACCAGTGTAATTTAATACATTATCAATTTTAACGTGATTTGTAGCACAAAATTCAATAATATAATTTTAACGATAAAGTTCATTATATTAATTAATCTTGAATAACATAAAATAATCTTGTTTTAACAATTTTAATATGATTTGAAACACAAAAAGATACCAATTTTGAGATGACAAATATTTGAATACATTTTTCAATTTTAAAGTGATTTGAAACACAAAAGATATCAATTTTTTTTGTTGGGTGCAATGAACTGTAGTAACCGGAGTTTTACAAATCAAAACTATTTCGATAGGTTAGGGCGTGTTTGCAGTACTTATAGAGGGAAGACCATCCTAGAGCTCCGTTAAGAATATCATAGAGTCGATTTACATCGACATAACTTACGTCTAAATACAATCGTCGAATTTCCTGCAACATTGGACAGGTTACAATAAAATGGATTGTGTCTTCATTCTCTCTTCTATTGCAGAGATTGCAAAGTTGTGGCAAGTCATTTCTATGGGGCATTCATGGACTATAACCTGGTTCTCTAGTGATGAATGTAAAGCAATACAGAACCAAGTAAAGTATTTGAATGATAAAAGAATATTCAACATAAATCAACTCGTGTGATTGATGCTCAAGAATAGAATAATTCAATAAAAAAAAGTTACTCATACACCACAGTGACTTCATAATTTAAAACACAAAAACGTAATAAAAAACAGGTTTTTATATCAGTTGATCCTTGATGAAAACAAATTAACACTGTTTCAGAATTGCAAGCTTAAGCTATGGGAGATAATCAAAGTAAGCGCCAAAACAATTACATATTTAAACCCGGATTTGTTGACCTCGTGTTGATGGAAACACAAAATTTGTATAAATGTAATTTATATTACAAATAGTACTTGTTTTATATAGAAATATATTTTATATTTTTAATTATAAGTTTAATATTAATTATTTGTGTTTTAGTAAGAGTTGCTTTTAATTCAAAACAATCAAAAACCTAGATAGGTATAAGCAAAAGGGTAATTCCATGAAAAAGTGGACACGAAATGTGAACTAATTATTCATGATTTTTTAGTTTCTCCAGTAGTAACGAACGGAAACTTTTTTTGCTAGTTGCAAGAAAAGATTCTTTATTGTATGCCCTTATGGCTAGAAATTTAATTCAGGGAGTATAAGTAATTTAAAGACATTTTAAAACATAAGCTTGCCAACTACAGAAGAATTCCACTTGAATTTGATGGATAAACAAGCCCACAGAAAACAAGATGAATCTAATAGTGACGATGACAATATCCCCTTGTTATTGCTGATATAAATTAACATTTAAGCAAGCTTCGTTTCAAAATATTCGATTTTAAAATTACTTTCGTGACAATGCATCTTTTATATACTTTTGCAACAAAAAATCCAAGGTAAGTTAATCAATTAATGTAACGTGAGTTACCTAAATTTTTTCAAATTTTTCCTAGAAATATGGAAAAAATATTCAGTTTCACTAATTTTAAATGTTCACTTAAATTATGAAAGTAATAGTAATGCTACATTCATGGGCAGATTTTTCGCATCAATTTATTTTAAAATTGACAAGAAAAAATCTTGGAAATTTTTCTGAATGTAACGTGAGTTACCATAGTAGTGCCCAAAATAGATAATCTCAAAAATGGAAAAATAATAAATGATTTTAGAATCGAATATCTAGAGCTGCTAAATAGTGTTTTCGAAATCAGTAACGTAAAATTAGTAAGTATTTGTCGAAAGATCTCATGCAACAAAAAAAAAAAGTTTAATTTTATATGAAACCTACAATTCAAATTCAAGATAATTTATTTTTGTCAAAACCACAGAAGATATTGAAGATTTTCTACAATTGTTTCACTCATTTTTAAATTTTAATAAAAAAAAAATATTTCATTTCTCTTAAAAATACGGATCTATCTAGCATTTTCGTTAAATTCTGGACATTTCAAGTTCGTTTTCTTTACACAAAGCTACAAATAATTATATCATAATTGGAAAACAAAAACATTCCACCCTACCCTACCACAAGATGAAACAAAAACTCCCGTCACTGAGAGGCTATCATCGATCCATCAAATTTAAGAGAAACGATGAAATAATTCAATTTTTTATTAAAAATCCCTTACACTTGTCCAACACACTACATATTGCAATGATCAACAAAACAACGTGTAGTCGAGAGTCGAGTTGTTAAAGTCAAAGCGCGCTATGCTAGAAGTGCCCCAAGCACACCAACTGCCAAGTCAACTAACAACAGCCAAGTAAGCCAACCAACCAGCCAACTAAGAGTATCAGCAAGTAGTACGAGTACGAGTATCTACCTAACCTAGCCGATGAAGAAAATATTTTCTTCAGTCGCATTTGTGACTGTCCCCAAGACGGTTCTATATTTAGTTGTATTTTTGGCGCCGCTGCCGGTTTATATTTATTTTTCTTTCTTTCATTTCAATACGAGAAACACCGCAAAGTGAAAGTAGATTTCTCAGAGAAGTTTCATTGGAATTTTCTTTAGGTAATTTCATATAGAAAAAAAAAAAAAAACAATATTGTCAATGGTTTCTTGGCACATTGATGAAGATGATGATGGTTGAATTAAATTGTTTCCCACTTGATGTTCTCAATTAAGTGGCCAATAGATTGAAATACTCGTATTAACTGCATATAAAAGATTGCAAAAGCATCTCGTCGTCGTCCGTATCGTGTCGTCAGTCATCGCGTTGTGATGATGATGAGTTGTAGTGATCATTGAATATGGAATGGAATTTGCTCTGATTTTTTGTTGTTTTTCATTTATAAATATTGAGAAGATTGACTAGAGTACAATGAAGTGATGTATTTAACCTTTTCATTGTGTTTGGTAGAAAAACAAAAAAACAATATCTATTTCAGTAGTGTGAATTTGTTGATTAAATTACTTTCTTTACGTAATCTTGTAATTTTGATACTTTACAATAGTTCATGTTCCGCTTAGCGCCCCCTTATACCTTATCAAAAGTTTCAAATTCCCTATAGCTGATAAAAACGAAGAATGCAGAAGAAAAAAAAAACCGATAACAAAATCGTTATTTATCTCTCATTTAAACAAACTTACAATAAAACAAGACAGACAACAAAAAAGAGTTAAATATTATTACTTAACAACCCTTTAAGCCTACCCCATATTCAGAGTTGCACTAGCAATGTATAATTATTCATGTGAACCGTGTGAGCGCATTCCATAATTTTTTGAAACCCGAGATAACACACAAGGAGTTCATTGAAAAGGTCATTGTTGCAACTCCACAATCAGTTATATGCATTTGGGAGAGACTTAAAACTACTTCGGCTGAAACTCTACAAGCAGATAACCAGTTTTTAAACCTGATACACAACTTTCAGATTTGAGTCTTCCCATCAGCCATCGCAGAGCTTTAACTTCTGTAAAATATAATTAAAAAAAAAAAAAAAACAGCTCAGATTTCGTCTCTCATGCGGTAGGTATATAATCGGGTAAAGTAAATAGGAGATAGAGCCTTAGTAGAATAAGACCTACTTTAGTAGAGAGACATTCCGTTGGAGGGTTTTTTTTCCTTTTTCTTTCTGTTTAGTGTATTCTTTTGTTTTGCACATTTATGCATGATTTTCTATAATTGCTTATCCTATCATCTTCTTCTTCTACAGTATATCGATGGAAATGAATAAAACCAACAGAATTAAACAAACTGAATGGAAACCAAAAAGGGCAACTCTTTCAAGTAAAACTATAAGAATGGAGAAGATCCAAGCGGAAAAGATTATTTGTTAAAATGAAAAAGGAAAAAAAAAGAAACAAAATCAAAGAGAAAAGTTGCATACTGGGAGGATTTATAGTGTAAACGAAAGAAGCTATAATCCATATGTTTAGTGGGTGGTGCTACGACCGGTGCCGGTAGTGCTGGTGGTCTGGTGGGATTTTATATGTTTTTTTTTTGTACTTTGAGTTGAAAGAAATTTTATTTGCGAATAGTGGATTTGATATCGTTTTACATGTTGAAATTATTAAACTGAAGGGAGATCGTTTAATAGATCTGTAAATAGACATTCGGAATATGCATATGTACACACAAATAATATATCGCACAAGAATGTGGAAATACGATGAGTTTGCAATTACTTGGACAATTGAACAAAGAATCTTCATTGGGTTACGATATTTTGATGTCTGCAATTTTTGAAAAATCTGAAAAAATATTCAATTTGTTGTAAAAAATACATAATTCTGATTCATGCTTTGTATTTGTTCGAGGTTTTGGTGTTTTTTTGTCATGATTAAATTCGTTTTTGCATTTTGCTTCATTTGGCTACGTGCTTAAGCTCTATTACTTGTCATCGAGCTTGCAATAGCAGAAGGTTTTTTCGCATTAGTCCCTATAAACTAGATCAAAATTGTATGTTGTCAAGTTAAAAGACGTGCAGCACGAGATCGGTCTAGTTTTCCATCCCTGATGATATTTTGACTGTAAACTATAAAATTTTATGAAGGGAAGATTAGGGTAGTTCTTCAGAATACGTTCTACACTTTGATCTGAGCCATAAGGCCGAGAAGCGATTACTTATTTACTTACTTTGGTTCTTATAACTGTTGTTTTCTTGGTATGCTCTCCAAATTGAACTGCATTCACTAAATCCCTGCAATTCAAAATATTAAATAACTCTGAAGAAGTAAGGAATTCTTACGAAACGTTGGGTGAAAGAATTGAATAAAGTTTTTTATTTCTTCGCATTCCAAAAACAAAAAGACCAAAAGTGCCTAATATAACATAATAATTTAAGTTTTATATTGAGCCTCTTTTTAACTTCTCTTTTGACTCTATTGTATCTGATTGCTCGAAAAAATCTCATTGAAGTGTTTCCATCATTAGCATTTTCAAATCTTGGTTTATCCAAATCAAGTACAAGATCATTTGTTTTTTTGTTTTTTTACTTTTTCTACCTCATTCTAACTTGCTCTATAAGCCAAAAAAGCAAAAAAAAAATCCAAATGAAGTATTTTTTTCGATGAAAAGAAGTTTAAAATATTTGTTATTTCAACTAAAAAGTTAAATTTTTTGCATTATACATATATCCGCCGGAAATATGAAGAACACAAGCACTTTTTCATAAACGGTCTACTATGCGCCGACCTACTTTCATTGAATGCCACTCTAAAATATTGTTGTGTGCGTCGTGCGATATATGGCCGAAATATATAAAATGTACTTAGAGTCCGGGTTTCTATGGGTTAAAAAGTTACTTTTTTTACTTTTTTTTTGAAAGAAGATATTAAAGAGGTCTCGGACTTAGCCCTGATTTTTCAATCGTCAACTAGACTATCAGAAGAATAAATGTCAATAAAAATAAATTGCACGACTGGGGTCGCACGTACTTGCTCTTATGCTTAAAGTAACAATAATGTTAAAGCTTTTTATTCAAGAAATTTAAAATTTCATAAGTAGTATAAAAAAATTAAATCTGTTTTTATAATTAATTAAACTCCGTTTTAAATTATCTTAAAAAAAAAAAATTATGAAATTTTATTTCTTGTATAAAAACGTATTTTTAGAAAAAAATTTCGAAAATTGTAGGAGCCGTTTTTAAAAAAAATAATTTTTTATATATACAAATTTTTTAACATTTTTAAAAAAAAAAGTTGGTATGAAATTTTGAAGAAATAATTAATTTACACATAAAAACTAAATTTCAAAATTTTTCATTGATCCGTTTTCAAAAAATTGATTTTTCAAAAAAAGAATTTGAAATATTTTTTAAAAAACCAAAAATTCGTTTTTTGAAAATTTTCTAAAATTTTATTATTATCTTTACTTACACACTTTTGTATAAAAATTTTCATTTAAATCGGGTTAATGTTGTACGAGATATTCAGAAACGAAAAAAACCGTTCTATGACAGGTACCGTTAATAACGGTACAAAAAATATTTTTTTTATTTCAAAAGTTGGCTCTTATGTGTAGTACTACACACAAAAATTTTAATCAAAATCGTTAGAGCCGTTTTTGAAAAAAATTAACTTTTCTATTTCCGTTATATGGCAGGTACCGTTAGTTTTGGTCATAAAAAAAAATTTTCAATTTCCCCTCTAGGGAATCACCAAAAACTGCTAACTACCAAGTTTGAAGAAAATCACTTCACTCGTGTAGGCTGCAGCTCCAGATAGAGACAGACACACAGACAGACAGACAGACAGACAGACAGACAGACAGACAGACAGACAGACAGACAGACAGAATTGCCGGACCCACTTTTTTGGCATTCTCCATCATCGTAATGTCATGTAAAATTGTTATCTCGAGTTTGATTTTTTTTACGAATCCTAAACTTGCCCTATAGTACCTATATCGCAAGTAAAAATTTTTATTCCTGGGAATAAGTCCTATCTGAGGTTTATCTGACTATTGAAAAATTGGCCCTCAGTGGAATAAAATTACTGATTCTTCTCCATTTTTTTCAAATTTGACATCGATTTTACGCATATAATTGAACTAGAACATGTTATTTTTAAGTAATTCTTGTATATAAAATTTCTTCTTGTTCAAAGGGCTCACTTTCCTGACTTAATAGTGAGGAGCACGTGAACGTCTTTGGCATGTTATCCTGACAAGTTCAAATTTTTATATTTTGTGAAGCTCGATTAGTCACAAAAATCAATGCCCGGCATTGTTAACCGAGGCCTTCGAGATGATAAAATATTTGAATGGATATTCATTCATTAACTTTTTTTTAATTATTTATTAACATTCTAAAGTATTTTTTATTAACTCTAATTTGGAAGGTACATATTTCATCTCCTCGTCCTCCCCCAAAAATCTTTCATAAGAACATGTCACTCTGTCTTGCGACAGTTGTTTTAATTTTAAACACTATTTTTAGCGACTGTTATCAAAAGAAAAAAATTAAAAAAAAAAACAACTTTAAAAAATTACTCATTAAAACCAAACACAATTGTGAAATTCCATTAAAGACAAACATCAACTACAACTTCCCGCACATGATACTTTTTTTTCCAAAATAGACAAAGTAAAATCCACCCAAGATATCAACTACAACAGATCTGTTGTTGTCTGACATTTAAAACAAATGATCGAATTGAAAACCAAAATCGAAACTGAATTCAATTGAAAACACATGTTCTGAGCTCCAGAGACTAGTTGGAGAGGGGTGACATTAAAAACAAAAAATTATGTGTGACTTTATTTATTTAGTATACAAGAAAAGGACTGCTGTCGTATGTTATTTTTAATTATTCCACTTTCCAAAATGGGGGAGATTTTTTTGCTTTGTTTATATTGCTGCCGCCCACACGCACAGCTTCTCTCCATCAATAGACATGCGACATGCCTATTTTACTACTACCTGGCATGATCGTTAATTAAGCATATTAATAATGTAAAGCGGGTGGGATTAAATCTATAAAACTCTTTATGAAACCAAATCGACAACGATGACGCCTTAAGCACGTTTAGCCTTCAATTACAAACACAACAGCAAGCGGCGGGCTATAACGATTGAAAACAATGATTGTGCTTGTCTTGCAAGATAAATTTATGCATCAGTAATTAGAGTAATTTGCAAATTTTTTCATTTTTCTCCTCCCAAAGAAGGTGCGAAATATCTCACTTTTGCTTTATTTCAATTTCAGATTTGTTTTCTTTCATTGTTTCACATCGAAATGCAACTAACGCCAGATTACCTAATTTCGGAATGTGGTTGTCCGCAAGTGCCTTCCATTCCCAGTGCCACAGAATACCCTGCCAACTTAAAAGAAAACTATTTACCAAGTGCAAAGCTTAGATTTCACAATTATATCACATCGTCGAGAAGAAGACTGCTACCGAGAAGGGAATCACTCTCGGATTACTATGACAAACTGTTGATGAACTCAACAGCGCAGACGACTACTACAACGACGATGACGACGAAAGTGATAGATATTTCCAAAAGGCAACTACCTATGCAAGCTGATACATTGAAACATATGAAATGTGCTATGAATGAGGCGATTCGGAAGGCTGATAACAAGCAATATAGTCGGTAAGTCTGTCTTGGACAATATGCATTACTCACAATAGTCATTGAATTTTTTCTCGTAATAGAAGTCAACAATCGGCAATTTCTGTAGATAGTAATAAGAAGCAATACCGTTGAGAGAGAGAAAGGTAAAGAGAAAGAACACAAATAAGAGACACATTGGAATTCTCAGAAAATTAGTTTAAGTAACATTTTGTACATAATAAATTATTTTTTAAAGATGATTCGTTTTTTTTTTTGCATTGCTTGACCATAGAACTAAAACAGGTAAGTTTGAGACAGTGAAATTTTTTTCATTTCAGCGCAACTAATGCTTACACGACATCAATAGAATACAAATTAGTTTCATATATAGCTTGGCGGACTATATACATATATTCACACAACACCCATCATCAGAGTACAAATTTGAAATACGAAATAATAAAAAGGTAAAACAAAATAAATGGCGCGACCATTTAGCTCCTTATTTGCCTCTCACACAACCTTGATCAAGAGTCAATGCTGCTGTTGTTGATAGGCAAATTGGAGCACATCGGCTTCGGCATCGGCATCAATTTCTCGTGCATACTGAATTGAAGGTTCCTTGGCCGTGCAAAAATAAATACTTATATGGGTATAATGTCGTCTTTCGTATTTTTTATTTTTTCTGTTTTATAATTTTACACTAACTTTGCGGTTAGTATGGTTGTTAGTGGTGGCTTTTCATGCGTGGAATTCAGACATTTAACTTCTTTGCAAAAAGAAGGCAAAAGACAGTTACGTTGTGTTTTTTTTCTGCTTTCAGATACCAAAAAAGGGGGGCATAGGAACAGAAACGTCAATGCCCGCTTATAGATTCCACAACGTGTAGGTGCAATTAAAAGGTGAATGTAAGGAAAAGAGTTCATGTGTGACGTTGATGATAAGAAACAACTAAATTAGTAGGCAAACAAGCAATAAAATCAATATTAACATTGGTTCAACACCATTTCGTGAAACTAAGATGACAATTTTTAGCACACGTAGGCAGATAAGAATGTGTTTCAGAATGTTATTCAGATATCACTGGAATGTAAACTATTTTTTAATGAAAAAAAAAAATGTTGATCTAATTTTAAATACATAACTTATGTTTATGATTAGATTAGTAAAATTGACGTAAGCAATAGAAACGTATCTAAATCATATTTGTTTTACAAAGGAACCGAATTGAAAGTATTAAAAAACTGAAGATAGTGAGTGATAGTGAAACTAATCGTGACGAAAATTAAATGTAAAATCAGTTACTCAATGTACACTTTTAAGACTCGCTTCCAGCGGCAGAAAATTTATCGGGAAGAATATCTGCTTTGAACATTGCTTTTAATACCAAAATCGCAAAAAAAAAGATCGAGTTCCTAATCATCTTTTTTGTTGAAAATATTTCAGAGGAAATTCAGAAATATGCAATAATAACACTGGCCAACACACAAAAATTTTCCAGACCGTTGTTTATCATTTCTTACTAAATTTAGGGTGCTGATTCCAAAAATAACATTAGTTTTTTTTTCTAGCAGCTCTAGTTTTTAAATTATTCATACACGAAAACGCATAGAAATTCATACAATTTTTTTTTTGTTAAATTTTTTTTATTTAAAATTTTTTTTTTTGTATTTTTAAAATTAATAAACGCTCAAAATAAGAAAAACTTAAAAATTAGTATGAATATTTCCCCAAATAAGAAAAATTAAATATTTCAAAAACTAGAGCTGCTGAAAGAAACCAGTATTATTTTTGAGCCTAGTGAATCCAAATCTATAAAATTTGATATAAATCTTTCTGGAAAATTTTAAAAAGTTGAAAATTGTTGGCCAGTGTAATTTATTCTCTATTTAACTCTACTGAATACATTGATATAGGGCCAATTTTTCAACAGTCAGATAAACCTCAGTTAGAGCTTATTCCTAGGAATAAAAGTTTTTTTTTATATTGACATTTATTCTTGTGATAGCCTAACTGACGATTGAAAAATTAGGGCTAAATAGCTACTGAATACATCAATTAAAAGTTCGACATGAGACTCGCAAGGAATTGAACTGAAGTTGGATACAGGTCACGTTATACATTTGTTTTTTCTAATTGATTTAAATAAATTAAATAAAAATGTTATCAGCTTTCTCCTGCTCTCACTGCCTCAAATAATATTGTACTCATAATATTGTACAAATTTGGCGAGACACAGTTTCAATGTATGTTTGCTTAAGAGAAAATCATGATTTTAGTTTTCGTCTGTAATAACATTATAAAACGCACTACGACTTTATCCCGCGAATTTCGACTGCATAATGGAAATTAATTATATCAAGAAATAATTAGCATATTTTACACCAAAAGTAGAAATAATGACTGATACTAGCAAAATTGTTGAGTTTAAAACATAAATGCTTGTAGATCATAAAAAAAATCTTACAATTTAGGGTCAATGTGGGTAAATGTAAACAATTTCATGTCTTTTTTTTCTTTCGACTTTAGATTTTTATATGTTTTCACGGAGCAACTTGAATAGTATCTTCAAATGCAAATATGAAATGATGGCAATTCTTCTTTATAAATATAAACAAATATTTCCCAAATTGTTTACATTACTGTCAAATATGGCATGTTTACAAATACCCCACTATGTTTGCGTTTTTTTACAAATTCGGGGTAAATGTAAACTGTGGTCAAAATTTAGAACTTCCTCTTTATCATATGGATAACAACTTGAAAAACGTTCAAGAAGGTATTTGACAAAAACTTTTTCAAATTCCAATAAAAGTTTTTGTTTTCTTCCTTTGATTCTTTATATAGGCGCCCAATATGCATCCTGAGCAGCTCTGAACGTCATATTTTTTAAAACAAATAATTTCACCAAAAATATATGTTTATATTTGCCCCCAGAATACTATTGAAGAATCTTTAATTCCGTACCGCAGGTACAACCAAAATAAAAGTATCTTTATTTTAAAGAACAAATATTTAACAAGCTTTATTTAGAGAAAAATAATTTTAGAATGAAAATGATAACAAAACAAACTTGATTTATAAATCAATAAGTAAATTAATCTAAAGTATAACAACAAGTAAATAAATGTAAAGTAATATGTATTGAACGTAACTATTAGTTTCCAACACTCCTCCTCGTTCAATTAATATTACATTTGTTTCTTAAATAATTGTGTTTAATTACTGGCAAGGGTTTTGTTAAAAGATCTGCTACCATATCTTCTGTTGAACAATATTCACAAATAATAATTTTATTTCTAACTAAATCTCGAACTGTTTTGTATTTTGTGTCTATGTGTTTAGTTCTGTATGAAAATTTATGGTCTCGAACTAATTCTATACAACTTTGATTATCTTCGTAAATCAGTGTAGGTTCTTGAATTGGTTCATGCATTTCTTCTAATAGTTGTCTAATCCATTTCGCTTCTTTTGCAGCTTCTGATATTGCAATAAATTCAGCTTCGCATGTGGAAGATGCTACTAAGTTTTGTTTATTACATGTCCAGCTTATTGTCCCGCCATTTAAGAAAAATATTCTTCCATTATTTGATTTTCTTTCAGTTTTGTCATCTGCCCAAGTCGCATCAGCATAACCATAAAGCGATTGATTTTCTGCATCGAGTTTACTCACAAGTAATTTCATGTCACTTGTCGCTTTCAAGTATTTTACTACACGCTTGAGTTGATTCCAATCTTGAGTTCTTGGACTTGAAACTTTCTGAGCCAAAATACAAATACTTGCTGATATGTCCGGTCTGGTATTTATTGATAAGTATAGTAATCTTCCAATTAAACGTCTATATTGAGTATTATCTTCAAATGTATCATTGGATTCTGTTTTGAAATAGTTTGTATCCATTGGTGTTCTGGCCGGTTTTGCATCTTTCATTCCAAAGTCTGTAGCTATCTTCTTTATGTAATTAGACTGACATAACGAAAAATTTCCACTTGAGTCTTTTGAAATTTCCATTCCTAGGTAATGTTTAATAGGCCCCAAATTTTGAATTTTGAAATGTTTTTGCAAATTTTCTTCGATTTGTTTCATTTGTTCTATAGATTCACATGCTACAATTAGATCGTCAACATATACAATTAGATAACAAAGCTGATCATCAATTTTCTTCATGTATAAGCATGGATCATTATAGCTTTGTTGAAATTTGTCATATTCTAGTACTTTATGTAAGGTATGATTCCAAGATCTAGCTGCTTGTTTTAATCCATAAATACTTCTTCTTAGCAAACAAACCTTAGAACCATCTTCAAACCCGGGAGGTGGTCTCATGTAGATTGTTTCTTCTAACTTTCCATTGAGAAAGGCAGTTTTGGCATCTAGATGGTGAACAATCAATTTTTGTTTGGCTGCGACCGATAGTAAAATTCTAAATGTTGTATGCATTACGACAGGTGCAAAAACTTCATCGTAGTCTTCACCATACTTTTGTGAAAACCCTTGTGCAACATACCTGGCTTTATATCTTTGAATTTTACCATCAAGTCCTGTCTTAAGCTTGAAAACCCATTTTCCACCAATTGCCTTTTTGCCAGTTGGCAAATCAACTAATTCCCAAGTGCCATTTTCTTCATGAGATTCTAATTCTTCTTGCATTGCAGCAAGCCATTGTTCTTTTTCTTCGGATTCTATTGCTTCTGTGTAAGTACTTGGTTCAATAACTTCTTTGGTTGTGTTGATTTCTTCGATTAAACGTTTTGGTTTCACCCCTTTGTTTGATCGACTTGAAATACGTCTTTGAATCTGATTGTCTTCTTCAGTGTTAGTTGTCGTTTCAATATTTTCATCTGGTTCGTCTTGTTCGATAGGATCTAGCTCCTCCTGAATTGTAACATCTTCTTGATTGATGGACTTGTCTGGATTTAATCTTGAAAGATCGATTAAAACTTCATTGTTGTTAGGTTTAAATTTAGGTGAGCAAAATATAACATCTCGACTTATAACAACTTTTTGTGTTTCCTTATCATAACATCTATAAGCTTTCGTTCTATCATCATAGCCTAAAAATATCGCTTCGCTACTTTTACTGTCTAATTTTCGTCTTTTGACATCTGGTACATGAACATAGCATTTAGAACCAAAAATTTGAAAACTATCAATACCTGGTTTAATGCCATTCCATATTTCAAATGGTGTCTTATCAGATGTTTTTGTTATGACTCTGTTTTGGATATAGTTTGCAGTTGATATCGCTTCTCCCCAAAAAGTATTCGGTAAAGCAGCATCAATCAACATACAACGTGCCATTTCTACCAATGTCCTGTTCTTTCTCTCGGCTTTACCATTTTGTTCTGGACTGTAAGCTGCAGTTAACTGTTGTTGAATGCCTTCTGACTTCAAATACTTGGATAGATTTGTTCCAGTGTACTCACCCCCTCGATCAGATCTTATTACCTTTGGTTTATAAGAAAACTTCGTTTTGCAAAATTCGATAAAATGTTTGATGGTTTCTTCAACCTCATCTTTATATTTAATCAAACGAACAATGGTGAAAGCTGAATAATCATCAATGAATGTGACCATGTATCGCTTTCCACCTTGAGTGGCCGTTTGCATTGGACCACAAACGTCTGTGTGAATTAAATCTAAACATCTTACCGATTTGGTTTTAGATTCTTTCGGAAATGGAAGGCGAGTCATTTTTCCCTTCAAACAAACTTCACATACTTCTTTTATATTGCAATCAACAATACTAAGTCCATTAATAGACCCATTATTAAACATTTTACGAATGGCGTCATGATTTCTGTGACCCATTCTTCTGTGCAACTGATGAATACAATTTTCATTGTGTTCAAGCACAGCACAAATTTTATTATGTTGTCTTAAAACATATAAAGAACCAGTTGCATCTGCAACCCCAATTTGTTTACCTGAATACTTGATTTCACATATCTTGTCGTCAAATTCAACTCGTAAGCCTTCTTTTGTCAATTGCTTAACAGACAACATGTTTCCGGTAAGAGTAGGTGCATATAAAACTTCTTTCGCTCTTACTTGACAAACTTTACCATCTTCGTTCAAAAGTGTAAAGTATCCTGACCCAATGCCTTGAACTTCTGTAGAATCACCATTCGCAAGTTCCACTGTACTCTTGTAAGTCTTGTCTATTTCAGTGAAAAAATTTTCATGATTTGCAACATGTCGAGTTGCCCCTGAATCTATGATCCATCCAGATTTTTGTGTTCGACCCAAATTGAATAAAAAAACTTGACTTTTATCATCTTTATTGGTTTCTGTTTCGGTGAATTCTTCAACAGTGTTAACTTTATGTACAGTTCTTGAATTTTGCTTAGAAAGCCATTCCTTGTATTTAAGACAGTTTTTCTTCAAATGGCCTTTCTTCCCACAGAAATAACATACGACGACATTAGATACAGTTTTTAAAACTGTATCAGCTGAATTGTCATTTTTAGAAACACGTCGTTCGTATTCTGCAATAACTCTTTGTTGTACTAAGGCAAAAGTTATATCTTCCTCTTTTCTTGATTCGAGTGATGTAATTAAAGTATCGTAACTTAAAGGTAAGCTACTTAGCAACATTGCAGCACTCCATTTGTCGGAAAGCCTTTCTTCCCCAATATCACTTAACTTTGTAAAATAGTCTTGCATTTTATTAATGTGAGCTCTAGCATCAGCACCTTCTTCTAGTTTGAGAGAGCAAATTGACCTCATTAGAAATACCTGATTTGTTAGAGTATTTCTTTCATGGTAAGCTCTCAAAGCATTCCATGTTGATTTTGCAGTCGTCTCTGTTCTGATAAGAGCAAGTTGATCATCTTCAACGCTTAAACCAATAGTCCCTCTAGCTTCGTCATCAAGAGCTTCCCAAACATCAATTTGTTCTTGGTTGGTAACCACTTCGTTTGCAACAATTGGACTTGGCTTCGATTCCAAAATTACTCTTTTCCATAAATTTTGTTTTCGTAAGAGTAATTCCATTTTAAACTTCCAATAAGCATAGTTGGAATTATTTAGCTTCATAATGGTGGTTTTCATGACATCAGACATTTTTGGATTCGTAAAAATATTTTCTCAATTTCAAAATTAAATATTATATTCTTTAAATTATTCCGGTTGTACAATTAAGTCTCATAATCTATTGAAGAATCTTTAATTCCGTACCGCAGGTACAACCAAAATAAAAGTATCTTTATTTTAAAGAACAAATATTTAACAAGCTTTATTTAGAGAAAAATAATTTTAGAATGAAAATGATAACAAAACAAACTTGATTTATAAATCAATAAGTAAATTAATCTAAAGTATAACAACAAGTAAATAAATGTAAAGTAATATGTATTGAACGTAACTATTAGTTTCCAACAAATACGTTGTTTACATTTACCCATTATGAAAAATATTCTGGGGTAAATGTAAACACATGCAAATCGACATAAATGTCCTGTATTTTAAAATTTGTTTGTTTCACATAGAATCTACATCAATATTCGAAACTAAAAAGTATTTGCAAATTGTACTGACTTAATTGAATCTGCAAGAATATTTAATATTTCTGAAAGACTAACGACTTGTTTGGCACTTTAAAAAATTATCTTTCACGGAAAATACGATCGTCGAATGAGTTCTCCTTTGGCAGCATTGAGTTTGACGTATAAGTTAAAAGATGCATGCGTCCGCGATTTGTACTTATGTATGCGTCAAAGAGACTTAACTGAAGCTTGTTATCAGCCATGTTCTCATTTACCCCTGTTTACATTTACCCACATTGACCCTAACCAAATAATGTTTTCTATTAACAAAATTACTAATAAAAGTGCTTGAAAAATTGTCCTCATTAAAAGCTAAAAAAGAAATTGGTTTTGACTGCATTTTATTTCAAAACCAAAAAAGAAGCAAAATCAAAATATTTGGAAACTAATTTCAAAAAGGTTCAATGACTGTTTACAATTTAGATTTTAGAGGTAAGCTAACCCCTTCAACTTTCAAAATTCCTCCGATCAAAGCATAGAAAAAAGCGAACTTTGCGCCTAGAGGTATGGTTTATTTTTATTTCATGAAAGGCGCTTATTTAAAAAAGAAAATGAAAACAACGACTAACTGCCGAAATTATGCAAAAAATGCGTACATTAGATTGTGTGTCAAACTGACCAATATTTACTCACAGGATCATTTCTAGGTAAATATTCCTTAATGTTCCAATTAATAATTAAAACGTGAAGAATTTTTCGGTATTTAGCTTGCTTTTCAAATATTCAACAAAATACAAAAAAGGGGAATCTCCGCCCTTCTCCTCTGCCTAAAGCTCACGTTTTTGTTTCAGGGATTTTGAGTATTTTATACCCTGGAGGTCATCCCTACCACTTAATATAGTAATTCAGAATACAAGACATTTTGCATTTGTTTTTACTTCGTTAATGGGACTAGCGACGACCGAATCAATGTTTAGTTAGACTTCCAACCATTCAGAACCAAGTATTTGGTGTGCTCAGCAAACGTTTTTAGTTTGTGTTAGAACAGTTGAAAAGTTAAAACTTTAAAACTGTTTTTTGAAATGAATTATTTTCGTGTAACCAGAAAACGAATATGGGTTAAGGTTACTGTGATTTGAGTAATGTTAAAAAAAATCAACCTTCAAGAGCATTGACAACTGGGCAAAACAATTTTAATATCAAATGGTAATGCACCTTTATAATTTGTGGTTAGTAATACAAAAACAAAAAAACTTACCTAAATAGGTTATCTGATATCAGTAGCGTCTCGATAGCCATAGCTTCAGCAGCCATTTGAACATGTTTCTTGCCATAAAATGCTTTAGCTGGTTCACATTGCAGCACAGTATAAAACTGCTCCAAAGCTTTAACTTCTCCAGCTGCTTTTGTATCAGACATTTTTGCAATAACTGCTGGTTCTTGAAGAACCTCTAAAAACAAAAAAAAAGATTAATATATAAATAATTGAAAATCAAATCAGAACAATAAAAAACACAAACCTTTTAATGAATGTTTAAAACCCGATGAAGAATGCACCAGCATAAATTTACTTTTATTTTCTAAAAGAACCTACCACAAAAAAAAAAACAAGTGTTTTGAAAGTAAAATTCAATTAAACGAAAAAATATATATAAGAATACCTTAATGTCAGAATTCACAGCTTGTTGATACATATATTCAAAAAATTGATCACGAACGAAACCAGGCGAGGCAATTAGAACACATTTGACAACGTCAAAATTAACATGTCGCAAAATTCCTTGCATCACAGATTCATAGAATTTCGCTAAACCTTTTTCGTGTTGTTGGACATTTCCCTTGCGTTTGCGTGGTATTGAAATTTCGATTTTACTTCGCACCAATGTCATACTAGATGTTATTAGACAAACATGAGCCAATCCTTCTTGCATGACAACAGCTGCTACATCAGCCGATTGAGTAACATCGCACGCCATATCGATGCGTTCTAAGGCAATTGTATCCCATTCGGGTTTGCATAGTTGGAATTTTCGATTTAATTCCAAATCGAGTGTATGATAGGCACCCATCTACAATTTTTATTTTTTTATTTAAAAATTATCCTTATGGAAGAAAATTATATTGAGTTTAAAATTAACAAACCTTAACATATTGATTTTCTTCAATGTTGCGACCTTTTAAACGGAGGACGCATGCCTGAGTATCAAAGTCTATAGACTCTACGCGAATAGTTAATGTTGTTCGGACCCGATTACTTGTCGAGGAACCAGTAGCCGTTTCATTTTGTACCTAGAAAGAGTTATTATTTTCATTTATGAATTGTATGTATCTCAAAAATTAAAAAAAAAAATTTTTTTACACGACACAATTTTCCTCATTGAAATGATTCTGCCCATTTTTAACCAATTTCCATGTTTTCCAAAAATTGAAACTGCATCACCTTTTTTAATTAGATTGGAAGTTTTTTGACTGAGCAAAATAATTCTTTTTGATGCATTCAATCTAGAGTACGAAATTCCAAAATCTAACATTACCAACGCAACGGTTTTTCTATTATTCTAGCGATATAATTAATTCTTCTTTGGATTAAGGAAAACACCATATACAAAAAAAAAGGAGCTTGAGAGCCTATTTACTCGAAAAAGTTGGAATTGATTTTTGAGGCTCGAAACTACAATATCCATGCACAACGTGTTCCTTGTAATAAAGTTAGGAGTGTAACGTTCATACAAGGTTGTCTTAAATACTTTATTTTACTGCATCTGAATGTAAAACGAGTTCCAGACAAAGGACTTGTTGTGAGATACGAATAGTTTGTGACAAGATAAGTTTAATAGCGAAACTTTCAGCTATTCAACAAACAACAATCGTTTGATTTTAAATATAGGCAAGTGTAAGACAATGGCCGGGTTCAACGCAACATCTGAACTTAAGTTCAGATTTTTTTTGACGTTGAACGCAAAAAAATCATTTGAATTTCAGGTGACTTTAACGAAGAATCTACTTTTTTTCTTTACTTGGAGTGACTTTAAAAAAAGAACATTTTTTTTTTCTAGAATAATAAATATAGTTCAAGTGATTGTAAAAACAGAGTTATTAATAAATATTTTCAGTGAGATCACTTTAGTACATATTTGTAAAAATTATGTAGTTGGGTTCATAACATCCCTTTCTGCTATATGCTATCCACTTAGGTATGTTTTATGTTGCTTTGGTCCCCAACTTCAATAAATTTTTTTTTATTTCCTCATTTGTTTTCATTATTCCGTTTTTGCACATAAACATGCGGAGGAAATAACAATAACACCGCAACAAATGTCCAAGCACAAAAGAAATATAAACAAATCTATTTATTACTTGTATTAAAATCACAAAGTTCAATTTTGGTGTGTAGCACATTTGGTAGGTTTACCAACTTCACCAACACAAACACACCCATCTGAACTTCAGATAAAAATTACCACCTGAAAATCGTAACTAAATGTCAAAAAACGTAACTAAATGCCACCTAACTTTTTATGACATTTGACCAATCAGATCATAACTATCCCACGTATCTGCTTCACACTAGTGATCCGCCTGTGGAGTTCGCCGGGTTGACCTCAGAAATCGGCGGCAAGCCTCCCGGTTTTGTATTGTTCCATTTCTAAGGCTTACTGAATGCTGGTGTTTTTGCATTTGCTTGTACCAGGAGTTTTTAGGCCTACCTTTCTTTTTATTTCGTGTTGGAACGTTGTATGATAATGCTTTTTTGACGGGGTTCTCAGGATCTCTCCTTTGAACATGGCAATACCAACTAAGCTAATAAAATACTTGGCTTTTTGAAAAGGTTTAACCGTGATTTCCGTGATCCGTGATTATGTAATTAAAATCCTTTATGTTTCTCTTGTCAGACCAATTCTTTCTCTTCGTTTTTTTCCATGGACAGATAGGATTATTTTGCCTCCATACACTTCAAGACTTCAATTGTTAAACTTGCCATCTCTTTCTGGTCACATAGAGTACTTGCAATTCTGCTTCATAACAGGCGTTATAAATGGATCTATTTCATGTCCACCAATTCTCGATCGAATTACGATCAAACTACGGCGCTAATAGTCCTCTTAATCAGTTAATTAAAAATTTTAATAAATTTTTTATTCGCATTGGTTCTACAAATGATAACTTTAAATCTGTAAGTTTTAAATGTAAATTTTTTGCTCTGAGTAGTTAAAATTTTGTTGTATTTAAATTTAGTTTTTAGTATTTTTTTTTTTGTAATTTTTAACGTTGGTATTTAACGTATTGAATAAACACCTCACAAACAAGTCAATTTTTGGTTATTTAAAATACATAACATGATCTGGGGATCAATTCCCGATCTGTGAAACTGTGAAGTGATAAAAATAATATCATTTCAATTTTCACAGCGTTTTTTTCATTTTATCACTTCACGGGCACCCCTTTATGCGATTCGCAAACTCAATGTGATAAGATGTGTACTAAAAAGTACTAAATGAAAAAAACTTTAATTTTTGAGAAAAATAGCTTATATGAACAAAAGTTTTCATAATAAACAAATTCGAATTAGCTTAGTGAGTAAGGCGGTTTCCTTTTACTCTACCGGCCTAGGCTCGAATCCGGGTGTAGTTGAGATTGTTTATTTTTTTTTAATTGTGTTTTTATTTGTTTATTATTTCTTCACAAGAATATTAGGTTGTGATAAATAATTTATCATGTGAAAAGATTTAGACATTTGTTTTATTTCTTTCACAAATCAAGAATCGAATTTATTATGAAAACGTGATAAAACTTATCACTTCACATTTTCACAGATTTGACACGGGAATTGACCCCCTGAAAGAGTTCGTCAACTTACAATTTTAATTTCTTAGTGATGTTAAATAATTTTGAAATATAATAACCATCCCGTCCAGATATTTGTTTGTTTCAATACTAATCTAATAAATCTAACTCCATTGTACTTCTAATTTCAAATCCTCTGCGTAAACAGGTTCTAATCCGAAACCTCTTCTATTGTTTGTTGTTAATAAAAACCAAATAAGGAGAAAACTAAGTCTATGATATATGAAATATCTCGGAATAAATATTAATTCACCAAATGAAAACTAACTGAGAAATTGCCTTTGGAATTATTATTTCGCAAAATAAGTGGATTCAAAATACCTTAATCGGAAGACGAAGTGGATGTCTACACAACAATAAAATTACCCATTTCTATACAAACAATTCTACCACAGTCTCGCATTTAAAAAAAATACTCATAAGTTTACTGTTTAGTCCGTTAACATGAAATACAGATTTTTTTTTTGTTACTTTGTATGAATGTGGAATGTATTTCACAACCCTGCTTTTTTAATGTTCAAAAGCCAAAACTAATGTACAGCGGTACATTTTTCTAAACTTTTATTTTTCTCCTGACTCACATTCTATTAATTCATATTAAGGCAACATAATTAAATATTTAATATAGATCCTTACTTTTTTAATTGTATTGGAAGTTAAATTACTCAACAATTAAATGTTAATAAGCTCTAGACATTCGGCCTTATCACGAATGTCATTCGTATCGGAAATTTGTTACGATTCCCGAGGAAACAATCACGGAATCCGATTATAATGGAAAATTTTATAGAACTCGTCACTACGATGGCATATATTGTGATTGTTTTTTTCGGGAATCGTAGAAAATTACCGATACGAATATAATTCGAGATAAGGCCGATTGTGAATGAGCCAAATGAATAATTTCGTCAATTGGGTATTTACCAACCGCAACTACTTAGGTTAGAAGGCAACTGACCAGCAAAGCCCTCTCTCAAGCAACTAAAGGGTCCTTATACAGGACTCTTATCATCCCACCATATAGTAGATATGGTGTAGACTTTGACATAGGGGGCATCCGCAGAGGGTGGCACACGCAAGTGGAAGGGGTAATCAATCAACTTGGAGTGCGAAACTGTAAGCAGCTGGCTAAGGATAGACCCAGCTGGAAAAGCTTGTTGGTTGAGTGTTAGTGGGTTATCTTCAAATTGTATTGTTTTAACTTAGTGTAGTATTTAGAAAATAAAAACTTACAGTTTTTAATTTATCTGCAGAGAGATAAATTAACCATAAAATTGGTTGATGTTTAATTATATTTATCTTTCTTAACTTAAGTCTGATGTCTGTCGTATCTCAAAAGAACTATATAAAAAACTTCATTGATTTTGAGCATCAAATTTGAGTCATCTTGAAAAACTTTTCACTGGGAGGTAGGTGGGTCTGGGTAGGGTAGGTATGTCTAATACAAAAAGTTGGGTTATTGTTTGCAATATTCTTAAAATATATAGGTTCCTAAAACAGTAAGCTCTATTTATCTATAAGACGTATTTTATCTAAAATTGTAAATACTTAAAGCCAAACATAATCCCATCTCAATATCAATTACTATTTAATGACTTCCAGATTTTCATTTACCTTTCGTATTGTTGTGCTTCGGACGCTGTCTCCTTCTGATATCAGATTGTATGCATGCCACATATCTTCAGGTTCTTCTGGTATCAGTACCACAGTCCTAAAATACAAATAAAATAAATAATTTCATTCTTATAATATAAATAACCTTAAAATCATTATTTTACATATAAATTTCTTCATAATTTCATATCGTCTTCAGACGAAAGACCAACAACAAAATAAAACCAAAAAACTATCGAAAAAAAAAATAGAAAGATCAACTTACCCCTGATAAGATTTATCTACATTTCTATTTACTAACTTCATGATGGCAATAATTGTTTTTTAGCTTTTTGTCACTTGCATTTATTTAGTCTTCTCGTTAATTTGTTATTGATAATTTTCATTTTTCTTCTTCTGGTTAAAATTTGTAATAAACAAATTATATTTCACAAACACGACGACAACGACGACGAGAACGAATTTTATATACAAAGCGCACGGCAGCAGTTTGCGAAGTATTTTTGCAAGTGACAGATAAATGACAAGTGGAAAAAAATGGTTGATTTGTTGTCAAAAATATCACTGACTGTACGATTCCATCGGTGGTGCGTTCTTTTATTCGACGATGTTAACTATTGTTAACAATAGTTAACTTTCATCGTTCCTAAATGAGAAAAAAAGTTACAAAGTGTAACATCGTGACGTCACAACATCGTTCCTAAATCCAATGTTGAAGTGTCAAATAGTTACATTTTGTTACTTTTTCCAACTCAGCTCCTGGACTTGAGTTTCAATGTTAATCTGTCAAACACAACTAAATGAGGAAGAGAGGGGATGATGTGAGAAGAGAATTTCTTGTTTGTTTCCATATTTGAAATTATTGAATGCATATTGTTGTTTAAATTTGCTTAGAATTCAATTAAAAAGAATTATTTCAGTACCAAATTAATTCTTTCTTGTTTATTCATTCATAAAATTACTCTGAAAAAATTTTTTTTTGACAGATCAACACAATGTAACATTACTCGTTCCGAAATCAAAGTTGAAATTCTCTAACAAAATCTAACAAAAACAAATACAACGATTTTTTTGACATAACAACAATAGTTAACTATATTCAATAAAAGAACGGACCACCGTGGTATTCAGAAAAAAAAATATTTTATATTCAAATTTTGAAGGAGGCTTGACCACAACGGAAAGGTATGCGGTAGCGATCATAAACAAAAAATACCAAGACTGGAAAATTTCGTACGTCTTTCCCCCCAAAACCCTTTTGTGTACATTGCTGTCTGTGAATATATGTGAAAGCCACCACGTTGGTAAATGACGTTAACACGCACACATTTATAGATTCACGACATTCACCACACATTTGACACGAACACAACGATACCCTTCAAGCAAACAGGTCCGACCTCGGTCCGAATCCGCTCCGCCTGAGGCGGAGCTGAGTCCGACTTCGGATCAGAAACTGGTCCGAAGGCGGCTCAAATTAGTATGGAAATTATAATCACCGCGAAGTCGATTGCATATGTATTGGTGTGGTGAAAATCTCCATTCCGAGAAAACGGAGCCGAAGGCGGACCTGAGCCGGAGCAGCGAAAACCTACCAGAAAGAGGAATAAGAAAGGGATGACATTTCGCATTTGCGACCAAAAAAAGAACAAGATTTATTTTTTTTTTCACTGAAACTGTTTTATTTTTTATTTTATTTTGGCAAACGAAATTTTCACAATAAATACAATATAAAACAATAACTTTTTTTTTATTTTATTTCATTTGATGCTGCTGCTGTTGTTGGTGTTTTTTTAGATTCCCAATCGCATGTTTCACCTTCTAGATTTTTCTTCATCTACAACACAAGAAGAAACAACATTTTAACCCAAACACTTTGAGCGATATATAAAACATACCTTTTTTGTTTTCCATATTGTTTATAATTTAATAAAATTGTTTATAATTAATAAACTAACATTATACAAACAACGACACGAGACACGACGCGACCAAACACTTCAACAAAAAATAACAAAATGACGCTTTGGCTCTTGTTGGCCTTGTCTTTCTTTTCCTTTTCTCATTTTTCACCACGCTTCTCCTTCGACTTTTGTGTTCATACACAAAAAGTTGCAAGTGTGTGAGTGCAACCCCTTTTTTCGCGTTCTGAGGGCGGAGTGTCTTTGTTGAACTCAGTTTTCTTGCTTGAAGGGTAGGTTCACGACATTCACCACACCTCGCAGCTTGTAGGCAAACGTCAGTTGACCGCCGAGTTTCCAGTCTTGGTATTTTTTGTTTACGGTAGCGATACGGGTAGCGGTAGGGGTACTTGAATGAACAAAGTTCCACACTAGAATATTAACTACCATATTATTCACTAGTTTAAAAAATACATCTGGATGTAAGGAACTTGAAATGTCAAAAATAAATCCTAATCCATAATATTCACTATTACACAGAAAAAAAAAATAGTCATTTTCGTCTATTTTTTTTTTAAACTATTTTCATTGTTAAAATCGGGATAACTATTTTGGATTTGGATTTATTTTTAACATTTGACAATTTTACATCCAGATGTATTTTTTAAACTAGTGAATGATATGGCTGTAAGGCTAGACCACACCGGAGGGTGTATGCAGTTGCGGTAATGGTATTTGTATGAACAAAATTCGAATCTGGAACAGGTGTGGAATTTTTTTCATACAATTACCTCTACCGCTACCGCATATACCTTCCGGTTTGGTGTAGCCTTTAAATGTTCCAGTTTAGAATTTTATTCATACAATTACCGGCACCGCTACCTCATGCCCTTCCGGTGTGGTCAGTTCCACTTGCGGTCAACCGTCACCAGAGTCTTCACGTACATAGGTAACGTTGTCTTCAGGACAAGGTAACGTTGTACCTCTAAAGCTCCCGTATACCTTTTCCGTGTGTGATTACCTTAATTTTTTTTAAACAGAGAGGTATACGTTAGCTGTATATTTAACTCGTCCACGATAAAGGTGCACCTTTATTTACCGCACCTTGGCGGTTGATGCTCACTGAACCTACCCGTCGCTACCATGGACAGAGCTGTTTATTCGAGGGAAAAAGTCCTTTTTAGGACTAGCAGACCTTACATAACAGCTAACTAACGAGACACAACAGCCTTGCATTTATGGCCCAATACTTTGTGTGTGCTGATGCATTCCAACTACGCTAGAAGCCATGGTAAATAGAAAATATAGTAGGTCTATGGCAGATTAATGTAAGGATTACAGTTTCTTGCGAGGAATTGGCACGACTTCAAGAGGACTGCTTGAGAATGTTGTCAGTTGGCCTTGGTTCTCCGCCATCTTCATAAGAAGCGATCTATAATTTGGGTTCAAAGACATTTTTTGATTTGAGCGGTCTTAAGAATGTAAAAATGGCTCAAAATTTGCTTTAAATGAATCTTATCGGCAGTAAATTCAGCCCTATTCTAAATGAAAACTCCCAGGGAAATATATTCAGGACAAAGGCTCCCCATTAAAAAGCTTCCGAAATTGATAGCCCTTCTCCCGAATTCATTTCACAGGGAATTTTCATTCAGAAAAAGGACTGATTACACTGGTCGGCAACCAAAATAGACCTAGAACCAAACCATACCTACTTCTCTAAAGGATTTTTTAAGTGCTGAGTTCGAATCCGAAGTCAGAATTTCCCTGGCCTGGCACGTTTTTCATATATATTGAATATGCAATCTCAAAATGCAATATTTTGTCGTCATTACATTATTTTCAAATTACATTTTTTTCAAAATTTATTTTTTTCTCAGATATTGGAAAAAAAAATTGATTGATTGAAATGATATCTCAAAATCATAATGAATGGTTTTTTTTTTATCCAAATTCCAGTTTGCAACTTTTGATTTGGATTTTAAAAAGCTACATTGTTAAGGAAAAAGGTATTTTTTGATTAAACATCAAAAAGAAATTAATTAAAAATTAGTTTTTGAGACTTTATACTAAAAATAGTGATAGTATAGCACAAAAACTAGACGTGATAAAACAAAACTTTATACAGTTTTGAATTCAGCACACTAAAGTCAATTAAAATCACCTACAAAGTTTTCGCTCCGCTCCCGACTTTTTTTTTATTTTTTCCGACCATTCATCAATAACGAGGGAGATTTCTAATGATTTCTGGACGAAAAAAATATTTAGTTGCCACAAAATTCTTGGATTTTAAAGTTTAAGCGGCTCCATATTGGTGTCGACAGAAGCGCTTGGAGTTCGCTTAAATTGTTAAGGAAATCAACGATTCGATTTATGTACCTACATATTTTAAGTAAACTCTACTTCTCTCAACTTTCGAACCTTTCATATGGTTAAAGGTAAAATATTTGGGAATAATTCAAAGATGCTCTTCCTATTGGTCATATTTATCTTTTCCTGGGCTTTTGGTTTTTCTACCAACTTCATCCGAGTTTTTGGAAGTACATAAATCATTTCCAAGAAAATATATGACTCCTCTCCTTTATTTCATTAAAAACAAACAAAAACAATTCATTTCATTGTTTTATTTTTAAAAAAATAAAAAAAAACCATCATAATTTTTGGTTTTAACTCAAAGTATAAATTTGTACATTTTATCTTAAACCTTCTTAAACTAAAAGCCTTTCGATTTCTTGTTGAATTGAAGTGATTTGCGATTTCAACTGAGAACCTTCGTTTGTTGTAACCGAACACGAAACAATTGGTCTCGATACACCACAAGCCCGACCCAGAGCTTGCTTTGAGCGAACGAACACATAAGGAACGTTCTTGTCCTCGCACAACAATGGCAAATGCAATAGAATTTCAATTGGCTCAGCGTCAGCAGCCATGACAATGATATCAGCTAGACCACGATTCAGAGTTTTGGTAGCTTCGTTGGCTCCTTTACGAAGTTGATTGTAATTCAGAGCCTGCTGGAGCAGATTCATAATTTTGGTGGTCAATTGAGCATCGGCGAGCGGGAATGCTTTGGGGTTAACTTCTTCAGTCTGGGGGGAGAAATTGTGTGCGATTAAGTAAAATTATTCAAGTAAGATATTTGTTTTATGTTTATTTACCATTTTAAATAGGTTTTTTTTTTTTGGGGAAAGTTGTATTATTAAATCAAAAATATAACTTTTAATGCAACCTCTCGGCTAGGTGCTTCACTGAGGGCAGTAAAATAAAATAAAATTTTCGTAAACGTTTTCTTCAACAACCACGCGTTTCTTGAATTTGACAAATTCTCGAAATGTCAAAACAAACACGTGCTTAAATGGTTGGATTCAGCACGAAATAATGAATGAACGTGTTCAGAGGAAAGTAAATTTTTTTTTTTATTGAAATCTCACAAAGCAACCCATTTTTGCAGTCGCGAAAGTGACGCGACAATTTCTCCAAATTAAATCCTAGTACGCCGATGACGTTCAATTTTACCTGACATTTTTTTCATTGTATATATATTTCTTTAGTACTATCAATCCATGAAAATACTTTAGCGACATCTTTTCGTAGATCTGCACTTCAATTTTCTGCATAAGGTTCAAACATAAAATAAACTAGCGATCCCTCAGGTGGCGACGCAAAACAGAAAATTCTACTTCATGAGAGTACTATAAGAATATATATACAATGTTTTTTTCTTCACTTTTTTTTCAGTGCCTTAAATTGTGCCACATACAAAAGTACAGTAGGCAATAAAATTGGATTAAATATTTTACATGAAGCGCGCACAACTAATCTTTTTAAAGTTGTACAATCTGCTGAAATCGGTGGTTTAGTTGATGTTAAGTTCTAGTTCAAGTCCCGTGTTAAAATAGCTAAATCTATGATTGAACCAAAGTTAAACCACAGCTAAGCCGCTGGAATTGTCAAATTAAATTCTCGAACTTATAACTAAGTTGTACAGCAACTACTGACCTGCAATTTTTATTTTCTGAAATTGGTGTTAAAACTGAGGTTTAGCACTGGTTCAAGGTCAAAATATGTAAAAATAGCCATATCCAATCTTGAACCAAAGTTGACCCACAGAAAATCTACCGAATTCATTGATTTAAATTCCTGAACCACGTTTGTACAACGGGTCCTAAATATTTAATCCCAAATCAACGTTGACGGACAAAGTTAAAATTTGAAATTTGACCGCATAACCTTAAAGGTTGACCACACCGGAAAGATATGCGTTAGTGGTACGGGTAATTGTATGAAAAAGATTCTACACTTGAACGTTGACGTTCCAGTTTCGATTTTTATTTTATATAATTACCTATACCGTTACCGCATACCTTTCCGGTGTGGTCAAGCCTTAAGGCTTGGCCACACCGGAGGGTATGCGGTAGCGGTACGGGTAGAGGTAACGGTACTTGTATGAAAAAAATTCCAAACTGACATATCAACGTTCAGATGTGGAATTTTTTTCATACAAATATCGTAACCGCTACCCGTACCTCTACCGCATACCCTTCGGTGTGGCCAAGCCTTTAAGGCTTGGCCACACCGGAGGGTACGCGGTAGCGGTACGGGTAGCGGCAACGATATTTATATTAAAAAAATTCCACACCCGAACGTTGATGTGTCAGTTTGGAATTTTTTCCATACAAATACCCGTACCGTTCCCTGTACCTCTACCGCGTACCCTCCGGTGTGGCCAAACCTTTAAAGGCTTGGCCACACCGGAGGGTATGCGGTATAGCGGTAACGATATTTGTACTAAAAAAATTCCACACCTGAACGTTGATGTGTCAGTTTGGAATTTTTTTCATACAAGTACCCTCACCGCTACCCGTACCGCTACCGCATACCCTCCAGTGTGGCCAAGCCTTTAATAAAATTACCACACAGGAAGCCCACCCAACAATTTTGCTTCTATAAAACTTTATAGATGCTACCGTTGCTTCTATAAAGCTTTAAAGGCTTGGCCACACCGGAGGGTACGCGGTAGAGGTACGGGTAGCGGTAACGATATTTGTATGAAAAAAATTCCACATCTGAACGTTGATATGTCAGTTTGGAATTTTTTTCATACAAGTACCGTTACCTCTACCCGTACCGCTACCGCATACCCTCCGGTGTGGCCAAGCCTTAAGGCTTGGCCACACCGGAGGGTACGCGGTAGAGGTACAGGTAACGGTACGGGTATTTGTATGGAAAAAATTCCAAACTGACACATCAACGTTCGGGTGTGGAATTTTTTTAATACAAATATCGTTACCGCTATACCGCATACCCTCCGGTGTGGCCAAGCCTTTATAGAAGCAAAATTGTTTGTAGGGCAACTAACACAACAGCTTCTGTAAATTGAAATATCACAGGTCATACTTTGTATACAGTTTGTATTAAGCTTGCTTCAAAATTTAACTGCTCATAGAAGTTCGGACTTATTTAACAACTTCTAATAAGAACCTGTTAAAAAAGAATTATTTTTTGTTTTTGTAGTTATTTTTTTTAAATTTCGATAAGACATTATTAAAAAGCTATGCAAGCTCTTCCGAAGCTATCTGTCAAATCTCAAAGCTTCGGTAGAGCTTCGGTAAAGCTTCGTTTAAGATCAACAACCTTACTAAATTTTAAAAGAAGCTGAAATGTAGCTTTTGTAATACCTTAACCGAAGCTGAAATGTTAGTTGGGAGGTATATGCAATATAGCCGTACGGGTAATTGTATGAAAAAAGTTTTAAACAGGAACGTCAACTTTCAAGTGTGGAATTTATTTTGTACACAATTAACCGCACCGCTGGCGCCTACCTTTTCGTTGTGGTCATTTCTTAACTTTTATGAATACGTCAAAATCTAAGAATTTAACAATAATCTATATTGAAGAAAGATGTCACATGGTTTAATTTACTGATGTAGGTGAATTAGTTGTGGTTAAACTCTGGTTCAATCATGTTTTTGATATCAAAAAGAAGGATTACCTAACAAAACTTGATTTACGTTTAAATGCTTTCTTAGTGCCAGTTGTACAAACGTGGATCAGCCTTGGTTCAGGAATTTAACCCACCGATTTCGGTGGATTAGCTGCGGGTTAACTTCGGTTCAATGCATGAATGTGGCTATGAACCTTGCACCAGTGCTAAACTTCAGCCTTGCTACCGATATCAGAAAAGATAAAAGTTGCTGATCCACGGATTAAATATTTTTACAACTGGCCCTTATAAAGCTTTTTTTCATGCTCAGTCTTTTATTTTTCATTCGAAATTTCAAAAAATTAATCTGTCGTGAATGAAAAAACATTTCAGGTCATGTATAAACGCAGCAATAAGTCATCGTCCAAATGCTCTCTGAATTCTATCATGCAACAAATAAAACCTACCTCTCTGAATGCATTATTTCTCTTAGCCATCACTTTCACCACCTACATATCAAACTGTGAACCACTATTTGATAGCAAAAAAAAAACTACACATTCACATAACAGGTGCACCAACTCCCTCATATGTATACATACCAAAAAACTAAAAAAAAAAGAAAAAAACACCTAATATTTCTCTCTTTTCATCTAACCAGTAGAGGCTTAAAAAAAATTTTCCTCAAACGAATTCGCCATTTTGCAAAGTAGCTCGGTCGTACGGATGCGGGTGCATTAAAATATAATAAAAAAAAAAAAAAATAATAGAAAAAATTTTAAACTTCTCTTTGCAAAAATAAGAAACAAAAAAATAGAAGATCAATTGTGTTGAAAAAAACTATAAAACATAAAAACTTTAAAACTTCGTGGAAGTTTTTCAAAATCAAGAAAATAATATCGACGAAGATCGAACGGAAAATAATACAAAAAAAAAAGAACGAAAACGAAGAAAAATTATGTACCACTGACCTCAGGAGCATTCTCACATTCGTCGTGTTCGTGAAAAAGCAAAAAAAAAAAATAAAATTAAAAGTTCTTTTTTGCAGAAAAAAGTGGTTAAAATCTGCTAAAGTTTTGTGAAAAATAAAATTTTCCCAAAAAAAAACCTAAAAAAAATCTGTGTTTTTCGTTTTTTTTTTTCCTTTTTTTCATTCGCCAAATGATAGTAAAAGAAGAAAAAATCTACCCCCCAATTGCTGCTGCGTTGTAGTGTGAGAGAGAGAGAGAGAGAAGAGATAGAGAAGAAGTGCAAAACGATTGATTTTTTTTTATATTCGCCATATCCATCTACTTGCTCTCTGCCGCCTTCCTTCAAACAAAAAAAAAAACCCTCTCAAACGACACCAACACCACCACCATCAAACTTGTACCGCAACAACCCCATAAAAGTGCAAAATTCTGAGAGATTTTTCATTTTTTTTTTTCTATTTTCTTTGAGTGAATTCATTTTCGGTTAAATTTTCTTCTTCGTTTCTATCCCTAAAATAGAGAAGAAAAAAAAAAAAAATAAAGGAATCATCGTGTCGTCGCTGATACACAACAATTTTCGTTATTTTTTTTTTTCTACATAATATTTGACGTGCAATACTACCAACAGGAAAAAAAAATACCTATAAAGTGATTACGAAATCATTTATCTAAAATAAAATATAAAAAAAAAATATATAAAATTGTGTTCATTTTGTGTGATATCAACAAATTAAGAAAAAATCTCCTAACTAACCCCACAAAAAAAAACTAAAAAATTCATCCACCCCCTCTCGCTCATTCTCACCTCATTAACTCACTTTTTCATAACAAAAAAAAAAAGCAACAAAAACTAACCTCACTTTTTATCGAAAACAGTGGTGTCAAAAAGAATTCTATCAGTGTCACCTTCTCTGTCAAAAAAAAAAGTTCTGTTCGGTTAAAAAATTTGACAAACTCCTTGTCAAACACAAAAAATATATCCTCCATCTCACTCACTCCTGTCAAAACATCGATCAACATAAACTGACAGTGAGCAATAAATAAAAAAGAGATAAATATATAAATTGTGTGTGTGTTTTTTTTTTTTTGACATATCGGTTTAATAAAAATCTGTCAAAATTGCGAAAGCGATATTTCAATTTTTGAAAAAACAAAAAAATAAAAAATCCACTAACACCCTGGACTCTATAAAGGATAACAACGTCGTCGCGATAGAAGATCCCTCCTCCTCGCATCCGCCGTTGTCGTCGTCGTTGTCGTTGTCTCAATCGTTGTCATCACCTGTGGGAACAGCAACAAGTCCATCAACATCTTCACCATCTGCAACAACAACAACAAATAATCATCAACAAAATAAACAACAACAACAACATCATCACTCACCATCACAATCCACTTCCATTTCACCATCATCCACAACTTCGGCATCGGTGATAGGAGCAGGAGCAGGAGCAGGATCAAGCGCAACTCAAACAACAACAAGATCATTATCTAAAGATAATATTAAAAGGCAATTATCTTCTTTAATTCCTCTAACATCATCGCCGTCCTCTTCTTCCAATAACAACACAACCGTTGCCAGTGTTGCCAACGTTGCTAATACTTCATCGTCATCTACTAAAATGGGTAACAACGCAACAACATCATCATCTAACAAAAAGGTCGATGCTGCCGAAACTGTCAAAGAATTCCTCGAACAAGCCAAAGAGGAATTCGAAGATAAATGGCGTCGCAATCCAACCAATACCGCCGCCCTCGATGATTTCGAGCGCATCAAGACCTTAGGAACCGGGTCATTTGGTCGTGTTATGATCGTTCAACACAAACCAACCAAAGACTATTATGCAATGAAAATTCTCGACAAGCAAAAAGTCGTCAAACTGAAGCAGGTCGAACATACGCTAAATGAAAAGCGAATTCTACAAGCAATATCATTTCCATTTTTGGTTAGCCTGCGTTATCATTTCAAAGACAATTCGAATTTGTATATGGTGCTCGAATATGTACCGGGTGGGGAGATGTTTTCGCATTTGCGCAAAGTGGGTCGCTTTTCGGAGCCGCATTCGCGTTTCTATGCCGCACAAATTGTTCTGGCTTTTGAATATCTCCATTATTTGGATTTGATTTATCGCGATTTAAAGCCGGAAAATTTGCTGATAGACTCGCAGGGTTATCTTAAAGTGACGGACTTTGGTTTTGCCAAGCGAGTCAAGGGACGCACATGGACATTGTGCGGAACACCGGAATATTTAGCTCCGGAAATTATCCTATCTAAGGGCTATAATAAGGCGGTGGATTGGTGGGCGTTGGGTGTATTGGTTTATGAAATGGCAGCTGGGTATCCACCATTTTTTGCCGATCAGCCAATACAGATTTATGAGAAGATTGTATCGGGTAAGGTGCGTTTCCCGTCGCACTTTGGATCGGATTTGAAGGATTTATTGAGAAATTTGCTACAAGTTGATTTGACTAAACGTTATGGTAATCTGAAAGCGGGTGTTAATGATATTAAAAATCAGAAATGGTTCGCTTCGACAGATTGGATTGCTATATTTCAGAAAAAGATTGAGGCGCCTTTTATACCGAGGTGTAAGGGACCAGGCGATACTAGTAATTTTGATGATTATGAAGAGGAAGTGCTGCGGATTAGTAGTACTGAAAAATGCGCCAAGGAGTTTGCTGAATTTTAAACAGATACAAACCAACAAAAAAATTAAAAAGAAGATTTTTTCTACTCTCACCTAAAAAAGAAAGAAAATTTACCACACACACACACAGAAACAAAAAAAAAAAAGTCATTCAGTAAATTATATTTATATATTTAAAGAAAATAAAATAAAAAATAAGATGAAAAAAAAAAAAAAATTGTCAGAGTTGTTGTTGTTATCATTTAATCAGTAAACTTACTAAGGAAACAAAAAATCATAAGAAAATTTAAAAAAATTAAAAAAACCAAAAAACTTTGTGTGTATTAAGCAACAAAAAAAGGAAAAAACAAAAAATTGTAGCTTTATAGCAGTTGAGAGAGAAAGAGAAGGATAGAGAATGTGAGAGAGAGAGAAAGGAGATAGGAGCATCACAAATTATCATAAATTATTAAACAAGTTTTGTCGTCTTGCCCGTCTTGGTCTCCTGTTCTTCTTCATCTTCTTCTGGTCTGCCCTGTTCCCATTTTTCCTACAAACAAAAAAGAAAAACACAACTATTATTGAATCATTAATAATTCAAAAAAAAAAATCATCACTTCCAAAAAAAATAAAAAAAAATATTTAAACAAAAATTAGAGAAAAAATAAAAATTTTCATTTATAATCAAAATCTCATCTGTGTTTTTTTATATATCAACTGAGTAAGAAAGAGAGAGAAAGAAAGACAGTTATTCAGCAAGCGAGAGAGAGAGAGAGAAAAAAAAAATTAGAGGAACAAGTTAATTTCTTTTTTAATCCAATATCAAAAACACCAACAATTAAAAAAAAAAAAAACAACAAATACAAATAAATTCAGCAAAAACCCAACAAACAGCAATAAATAAAAGATGGAAACAAAAAAAAATAAAATATACAACATAATTTACAACAACAAAAGCAAAGTAAGTTATTATATTTCTTTTGATTTTTTTAATTGAAAATTTTATATTTTTAAGAAACAAATAGATACTAAATAATAAGAAATAAATTGAAAAAAAAAAAAAAATTCTCCTTATTTCCTCTTTCCCATGTCATATTCATCCCATATCAGAAAGCGGTGTTTTCTCGAGCTCTGTCTCAATAATAATAAAAACGAACTAGGAATCACTTTAATATATATAATCGTTTATATATATCGTTTAGGCATTCTATAACATACTTCAAAAGTCTAGAAAAATCTCATGTCCGCAAGTCGCGATTTTCAAGGTTAAAGCGCGAAATGGAGATTTTCAAAATTAAAAAAAATAGACGTTGGTATTATATAATACACATATGATACATGATTTCAAGGTATTTTTGAATGCTAATTCCAAAAAATCTAAAATCAAGGCGTCTCTGAAAAAAGTTATACCTACCTGTTTTTCATGTGCCAACCCATATTATTATAACAGTTGCAAACTTACTACCGAAAAACCTTTAAAAGTTATGGTAAAGTAACTGAATTTTGCATGAAATCTTCGCGCTTTGACCTTGAAAATCGCGACTTGCGGGCATGAGATTTTTCTAGACTTTTGAGGATGTTATAGAATGCCAAAACGAAGGTATTGATCAAAAAAAATTCTATTACCATTCATTCCGAGGTTAAACCCTTATTTGACTGGATTACTTATTTTTTTTCTATCAGTAAAAATGAGTTGGGATAAATGCTTTGGAACAGTTTCATACTATGCAACTTACATTCAAAAAGTGATTTAAGGGGTAATAACAGCTTATAGGCACGAAATTGAGTGCCATTTTAATCATCGCAAAAAAAAAACCAAGCAGAAACATTATTTTCTTTTGGGGTCTTTTAAGCTTGATGTGGTATGTCAATAGGTAACAGAATAGGCTAATATGATAATATTAATGATAAAATAATGTATGAATGAATGATCTCAAACTCCTGTTTTGTCATCGTCATCAATCAATCTTGTTTAGTTGAATTCAAATATTTGTATGCATCATTCGTTCTAACTTTAACTTTGGAAACTTGTATACTTTTTTGAAAACTGTAATAACTGTGGAAGTTTTTAAAATGGTAAACCAGTTAAATCATACATTTTTTTTTCCAGGGTGTTGCTCTCAAATAAAAGTAAGAAATTGAGTTTGATTAAAATTTCGAACTGTTAACTAATTTGTAGCGAAATGGCTAACGAAATAAAAAAATGTTTTGATTAATGAATTGTTCCCAATCATTTACCAAGGTTTCAGTGAAAGAATTGTAAAAACAAAATTCATTTATTAACATGGGGAACAAAATACTGTTTCAATGTAGAGATGTTTCGAAATTTCACAATTTATAAAAAATAATAGTACTGAATTAGGATAAACAAGTAACCAAATATATTTCGTTTGAATCATTACTTTTTGGACCCTCTTTATAAATAATTTCGGCAAATATGTAGTTGCGGAGAAATTTGAAAAGACGTCTTGGCTTGTATATGGTTCCCAAATGCTTAAACGCGTTGTTAAGGACTTTGAAACGGTGTTTTCAAAGTCGTTGAAGAAAATTCGTCTGAATAGGCTAAACCGATCGGCTTGAGATTTTCACACGATCTTTTTAGATACCAGGTAATGATGGAAGTAAAAAAGTTTCTGACAATTACTTCGATTTTCTAAGTTTTAAAATGTAAATTTTTTTGAAAAGCCGCCATGCCATTTTGTCAAATGTCTAAATGTTGACTATTCATTAGGTCTGTTTAATGAATCTGATCCGCACATAAAAGATCCGAAAAGTACAGGTTTGTGTGTTTCATGAAGAAAAACCTTGCTCTAAACTGTTCTACAAACTGTCATTTTGTGTTCCATTAAGTTTTCCAGCACAGATTAGTTCAAGTTTTTCTGCTCCTACTTTTGAGGTAGAGCAAACGAGTGAGAAGTGTCAAACAGCAACTGATTTGTTTTATTCTTACAAAAATGTTTTAAATAAATTCAAAATAATGAAAATTTGTTTAGAATCTTCTTAATATGAAGAAAAATTCACAATGTGAACAAATATTCTGATTAATTATAATTTATTTGAATGAAAAGTCATAACAAAAAAAATTATTTTTATTTTAAGTTTCAAAACTGACGGCAAAAGTCGACCCGGTAAAATAGGAAGGTGTACTTTTCTGATCTTTTTTGTTGTGACAGTTTTCAAGAATTTGTGCTGTTCTGATCTTTTCTGTTCCAGTTTTTCTTCATTAAACAGAACTATATTATCTATATTAATCTATTCTTAAAAAAAATGAAACTTTTGGTTTTTCTATTTCCGATAATTTGGGATATCTTCCGCAACGCCAAATACATTTTTGTGCAGGAACTCAATATTTAAGTAAATACTTCGCGAATTTATAAAGGACATTAAATTCGCTATGTTTACATTTTTTTATTCTATAAATTTATTTCATAAAAAGCCTCTTCATAAAAAACATTACAAGAAAACACGTTTTTTCAGAATTACAATTGGATATAACCCCTTTATTTCCAAAGTACACAGGGTGTTCCAAAAGTAATGATCCAAATTAAAAATGGTGAAACATTTTATCTTATTTTTTCTCAGGATTTGATAACTTTTTCATGCCGAATCTTTACGGCTCCCGATTTAATCCACTTCTTTTGAAATTTCAAAAAAACAACTAATTTGAATTGGTGTTTTGCTTCCTTTTCTGTAATTGAATATTGTTTCTTTATAATTCTTTGACTTTAACAATAGTTGAAAAATATTATTTTGGTAAAATATTTTTTATTGCTAACAACTTTTTAGTATAAAATATGTAAGTAAATTAACATTTCGAAGTTTTAGTGAAATTCTAGTTTTAAGATAAATCTTTAACCACAACCCTTGGTAAAATTCTCCTGTTATTCAGCTCTCTTTAAATTAAAAACTGCAAGGAAAATGTTTTCGTGAAAACAACTCAATCGAAAAATGCGACTCCTCTCTTTCAAATTTCGTTCCTTTTTTTTTTGTTAATAATTATAAAAAAGCAAAAAACAAACAAAAGTTCTGGCAGTTCTTCGATGGAGAGCACTTATCGGAAAAATATTTTGCCGGGAGCTTTCTCATTCATTGTAATTGGTTAAAAATTGTGTTTTTGTCGAGACATATTTTCGAGGAACAAGAATCAGATTCTTTTCATTTGCGGACTCGATTAAAATTAATTAAAAATTAGTTGGATGCTTGATTTTTCAACTGATTTTTATTGCACAGTAACACTTATACTCCTTAGTACGTTTCTCTAAATATAATTATGATTTGAAGAGATTGTAATTATTAGAAAGAAAGATTAAGGATAAAAGTAGTTTTGCTTCTTTTTTGTTTGTATTATGAATGAGAAAAATTATAATAGTTAGAGTTCCAAAGGCGCCAGAAATTTCAATTAACTTCAATTAACACTTTGTTTTTATTTATTTTATTTTTTTTTTTTTGCAGAACAACATTAATTAAGATTTATGTTTGAATTTTGACATGACCAAAGTTTTCGTTGGACATTTTTCTGTTTCGTATGAGGGTTAAATTTGATGTTTTTTTTCCTAACAAGCAATTATTTTGTTTCTGAGAATTAATATTAAAATAAGAAAACAAAAATGTAGATCATTTAAATGAGGATGGGAAGTGCGTACAAGCTTACATATATTTTCTAGTTTGAACAGTAACATACAGAATTTATGGGAAAATATGCCACAAATACAACACGCATGTTCGGGCTTAAATTAATTTTTTTTGCATTGTATTTTTTTTATTCTTGTAAATCTAAAATGAAACAGAGATATTTTGATTCCTCTGAAAATGTTACGAAAATAAATTTAAAAAATTGTAGTCTTTAGCCTATTGAAGAAATTTACTCAAAACGCGAATTTGTCTACCCAACTCATCAAATTTTTCAATGAATTTCTGTTTGATAGTGTGTCAAAACATTAAACTTGAATATAAACCGTAGTAAAGGAATCTTGGTTTAACATTTTGCTAAAAAAAGAATACAAATAAAATAAAACAAGTTGGGAACCCTTCCACACTGATATAAACAGTTGTGCGAGACAAGCTTTTTCTTTAGAGTAATTAAGGGAAAATATGCGATCGTTAGACATAAATACCAAACCGAAAAAGGTGGAAACATTCAGAAAATTGGAAAATATAGAGCTAGAGCTGACCCAAAATTTCGTTTATAGACGACCTTAGAATAATAGAATCAAAGATATAAATCTTTTAGCTAATAAACCTCAATGACTCATATGCAAAAAGAATTATCTTAAGCTCTATTTCACTTTTCAATACATTTTCTTGAAATCTATCACAAGAAAATTAGATGGATCTCAAGAAAATGTACTGAAAAGTGAGATAAGAGCTTAAGCTAATTTTAATTGCATATGAGCCAATGTCTGTAAAACTCTCTAAGACGACACAAACGTAAGTGATGCCCATTGAAATCCCTTTCGATAGGAGTTACCGCCTCGACGAACAATTCGTTAACAAAATGATTGTCAACTTAAGAGTAACAGACGAATGTTTTTAAAGCAGAATACCATACAAAAGCAGCGTGGCCATAAGTGAGAGAAAATCATAGTTTAAGGACCTGTGATGTTGAATGTGACATCTCGACCGACAAACCGGCACGATTAATATCTTTGGTGTTGGATACTCTTGTTCTCCTCGGAATTACATATAGCAAGTTAAAACATAGACTGGACTATAGATCAGAGGACAGTCCAGAACATAAAACAGAAGACAACAGAAACCTGTTGGAACTGCCCTCTATAAAAAATAGTAAAGACTATGACGTTAGTGTTGACCTAACAGAAATGACAGCCATATGGCATGATGGCTTTATCTGAAAAGCTTATTTGAGTATAGTTTCTCCTAGTTAAATATTAATCATTTTTACGTAAGCCAAGTGGGCCCAGATGCAAATTTTGGACCAACATTCTACCATTTCTTGAAATGAAATAGCATAGGAGTTCTTTAACACTACATCTTTTTATAGAGCACATAGAACAATCTCTTATGGCAGAAAGTAACAATAGTCAAATGAAGGGGATGGGAAAAAAAGTTGTGACTTCACCTATATTTGGATGCAGTATTGAAGAGGGGTTTATCCTGAGTATACATCTCAGTTTGCGTATTGCATTTTTTGACATTTTAAATATTTTAAACAACCCTTAGAGTTACGTGGAAAATAACTGAAAATGAGATAATTTGCGGTTTTCTTACTCCCCACAAGACCAATCAATACGCAAACTGAGATTTATACTCAGGATAAACCCCTCTTCAAACTGCATCCAAACTCAGCTGACGTCACAACTTTTTTCGGATTTTTCACCATTGACTGAACTACAAGAAAAAATGATATTCTTGCAAGCAATTGATAAAAACATATGTCTCAAGAAATTTAGTTGTTGCTCCCTTGAATTCCTGCTTGTTCAGAAGAGCATATCCCTAGGCTATGAGAAAATGCTTCTTTCATATTTAAATAGGTACATTATTTATGTATTTATATGTGTCAAAATTCACAGAATTCTTAAATAATTTTTCAATGCAATAAAAATAATATTATTATGTAAATGCAATCAAAAAATTAATTATGCATTCATAATAATAATAATTTTTTTTAATTGAATAGCCTAAGTATAACTTAACTGAATTCAATTTTCAATTTCAATTAAACCAAAAAAATAAACAGACAAAAAAAAAAACAAAGCTTTACATTCAAATTCAAAATATTTCATCATTATAATATTTTCCTCACCTCACAATATTCATAATTAACGTTTATAATTGTGTCCTCTGTCAGTTAATTTTGGACAATAATCCTTTTTGCAATTGAAAAACAACAATGGAATTAAATATACCAACAACAAAACTATAACATTACAAATTATTATGATGTGATAAATTAGAGTGACCATTTTTGTAAAAAATAGGATATGAAGGGATTTGGTTTTGAAAATAAAAAACCTAAAAAACCTTTAATGCCGCAAGAACAATGATCTAACAAAATAGAATAGTTAAAACCTAGATAACACATAATTTCCCGAAAGTCCTGCCACTTTTATTTCTAACGTTGTGGATATTGCATTGCAGTGGTTGGATGGTTAGTGCGATGAAATATAGCGCCTGAAGTCTGAGTTCGATTTCAAACATCCACCACCTAAAAAATAAAAAAAATTTCTTGCGAAGAATTGACAAAGCCTTCAAGAGTGTCATTGTCATGAAAAGTGCATCTCTGCCGTTCGGACTGGGCGGTAAATTGTAGGTCCCTTCCATTTTTGCAAATTGGTAACTCGCACACATAAATGGTTGAGAGTTGTTAGTCACTAGGCTTTGCTCCTTCATTTACATGAGGCTTCTCTATTCATCGTAGATATTGGGAAGCAGTGAACGTTTTATATAATTTTTTGGGTAATTCAATTTTGGACATTCTGGAATTTTCATTTAGGGATACAAGTCAGATCCCAAGACATCAATGCTATTATGAGTGAATCCGAAGTGGTACTTTTAGTATTTCATTGAAGTTGTGACGATTTGTTTGAATTAAATTGCATCCTTAAAAGAAAAATACTCTTGGTCACACTAAAATTTATATCATCAACACTTAATATCGTACCTGAGTGCGATAGGATATTTATATTTTTAGCATTTTATCTAATCTATATCTATTTTCTTTTATTATGCAACTAATTTGCTTCCATTTTTGTAGTAACATTTCAACGTCCCCCTATTTGCTATCTAAGCATGTAGGTTTTTGTACGTAATAAATTCACGTACCTATAAAATTCTAAAGATAAACTTATAATCCTGTTCTCTCTTCCTACACCATCAACACCACAAAACAACAATATTCCACTTCCATATACCATTCATTCTCAAGGGAAAAAACATGAATATATATTGGATTTTGCTGACTTTAGGCGGAAATTAAAAATTATCATGAAAGCTTTCGTGTGATTAAAGGATTCAATTTGTGTCATTTCCAAATAAAAAACATAAAAAAAAAAATATAATAATAAATTTATCATTGATAGAATTCGATAAAGATGATGATTATGATGATTTCGTGAATTGTTTTTCAAGCTACACACATGACATTTATGTGTTTTTGTTTTTTTTTTTTCTCAACCCAACAACATAAGGTTTTTCTTTTTTAATGGAATTTATTGAGAACATTGACCTCAAAATATTTTTAACTCATATGTATACAGTTAACTTGTTATAATGACGTCACCACAAGCATGTTAACAATACATTTTTTTTTTCATTTTTTAGGTCAATAATAGGAAATTAATGAAATAACACTGCACGTGTAGAGCATGGGAGATGTTAATGAGAACTTTCTTTTGTTTTTAGGGACTTTTAATTATTTGGTAATAAATAAAGAGTATCATTAAAATGAATGAAATTATCCTTAAAATCAAGAAATGTCATGCCAATGACTAAGAGTGATAATAAATTGTTAGCGAATAACAAATTAGAGTTCCTATTGGAAGTTGGTAAATTTGAAATGTGCTATTGGCGGTCAAAATTTGTATTCTTTTGGTATACCTATGGTGGAGCTATGTATAAGTGCAGCCGGTTTGAATTTAATAAACACATTGCACTATTCAAGTCTTAAGATGGTTGAATTGAAAGGGTTTGAGTCCATCTAAGGCTAGTTTTCTTTAAAGCGTTTTGCTTCAGCAGAAGTTTACATGCAGCGATAGGTATACTTAAGATACTTAAGAGTTTTATTAGAGTTATTGGACCTTTATTGTAAGTACTGGCGAATGTTACTCGCTTGTGGTCGTGTTGCCTTTGCTTGTTTTAAGAGCTTGATAGCTTTGACACGCAGGGTGTTGAATTATATCCATTGCTCAAAACAGAAAGATTACTCAAGACAGTTCGTCCAGCAGAATTTTACTCGTCATGTCGTTGCGTTAAGTTAGAATCATTAAGTTTTGTTTGGCAAAATTATTATTAGGTCTTTAATTCTTTTATCAGAGAGATCGATTAGCTCATCTAAGAATTGAGCACCACCGTAAGACTAATTTTAAGTTAGTCGATCAGGCTTTGATAGCGGCGAACCCCACATGTGGAGCCGTGGTGTGAAGCAGTTAAGTGGGAGAGCTGTGATCCCATTCGAGATCATGACTGTCGTCGATAATGGAGAAGAAGAATAAGATCAGGCTTTGATAGCCCCTAAAAAATGGCTATACTGCGAATATTGTTATTCGGTATTTCTTGGTTTTGAAGTATTCTGCAGGCCTCCCTAACAACACACCTTGAAAAACGCTGCAGCGGTTACTGGTTGCGAAGACGGAATGATTCGTTGATTTTCTTTTCATTATGCTAGAGAAAACTTCCTACGCTAGCCACTTAAAAAAAAAAATACACAAAGATTATATAAAATCTTTTACATAGGTATTTATATCTAATTTTAAAAGTATCCAATCATTGATTAAAATGTTTATTTAGACGTGATTGCATTTGTAGATCTCTCTTAAATAGTTATTTAAATTTCAAAAACAAAAACTTAATCCAACATTTAAAATTGATTAGACGGAAAATTTCATGAAAAAAAATTCATTGCTCAATCCTCATTAATTCTTCTCACTCATCTTTTCGACATCCGCCGCAATAAATCTGAATTTTCTAAATCCTCGAATAAACTCATCAAAATTTTGTTTCTTCAAATTTTCTGTAGGTAGATACATACAGGGTCTATCTAAGTTTTGTATTTACAATAATTTTTTAAACTCAACCAAATAGCACACAAAGAATATACATATATACCCGGTGCGGAGTGTTAAAATTTAGAAAATTAGAAGCAGCAAATATATTATAATTGCAATCAATTTCAATTTACTTTACGTACCTATATATGTAGATACATTTACTTATTATATGCCCAGAGGCGATCCCCCTCCCCCTTCCCTTCACCGTTTTATTTAATTTGGGGTGAATATCTTCTTCGAATGAAATATGCTCATGTACACTATTGACTAAAAGTCTGTACTTTTTTTTTTTTTTTGAAAAATTGAATACTTTTTATCTATGAAGTCAATTAGTTTCACAATAAAATTCAAGATATGTAGCATAGGAAAAGTTTTGGAAAGTGAATAAGTTCGATAATCGTTTCTAATTTTGACTGTAAGACTGAATCTACTCTCCACACCGTTTTAAACACAGAACTTTCAACTTTCTAGAATGGGATTGTGAAGGAAACATTCTAACATAGCAAAAGTTTCAAGCCGGCTTTGAAAGTGAATAAGTTCCACAAGTTTATTATGAGACTGAAAGTAAATACGTTCCACATCGTTTTAAAAGGCGCACATTTTGCACATTCCAGAACTGAACTGAATGAACTGAAACAGTCAAATGAATATGTTACACATTTATATGTATTTTATTTCATTTTTTTTTACAACTAAACCAAAAAATCTGATGAAACTTAATTTTTTTTTAGACCAAAAGGGCTAAGCATATGTTTCTGAAAGTAAATACGTTCCACATCATTTTCACGAAGCAGCCGCCGAAAGAATTATTCTATGAAGCCCGCAATTAAAAGTAAATTGAACATGTTCCACAAGCATTTCCGGGTTTTGAGCAATTTTATGCTCAAGTGAATACTTCCACAATCGTTTTCAGAATATAATTAACAAAACTGGTATTACAATGACAAAATTGATTTTACTAAAACAGAGAAATGAATATGTATGTTCCACATTAACTTTCATGTCACTTTTTTAGCAACGAAACCGAACTCTTGAATTTACGCTCCAAATTTCTTAACTCTTTATGTTTAGACCAGAGGTCTGTTTCACAGCAAACTAAATCACTGGAATTTTCGAAGCACTTGTTAGAACAATTGCACTAGCAAACAAGTAGGTATTTCCCGAGGTTTAATGGAGCTCAACTACTATTACTAATTTTTGAGGTCGCTGATGTAGTTGATGTAGTAGCCACTGAAACGGGGAAAGCTGGGAAAACTTAAAACTTAATAAGTTCCACAAACATTTTCAAGACACAATATCAATTATCGAGCATGGAACCACTAGAAAAAATGTTGAAACTTTTGCTCTGGAAAGTGAATATGTTGTGGAATCTAAATAAAACCTGTGGAATGTAAAAATTTTATACCCAAACGATTTTGTATGACTATTTCACTATCTCTCGCTTAGACCCTAATTAATTATAGGGTTTCAGTCTTATAAAAGAGCACTTATTGAAGGCACACTTCAAATCAAAAACACAAACAAATTAAAAGTGAAAAAAGTGGAGACATACTTTTGACTTGGAATGTATGTACATTTTAGCAACAAATATTTCGCTCTAAAAGCTCTTCAATACATATTTGTAGCCTTTGGACATGTTCAAAATTAACCGTCTGCCCACCGAATTATATTAACCATCGTTCTGATGTTTATTATGAGACGGGGTAGTGACGATGACGACTTCAATGGTTGAGGGAATTAGATGATGATATGAGTGCGATGGCAATGGCCATCAGTGGCTAGCCAGAGAATTTGCTATTAATTTCGATAGAAATCAATTTTAATTTGTAAAATACAAATAAATTTTGGCAGAATCGACGATGGACGTAAATACGAAGACGAAAGTCTGTATACAAATCTGAAGAATATTTATAGTTTGTTTGCAAAAAAAAAATAAATAAATACAAAAAGCTGATTGATTGAAGGAAATGGATGAATGGACGACAAACAAAAATTAATGAGAGAACCTGTGTGTGCAATGAGGCTTAAAGTGAGGTGCTGCGCGCTACCACGTAGAAGCATGAATCAATTAGTCGTCGCGTTCAACAAAAAGTTTTTTTATTCATTCGACGAATTTGCCATCATTTGCAATCGCCTCATGTTCACCTCTTCAAAAACTCCTCCAACAAAACAGAACCATTGTACCATTTACACCACTCCCAGATGCAAAAAAAAAGCAAAGCAAAAAAAAAAAACAATTGTTGGCGCTGCCTGGGTGAAATGATGAAATTCCAGGAGCAGACACACCTTTTTTTAATCATAAATATTTCATTCTAGAGGGCTTCACTGTAAGGTTGACACAAAACTTTAAATACACGCAGCAGGGCTAAAATGACGGAGGTTTTTCTCTACTGTCTACTCTACTCGGAACGGGATGGTACCTTACTTTTATATAATAGTTACGAAGCGAAATTATTTTCTATTTATCCCGGGCTGTTAGTAGATAGTACACACACAAACATTTACATATAATATATGTATATAACCCTCATCATCATCGTTTTGTAAGCAGCAGCCGTTATTAAGTTTTCGTTGACTATGATGAGAGCTTAAATAGCATGAAAACACAACACCAAATGCGACGACTAAGGGGAGGAGACCTCTGAATCCCTTGATGGAAAGTTGACATTTTATTTCATTAACCAGTGTGACCGTAGTATATATTTTTCAAAAAATATTTTTGGTAGATCTTAGTTTAGAGTATTATTGTTTACACAGACTTTTAGTGCCATTCTCGCCTTGTATAAATTAAACTCCAAATCGTTTAAAAATGATTTAATTTACGTTTGATTAACTTTACGTTATATTAATTTACTTTACGTTAAATTGATTAACTTTAGGTTAATTTGATTAACTTTACGTTAATTTGATTAACTTTACGTTAATTTGATTAACTTTACGTTAATTTGATTAACTTTACGTTAATTTGATTAACTTTACGTTAATATGATTAACTTTACGTATAATTGATTTACTTTACGTAAAATTGATGTACTTTACGTTAAATTGATTAACTTTACTTTAAATTGATTAACTTTGCCATAAGTAAATGAATTAAACGTTAAATTTTTTTACTTTGCATAAAGTTGTTTATCTTTACGTTAAATGTATTAAATTTTCGTTAAATAGATAAATTTAACGTTAAATTTATTAACTTTACGTTAAATGGATCAACTTTACGTTAAATTGATTAACTTCACGTAAATTGATCAATTTAACGTAACGTTTTTTACGTTAAATCAATTAATTTAATGTTAAATTGACTTACGTTTAATTGATTAACTTTGCTTCGTTAAATTGATTATCATTTTGTTAATTTGATAAATTTACCATTAAATTAAATAACTTTTTTGATAAAATTTAAATGAAGTTTGTTTACTCAACGTCAAATAAATTAACTTAACGTTAAATTGATGGAAATAACTTTAGGTTAAACTTATTTACTTATTTATTTATTATAAAGTTAACGTTAATTTGATTAACTTAATAAACGTTAAATTGAAATATTGTGCTACGTTGTTACGTTACGTCAAGCTGTACCGTTACGTTACGAATAGGTTACGTTCTGTTTTGTTATATTTACTGAAGTGTTATAAAATTTAACATTGTTTAACGTAACGTTTTAAGAGTAAAAATGTTGAAATGTTTTGGTAAACGATTCACATTTATTTTTTGGTTATCAAGGTCAAATTGTTTTGAATCTACTGGTCACACTATTTGCAATTTGCCTGTGTATTGTGGTTTATTTGAGGGATAAAATAAAGAAAAAATGAGATAGAGAGAGAACTGAATAAATATCTTTTGCCTTTCGACCCAGAAGACCCACAGATGAGCCTTGTGCATAATTAGACAACCATGTTTCCTCTACTTTTTTTTTTTGCTTAATATATCAACTGTTTTAGTAGGAAACATTCTTCTAAGTCTGTTTTGATATTTTAAATCGCAAGTAACCCTTTTCAAATTTCAATTAACAAAATTCATTTCAAGTTAATTGAGTACAAAAAGAAGAAATTAAAAAAAAAAAAACAAACTCACCAATCAGCAGAAAATACAGAAGGAAGGAATACACAAAAACACAAAAAAAAAAAAAAAAAACTATTTAAACAAGTGATAAAAGATTATATTAAAGCACCATTTACATTGAATTATAATCTCTAATGTTGGTCTTTGGCTTTGCTATAGCTTGTAGAACAATACTATGTTTTCTATCAGCTAATTGCGTTTTTTTTTGTTCCTATCCTATCGAGCATAACGAGGAAATTTATGAATTTCTTCAGCTATATTTAGAAATGTACATCAGAAAGTTTCTTGCTTCTTTTTTGGTTGTCATATAATATAATAGTTGTTGTCGCGGATGGCGCATGTTTCTATTATATTCACCTGCAGGGCTAAGAAATGACCTTGTTGCCATCAAAATATCATCAACGTTAAAAGCAACAGCACCGACAACGACAACATCACCATAATCTTCATCAAAAGTGAAAGCCTTAAAGCTGTGATGTGATGATGATGGTGAAAATGATGATGATGTAAGGATAACAATCTAATGAATTATGCTTGATTTTCTATAATAATTGAAAAATAATTCAATTTATCGTTTGAATTCAATTTATATTAACTGAAACACGTACTCGTACATGACATGTTTTATTTTTTTCTTGCTCGAAGGTTGTTCCTTTAAATTTGGGTCGTTGTTGGAAGTTTGGTAGGTATTTTCAGCGCAGTTTAGTTTTTATTTAATTTTTTGTTTCTTTTTTTTTTGGAATCAATTTCAATTTATTTCACACTACCCGAGGTGTTAAATTGAATTTGTTTGGGTATAAACGAGAAGATAGATAGACGGGACGTGATAATTTGTTATATGGGTCCAGACCAGACAGAACACACATTTTAGATTTCTTGATGTGACATTAAGTAAGAATTACTCAAGACCAGACCATTTGGAATTTACGTGCTGGATATTTATTGTGTTTTTTTTTTTTTTTAACTTTTGAGAAGAGATTGTGTGATTTTTGATAAAACGATCTGGCAAGGACATTTATTAATATAATGACCAGAAATTCTGCGGAACCTTTTTCTAAGTGATTTGATTTTTTTTTTTTGAAAAAATATAAACTTTGTATATATGTACTCGTTAAGGTGGGTTGTTTTTGGGTTTTTTTTCGAATTTCAAGTCGTAATACCGCGGGAAAACTGCGAATGGTGAAGACTAAGAAGGGGTTAAAAAATATTAAAAATCGGTTAATATTATTCTGCCCGCCCATGCATCGGCTCTAAAGCTTGAACAAAATTAAAAAAATGGTATTTTTACAAATAAAAAATTTAACCACCTTTTTTTTTAAATGGCTTTCATATGAGCTAAATATTAAATAGAAAAAAAAATTGTTCAAATTGGGTAAGGATTTCCAGTCGCATATGGGTTTTGAAATTTGTCGAAATATGGCAAAATTCCTATTTTCACGATTTTTTAAAAATTGTTATAGACTACCTATTTGGTAAATTATTATTTTTAACAAATTAGAAAGGTCATGAAATTTAGTACACTGAAGCATATTGTTATGAGAAATACGAAAAATTTTCCAACTAAAAATTTAGCTAAATTGATGTCAAAAAGATGTTTGCTCTTAGATTTATGTAGAACTGTTCATATTCAATGAAACAAATTTTAAAACAAAGACCAAAAAGTACCAAAGTAGTAAAAAACACTGTAGATATACCCTTTTTTTTCTTGGATTTTTTGTTTAAGACTTAAAATTAAAGTTAACACATTTTTTTTTTACATTTTTCCTATTTATTTTCATAAAAACATAGTTGGTAAATGTATAACGCCAAAATAATCAAAATAATCCCCTACAGTGAACGTACAAGGGTATCTAGAAGATATTTCTTGATGGTGGCCAAATTTATCGAAAACAGCAAAAAATAATTGATTTATTGAAAAATCATTTATTTTTTTAAGTTTCACATTTTTCTTGAATCAAGTTTTCTTTAAAAAATATTTCCTAATTAAAAAAATACACTTTTATATTTTTGTTTACATATCTTAAAAAAACTAATAATAAAAACAATAAAAATTGTTATTTATAATAAAAAGTATCAATTAAAAAAGAAATTTGTATTATAAATACAAATTTTTGCATTTCAAAAAATTACAATGCAAACTGAACATTTTGAAAAAAATCCAAAATTGCTTAAAAAAAAAAACTTAACGCAAAGCCTGTGCATTAAATATTTTTTTCCATAATATGTATTTCAATAATTTTTTTATCACCTTAAGAGCAAAAACGTTGAAGTTCTTTGCCGTTAAAACTGAACGAAATAAATCAATGACCATGCAATTTACGTGCACTTTTTATTATTAAATTGTCTTCGAAAAGTTTCCTTCAGTTTCTTAAACAATAACTCTGTCCTCAAAAGTGAAAACAAATACATTCGTCAATTTACTACGTTTTGAAAGTAACCATGTTTCTTCGTTAAGTTCTAGACATTAGTTTTGTGTTTGCTTTTATTTTGTATAGCAAAACTTATTTAATTTTTCTATCAAAAATATGTAAAATAGACAAAAACGGTTATAACTCTACATATATATTTCTTAAAATTTTAGCTTCGTTAAGTATTTTTTCTTAACTATCAGTCTAACAAAACTTAACTCACTATATAAATATAATAGTATAAATTGTATATTTAACAAAGAACAGCAATAAAAAAAAAACTTAACGAAGCAATACAAAAATTTTAAAAATAACGCAAAATGATGACTGAAAAAAAAAATGATTTGTTACTACATAAACAACAAAAATGTGCTATGCAAAAATATTTAAAATCATTGAACCCCCGAATACAAGAGAGAATGTTTGGCCTTTGAAGGTTGAAATAAGAAATGCCCTATTTCTTATGACAAAAATTTAAATATACTTCACAATGTATCAAGACATTTTGCCTATTTTTGTTTGTTTTTGAATGTGCTATCTATGTGCTTCATATTATATTTTTTTTTAATGTTTTGATATTGACTCCTTTTTGACAGTTGTCCTTTGTAAATCTAATAATAATTTTTAATAGAAACTAAAAGAAGGTCATACAAATCCACTTACTCTCTTAACATTAAACCTTTCTTACTATAAGAATTTTGATACGAAAAATCTTTTTTCTTCGTTAAGGAATATTTCTGCCTCCCACATACATATAAATTTCAATTCAACATCTACATTTTATCCTTCAATATAAAGGATGTTAGGTATAAGGAATGATATAAAAAAATCCACGGTGGTCTGTCAAAGTCAAAAGCCACTTTAGGAAGACCTTCAAATCTTCTTAAAGATTCAAAAGGGCCACGCGCTACGCGCATGACTTGAAAAGTTTGCCTCTTGAACATTCCATTTGCGAGTGTTAGGATTTATTAAAGCTCAAGGAGGAAGAACTTTTCTCAACATAAAGATGCCACTAATAGGTATTCATTTGTGATTTTTTTCATTCTTTTTGTTCTGGTGAAAAAGAAGTTTTTTTCTTTAATTCAAAGAAATGTCAACAAAGAATTATATAAATGGACTGCAACAGCTGATGCAATATTAAAATATTTTTCTTTTGATTTTGAAGCAAAAAAAAAAAAAATAATAATAATAATAATAAGTTCTTATAATCTTATCAAGAAAGAACATTCAACCTGTGACACTCGTCGCTGTCATCATCTCTCTGCCTTCGTCGTCGTCATTTCTGAGAGCTTCTTAATTCAATCTTAATACAAGAAAAAGAATTCATAAAAAAAAAAAAAAAAAAAATAGGTCAAGTATGCGCAGGAATTTTTACGAAGAATATAAATGAGCAGAAATTAAAGATATAGTGCCATTCTGTTGTCATAAATAAATAAATTGCCAAAGGTAAGTGCAAGCAATTAACTTAATGATGCCAATCGTTAATCATTCTATACCATTCCTTTGGGGAGGTTGGTTATAAAAATGGAAAACGAAGATCGCATTTAAAGTCATCCAAATTAAGATTAAACACAAAACTCACGAGAGGGGTATATTCTAATTTGAGTATAAAATAATGATTTTACGTGTTGCAAAAAGAGTTTTTTCTTTTTATATAAAATTGCAAAAGATAAACTGAAGGAGTACCTTTGTAAGAATATACAAAAAGTCACGATTAATAGAATAATAATTCTTATCCCTAATCGGTCCATGATTCTATAATTAAAAGAAGGTTTAAATCTGGTCTTTCAGAACAACAAAGTTTAGCACTTGGGTCAAAATTTAATAATAAATTTAGCAAGCAAATCCAATGTTCAAACAAACAAACAAAAAAACAATCAATATCAATATTTCTTGAAACGTGACAAATTAAATTTGGTTTTTCTACCAAAAATCTATATACAAAACTATTTACCATGAACTACAAACCTAAAACTAACCCTACCGAAGGGAAATTCTTTGAAAATTGTAGTAGAATTTTCTCCATCTTTTTTGTTCCATATATAACAAAAATATGTAAAGCAGTAAAAGTAGAAGAAAAACCAAGAAAAAAGAAAAAAAAATACTCACTCAATCCTTTTATTTTATATTGATGGTCAAGCTGACCCTTTATCAAAGTATAGGGTGATTCTGAAACAAAAATATTGACTTCATTACAACAATAAATAAATTAAGTAAGCAAATCATTAAATAAAAAATTGTATCTAAAAATACTTTAAATCCCCTCCTCTTAAAACAAAAGCATTTCCGCTTAAAATATGTGGAATCCGCTTAAATACATTTTAATAGGAATTTTCATCTTACAAAAAACAGTAAAATTTCCGCCTAAAATATGTGGAATCCGCTTGAATTGTGTTAAATTTAGGGTGAACTTCTTTACATTTTGATAGAAATTTTCATTTTAAAAAATCCGCTTAAATTCTGTTAAATTTAAGGTGAACTTGATTTCATGTTAATAGGAATTTTCATCTTAAAAAAAGCAATAGAATTCTCGCTTAAAATAAGCGGAATCCGTTTAAATTCTGTTCAATTTGAGGTGAACTTTATTTAATTTTAAGAAGAATTTTCATCTTAAAAAAAACAATAGAATTTCCGCTTAAAATATGTGGAACCTGCTTAAATTCTGTAAAATTTAAGATGAACTTCATTCCATTCTAATAGGAATTTTCATCTTAAAAAAGCAAAAGGATTCCTGCTTAAAATATGTGAAATCTGCTTAAATTCTGTTAAATTTAAGGTTAACATTATTTCATTTTAATAGGAATTTTTTTATATTAAAAAAAAAAACAATAGGATTTCCTCTTAAAATATGTGAAATCCGCTTAAATTTTGTTTAAGTTAAGGTGAACTCAATTTAATTTTAACAGGAATTTTCATCTGAAAAAAAACGACTAGAAATGAAAAGATTCCTTTTTAATTTTAAAATATTTTTTGAAAAAATTAAATCATTTAAAATTTATGTGGAAATCTTCTAATTTGGTAGTTGAAACAACTTTAACAAATTTTGAAATTTTTATAAGGCTTCAGTTGCAATTTATCACTGTGGTGATAGCCTGATGTACAGAAAAAAGATCGCCTAAAATTAAGCAGATTTCGGCATGGTTTTTGGCCAAGGTAACTTCCGTCCTAAATTATGCGGAAATCCACTTAATTTAAGATGACAATCTTCTTGTTATCGTAAAAATAAGAAGATTTTCATGTTAAATTAAGTGAATTTCTGCTATATTTAAGACGGAAATCATCTTGGCAAAAAAATAAACAGAAATCCGCTTAATTTTAGATGGTCTTTTGTTCTGTGTAGTAAAGCACTCGCCTAGTTACCCAAGAGTTGTAGAATCGCTGCCAGTATTAATTTTTTTTTAAAGAAAATGTCTTCATAAAAAAAAGAATATTTTCCGCTTAAATAAAGTGGGTTTTTTTTTAAATTAGCACATTCCAGAAATTCCGCTTAATTTAAGACGGAAGTCATCTTGGCACAAAATCATGCAGAAATCCGCTTAATTTAATACAAATTCCACTTCTTTTTCGGCGGTCTTTTTTCTCCGCCCAGTTTCGTATACAAAAACCTGTATTTTAGTCTGAAACACCCTGTACAAGAGCTACGTTATGTTGCGAAGCAAACAAAAATCGTTTCACATACCCCCAATCTGTGCTACCACTGGCGTTCAACAACGCTCGTTTTAATACCAAATTAAATGAGTAAACACGAAAGAAGAATACAGCGTTGAGGTACGAATAAAAAATGTACACCCAATGATAACTAGGCTTACAAGACTAAAAAGATAAAATACATATAACTTTTTTTTCTTCACACAAAGCTACACTACAATACACAATCTTTGTGCAAAAAAATACAAAAAAAAATCGATACTCCCAGAATGTGTAGTGTGTTGAGTGCGTATTACACCAGCTCCAGTAGAGCAGTAGCTCAAGTGCCCGGTGAACATACAAACAAAAAAAAGCAAAACAAAACAAAAGAAAAGAAAAATGGTTGCGTATACGCCCGACCGACCGACGAACGACTATACATTCCGCAATTTGTGTTTCATTTTTTTTTGTCTCTGCTTCAACTTAAGGTGAGAGTGAATTCGCCGCCATCATCGACAGAGGAATGGTAGCTTTCCAAAATATCTCACATCTTTTTTTTGTATCTTATTTGTAGCGGTTGAATAGACACTGTGCCCCTGTGCTCAGGTTATATATAAATACGTTACAAAAAAAGACTGTGTGTAGATGGGTACCTTAAGGATGGTTAAAAATAATATTTATTTTGACGATGATGTGCTGCAGAGAGAGAGAAAATTTTTCGCAATCCACCAACAACATCACTACACTATCTACTACCCCAATAAGAAGACTGTGTGGAACGTTTCTCGTATAGAGTCCAAAAATATGCCCCTTCATGTGAAGATAATATCATCACTTGAACTGCGGATATAGCAGACACGTGCAGAAAAAAAAACATCCTCAAAATAAGATAAAATAGACACGTATTTTGAGATCATATATTATACTAATACACACACATATACAAACACACTAATGTGAGTGGATTGTGTATAGTTGATTTTTAGATTAAGGGAGAGAAAACATTTCAACATGAAATATATTACTTTAGGGTTTTTTTTTTGATAATTTTTTTTTAAACAATTAACATCAAGATGGTTATACCCAAAGTTATTACAGATTCTCTATGATAAGTTACAAATTTTTATGGTTTACCTCCTTTGGAATGAGCTTATTTGTTGTCTTTAAATAACCTCTCACAATTCTTACTTTACAATCAAGTTAGTATTACAACCCTACAAAAAAATGTTGAAATGAGCTTCAAGTCAAGATTCTTTTTTTGTTTTTCTTCGACAAAATAAACTAACATAATATGAAGCACATAGATAGCACGTTCAAAGTAAAAAAAAAAAAAAAAAACACCTGATTCATTCTAAAATATTATTTGTTCGTCATTGATGGATATGTTTTTTTGCTAACGTTGATGAGGGTATAATCATCTTAATTTTCAAAGGTCAAATATTCTCGTATCTCGTATTTGGGTTCATTGATTTGTCATACTTTATTATTGTTGTTATTCTATTTTTGTTCAAAAATAATTACTTAAAACACTTTGCATCAAAATATTTACGTTTTAATTAATCTATGAAGCATTTTTTGTAGCACATTCTAAACGTCAAAAACTCCTTTAGATTATAATTATTTATTGTGTTGCTTGTTTTGAATATTTTTTTTTTTTGTTAATTATCATGAAAACTAGGGGGTCTCCTTATCATTAAAGGTCATACATATACATCAAAGAACGAAACGTATGTTCTTTGTTTTGTTGTTTATTTTTTTTTTTGCATAGCACATTTTGTTTACCTACTTAGTTCTTTTTTTTTTTTTGTGTTGTATTTTTGACATGTTTATAAAATTCTTTAGGAATTTAGGTTACAAATATTACCTATGTTTTAACACTGAATGAATAACAATTAACATTAATTAAAATTGTAAATATTGTTGGCCCCTAGAAGTAGATTGAGCAGGATTACAATTTATCACATTTGGTTCGTTAAGTAAGGTGGTGTTCAAATTTGTACACCAATGTCTTTAAAAATCTTTCAAGTCTCGAATGTTTTTGTCATATTAAAAAGTAGTAAAGTAATGATCAATTATAACATTAAAAAGAATCTGCATCAAAAGCTGAAGAAAAAAAAAATGTCATTGTTTTTCCTTAAGTTTTCACTATTAGTTGCTTGATAAATACAATAATAAACAACATCAATTTTGAACATAATTATGCAAAATTATACAATTTACATAAACGCAAATTTTTTCTTTTTTTTTTATCTAAATGGAATTGGTAGAGAACTTCACGAAACTGAAATTTAAATGAATGTCAATTACATCACTTTGAAGAATGAAAAAAATGCTAAGAAAACATTAAGCTAATGCTCAAAACGTAACGAAAAATTTGTTAGTTTTTTTTTTTAATTTAAAGTTAAGAGCCGTGAATTCACGAAATGACATGCAGTTTTGCTCTGTAACAGTTCAATCAAAATACGAAACAATTCAAATGAAAAAAAATCTTACGTTCACCATAAGTGATTTATTCAGTTTCGTTAAGTTTTTGCTTCGGTCCCTTGTAACTAATAAGCTGTCACAATGTTTATTTTCTATCTATTGTATTTTCTTTGCGAAACAACTAACTCTTTTCTGGAAAAAAAATATGTAAAGAAAAGCGGCAACCGACAAAAATTTAACAAAAAAATGACTTTCCTATAATAAATAGGTAAAGACTGTTGCTTTTATCAAAAATAAATGTAGAACTAAGCAAAATAGTGGTCATTAAAAATTATCTGAGGAATACTAAAAATGGGCTTATGGTTTTACTAAGCAGGTCTACCCCGAGTATTTTTTTTTTGTGGCTGGGTGTACTTAAAGTACGTATGTGTACTTAACGAGTCCCAAAAGTTCTTAAGGACTATTTTAATACTGCTTTCACCTTAACTGGAAGCAATGAGTAATTTAACGAAAGTATAAGTTTAATAAAAAAAAAAAAAAACTAAAATATTTTTTAGCGAAAACTCTCCGGAGATTTTAATTTAAATTTATTTGGACTTGCACATCTAACCATTAAATATCTGATCTCCAAAATATGTTTGTAGATTTAATCAAAATTAAAGACCTCGAACTCGTTCAAAGCTTTAATCTTAATATAATTTTAAAAGATCAAAGTCAACAAAATGTGTGTTCCTCGAAGCATTTCGAAATATATAAAAAAAAATCTAATACTTGATAGATAAGAATTTAGGTAAGGTGATAATTGATAGATTGTCAATCAATTAATTTGTGATTTGATTATCAAGTAAACAATATGCTACATACATACTCGTTCATCATCAAAACCAATTTATTCCACACAACAGGTGTGTGGTAGTTGTCATTTAGCTTAGATCCCAAATATTATTAAAAAAAACATGAAAATCGAAGAGTCTGTGTTCTGTGCTGAAATATACCTAATGACAAACTGGCAAATAAAAATTGTTTGTCAAATATAAGCAAAATGCTATAAGGTTAAAACATTTCAATTAAGCCCAGAAAGTTGGAATTTAAAAATTAAATTTTAAAGAGTTTTATATCAGTAATACCATTTTTCTACCAAAAATGTAATAGAACGAATCGAAAATTGCATAGTTTAGTATTGACACTGCCCTGACTATGTGTGAACTTGCCTAAAACTAGAGTTAAAGAAGTTCCCTTGATGTGTAATTCTGTGACAAAAAATGCTTTAGCATTACAAAATAACGATCTCAGAGACTATTAACCCTCTGTCGGCACACGGGTGCGAATTTGGCAAGACAAAAATACAAAAATAAGGGTTTTTCAAAAAAGTGGTCGAAAAAAAGTATCTTTATAATGGTGAAAATATACTTTTTTGGAATTGTGAATACAATATTCGAATTCTTCGGAAAATTCTACATCAATTTCATGTATGATTCTTCATAAAATATTGAGACTGAAAAAAGTTCTAGCGACATTAAAAAGTACAAACCAAATTCGCACCCGTGTGCCTATCACGTCACAAAAAAGAGGTGTGCCTACAGAGAGTTAACGTACAAAAGTTTTCTTGGAAAATGTTTGGACCGACATAACCGTTTGATGAAATTATTTGCTATACGAAAATTCTGCTTATTTACATCTCGGTTTAACTGTCGAAATGACAATACGTTTTTATAAAAATTCAAGTGAATCAGAAAAACTGTGGGATTTGATTTGTTTTTGATGGAATTTTATAAGGAACCATACTTAATTCCTTGTGCAAAACTGTGCACGTTGACTGTCTTCTGATGCCTATTTTAACAGATGATTTTTTTTCGAAACGCTTGAAATTGAATTATATGGAAGCAGCTTCAACAAGAATTGTTTCTTTTGTCCGAATTTAAAAAAAATTAGTAGTGCATCCTTAAAGTGAATGTTTCACGCTTGTCAAAAGAGTTTACAAATTCAATTATGGTCATACTCTTCAAGGTGTTCCCTCCGCTTTCAATTAAGTCGGAATTCATAAAATCTACAACAAGATAGTGTTGTACAATCCATTTACAGTTTTTATCACCCCCATTGTTAATTTTCTTAAACGTAAATAACAGTGTGTAAATAAAAATAAAAATGGAAATAAGATATGCATTACATTTCTTTTGAAATATTTACGTTCCACTTCTCCTTAGCAGTGAGATATAGATTACAATTTAATTTTAAAGGCCAAGTCGTATAACGCCAAGTCCAACTTTAGACAAAATTTACTTAAACTTATTTGAAAAGGATATATCATGAAAGTGAACACTAAGAAAGGACTTCTCAAAATTCAATCATTAAATTTACCCTATATAGGGGTAACATGACAAAAAACAAAATTATTTGCTTAACGGTAAGCCGTAGAAAGATCAATTTTTGTATCCCTTCGATAAATTAGTAGAATAGCAGAAATAAAAAAAAATTAAGAAATAAAAAAAAAATATATAAATTCTGAGTTATGAACGGTTTTTCAAAGACCATTCAAGGGGTAAATTTTCGACAAAGTGGTTATTAAAAGTAAAGATATTTTTTTACCCAATAACGGGAAAAACTATTTGTTTTGGAACTTTGCACACAATTTGTTTCCCGATGTTTGGACAGCCTAGTCCGATTTTTCCGAGTTTCATCAAAATCTAGGGGTGATTTTTTGTATTTCTTTTTTATTTGTCTTAGCAAAAAAGTTATGAACAAAAAACGCAAAAAAAAACAGCTCAAAAAACTTTTCAACCATTTTTTTTTAAAAATATTTTTTAGATATGTAAATGGATGAAATTAAAAAGGAAGAGAGTTGTATCTTTCACGGCTCTTATTTTTTTTTTCCAATCCATAACTTGCCCTTATTGCAACATTTTACCCTGAAGGAGTGCAGAGGTAATAAAAATTATGAATCATTAAAATGCACGTACATATTTTATTACAATCTCATTGCCTGGTATTTATTTTTACTTAATTTTATTTCCATTCAATAAATGTATATCTGTTTTATTTAAGATGAAAATACGTGCTATACCTATGTGTGTATTTTCATGAAAGATTTCAACTTAAAAGGATTTTCATAAAAATATTCACAAGTGGCATACCACTCCAAAAGGTGTTGAGGTATAAATAATAGCATTTTATTTATTAAGGACCAAAAAAAAAAAACAGCAACAAAACAAAAAAAAAAACAGAAAAACTTTGTCTCTTTCTTTCATTCTTTTAAAGAAGACAAAATTGAGATTCAATTGTCTTCTCTTCAGTGCATTTTCTACTCAAGAATTGCCATACCATAAGGCCTAATGTGATGGAAAATTTCAAGCTAAGTGACTCAAAAAGTTAATCAATATACTCTTAAGGAATAGCACACAGGCAACAAACGGTAGGTAGGTAGATACCTACTCTATAAGCACAGAACAGCACCAGGATATAATATAACGAAAATTTTGAAATAAATTTGTGTGCAATCTTGCGATAAATTAAAGGAAACTTTAAATTTTGTTTGAAAAGAGATAAGAGAAAACTTTCTGGAAAATCGCTTGATTTTTTTTGTTGCTTTACTTTTTTGTTGTTTCATACATTTTCAACTCTCTTCAATTAAATTTCAACTGCTTACGATGATTTTTTTTTTTTTTTGTTTGTAACCATTTTTTTTAGTTCGTCGTCGTAGCACGTTTAAAACTGCATCTTGATTGCACAAAGCAATTTTTAAAAAATTCCAACAGTGTCAAAAATAACACTGTGTAACACTCAAAATATACGGGGGTGGAAACCTATAACGATTTGTAGAGCTATTTGCACTCATTACGAAACGTTATTTAAAAACTCCATAGTACCCCCAAAATCTGAAATTAGGACCTTCACCCATTGAAAAAAATTTAGCTTCGACAAATTTGTACCCATTTTAGATTTGAAAAATATAAATTGATCAAAATATTTTTTGTTTTTATTTTTCAATTTTCTCAAAAACTAGACAAAAAAATATATAGTTTTCACTGTTTGATAACGAATCAATTGAGGCAGTTTTCTGTAGGAGCAAATTTGTTATTAAAATTCACAGTCTGGACAAAAATAGCATAAAATGAGTTTTAAAATTTTTTGTTCGCCTATTTTAAACTTTGAAATCGATTATTTCAAAAACAATTGGTAATAATATATTGATTTAAAAATTATAATTAAATGTACAATTTTGCCTTTCGGAAATAGTATCATTTATTACTGTAAGTGTTGCCGTTGTTTTTGAATATTTTTTTTTTATTTGAATAATTTTTTTTTTTAAACTGCCCCTTCCAACTAAACGGGGGGATAAAGACCCCCCCCCCCCGAATAGAAAAAAAATGATTGTATTGAATTCCTCTACAAAAACCCGTTATGAAATCCTTGTGTCCAAGTTATCCTACTAAGTGCCAAAATAACATTTTTGTTCTATGCCTAAAGTTCGAATTTTTGTATCTGGGTTAAAATCGTAATTTTTTTTTTCTAAGTCAATTTTGAACTGATTTTCATAAAAAATACCTCGTTTGATTTAGAAATAAATATTATTTTAGAATATATTTTTAAAACAGCATGTTGTTATAAAAACATATACTTTAAATTGATGTCGAAGTTGGGTAAATGACGAAAAAAAAAATGGAATTTTTCTAGGTGGTTTAATCAAACAACATGTTTTATACATTTTTGAAAAGGTCTAAATGTCTTCCATCTAAAACTAAATCTAAAATGGGTACAAATTTGACGAAGCTAGATTTTTTTCAATGGGTGAAGGGCTAAAAAAACCGTTTTTTTTTGCCCGTAATTCCAGATTTTGGGGGTGTTATGGAGTTTTTAAATAACGTTTCGTAATCAGTGCAACTAGCTTTACAAAACGTGATAGGTCTCCGCCCGCTTATATTTTTAAACCTTGTTTTTGTAACACAGTGTAATTAGTTTCATTGTTTTTTTTTAAATTTTTAATACATAAAATGTCACAAAGTAACATTCATTCGTCACGCCTGTAACAATTTGAAAGTCTTTGATAACAATTTTGACAATAAGATTAATTTAAATGAGGATACTTTTGTATTAAAAAATCTAAAATTTTGAATAAAAATTTCCACTTAAAGCCAAATTAATTAGAGCAGTAAACACTTGTTTAAATATCAATTAACTTCAATTTCTTAATAATTCAAAACTCAAGTACATAATCAGCTAAACATGATATAGACAAATACACACATAATTTCAGAAAAAAAAAAAAAACAAAAACACTGAATGGAAATTTAATTTTAATTAAATTTCCAATGAATCATCTCTAAATTTCATCTCATATTTCATTATTTCTAAAACAATTATCAGCTTATTGTGTTGTCTTTAATAGTCTCAATGGAAAATTATTATACCTTCTGTTAAATATCATTCTATGAATCTGTTGATTAACATTTATGTTTTCCTCGGGCTAAATATGCATTTGCTGGTGTACAATTCATATTCTAAAGAAAAACATTTATAGTAGATTTTTCTAACTAGAACAAGGTTTTGTGATTGTAGAGAATGTAGTTTTCACAGCTGGTAAATTTTCGAATTAAAAATTTTAACCTGAAACTTTTATGACTTTCGCTGATTTTGAGGCATTTGATAAATATTTTTATTTCATATATAATAATTTAGGTGATGTGCAAGAATTTTTCTTAATAAATCAAGACAAACTTGCAAATTTAATATGTACCTACCACAAATTTCAGTAACGTGACATATCTCCGATCCAAAACCGCACCAATTGCTTTATTTTTCTTTGGTCATTTTGTTAATATTTTTATTGCCTATATTTAAAGTTGTGAAAGAAATTCTCTCAGTAAATCAAGAATAATTTTGCAAATTCATTAAGAAACATAAATGTCATTTCCGTGGCTATCCTATTCTATATTGCATGGTAGATTTCCGATGGTAAAAAAATGATTCTATACTATTTGGTGGATTTGTCATTAAAAATTATACATCAGTCTTTAAGGCAAGGATGCTTCCAATATAATAATGTCATTACTGTAATATATAATTTTTTTAAACATAGCAATTTTTTGTTATTGTATGGAATATTTTTGTAGTAGATTTGAAAAGTAAAGTTTTATCGTTTGTTGTCATATGCGATCCTGCTTCCCCAGAACAATTTAGAAAATAGCAGCATCTTTTACGCATAAGGATTGAATTATACGGAAAACAATGTTCTTTTCGAATAGGATTTGAAGTGACGTGTGATATGACACTTGTGAAATTTGCCGGTTTGACCCCAAGAAACGTCAAGCAAAAAAATTGAAAAAAAAAAATAAATTAAATTTTTAAATTATATTTTTTTCAAAATTCTGAGTTGAGGACCATTTTTTCAAGAACACCTCATTCAATTTCAATTTTACAGATATAAATAAACTTCTAGCTTTGTTAAAAATGTATATCTTAATAATTTAATTGTTGCCGTTGTAATACATTTTTTTTACGTTTGAAGTCGATTTGTGAGGCAGTAAAAGCAACCGCCTAAAAGATTAAATCATGCATGTTACTCCCATATAATTTGTTTCTTTAAATAACCTAAATTATCTTTTGATATCATTAAATTCATGAAATCCAAACAAATTTGTTTGAAAATAATTTGTTTTAAGTTTTAAAAAACAAAACGGCAACATCGGCAAAATCGAAAAACTAATGATGTCAAGCGATTTCTCAGGTCCGAAATAGAGGGAAACAGTCAATGGTACAAACGTCTAAAATTTCTACTTCCACAATGTAGGTAATGAAAAGGTTTCTTTAGCCCATCGATGTAACGATAGTTCAAGTATGTATGTTTTAAGTGACTAAAAAGCATCAAGCTATGATTTTTCCTGAGCAATTATTTAGATATTATGGCATTTTCATGTTTGTTTTCTCTATCGTGAGTTTACGTTGAAATCGGGAAAGCTATTGGGAGTTTCAACCGAAGCGAATTAACATTTTTCGTTTAACAAGTTGGTGCCGTGAAATAACGCCGAACTCCAAAATTCGGCGTTATTTCACTTTACAAAAGCGAAATAACGCCGAATTTCAGCATTCGGCCTTATTGAACTTTTTCAAAGTGAAATAACGCCGAGTCTCAACTGAATAATAAGGCCGAATGTTAAAAAAGTGAAGATAATAGCAGACCCAAATTAACCGTGTGTTAACCTTTTTTTTATTTTCAAAGGCATACAAGGCCCAAATTTATAAAGGAACAATGGCCCCAACACCAATTTGGAACTTACATAATGTCCAATATGTCTATTATCCATCCCATCGAGGTATAGGTTCTTAATTATTTATTAACCTAGATTAGTTTAAAGAAGTGAAAAAAAAACGTGGTGCAGCGACATAAAGCCCAGAGACATAACACCCACTTTTTATTTATGGGACTTATTTTCCAAATTAGTAGGCCGACATATTAGTTAAGGATTATATCCCACTTGAGTGGGACATAAGCCCCACATATTTCTTATTAATCTGGGACATAAGCCCCACACTTTTTGAAATATAAAACAATAATGTACAATAGCTTTTGTCATATTTTATTCACATTTTACTCCAGATTCCTTAAATGCAAAAGAAACTTTGAATACATCAAAACTCGCATAATTTGTGCGGTTCATTTGGAGAACTATTTCACAAATGGAGCGGTCAAATAGATCACAATGCAAAGATCAGAAACAAATAAATCCCACCTGTTTTAGTTGGTGGAAAGCAAAGCGGAAAAAAAATGTTCTTACATGAGAATCTATTTCGCGCGAATTTTTATTTTCAGACCTTAAAATTGATTCTCACGTGGGCAAAATTTTTTTCCGCTTCGCGTTTGGGCTCTGAAAGTTAAACAGATTCTCATGTTAGAAAATTTTTTTCCGCTTCGCGTTTGTCAAGTTATAACGCAAACATATCTTTGTTGCTTGGTATACACATAAATACAACAATAATACCCAGTATTAAGCCGTATAAATAGTTAAGTTTTTTTGGAGCGCTGGGGGCATGCTGTGCAACTGCTTAAATACAATATTAGATGGGCTTACCTGCCAATAAGGTGGGACATAAGTCCAAAATCGAATTATGTAGCTTTACCGAATCCAGTTTGGAGACAATTTTTTAATATGTGAATTCTTTGTCAGTGAGATATAACGCCTTCCTTTTATTTGTGGGTCTTATGCCCAACCTGAGTTTGACATAAACCCCACATTTAATTTGGAGCTTATGTCTCTGTGGCTATTATGTCCATGGGCTTTATGTCCCTGTCCCAAAAATATGGCATTTCAATACCAAACTGACTGCAGGAAATAGAAATTTTTCCTAAGCTCCACTTAGCAGGATTTGCCTCTCTGAAAAAGTGAAATAATGCCGAATCGGCGTAATTTCACTTTGTCATTGTGAAATAAGGCCGAAGGTCAAAATTCTTTGTTATTTCACTTTCATAAAGTGAAATAAGGCCGAATTTTGAAATTCGGCGTTATTTCGCTCGGCGATATTTAACGGCACCGTTTCTAGTCCGTCACAAAAATTTAAGCTGTTAATTACCTGGCATATTACCTGAAAAAAGGTCAAAATACTGCGTTTTTTCCGGAAGTGAACAACTTTTCGCCTGGAACGCACAACAGGGAAAAACAGGAAAAAGTGAAATTTAATTTTCCGGGTGGAATATTTTTAACGTTAAACTTATTTTAGGGATGAATAACTACACTGGAGCAAATACATACGACCCAGTTGCAACCATTGTTTTTTTTTGTTTTTTTTTTTTTTTCAAAAGCTGCATTCAATTCAATTTTATCGAAAGAAAACACTTTATGAAACAATTTACTCCATTTACAGAGATTCGTCCTTCCTGAAGATTTATCCTCTACAAGGCATTTTATAAAACAAAAAAATGTATAAAACACTCTACGGGGAGGAAGCAGGAAAGCACTGGCGCCTCCACATGTGTTTGTGTATGTGTATCTTAAAATGAAGCCAATTCAATAAGTGTGTTATACACTCCATACTCCACGCAAACATACATAAACACATGATGAATCTGCTGTATAACAAAAAAAAAAAAAAATATGCTAAAGAGAAAAAGAGAGAAACAGAATACAGTGCGGTAGGTTATTAAATGATGGTGATATTTCCTATACATTTATGAATGCATTGGGGCAAAGTGATATTGAACACAGTTTTTGTTGTTGTTGGTTATTATTCTAGCTACATATATATACAAATAAAGATACATTATGTATAGATATGTGAAGAAAAAAAATATAAACACTGAAAATAAAAATCAATAAATATTCATAAACAAGCGCAAGCAATCAAATCAGAAAATGGTTTGAAAATTGTTTATAAATCAAATTAAATTTTATTGAAGTACACGAGACTTGTCAAGGGATTTGTTACTGAAATAAAAAAATCTGCATTGCAAAAGATTCTTTTTTGTTTGTATGTAAATTGATTTAAAAGGGCATAAATACATAGGTTTGTTTTTGTTTTTGTTTTGTAAAGACTGAGTGTGGGCTTATTCAATTTATTTTTTATTTATAAATATATGAGGCTCTTTTGTATTGCGGATCATTGTGCAGTAAAAATATTCGATTTTAAAATTTAGCTTTTCCAATATCATCGTTGTAGCTCTTATAACTTGGCTAACTGTAAATGTATTGGGGTCATAATTCTGCAATGCAAACAATTCAGTTTCTGAATCTCAAAAAAATATTTATTCACCCATCAGTTTTTACGGATGTTTTTGCGAGTTCGTCCATAAAAATGATCTGCTATAACTGCTGACTTTGGAACTTGCTATATCTGGGGGTTTATTTTTCGTTTTATTTTACTTTCAAATTTTGTACGTCACTTTTGAAATTTTTTTTGACAGGAGGAACTCTTCAAAAGACACTTGGCAGTATTTGACACAAAGTAGTGTGGGACTCTCAACCACTAAAACCACCTCTTGATCAGGACCAATCTTAAAAGATCGACATCAGATTTTTCTTTCTTAACTTTGTAAAATCACTTTGGGGGGATGTTTAAACTTTTAATACTTTCCCATGTTTTTTAGACCATAAGCTCATGAGGCTTGATTCTTCTTAATATCCGAACATTGTTTGTTATATTCAAGACGGACACCATTTCAGAATTAGTATGTATCTCTGATTGTGCGATACAGCGTATTTTTTAACAACTTCTGTAACCATTTCTATTTGTAGGTCACGATGTAGATCGCTATTTTTTTTGTACCAGGGTGCGTTAACTATTTCACGAAAGACTTTTTTTTGTGAATTTTTGGATGATTTCGGTATTTGTTTTCTTTGTACAGCCCCATAATTTCGATAAGCTTTGTCACAAAACACTTATACTTAAACTAAGAGCTATGGGTTTTAACGAATCGTTTTTATTATGGATTTCATCTTATTTAGGAAATAGAACTTATAGTGTGAATTTCAGAAATGAACTTTCTGATCAATTTTTTATTAATTCTGGTGTTCCCCAAGGTAGCCACCTCGGTCCATTGTTATTTATATTATATATTAATGACTTGCCTTCAATTTTGAAAAACTCATCTGTACTTATCTACGCTGACGATGTAAAAATTTTTAAGAAAATAACATCAACAAGAGATTGTTTAGATCTTCAAAGTGATCTGTATATTCAGAGAATGGTGTAATAAAAACAGTCTTTTATTAAATTTAGACAAATGTAAAAGAATGTGTTTTACACGCAAAAAGAACTTTGTGACACATGACTATACGTTGGACACATTCCCACTGGATAAATGATCCCTCTTTTCCGACCTCGGAATTATTCTTGACCAAAAACTGGCTTTCATTGATCACTACAATTATATCGTAAAAAAAGCAAATAGAATTTTAGGATTTATTAAACGATTTGCTCGTGAGTTCCAGGATCCTTACGTCGTAAAACTACTTTATGTGTCTTTTGTGAGACCAGTTCTAGAATACGGCTGTGTAATATGGGCACCATACTACACAGTTCACATAGACCGCCTTGAGAGCATCCAAAGAAGGTTCATGCGTTTTTGTCTACGTTTTCTCCCGTGGTCTCCAGGATATACACTTCCCCCGTACGCAAATAGATTGAGGTTAATCAATCTTCCGTTATTATCGTGCCATAGACAATATTTACAGTTATGTTTTATTTTAAAATTAATAAATGGGTCAATAACATCTCCATCAGCTCTGGATCGTCTTAATTTCAGCTACAGTCAAGCTAATTTACGCAGACAAATTATTTTAAGTCCAATATTTAGCAGAACAAATTATGGTGTAAATAGTCCCTTAAATCAACTGATTTCAGTCTTCAACAGATACTATTTTATAATTTCTTCATTTAATGTTAATTTTAAGAGTAAGAGTTTCAAACAAAGTTTTTTTAATGCACAATTTTAATGTACATACCTATTTATAATATTGTATTTAATATTTTTTTTTCTTTTTTTTAGTTTATAAAGGAGATGGGGCGTTTTTGGGCCATGAGCGTACATTAATGAGACTAGTCTCAAAATGAAGCTGGAGGTTAGTATATTCAATCTATGAATTTTTTTTCAAATCGTAAGTCAGGTTCTTGAGATACAAGGCTCCAAAGTTCGTTCTGATAACCCTTATTTGTCACTTTTATATGCAAATATCATGAGAACTACAAGAGGTATATTGATGTTTTTGATGTCAAATGAAAGGTGGTTTTAGTGCCTTTTTAACAATATAAAATACATATTACACAAAACAAAGAAACGGCGAACAAATAAAAAAATTAAAATATTATTTTAAAAAATCGATTTTTGTTGCGGTTTAGCACTGGTTCAACCTTGTACCTTGAACCACATATGTAAAAATACGTAAAAATAGCCACATCCATGCATGAACCGAATTTGACCCATAGCTAATACGCCGAAATCGGTGGATTAAATTCCTGATCCGAGGCTGAACCACGTTTGTACAACTGGTTCTATTTGACCAAATTATGTTAGAGAGACACAAAAACTGTAATTTCTTGTGATGAACTCTGGGCTACACTTTGTTTACATAAACTAGATTACAAAATACGTACTAAAGAAGATTTCCGATAAATCCACTTTTATCTCTGTTTTAGTTTAAAATATAGTTCTTGGAGCTTTTTGAAACTATAATAAACTGATAAGTTCTTTGAAATTAATGAAATTGGAATTAAATACAATAAACCAATGTTCTAATAAAATTGTTCTTTAAAATAACAACATCTTATCCGTTCCTTTTCTATAAGTGATCTCCCAAGTTTTTTTTTGAAAAGTGTATTAACCAATTGGTTTTCCCCACATAACATAACACAAATAAACAAGGTTCTGGTTCTAATCGCATTCTAAAAAATTAAAACAGTTTTATAACCACACATGCGTACGTGTCGATTACAAGCATATTTAATTTGAAAATAAATGCCATTAATGTCGAACATGAATCGATTTTTTCAAATTAATATTCTAATTTTATTTATTTTTTCGCCGTTTCTTTGTTTTGTGTAATATGTATTTTATATTGTTTAAAAGGTTAGTACCTTTACTAGTACTTAACAACCTTTCATTTGACATCAAAAACATCAATATACCTCTTGTAGTTCTCATGATATTTGCATATAAAAGGGACAAATAAGGGTTATCAGAACGAACTTTGGAGCCTTGTATCTCAAGAACCTGACTTACGATTTGAAAAAAAAATTCATAGATTGAATATACTAGCCTCCAGCTTCATTTTGAGGCTAGTCTCATTAATGTACGCTCATGGCCCAAGTCCCATATAATTTTGCCCCATCTCCTTTAGTATTAAGATGTAACGTTAGTATTTAACGAATTAAATAAATAAATAAATAATTGGATTCCATAGGTCCAAACAGGCTTTAGTACTTGATTATACAGCATTATTTTGTTTTGGATTGATAAATCAGAGTTGTTTACAAGTAACCGGTACATTTTTCTATATTTCAAGTTTAGTACTTCTCTTTTATTTTTGATGTGCTCTTTCCACTTTAGCTTTGCATCCAAAGTCATTCCATGGTATTTGGCCGTATTGGCGTAAGGTACAGCTTGATTTTTAATGAATATTGGAATATTGTTTATCTTTTTATTTGTAAAGTTTATTTATGTAAAGATTTTGTTTCATTGAGTTTGATACGCCATTTTTCGGTCCAAGCTCTCACTGTGTCGACGGCATTTTGTAGTTTTACTGCTGCCTTAGAGACACATTTGTCGGGTACCAAAATTGCGGTATCATCTGCAAAAGTAGCCATTATGGTGTGATTACCAACTGGGATATCCCTTGTGTATAGTAAATACAGGGTAGGACCTAGGACACTTCCTTGTGGAACACCGGCTTCTATTTTCTTCAATTCCGAATATTCTTGATCGTACCTAACTCTTAACAATCGGTCTGAGATGTACGATTTTAATATTTCATAGTACTGCGTGGGAAGATCCCTTTGCAGTTTGTACTCAAGTCGCTCATGCCAAACCTTGTCAAAAGCTTGAGCAACATCTAAGAATATAGCTGAACATACGTGTTTTTCTTCAAATGCTTTTTCTATTTCATCCTTTCGTGGAATGTTTATTTTTAAAGCCAAACTTACGATTTGGGATTAACCTTCTTTCTTCTATGATTTTGCTAAGTCTCTTCAGAAGCAGTTTTTTAAAAAATTTTGCCATAATTGGTATAAGAGATATTAGTCTGTACGACGTCACTTCTGTAGGTGGTTTACCTTGCTTGGGTATGACAATTATTTCCAATGGTGTGGGACAAACCGGTGCTTAAGGGATGCATTTATTATACAGGGTGTCCCAAAAGTATTGGATCAAACGAAATATGCTGATAGGCCAATCTTAGGGCTCTCAGAATTTGGTAACTTGTTCATTCCAAATCCTTACGGTTTTCGATTTAATGCAGTTTTTGTGAAATTTCGAAAAATCCCGACTTTGCAACAGTATTTTGCTTCCTCCGCTCATAATTGATTTTTGTTTTTTACAATTCTTTCACTAAAACATTGCCAAATAATAAGAAATAATTATTTAATCAAAATATTTTTTATTTCATACACCACTTTGCTGCAAACTATGTAACAGTTCCATGTTTTATAAAAACTCAATTTCTTGCTTTTATTTGAGAGGAAAATTCCGAAAAAAAATTGTATGGTGTGATACTGGTTTACTATTTTAAAAACTTCCCGTGTAAATGCAGTTTTCAAAAATGTATAAAAATTTCCAAAGTTAAAATTAGAACGAAAGATATTACAATTCTAATGCAAAAAAACAGGCGTTTTCAGAGCTATTTAACAAACAAAAATCGAGACTTTTATTCAAAAAGAAATAAACAAACAACAGTCGAGGAAATGTTTTTATTTTTCTTTGTAATTATTCTCTGAAAAGGCCTGTTTTGTTGCATTTAAATTGTAATATCTTTCGTTCTAACTTCAAGTTTGCAAACTTTTATACATTTTTGAAAACTGCAATAACACGGCAAGTTTTTAAAATAATTAACATGTTACACACCATACAAATTTTTTTCAGGGTGTTGCTCTGAAAAAAATTAAGAAATTGAGTTTTTATAAAACATGGAACTGTTAATTAATTTGCAGCAAAATGGTGTATGAAATAAAAAATATTTTGATTAAATAATTATTTCTTATTATTTGGCAATGTTTTAGTGAAAGAATTGTAAAAAACAAAAATCAATTATGAGCGGAGGAAGCAAAATACTGTTGCAAAGTCGGGATTTTTCGAAATTTCACAAAAACTGCATTAAATCGAAAACCGTAAGGATTTGGGATGAACAAGTTACCAAATTCTGAGAGCCCTAAGGTTGACCTATCAGCATATTTCGTTTGATCCATTACTTTTGGGACACCCTGTATATTGGAGTTTTATGAAGGCTTTCAATGGCATTTCTTTCATAACCTGAGCAGTAATTAGATCGTAACCTTAACTTTTGAAAAATAATATGACTCAAGTGATACTCTAAACCGTTTGTAACCTCAAAATCAAGAATCAAAATCCTTGAAAAATCGTAAAAAAACTGTTTTTGAAAAACTGATGTTTGAACTTTTTTTTGCTAGTTTATTTCAGAAGAATTAGAGAATTATCAAACATTTTTTTTTCTAGTATCACTCCTTAAATTTTTTAAATTATAGATATTTACTTTCGGGACACACTGTATATTAGGGTGTTTTTAACTATTTTTTCCCTTACTTATGATTCGAAATTACAAAAAAAAAAAAAACCAAATGTATTGAGAGAAAATCCACACCAAAAAAATATGAACATTGTAAGAAAACCACACTGATGTATTTTGCTTAGAGGAGATAAAAAACACTTTAGTGCGTAAAAACTAGTGTTTATTATTGAAGGTTTTGAATGAAAGACAACAACTTGTCTGTGTTTACAGCCACTTAGTTTAAAAAAATAGTTCTATTCGAAAAAGTTTTATTCGATTTAAAATTGTCTCATAACATTTTCCCATTCATTTAGAGTTTTTTATCCGCAAATTTTCATTATATCATTTTTGAGTGTCTTTTTTTAACTTTGACATCATTTTGTTCATAAAAAATGTGATATTAAAAAGCATTTTATTTTTTCTGATTATGAAATTATTGCTTAGCTTTTTCCATTAAAAAAAAACAAAAATTAAGTATAACTTAAGAAAAGTAAAATTTTAGAAGCTATTCTTGATTGTATTATAAACCTTTCCATTTCAATAACCTAAAATTTTTCTTTGAGTTACCTAAAGGCAAAAACTAGGTGAAAAATGAAAATTAGAAGACATCGAAATCTATAGGTACCAAATTTCATACTTTTTCAAAACTTTCTTGATGGAATTATTTAAAGAGTAGACTTTATTCAAACAATACAATACATTAATTTAAGACTATAGTACAAGTAGTCATTATGTCTGCCAGATACATTCAATACATTCATCATAACATAAGTTTTTCATTGCGAATTTCCCTTTTTCAAGATATATCCATAACCAATACACAATAATTAAATTTTTATTGATATTCAATTAATGTTATTGTGAATACTCCAAAACCGGCCAATTTGCTCAAATTTGGCAAAAGATTTTGGACTCGAGCCACTTTTAATAGTCTCTCTCTTTGTTTTGTTTTTTTTTTTTTACACATATCCAACGCAATTGAAAGAAAAGAATCCAATTTATGTAGTTATAATACAAATCTTTCCATTTTATATGTAGGTATGTATATTTTGTGTTCACAAGAATGTTTTTTACTTATTTAAAACATTTCCAACAAGTGTTAATCTCTCTGTGTGAATCTAAAAATAAATCCCAAAACGACATAAAATAACATAAAATATTAAAATATTAACAGCGACAGCAGCATAAAGCATTTGAATTCCGACACACACACAAAAAAACATGAAAAAAGTGCAAATATAGAAACCCTGCTACCTCCTATATCGCAGAACACAGAAAACAAAACAAAAAGTAAAAAATAAAAGAGGAGCACACACCAACTAAGTGGAAAATGGTTTCACTAACGAAATTTTTCATTTGACCTCCTCGCAATGACATTTTTTTTCGATTTTATTTTTTGTGAATATTAGATTTTAATTTAATTTTTTATTTGCTTTTTTTTTATTATTTATTTTTTCTAGCCAAAAAAAAATATCGAAATATTTTGCTTTCATCCCCTTCGTAAATGTGTGTGTGTGTGTTTGTGTTTATGCAAATATTTAGACTTAATTACATACCAATGCGCTTTTTATTTGCTTTTTATTTTATTATTTTTTTTATTTTCTGCTTTTAGGTATTTATTTATACGAGAGGTGATAAATTTTAAAAGAAACATTGTGTTGCTATTTTTGGGTTTTTATTAATTTCCACTCAAAAGATATTTTGAATAATTTATTTGGTTAAAGTTGGTTTTTATTTTTATATTTTTTTTCTGTATTTTGTATGTTTTTATTTTATCTTTTTTTTTTAACTTAAAATTGATGAAAATTGCCAACAGCAGCAGCTTCATTTATATCTAGCTGCCAGTTGTTGTCTTTTTTTTTTTATTTTGATTTTTTTTTTTGAATACCTACAATTGACGAGCATGGGATAAAATGTGCAAAATTAATTTGTACAATTGTGCGATAATTGGTTTTCTTTAGTCGTCGACTCGATTCGACTCGACGACCGACTACGACGTTTGCGTTTTTAGCTTTGCGAATTGATGATCATTTTGTTAGAGAGGAGTTTTATTTATTTCCATCAAACAGATTGTAATTTATTCTAACCACAATTACTTAGATAGAACACCAGTTGGTAGTGAGGTGTTGTTTTTTTTTTAATTTGTATAGTATTTCTAAATATATCGGAAGTCAGATTAAAAAAAAAAAAATAAACAGTAGCATGAAATAATAATAATTGAATTATACAACTTTTCATTCATTGACATTTTTAATCAATTTCAACTTGCCAACACGAGACGATAAACAATTCATAGGTAATATGAGAACACGAGAAGATTTTTTTTGCTGTAGCGTTTTTTTTATAGCTAGCCCCCCTTTTTTAATCCCATCAACTCAAGGGATTATGACTAGCTTTATAATGTTGTTGCACAGAGCACGAGTGCTTAGGAAATATAGACTGAATTGCAGAAACAAAAAAAAAAAACAAATTGAAATTGTTTTTTTTTTTTTATTGAAGGCAAGCAATAAAAATGTCATTATCATTAGCATGTCGAAGCCAATGATCTGTGAACAATGTACATATCTTCAAAGCTCCAACTCTAGCTCAAAAACCTGTTTATTCGAAGAGACAATAAAATCTCTAATTGGTTCCAAAAAGCAAATGATTTGAATAAAACGCTTAAGAACTTTAGTATAAACCTTCAATTTGTCATCGAAACCCAATTTTAAAATGAATTATTTGCTTTTTGGGACCAATTACAAATCTTACGGTGCCTTCGAAAAAAAAAACCCTTTAACCTCATTTTTTTTCTTGTATGAAAACTCTTAATTCTTGCTTTCTATCCAAAATTCAACGTTTTTATTAAATTTCATTAGGGTGACCCATCAATATTGTTTTCACTCAAAAAGCACCCTTTTAACCATGATATTCTTATAGACACTTTAGAATCTTGCTGAAATTTAATAGGATACCACAATTGTTACTTACTTTTTGCAATATGTACATCCACATTTTCTCAACATCTTAAAAAACACCCTTTTAAATGAAAGAAATGTATAGACATATTTTATTCGTAACTCCCATGTGAAAGACAACATTTTTAATAAATTTCGTAAGGGTACCTTTTATACCATTGATTTTATCTGACATATCGCGGATTTTCTTTATTTCCCAAAAAAGTCTGCTTAGATTCTTGGTTCCTGTTATAAATGAAAAATTTGTCCCTGCTTTATCTAAAACCTTAATCCCGAATTTCATCAGTGTAGCATGTTTTTCACATGGGTTTCGGTTATATTTTACCTGTTGAAATAAAACAAACAAGCACCCTTGTTTTTAATCGGCAATAACTTTTCTTAGAGCAATCGTATTGACTTTATTTTTACATACGTCATTAAATTCAGCATCAAAAAGTACCTTAAAAACATGTGTCATATGATGATATTTCATAAACAATTTTGTTCATTATATTTTTGACCTTCACCCCTTCCCTCTTGTCCGCGAAAAAACACCCTTCAACACAATTTTTTTGATCCTTGGTTCTTATCCCAAAAGCAAACTTTTTGGCAAGTTTCATGAGTGTAACAATTTTTTTTATTTGTTGATTTTATGTACTATTTTACCCGTACCTAGTTACTATAAAAAAAAATTCTTAAAGCCCCAGAACGAATCGACTTAGAATGACTTCAGGAACACATGGTTTTCGTCTGTAGCGGTGGATGTGGGACACCCTGTATTTCAGGCATCTACTAGTTATAAACTTGTAAATAAGGTTGTCAACACAAATTCGTTGCACAGTGCCAAGTTTACTTTCTGTATTTACAAAAGGATTTACAGGCATAAATCATTGAGTCGGAAAATTTGAGTTCCAGGATTTTTTTAAAAACCAAATCAATATTAAACTAAAGATTTTTTCATTTAAATATTGGAGAGAATTTTGTATTAGAGCTAAAATTAAGCTCGATCTGCATAATAGGCTACTAGAGCTGTAGCAAATCGTATGTATTCGTTACTAAAATGCGGGTATTCACTTCAGTAACGAGTAACGAAACGGTACTTTCTAAACAGTATCGTTACTCGTATGTTTCGTTACTGGGTACTGAAGTAACGAAACGTGTATTTAACGTGTTGAATAAATAAAGTAAAGTAAATTCAATACTAAATCCGATGTAAGAGATACGAAATAAAGTGATACACTCAATTTGTCGCATTTCGCATCTCGTGTCGGTATCGTAACCATAGTCAGAATGCTAACTGCAGATAATTATCTGGAGTTTACTTTTGTCTCGATTAAAACAGTAGTGCTAAGGTTCAATAATCATTGTGTTGTCGATAATTTATACAGAAATATCAAAAGAGACGTTTTTAACGTATTTTCTCTATTTGGCCGAAATATGTATATCCACGACGCAACCAATCTGTTTATGGCCTTGGTGTTAATGGTATTGATATTTAGCTTAAGAATGTACAAAAGTTTTTTGGTTTTTCAAAAAATTAGTTTATTTTCGGTGCAAAATTTTCAACACCAAAAAAAAGCAGAGAAAACGAGGTTTGAAAATCACTCAATAGAAAAAATAAATGAAAAATTGTTCGACATGGTTGTATTGAAGTGTTAATATTTCGAGATCTACGCGTTGTACTTTTGAAATAATGGTCTCTAAAGAATTGTGATAAGATTACTGAACGAATATAAACAAAAAATTATCAAAGTTTTGTCGAAAAATTTGGAAAAAAAATCAAAAAAGTTTCCACGTTTGATTAAAAAAAGACGAAAAAAATTCAATATAGCTACCTTTAAACTCTTATTACATGAGAATGCCGCAACTAATTTTAATGTTTATGACCTTAAAATGTAGCTTAGATTATAGAAATTGTTTTTGGTTTATTTAAAAAAAAAAAATTTGTACACCCTTATACCAATGTACGAAACATAGGTACTTAAAATACCAAACATACGAAACGTATCAAATACATGAAATATACGAAATGTACGAAACACACGAAGCATGCGAAAGTAACGAAACATGCGAAACACACGAAACATACGAAATATGCGAAAAATGCGAAACATACGAAAGTAACGAGTAACGATATTATTGATGCGGGTACTAGTATCAAAAGTAACGTATACATGCGGGTACTCATTTTGTCGTTACTTTTACAGCCCTACTTAGTAGGCTTAAAGTCTATATTAAATATCTCATTAAAAAAATGTTTCGACATTGCCCTCTTTGATGCATTTAATTTAAGTTCACTATCAAGAAACATTCTCAAGAATTCAAGACCAACAGAATGTATAATGTAACATCACTAAAAAAACATAACATCAAACTCCAAATCACACAAAAAAAAATCCATTCCATTACTAAATCCTAAGGTATCCTCTATTGTATTCACTAATTTATGATCAAATTTTTAAACATATTTTTTTTTCTTTCTTTTTTTATAATTTCAGTGAAGCCTCAACAACAACAATTAACACAAAACAACAAAATGATACCAACAAAATCCAGCAGCAATAAACGTTTTTATTGACGAAACTATTAAAAATATTTAAAAAAAATCTGTTTGTATAATGTGTATGGATTTCTCCTATTCTCGCATTTTGGATGTTTCTTTCTTTGCGACCAGTATGTAATTTTTCAAATTTTACCTTATGTCAGTGTTGCGCAATGTTAAATAAGAATAAAATTATATTAAATTATATATATTTAAAACAAAAAAGAAATAAAAGTTTAAGAAGTAAATACAAAAAAGAGTAAAAAAAAAACAATGTTTTCCCCATTTATTTTCTTTTCTTTTTCTGCGTCAAGGTTTTTTAAATAAAAATAAATATTTCTATTAGGAAAAACAAAAATTAATGAGAAAAAAAGTCCGAATTCATCTAGAAACTAAAAACTAAAAAAAACTGATTAAATCTATATTCAAAAAAAAAAACTGAATGAAACAAAACCAAATTAAAAGAAAAAAAAATTGATACAAAATTTAATAAAAAATAAATAAAAACAAAAAAACAACTTAATGTATATGTTATAGCCCTTTGTATAAACAAATGAAAAAAAAAAAGAAAAAAAAAACAACTTTTAAGTCAATGTGAATGTGTAGACAAAAAAACAAACAAACTATAAATATATATATATAAAAAAGTAACAAATTTATGAAATATAAAAAAATGCAATATTTTTTAATTTAAAATAAATAAAAAACAAAAAACAGAATAAAGAAAACATTTTTATATATTTATTCATATAAATACAAAAAAAAATCCATTAAAACGTAAAAAAAAAAATATAAACAAATTTATTTACATTTAACTAGGAGTTATTTAATAAATATAAACAAAGTTCAAGAACTCTATAAAAATGACTTTGTTTCTCGTCTTTCATTACCTACGCCTACAACAAAAAAAGCTGATGTGTCAGTCAGCTTTAAACATATTTTTTTAATTCTAACTTGTGTCACACAATGTCTTCTCTTTTTATTATAATTTTTTTTTTCGTTAATTCCTTAAAAATAAATATATTTTTTTCTTTTTGTTTATATAGTTTCTCAGTTAAATAAAATTGTGTAAAATATTTTTTTTCTAGGTATATAGGTAATTTATGATTTACAATTTAAATGGAATTAAACATAAATATAAAAAAATATGATTAAAATAAAAAAAAAAAATTAACTGATTTTTAAGTGTAAATGTATAGGTATTATTATTGCTGTTATTTATTTAATTTAAATTGTTTTTTTTTCTTTTTCTCTTGTTTAAATTTTCGTTTTTTTTTTGTCATTATAAATAATTTTACTGTGCAAAAATAAATTTAAAAAAAAACTATCAGTGTAAGTATAAAATTTAAAAACAAAAAAAAAAAAAAACTAACAAATACACAAAATACATAAATACAACACACTTGTTTAGCAAAAGAGAATATAAAAAAAAACAAAAATATAAAAAAATCATCTAGATATGTAGTGTCGAGTCCAAATCGTAAAAAAAAAAAAACCCCTTAAATATTTGCTATATTTAAATTTAAAACAAAACATACATATAGGCAATTAACAAAAAGAAAAAAAAATGCATACAACAAAAAAAATCATCCTAAACTAAACAGGGTAACCAACAAAATAAAAACCCTCAAAACAAAAAAGCAAAAACACACCAATCCGAGAGTAAAACTGAAGGAAAAATAACTAACAATATATATTTAATCAATTAAACAATAAATAAATAAAAGAAAAATTATTTATAGTGGAACAAAAAAGTTGTCGTTGTCGTATAATAAGATTTAAAAACTAGAACTTATAACAATAAATAAAATTAAAACAAAACAAATGAAACAACCACAAAATAATGTAGAAAAAAAAAACATTTAAATTATTAAAAATTCAAAAATAACAAGAGAAAATAAATAAAAAAAAAATAAATACAAAAATTGAAAAAAAAAAAAAAAAAACAAATATCTATATTAGGTATAATTTTTGTTTTGTTTATTTTTTCTCTGCAATTTTTTTTTGTTTTTTGGTTTATATACACTACGTGTTTGTTTTTTTTTTTTTTTTAAATTACATTTGTTTTTAATGTATTTTAAAAATAAAAGTTTAATGATATATATAATTTATATATATATAACTTAAAAATGAAATCAATAATTATTAAATTTAAAATAAAGAAAATAATAATTTTATTGTGAAGGTAAAAAAAAAACAAAAAATCAGATCAGCAACAATTTATCATTTCATATATTATAAATGTAATTGAATAAAATAAAAAAAAAACAAACAAAATAAAATGCATAAAGAACTAATTAAATAATAATTTAAAATAAAAAATAAAAACAAAAAAAAAATGCTATGTAAAGTTATGATTAAGACACATAAAATAAAAATAAAATCCAAAAGATAAAAAAAACAAGAAAAATAATTACAAAAAAAAAAATTACAAACAAAAACATATACAAAAATGTGTTCTTATTTTGCTTTTTACTTTTTTCAGAATTATATTTATTACAGCAGTGAGATGGTGAAAAACTCTAGACTTAATCGGAGGTATAAGCACATGTCAGGAATGTGAGAAAAAAAATCATGTTTAAGTGTGGAGACAGATCATGGAAGTAAATTTCACAAAATCTTTGATCCTAATCTGATTGATTTGACTTATCGTTGCTTTTACGGTAAGGTGTTAAATCGAAAAAAAATTATACTGTTGATAAAAGAGCATAGAAAAAATCACAAAAAAAAAACTCGTAACTACGGCACTTTCCTACTTCGGTTGTTTGGAGGTCTGGTTGCTGAATTATTTGAAAATGAATTATTTTTACATGCTCTATTGGGCAAGTGTTGGTTTCGTGTCGAAAAAAAAATGTGAGGTTTTAATCAAAACCAACATTACGATGATGGAAGAAGTCCGAAAAAGTCGGTTTTGAAATTCCTACCGTCCGTCTGTGCGTCCATCTGTACACATTTCCACAGCCTAAACAGGTGGATGGATTTTCTTCAAATGGTACAGATGATTTTTATAGAATTCTGAATTTAGTTTATGTTTTATTTATATCTACCTTAGAAAGTGTACCTCCCATAAATTTTTTTCAAGTTATAGCGAATTACTCGAAAACGGTTCTAACAATTTTGATTAAACTTTACAAACTGTAATATTGAAAGCAATTGCAATAAAACTGCAATTTTAGTTTTTCTAAAAAAAGTCAAAAAACAAAAAAAAAAAATTTTTTTTTCATTTAACAAAATTTTGCCCTAAATGTCTGGTCTTCCTCAACATAAAGAGAATTTGGGTGTTTTCATAAACGTCGGAAATCTGCGTCAGTCCAATCGTCTTTCTGCTTTGCTGCATTAATGAACACAGCAATTCTTCAAAATGTTTGCAGGCCTGCGTTGGTACAATTTTCAGCAGTCACTGAGTGTTCATAAACGTCAGAAAAAAATATAAAAAAATTACCACAGAATGAGTTTTGTTTAAGCAAAAAAATATTTCTTTTTCAGTTCCCGAAAATATTGTTTTTAGTAACACTAAAAATCTGTAAACTGTGTTACATAAGGGTGGCTAAAAAAAAAATACTTTCTTCTAAAAAAAAAAAATAATAAAAACACCGAGTAGTTCACATTTAAAACAAATTATCTATGGAAAAAATATTTTTAATTAGGGTGTTCAAGAAAGTTATATTTCATAAACCATGTTTTACAAACTTTCTCTGCAGTGAAAAATAATTTTTGTAATTATTTAAAAAAAAAAGTTTGAACCACCCTAATGGAATTTTTTTTTTTTTCGATAATTTGGTCAAAACAATATCCACGTTGATTTTTTTGGAATTCTTCAAGCAAATGTAGAAGATAACATTTTTTAGAGCCACTCTAATACGAACAAAATTTAATATAAACTCATTATCTCAAAAAACACGATTTCGAAATTATCTGCGTCATTTAAATTTAAATTTTTCGAAAAATAAAAAAAAAACATTTTTTGCACCACCCTAATTAATATGTTTGCTTTTCATTTTTTTTTAACAATATTTAAATTTATTAACAAAAAAAAATCGAATCAAGAGTCAAATAAATTTCTTCTTGAGTTCTGCAGCAATAAAATTTTGGCTGCGCAATCTGCCCGATGTTGAGACATACTGACGTTTATGAACAGCAGAACTGCAGTTGGACTAAGTTAGTCCGATCGTAGATCTGACTTTATGAACACGACTAACGCAGGCCTAAGTTAGGCAGACGTTTATGAAAACACCCTTACATTTTTTGCACCACCCTAATTAATATGTTTGCTTTTCATTTTTTTTAACAATATTTAAATTTATTAACAAAAAAAAATCGAATCAAGAGTCAAATAAATTTCTTCTTGAGTTCTGCAGCAATAAAATTTTGGCTGCGCAATCTGCCCGATGTTGAGACATACTGACGTTTATGAACAGCAGAACTGCAGTTGGACTAAGTTAGTCCGATCGTAGATCTGACTTTATGAACACGACTAACGCAGGCCTAAGTTAGGCAGACGTTTATGAAAACACCCTTTCTGTAAAATTTATATAGAGGCAGCTCTTCAAATCTACAAGTAAACTAACATATTCTTATATTCGGCTTTGGTAAGCACATGCTTTTCGATCAGGGTCTTGAAACAAGTTTTGGTTTACAGATACATATACAGGGTGTCCCAAAAGTTAACGTCGAAACGAAAACGGTAGATAGGGTAGGTGGTGACAGTTATCAGAAAAATACTAAAAAAAATCGCAGCCATATATTTTGTGAGTTATGGGCATTTGAAAAAAAAGTCGAAAAAATGGTTAGCCTGTGACGGTTTTTCATGTGCCGTGACTACAAATCTTAATTTTTTTCATTTTTTTTCTTTTGTTACGGAACCTCGAATAACCCTGTGGGTCTATTACGTAATACGAAACTAGCGGCAAGTCAACGATACTGAAGTCAACGATAGTCACGACAAAGAGCGATTATGTAAAACGAGAAAGTCGTTTGGCCAAAGTAGACCGAAAATAATATTTTTTAGGCTCACATAAATTCTACCAGCAAACGCAATAATATTGTGTCAGCTGAACGAAAACGAAAGTTAAACGATAGGTAAATGGCAGTCGTAAAGATTAACGAGTATCGTTGAAGTAAAACGATTATCGTAGGTAGGTAGAGATGGCGGTCATAAGCAGCCTAGCTTGATGACCCAAGTAGCGCAAAATGCGCCGTTTTGATACCAAAACTTGTGAAACCTATGAGTTATAAATGGGTTAATTGGAATAAAGTGAATTCAATACATACGAGTGTTTAGGCTAGCCTAAAACCACTTCGTTGCATTGAGGAATGAGATCAAGTCTTTGATCTTTAATTCTGAGATGTTATTTATATCGTTGAAAAATTCACTGCCCAGAGAGAGCATTCTGCTTCTAGCAAGGGCAGGACATTGGCAAAGGAAGTGGAATACCGTTTCTTTTTCTTGCTGATTCAAACAACTGCGACAAAAGGTGTTGTAAGGAATACCTAGCTTTGCTGCGTGTTCTCCTATCGGCCAATGTCCCGTACATACCGCAACGATCCTGCTAATTTCTTTTCTGGGTCTAGAGATTAGGTCATATGATTTGGATTTATTATAGGTGGGCCAGATTTTTCTGGATATGACGCAGCTAGTCAAGTTGTGCCACCTATTGTTGGCTTTTGTTAGGTATTTTAAGAAGATATCGCCCTTCATGACTCCCATGGGGATGTTAACTATTTCTGCTAGAGACTCATGAAGGGCCGATCCTTGCCTGGCCAGTTCATCCGCCTTTTCATTGCCTTCAAAACCACTGTGACCTGGGATCCAGATGAGAGTGATTGTGAGGCTTCCACTCAGCAATGAGAGTTCCTCTCTGCACTGCTGAACTAATTTGGAGGATGTCGTGACCGAAGCGATTATCGTAATACGTAGTCGCATTTCAACGAAAACGAAGTAGTTTTAACGATAATAATCGTTTTACAAAATATCTGCATCAGTTTTAAAGCAAATATTACTTTTTTGCCCAACTAAGTACTTAAAAAATTTTAAATGACTCTAACTCAATGAACTGTAGTGTAAAAAAATGCACTACGATGCTTCGGCAAGTTACCTTAAAAGTTGGTGTGCTTTTCAGAACCTTTCGGAATACAAAAACTTAAATAATATGGAAAAATTACCTAATAAAAAAGTCGGATTTCTTAAGAAAATAAATTTTATCTCCGTTATTTATGGAATATTCTCAACAATGTTATACCATTTTGAAAAGAGAATTGAACACACCAACTTTTAAGGTAACCCTGTATGTAAGTTCAAAATGAGCAAGCCTATCTACTTATGCAAAAAAATTACAAATATATTTTTTTAAGATTTTCGATAAAAAATCAAGGTAACCCCCTTGCCTAAAAATAAGGCATTTTAAAAATAATTCCTCCAAATCCATCAGGTGAGACATCAAAAGAAAGGGCTCTTTAAGCTCTATTCGTAACTGAAAAACAAAAGTTTCTTGCAGGTCTTGTTGCTGTACTATTTGGAATTGAAAAATATTTTTTCTTTCATTCGGAAGCAGATAATTTTGGATCAAAGTCTCACGTCCATCGCTGGAGTACCACTAAATCATTTCTAGCATACAAAAATTCAGTTTATTTTTGTCAGGGTACTCCAGCGGAACACATTCAGTCCTAAGCTGAATCAAGATTCCCCGGGAAATGTGTTCTGGAAAAAGGCTCCCAATCAAAATGCTGAGGGAAATTGTGCTCCCTCTACGCTTCAAATCATTATCAAAGAGAAGAGAGCAAAATCAAAGCGGAAAAGGAGAGATAGTTTAGGATTTTTCAATTGGGAGCCCTTCCCCGGGATTTTTCATTGAAAATAGGGCTGATTATTTCCAAAAGCTTTACGTTTCTAAGCAGTTGAAGTTTCTTACGGGAATAGCATGGGGTTTCTGGACAGTTATTTAAAAAATCTTGTCTCTATATGTCCCAAAAATTTGAAGCTTGGCAACCATATAATACTCTGAGTGACTTGCTTGGGAGACAAATAGTTCTTCAAAGATTTTAAATCCTGTAAAAATTGCTAACTGATTTTAGTTGCCGCATACTATACTGCTTTAAGAAAGATAAAACTGAAGATCCTGCCTTAAAATTGTTGAAAAGTTCGATTTGAGTTACTGCGTCTAGGTTTCGTCGTGCAGTTTTGTGGAGGAGAAGACAAAATGAAACAGCGAATGTATTCATGTTCATATAACGTAATTTCAAACTCCAATGTTCCCCTTCAAAGAGAAAAGATTGCGTACCACTGATATCAAGTCTTTAACGTTTATGATTCCAAAACTAATTCCCAAGATGATCTTTTCGTGGAGCCATCAGGGCTTCTTGTTGGTTTTCACATTACACCAAGGAACGTATTGGAACCCCAAATTTTGTTTCCTCAGAATTCTTCTTCAAGAAGGTCACTGAATGAACACACAGTTCTCCGTGTGTGACCTTGTATAGGTCCTAAAAGGTTGATAGCGATCTCTAAATATTTTGACTGTGAAAGTAGCTGGAAGAGGTTCTTAAAAGTAGCCTTGACCCATCCAGGAGTTCAGTACCTACTTATATTCTCAGAGTCAATTTAATTTCAACAAATAAAAATAGACTACTCGTCTTGATGTTTTTATAACCAAGATACTAATTCAATAAAAGAAGAAATAATATTAAATTATTACTCTTTAATAATAAAAATATTCTTGAAAGGAAAAAATTTCCATATTAATTTAAAGCTTAAAACTAAAAGAAAAAATATTAAATTGACATAAATTTCCTCCTCCTCAAAACCAACATCATAAAAAAAAAAAATTATATCATTTCTCATGTATATTTGTGTTTTATTATTTTTTAAGCACCCCCTTAAAATTTTTCGCTGCCAAAAAAATATCCCACAAGGCCAAATAAAACAAAAAAAAAAAAAAAACATTCATTTTTTTTTCCATTAGAATACTACAAAAATTTTCCCACAGACAGATTATACTGTGTTCATTTAACTCTTATACAGAAAAAGTATTTCAAGGATTCATCTAATCTTCATAAATAAAACAACAATTATTACATTAATTCTTAATTGACTTACCATTTTGATGTTATCATCTATTTTTTACTGCCAGAAACGAAAATAATAAACAAAGTTGATTTGTTGATCCGTTATTTTCTGAAAAAAAATTTGCATCCTAAAATAAAAGTAAACCAATAAGTTTAAATTTGTATTTATTTTTGTTTTGAATAAATACAAAAAAAAAAAAGAAAAATTAGCAATCACTACTTAAAAGCATTCCTTGTGTAATTTTTTTTTTTTGATTGACTATGCCTTCATGAAACTTTCTCATATTTGCAAGAAAACGTTCGGTGTCTTGATTGATATTTGTTTATTTTTACAATTAGAGATATTTTATTAACATCCACACAGTTCATCTAAAAGATATCGTCATAGATACACACAGCCAAAATAGAGACGAAATATAATTTTATCAATGTTATAGTTTTTGTTTTGTGCAAAATTAGAATGCTCAAAAAAGTTTATGATTTTATAAGGTCTCCAACCTACTACGGGGAGGAAGGGGGAAAGAGATTACTCTCTAATGTGACATACACGTTTTGGCTAGCTTGTGTACGTTCAAACCGCTTACTATAAGCATTTTTTTTCACACGAGTCTTATATAGTGTAAACTATTTTTAGAATTTAAAAAAGAAAATAAATAAAATCAAAAGAAAATAATAATACATTTTTATTAATATCCACCCTCTTAAAATTTTGTTTTCACAAAAATATTTTGTGGTAAATTAATTATAATTAATGTTTTGAGACTAATCAATTCATGTGTATCTTTTTTGTTATATCAACTTTCTTATTATATTTTTTTGTCTGTATTTTAAGAACACACTCTGCTCTCTGCAATCGGTTCATATGTAACTTTTCGAAATACGGGAAACCAAAACTAAAGTATCAAATCTGAATAAAATCAACCAATATGCAAAAAACCTAATTCTAATATTTTTTTTAAACGAATTTGCAACCGATTTTAATCTTACTTGATATAAATCGATTGGTCCAGATGAATTTTGATTTATTTAAAACAATTTAAACTGAATAAAAATGCAGTAAAAACTGATTTGAAACCAATTTCAAACCAATTAGCAACCGACTTATTTGTAAGTTTTTTTTTTACGAATTTGCAACCGATTTCATTTTAGCAGATAAATTAAGTGAACCAAATAAATTTTGATTGATTTACATCAATTTAATTTCCAATCATCGAGAAAGAGCATTTTAATCTTTGCAAGGCAAATTGATGTCCAAAGTGATCCTTTGAAGAGGAATCAGGAATTCTTCTAGGATCCTTAAAAGAAAACCCTGATATCCTAAGCAAACACAACAAGAAAACAACATGTCAGAGCTCACTAGAATAAATGATGAATTGAAAATTTCTTGAAGAGATCACCAAAAAAAACGTATTTTGGGCAGAGGAGTACGTTGAGCTGCCGCGGCCTCGGGCAAAACTTTTTTTTTTTCTCTTAATCAGGTGAGACATTAAAAAAAGGTCTTGTTAAGCTCTATTCATAACTGAAATCCTTCAGTTTCTTTGAGATCTGGTTGCTGAATTATTTGCAATCGAAATATTGTTTTGTCTTACATTCGGAAGCAGATATTTTCGGATCTAAGTCTCGAAGAAGTTTTGGTTAACATGAGTTCACAATGAACAGGCGTGTCTATTTATGTAAACAAATTACAATTTTTTTTTTTATTTAAAAAAAAAATCAAGCAAATCAAAGCAATTTAAAAAAAAATTCCTCCAAATCGTTTGAGAGAGACATCAAAAGAAAGGTCTCAATTTTTTTTTCAATTTTAAATTCATTTTTATTTTTCATCATCTTAAAACTATCTTAAAGCTAGACAAAAATTCATAAAAACTAGCTTACCTACTTATCAATTACTTACAACTAACTTACTGGCCCTATACGTACGGTGACCATATTTCTGACAGCTAAACCCGGGACAAAAAATTAGTTTTATAAAATCTAATATTATTAAACTTTATACAATAATTATAAGATCATTTTTTATAAGAAGAAAAAAATATAAAAAAATCAAAAACGTAAAAAACTCAAAACTAAAGAAAACAAAATGCTCGATTGGATCGCATGGTTAAGGTTGATGGGAGTAGGGTAGGATGGTATAAAAGTGCGCAAAGCGATTTTCTACGGTTTGAAAGGGAATATAAGACTGAATGCACTTATTTTGGAAAGATCTAAGTGAGTTTGATCTGCTGTCAAAATTTCATGTAAATTTGTTTATAAACAGAGGTGCTAGTTAAGTTTAAGTTTTTTAGCACTTTTTTTTCCAATTTTTCTTGCCAAACAAATTAAATTTTCCGCTTAACAACAAAAAATAACAATAAACAAAGTATGGGACATTGAAAAGTCGACAAAAAGAAACATTTAAGGAACACCTAAGATTGGTCATAAAGTGCATTGTGACATACATATATATTCTTCGATTACATGTCTGGACGTGTAAGAGTGCGCACCATGATGATGTATAAGAGTGCGCGGGTTAAAAAAGCAGTAAATGCTATCCAAGGCTTCAAAATAACTGGCATTTGTCCATATACCAGCAAACAGCAGCTAGAAAAAGCAATTCCAACCAAAAAGAAACCAAATAAAATTTTTACAAAAAACAAGCGAATGAAAGTAACTAGGAAATATTGAAATTTTCTCGGAACCATTAATCGAAAACTTAATTGATTGTTCCACATGCAAGGAGTGATGTGTTGAAAAATACTCTGTTTTTTTAAAGATAGGCTGTTTTATTTGCGAATTTTGTGCGAATTTACACCTGTACGCAGCTGCGCACTCTTACAAACTAAGCCGCGCACTCTCAATAGTGTGTATAAGAGTGCGCAAATGACCTAATGTGGTATTTTGTTTATAACTATTGAATTAATACATTTTTGTTACCAATTTTAAGTTTTTTTTCGTTGCTTTGAATATAAACTAAAAACTATCAGCCTAATTTATAAACGTAGTATAGACAGTGCATAACACTATACTCTCTTTATAATGTCTTTAAACAGAAAATTGCTATTTATAAAATTTATGCAACATTGCATAGAAGTTGTATAAGCTGAACGCGTTTTAAGGTTGTTTAAAGCCTGAATAAGAATTTGTTTTTCCCAAATGTCATTTGAACATCACATCAAAAAAGGAAAAGAAAACAGCAATGATTTGTATGTTATTTTTTTAATTGAAGAACTCATTTTTGGCATTTGATTAATTTTTATGAATAATTTGCATAAACTAAAACAAAAAATAATAAATTGTGTTTTTTGGAGATTTTTTCCTAACTAACTTTTGTAGTTTATTCTCTATTCTTTTTCTTTTTGCGTCTTTTGTTTTTTTTTTTTTTACATAGAAATTGATTCATGTACGATGTACCTATATTTTTTTTTATTGGCGTAATCTTTTGGATTATAAATATTTTTATGTGAACAATTTGTTATCAAGTGAAACAAATTAGCAGATCTGTTGTTTTTTTTAGAAATTTTCTTCCTTATAGGTATGAGAACTTTCGCTCACGTTTTTGTTTTGTTTTAATTTTTTGTTTATTTTCGGAGCAGATGGAATTATTTTATCGATTAAAATTATTAAAACTACTAATTTTCCAGTTTTAGTACTTATTTGGACACAAACCTATCATAATTATAATGGATAAGAAAATTTTTTTTATAAATAAATAATAAAGGCTACATAAAACTTTATGTATTGTATAACTATGAAGCCGTTTAGTGCTGTTTAGTGAAATCTAATAAATTAGACTGTATATATAAAAAAAGTAGTTACATTCTTTTTGTTATTGTTTTATTTGGTGTTTTGTCTAAAATGCGCAATCTAATACCACCTTACCCTATTTAAGCCTTTCATAAAATAATGCATACACAAATAATTTCATTCTTATTTTATAAGAAATGGTCAAAAATGGTAGAAATAGTTTTTAAAATCATAAAAACATGAATTTGACATTCAAATGAAATACCTACGCCATTTAATTATTTCTCATCAAAAAAATTAAAATCATTGGAGCTGGTTACTAAATTAAAAGTTTTTTTTTTTTTTTTTTTAATATATTTACCCATGAGCATTGTACATGGTACATAAAGGTTTAAAAAAAGAAGTTGTTATGATGTTCTTAAAAAAAATGTTAGTGCCAAATAAAAAATTTTGATTTTTCAATAAAAAAATTAATTTTTTTTTAAATGAATTTTCTTAATTCTTTCTAGTTTTGATATCAAGGAAAACGTTTCGTTGAAATCATTTAAGGGCCGGTTTGTTTACACTCGATTATCTTTTAATCAAGGATTTTTCTATGGAATAATCCTTGATTAAAAGATAATCGACTGTAAAAACACTGCCCCTAAGTCGGTTACAAAATAATCAGAAATCAAAAAACGGTTCTGCTGTTAAAAAATATTTTTTTTAAACAAAATCGGGACAGATGTTTTTTAGCTTTTATTTTATATGATTTTGAAATTGTGAAGCCTTAAATTTTAATAAATTCTTGAAAGCTCTTAAAAGAAGATGGTTTTTTATTCGTATTGTCCATTATTAAAAAAAAACCTTTTTCTGGGGGTCTATTACGTAATACGAAACGAGCGGCAAGTCAACGATACTGAAGTAAACGATAGTCACGACAAAGAGCGATTATGTAAAACGAGAAAGTCGTTTGGCCAAAATGAACCAAAAAAAATATTTTTTTGAGGCTCACATGAAACAAACGCAATAATATTATGACAGCTAACCGAAAACGAAAGTTAAACGATAGGTAAATGGCAGTCGTAAAGATTAACGAGTATCGTTGAAGTTAAACGATTATCGTCATACGTAGTCGCATTTCAACGAAAACGAAGTAGTTTCAACGATAATCGTTTTACAAAATAGGGCCCCTGGTGCAGCTTTACAACCTAACAAAAATAAGTTGAAACTGGGTAATTGACGAAAGTTTTTAAGACTATTGCTTTTATCTGAAAAATTAAGGAAACTTTTTTTTTTCCAACCATTGTGATCTTGTTCTTCATACAAAGTATTTAAAATATTAAATACAAAAATCAGAGAATGTGTAAATACGGGACAAAAACGGGACAGATTGCAAAATACGGGACACTTATACGTCTCGGGTTTCTTAAATAAAAACCCGGGACAAGCTATAGAAATACGGGACACTCTCGGGTAAACCGGGACGGATGGTCACCGTACCTATACGGGACTCTAAGTTATACTTCATTTTTCTTAATTCTAATGCCTTTCGGTCTTATAACTATTTTAATACTAATATTTCAATGGTTGTTATTTTTCACCAAGAAATAATTATTAGAAAAATTTGGAATCATATCATTTTTTTCTTATTTTTAAAACTTACACACTAATTTAAAACTACTTAAAACTACTAAAGTACTAGAACAGCCACAGCAAGGAATTTTTTGTTTATTTTCTTATTTTTTTTAAATTTATTTGTATTTTTTGTATTTTTTTTGTTGTATTTTTTTGTATATTTTTTTTTTGTTTTTTTTTTTCTGTGCCACCCCGACTGTCTCTACTTAAAACTAAACATCTAAAACTATGTAAGCCGGCCAAGGCATAAAAAACAAAGACCAAAGACCACAGACCACTTTATCATATCCATTCAAACTACAAGTTACTAAGCCACCAAAACTGGTTCTACTGCCTTATCCTATCTCTTCGTTCCCGATCGGACACAGTCCTACTGAACAGAAGACGCCCTTCTCCGCCTAATGCGAGGTTATGAAAAATGAACTATATACGCCTAATTCAATCCCTTACGTATATGTTACGTATACGCCGCAGTGACCCAGTCTATACAAATAGTTTTTGACATTTCAATGGCTAACTTTTGTTCAATTTTCAACGACTTTTCAAACGTTGATCTATGTTTATGTAATGATAAATTATACAATCGTGTATGTAGGGTGCACCTCGCAGCCCAATAAGAAATGTTAACTTTAAAATAAGTCATAAAAAAAACAAATCGTTATCAGATTTTTGAAATTTGAAATACATTTTATCTTAATTATTATCATAACTTTCTCCTTTAAAAAAGTAATCAAAAATAAATCAATTCAACAGAAGAACATGTTTTTAAGATCTAGAAAATTTCAAAGTTCAAAAAGATTTATGTGTAAATCGTTTTGCATATAAATCAATAAATTTATTGCAAAGAAAATTAATTTCTAAAACATGTTTCCCAATTATTCCTTAGCACATACGTATTATAATCTATTTCCACAGAATAGCTATATCCTTACAAATTCCCTGCGATTTATTACTCAGCATTAACTCTCAAAGAATATTTAGGCAAAACATAAATATTATTCAGCCGCAGCTTAGTATGAAATCTCAAGCTTTTTTTCTTGTGATATATGTAGGTACTATAGGCCAAGTTTAGGATTCGAAAAAAAAATCGAACTCGAGATAACAATTTTACATGACATTAGGATGATGGAGAATGCCAAAAAAGTGGGTCCAGCAATTCTGTCTGTCTGTCCGTCTGTCTGTCTGTCTGTCTGTCTGTCCGTCTGTATGCACCTCGAGCTAGAGCCTAAACTACTAGAGCAATTCTCTTCAAACTTGGTAGTCTTGGTCGATTCTCTAGAGGGGAAATTGACTTTTTTTTTAGGACCAAAACTAACGGTATCTGTTATACAGGGTGTCCCATAAGTAATGGATCAAACGAAATATGCTGATAGGCCAACTTTAGGGCTCTCAGAATTTGGTAACTTGTTCATCCCAAATCCTTACGGTTTTCGATTTAATGCAGTTTTTGTGCAATTTCGAAAAATCCTGACTTTGCAACAGTATTTTGCTTCCTCCGCTCATAATTGATTTTTGTTTTTTACAATTTCACTAAAACATTGAGTAATAATAAGAAACAATTAATTAATCAAAATATTTTTTATTTCAAACGCCATTTTGCTGCAAATTAATTAACAGTTCCATGTTTTATAAAAACTCAATTTCTTTCTTTTATTTCAGAGCAACACCCTGAAAAAAATTTGTATGGTGTGGCACTGGTTTATTATTTTGAAAACTTGTCGTGTTATTGCAGTTTTCAAAAATGTATAAAAGTTTCCAAAGTTGAAGATAGAACTGAAGATATTACAATTTAAAAGCAACAAAACAGGGCTTTTCAGAGAAAAATAACAAAGAAAAATAAAAAAATTTTCTCGACTGTTGTTTGTTTATTTCTTTTTGAAAAAAAGCCTCGATTTTTGTTTGTTATTTTGCTCTGAAAACGTCTGCTTTTTTGCATTCAAATTAAAATATCTTTCGTTCTAATTTCAACTTTGGAAATTTTTATACATTTTTGAAAACTGCAATAACACAGCAAGTTTTCAAAATAATAAACCAGTGCCACACCATACAAATTTTTTTCAGGGTGTTGCTCTGAAATAAAAGAAAGAAATTGAGTTTTTATAAAACATGGAACTGTTAATTAATTTGCAGCAAAATGGCGTATGAAATAAAAAATATTTTGATTAATTAATTATTTCTTATTATTACTCAATGTTTTAGTGAAAGAATTGTAAAAAACAAAAATCAATTATGAGCGGAGGAATCAAAATACTGTTGCCAAGTCGGGATTTTTCGAAATTTCACAAAAACTGCATTAAATCGAAAACCGTAAGGATTTGGGATGAACAAGTTACCAAATTCTGAGAGCCCTAAAGTTGGCCTATCAGCATATTTCGTTTGATCCATTACTTTTGGGACACCCTGTATAACGGAAATAGAAAAGCTAATTTTTTTCGAAAATGGCTCTAACGATTTTGTTTAAAATTTTTGTGTATAGTATTACATATAAGAGCCAACTTTCGAATTAAAAAAAATATTTTTTGTACCGTTATTAACGGTACCTGCCATAGAACGGTTTTTTTGGTTTCTAAATATCTCGTACAAAATTAACCCGATTTAAACCAAAATTTTTACACAAAAGCGTTTAAGTAAATGTAATAATAATAATAAAAATAATGGATTTTTAAAAAATATTTCAAGATTTTTTTTTTGAAAAATCAATTTTTTTAAAATGAGTTTGTGAAAAATTTTGAAATTACGTTTTCATGTGTAAATTAATTATTTCTTTAAAATGGCATACCAACTTTTTTTCTAAAAATGCTAGAAAATTTTTATATATAAAAAAATTATTTTTTTAAAAAACGGCTCTAACGATTTTTAAATTTTTTTTTCTAAAAATACATTTTTACACAAGAAATAAAATGGCATACTTGGTTTTTCGTAAAACGGTGTTTAATTAATTATAAAAGCAGATTTTATTTTTTATTTACTTTTTAATTTCTTGAAAATATCAAATTTAAAAATTTTCCCTAATTTTCTTGAATTTAAGATTAGAGTTACTTTAAGCATAAGAGCAAGTACGTGCGACCCTAGTCGTGCATTTTATTTTTTATGGCTCTTAAAACCTATTTATACCTCCCATTTGACAAAATTATATACAGAAATATATATGTCCTTGTAATAATTTCTCATTGACCTCCAAAAACAAAAAGGTTCTATATTATTTTATGTCCTTCCTTAACTCGCACACCTTGCTAAAAAAAAAATGTATAAGTAAATTTATTTGTTTGTTTGCTTCCTCTTCGAACTCCCTTCTTTTCTCCTTCTGTCTCTTTGCAAATGACAGTTGAATTAATTAGTATTTTAGTTACAGCAAGCGATCCGTTTAAGTTTCATTTATAGGTCGAAATAGTCCTCCCATATTCAGTATAGCAAACCATTACTCTTCTTGGGAAAACCTACCACCATGAATCTTGATGTGTCTTATCCAATTAGTTAATTTGTTTATTATTTGATTTTTATCGACAAACATTTTGCACCTTCAATAAGTCAAAGAGAGGTAGTTTCTTGTACCGAGTTTTATTTAATTTATCAAATGGAATTAAACATTGATTTTTCTCATTAAGCTAAGAATATTTAGAGCTCTCAAAAAAAAAAAATAAAACTATAACTCCAATAAATCAAAAAATAAAACAAAATTGTTTCTAAGACCATGGTGGTCTATCGTTTCGATGAAAAGACACACGACGACATAAGATTAGATTAGAAGACACATCATATGGCCTTGTATCACGTACGTACGAGATACGTGTTTGGATTATAATTAAAATATCCACTCCAAAAAAAAAAAATTGAAATAAAAAAATATACAAATTATTTTAACATTCAAAACCTCATAAAAGGCTCACCATTCATACAAGTGTTTAAACAAACATAAATTGAATAAAATGTAGATACAAACAAAAATTATTTAAAATAAATATGTACTCTTGGATACAGTTATAACTCTCAGAGATGAATATTTACGAGGATTGTATTTTAAAGTTGAGTGTAATTTAGTATCGTGAACGCAAATATTTTAAACTAGGTATGTATTTTTTAAAAAAATAAAATTTTGGAATTTTATTACAAAATCTCATGTATGAGGTTTTTATTTAAGCTTTGAAATTTTGTACCAATTTTTGTCTACAATTTTTCAAAATAAAGTTTTCCACTTTTTGAAAACCGAATTTTGGTACAAAATTTTGAGAAACACATTTCCTACTTATTTCAAAAGTTCTTATAAAATTTTACAAAAATGTGGGTTCGAACCAAGATTGCTTTAAGGACTTTTTCAGAATTTTGGTTCAGGTAGTTTTATATCCAAAAAAAATTTAATATGAACATTTTAGATACAATTATTTCTAACTTTTTCTTTTGTTTGAAATAAATAAACTTTTTTCCCACTGCACTAGGAACAGGCTGGGCCTAGTGACTTAAAACCCTCAATCATTCCTGTGCGCATGTTATTTGTTTTATCCTTCGGTAAAGCCTAAAGGAGGGTATGTTTGTATGAATGTGTTCATCTATGGCTTCATAGCTGCCATTTATTTCTATCAAGAGGCAGTACCCCTACCCCATATAAAAAAACATCTAGGTGATGAAGGCTGGATTTAAATTTAATAAAAACAAAAATTGGAACAAGGAGTTAAGAAAACAGTTTTGGAAAAAATTATAGACTCAATAGATTTTTTTTTTATTTCTGTAGAAAACATTTGAATCTTAAGATTTTTGTTTTGACATAAAATTAGGAACAAAGATTAAGGGACCAAATTGGTTTCAAACTTTTTTTGTTCTAACCTACTTATTGGTTACAGAGTTTTGGCACAAGAATTCCATATTGCAGGACAAAAACAAAAGTGAAAGGTGAGACTTATGACTTTTTGATTTTAAATTTTAAGAATCTGTATCAGAAATTGATTTTTATGAGAATCGGATCAACATTTTTTGAATTTAAAATTTTTTAAATGTTTTAGCTTTTCAAAAGTAATAAAACTTAATACAAAATATTTCTGTTCAAAATCCTATGTTTAACCAAAGAATTTAGCAATGAATGCATAAATATGTGTATATGTTGGTTGTCAAAAATTAAAAAAAGTTAAAAAATTCCTTACTTCAAATTTTTGAAACTAGGAATAGTCATAGCAACTTCCGGGAATGCTTTTAATGGAAAAAAAATTCATATTTGTTATCAACGATTGATGCCTTTCAAGCATGTAGCATGAAGGACTCATTTTAATTGGTGCTGGGTTTTTTCGACATATATTTTTGGGCATTCTCCTTTTCCAATATTTCACTAAATGAATTCATTAGGATTTAACAAATCGCTGGCTGAGAATTATAGGGTTGTATGTCTGCAGGGGTTTCCATAAAACATACAACCTTATAATTCTCGGCCAGCGAAATGCCAATCATCAAATTCGAATAGACAGTTACATAAATGCACATATGGGAAACTTCTGCAATGAGAGTCTTTACTATATGCCCATTCCCACCATCACCCTTAAACAAATGTACAAATAACAAAAGTAAATATATTGAACAAAAAAAAAAAAAAACAAATGTCAATAGAACGTGTGAAAAATAAAACAATTTGATTTTGGTCGATGATGGTGATGGCAATGACGACGACGACGGTCCATATCAAATTCACACGACTCCCACACTTAACCATAGAACCAGCAGCATCAGTTGAAAACAAAAACAGACCAACAAACCCGCCCAAATTCATAGTTACCCCCCACCAATTTGTCGTCGCGTCGCCGACACACTCCTAACATAATACAAAACAAAAATCAAATTGCACTTTTGCACGGTGCTCTGGTTTTATACTGCAACTCTTGCCTACGCAATTTAAAATTCACAGGCTGTGACAATATTTTTACGGTCTTTGTAGGTAATATTACGTCAACCGTTAATAGTTTTCTTTTGGGTTTAGCAAAAAAGGAGAAAATTAAATAAGAAAAGGCGGCATTTTGTCGCAAGTAGTTGTTTTATAAATTTGGAATGGACAACCAAATTCAAAAGGTAATAAAAAAGCAGTCAAAATTTCGAGCCAAAGTCTATATAAAAACCAAAATCTGTACAAAGTTGGGTCAAAATTAAGATTTGTTGATTGGCACACACATTTCTTTATTAAGACATTCGCTTAGCGAATTTCGGTACAGAATTTTTGGACCAAGAAGAACAAATTTTAGACCAAAAATTCTAAAACCTTGGATTTCAGCCAAATTTTGGTATACAACATGTAGAATTAATTTAATCGAAAATGTTTTGAAATATTTAATCCTTAGATATTTTTAATATTAAACTTTGTTCAGCGAATTTTCATTACGAATTAAAAAAAAATCATAATTTTTGAACAAAGTGGTATTGAATTCCGGCTTTAAATGGATGTAATGAATTTTGGAACACCCGGAATCGTGAAAAATAACTTTTTTCTAAGGAGTTTTTAAGGTACATAACATTTTGGATTTCTTTCATTTCTGAACAATTTTAGATCAAAATTTAAATTTTTTAATGGAAATTCTGGTTCAAAACTTTCAACATTATATAAATTCAATGGCTTGGATCAGTCGACAAAATTCAAAATCTTATATAGAAATTAAGAATTTGGGACCAAATTTTAATAACAAATTTCTAAATACAAGAAACGCTGGAACTCTTACAATTTAAAGTGTTATTTTGAACGACAGAAAAAGAAAAAAACAAATTTTGTAAAGCATAACAAGAAATTTTGGTAGGTACAAGGCAAAGTAAATAAATTTAATCTGTAGAAAATTTTTAAACCAACGAAATTTCCATAAAATATCAAAATCGGTAATTTCCAAATTTATTTATATTTTGGTACAAAATTTAAAAAAGAATTTTAAAATTCAAGAATGAATTTTTTGAACAGGATTTTTCGTTGGAATGGAACACAGTATAAAGAAATAAGAAAAAATAGAATTCTGGAAAATAGAAAACTTTCAAAATTTTTAAAAATTTCAAACCAAATTTTTAAGAACAGAATTTTTACAAATTAAATTATTTTTTTTTTTTGGGAATTTGGTGCAGTGGTGTGTGATTTTTTCAACATAGAGTTTATGAGCACGTAATCATGCTAACAAAATTTTGAACACAATTTATGGTATTAAGAATTTGGAGCAAAATTTGAGTAAAGAATTTAATGGAAAAGGATCAATTGAATCTTTTATATAAAATTTTTGATCACATAGCAAAAAATAAACTTAAACCAAGTCGGATCAAAATTTAATTTTTTTAGCAAAACTTGAATACAACATCAACTTTATAGAAAATTTGGATAAAATAAAAAATTTTTAGGTAAACTTAAAAATGCAAGTAATATCAAATTTTCAGAAATTTTGGATCGAATTTTTTGAAATATTGAATCTATAAACATTTCCTATAAAAAAGCAAAAGCTCATTTTGTTTACGAATTTTGATACTCAATTTTGCATTCATACATTTTAACCTAAATTTGGACTCGAAAAAAATCGAATGGCTCGAATAACAAATTTTTCGACCTAATTTTACAATTAGAGATATTAACAACTTGGAATCAAATTTTATTCCAAAATCTTGGAGGACTTGATTTTATAATCCAAAATAACAAACTTGGGATCGAAATTATGTTTATGGTCAGAATTTTGAATTTTTGGAATGGAAAATGGAAAAACATACGGTTAGAAAATTTTGGTAAATTCATAAGTTTTGGATGAAATTTTGAACTAACGCCTCAAAATAACAAAGCTTCTCAATATTTCCGTAAAACTTTTTTGATAATTTTTTTATGGTAACAATACTCCCCCTTAGAAAGAATTGAAAAAAAAAAAAATGCACTTCTTGTGAGGAGAGATAGAAAAAAAAAATATTAAGATACAATATTTCTTAGAAGTAGGCCGATCTCTTTGTAGCAAAACGCCAAACCGGCAATAACAAACCCATTTCTGGCAATTTCAAGCTCCGAAACTTTATAGTCGTCCATTCGTCGTCGTCGTTGTCTGAAATACAGAGAATGACTTTGTAGTGTGCTATAGAGTGAGTTACGCTCACTTAAATGACAACTTGCAACAAGTGGAATGTATATCTGCTATTTTTTCTTTAGTCTTTTTTTCTTGCCGCTGCTTGCTCTCTGTGCAATAATTTAGTAGAGGTTATTACTCAATCACAGCGTGTCAGCATCATATTTTTTTTTTCTTCTATTTGTGCTGATACTAGAGCTGGCCAGATGTTGTTTTGCCCACGGGGACATGCATTTAAAAGTGAAAGCCATTGGCCATAGTTATAGTAGGTATAGAAGAACCACTTTGGTGGGCTGTTGTTGCAAGTGGGGTGATTTGTGTGATTTAAAACTGGTGGCAGTGCAAAGGTTGTTGATCTAGTTAGCCGGCAAGTTCTTGCATAAATAAAATAAATAAAAATATATAAATGTATCTATATGGAGACAAAAATAACAACTAAATAAGAAAAAAAATACAACAACTTGAGGCATTTTAAATGGTCCTATAATGACTCTGACTTTGTATAGAGATATGATTATGGCGATTATGGCAACAGCACACGAAGGTCATAATTTTTATTAATGAATCACGGTTATTCACGTGTGCAAATGTAATAATAATTATAAATTATAAATCTACAACAGCGAGTCACTTAATCATTTAAACATATATGCTGTCAGAGACCGCACGCTGTGTGTCTTAAAGATTAAGGAGCACATTGACCTATTCCAAGGAGGTTAAGTGCGTTAATTTATTCGAAAAAAAAAGAAAAATGAAGTATATGCAAGTGAGTTGTATGTTGCTCGCAGGCTTTACTATTATAATAGGAGCTGTACAGACCATATTAATATGACTGATAGTTCTATAGTGAAGCGGCCATTTTTAATTTAGACTTTTGTTAGAAAATTGGTCCGCTATTAAACCACTGCCAGATCTGAATAAAATTTTAGTTTCTACAACCTTTTAGAGAGTCTTGCGATCGAACCCATTTATTCTGGAGTGCCACCTACATTATGTTTCAATGATCGAAGTGGACTTAGTATGGACACTACTAATTATCCAGAAAGATATAGGGAAATACGGTATGCGTTATGAGCTTTTTCAAGAGGCCTATACGTGGTGGTTAATCTCCTAGCCCTTGGAAAAACAGTAAAAAAAACTTGGCAGTTTCCAGATCAACAAACATAGGCAAACATATTGATCATGAAAAATCTTCTAGTACCTTTCTAGTTAAGAGAGCCAACATAGACTCGGGTACGAATATCCAGGGCAGCATAACTAATTTTTTTTTAAGTTGTGGATTTTGTGGTTTCGAATGTCTTCTTACCTTATCCAGCAGCTAAAAATCCAACATAAAAAGGCTTACTGAAAGCTTAATGCTCGAGAAGCCTCTGAAAAATGTTGCCTTGTCGCCATGTCGCCTTGTTGCTATGTCGCGTTGTCACCATATCGCCACGTCACACAGTGGTTCCATTTGTGTGGGAGAGCGGAAACTCATGGTTTATGCATTAAGGACTTCTGAACATATTCTGATACTTTTTTCTCGAAAATGGAAAAATAAAAATCGGGAAACCTCTGAAAAATGTCGCCTTGTAGCCATGTCGCATTTTCGCCATGTTGCCATGTCGCCTTGTCGCTATGTTGGCTTGTCACTATGTCACCTTGTCGCCATTATGACCATGTCGCCTCGTTACACAGTGGTGCCATTAGTATGGAAGAGCGGACAAAAGTCCTTAAAACCTTAATTATCTTACGGAATTTAATAAAATTTTGCACACATGTTTGAAGTTCGCTTACAAACATTTCGACAAATGTTGGTGCATAAAAATATACTGAGAAAAAAAGTTATTGATGTTTTTCGGATTTGTTGAGTATTTAAAATAACGAAAACACCTTTTTAAGTATTCCTATTTTTCAAACTAAGTATGCCATTTTATTTTTTGTATGGCAAAGAATTTTTATTTTTTTTTTAATAGTTTTTTTTTTACCAAAATTTTCAAATCCAAATATTAGTGGAGTAACTAAAGCTCAAAAATTGGCAATATTAGGGAACCCGGCCGAACAGCTTAGATTTTGATGATCTTTTTTTTCAAACGTCGGTAATTAAAAATACTTAAAAGTCTATAGATTAAAAATTGCCGTTTTGATTTTTTAAATTTAATTGAAGATTTTTGCGAACAAAAACAAATTTTTTTCAAAAATTTTTCTTAAATTTCATAAATTAATTGATGCCAAAAGATTATCTAGGAAATTCAAGGAAAAAAATATATGAGAGTGAGGGACAATCTTCCATAGTTTTCTTATTAATTGACTTCAAACACAAAAAAAATATTTGAACACAATGGCAACACCTACAATATTCAAATATACATTTTTTAAAAGCTAGAAGCTTAGTCATATATGTAAAATTAAAATTAAGTTAATTGAATGAACGGCTTTTGAAAGAATGGTAATTGAACTCAGATTTTTGAAAAAAAAAAAAATTATTGAAAAAATTTTAACATGTCGTTTTTTAAACTTGGTCGTAATATAAAATGCATTTATTTTCAAATTTTTTTTGGCCGCATTTATTATGATTTCAAATTATAAAAGGAAATGTCAATATGTATTACGGTTTATGAAAAAAATTAAAAAGTATTTCATTTTCGAAGAACTTTTTTTAATAAAAGTTTTGAAAAAAAATGTAACTTATTTTTTTTTTAAAGTTCAACATCTAAACATAAAATTATTTTTTATTCATTTAATAACCCTTACTGTTGAAAGTTAAATAGCAAAAATTTAAAGTTCCTATTTACCACAGTCTTTGAGAAAATTAATTATTTCAATGCAAAAATTCAGTTTTAATAAAAAAAAACCATTGAAATTGAAGTAATTTTTCATTTTTTTTTTTCAAAAGTGTGATATATTTTACCTTTTTTGCTTCGAAATTCAACTGATAATATTTATGGCCAAAAATTTTTTAAAAAATAAATTCATATTTTATTAGAAAAGGTTTGGAAAAAAGTCATTTTAAATTTTTCTAATAACATTTTTTTTTTAAATTCTGAGTTTGAGGAATATTTTTTCAAAAAGTCTTGATTAAATTTAGTGGATTTAAATTTAAGAGATAAGAATGAGCTTCTGGCTTTTTAAAAATGTATTTTAAAATATTGTAGGTGTTGCCGTTGTTTTCAAAATATTTGTTTTGTGTTTGAGGTAAGAATGTTAGAAAATTGCATTTATCGCTTAAACGATGGAAGATTGTCCCTTACTGCCTTTTATATATTTTCCTTAAATTACCTAGAGAATCTTTTGCTATCATTTGTTTTATGAAATTTAAGCAAAAAAAATGGTTTTGTTAAAAAAAAATTAATTTTAATTTTAAAAAACAATACGGCAACACCGGCAATTTTTAATCTATAGACTTTAAAGTATTTTTAATTACCTACGTTTGAAAAAAAAATCGTCAGAGCTACTACTCTACTATATAGTATGGTATTCTTAAGATATTATTATTTGATACATTAGAACTGATAAAAATAAAAAAAAAAAACAAAAAGTAGTCAAGATATATTTTTTCATTCAGAGCACAATAGAGTGGAGCGTTTTTGAAATTTGTTTTTAAGATCACTGCGTGCAACTCATGGTTTGTACGTTGTGGTCTTCTGAACAGTTTCTGATACTTTTTTTTTATTCGAAAATGGAAAAATAAAAATCGGGAAGTCTCTGAAGAATGTCGCCATGTCGCCTTGTCGCCATGTAGTCTTGTCGCTATGTAGTCTTGTCGCCATGTAGTCTTGTCGCCTTGTCGTCATGTCGACAATATTCCAAAACCGAGTTTTAACTCAATTTTAATGAAAACATTTATAAGCTTATCTTTCTACTTTCCTACATTCTAAACATAGTTGTACTTCAAATACGAAAATAAGTAGATCTTTCACTGCAAATTGTATGAAATTATATAATAACAACAATCAATATGTAAGTGTATGTATATTTGTATTCTGATATTGTCAAGCATTTTCAATAAATTGTAATGTAAATTCCTGCATTTAGCGATATCGTGACCAATATTTAAACCCTTCACTAATTGAATGTTTTCTACAAAACTCAAAAAATTATCTATTATTTGCATTGCACGCAAGCTTCCAGTAAATGGACGTGTATTGTATAAGCTCTCTCGTATACCTACACCTTCAAAATATTGCATCTAATTAAAAATTCAATTTTTAATTTAACACAGCCCTTTAGCATTTATACATGTTTTTAATGCCATAGGACTCCCTAAAGCACTCTTTGAATGAATCATCGCAGATAAAACAAAAATTTATAATTGCACATTATTGCTGGTGTAAATAGAGATGTTTAACGAACATGTATTCACTGCATGAATTTTGTTTATCATTTTGCTTTTTTAGTGAATCTGCATCTCTCCTCATCTCTCCCTGTCAATGTGGAATTACTACAAAAAAAGGTGAGAATTATCTCAAGGCCAGTCCCACGTGAGATGCGATGAAATATCAAAAAAAAAAAAAACCTTGCACACGCACAGGCAACAACTATACTGCAGATAGACAGACAAACAGACGGACAGACGGATACCCCCAAACACATAGAGAGGAAGTGCTAATTGACTAACAATGTGCAAAGTAATCATGGCTTTTGAGTGATCTTATTATTATTGAAGATGTATATTTACCATGCATACATGTTTTTTGAATTGCTTTTATGTATATTAACGTATAACCGTATGGATGTGAGTGTAGGTTACCACTGTCATCTATAGATATATTTTTGTTTCGTTTTGAATTACATACAGGCAAATAAACACTTTGAGTCGTTATATTGATGCGACAAGGCGACACACAGTGCGTTGATTCAGTGCAAAGTATGGAAAAAATTCAAAACAGCCTAATTTTTATGATCTTTTCTTTTAACATTATTTTTTAGTCTCATGGCAAGTAAATAGTGTATAAAAACATTTTTTATTTCGATTATAAGTTTTTGTCATATAAGTACACTAAGGATTGTTATTTTTATAACTCAAAAAGTGCGTTTTTCATACAAATTGTGTGTAAAAAGGCTTGAAACAATCAGTCATAGCTAGCAGGGACGCGGGTGGACGCGGATGAATGATACTTTTTTGGAAAGGTCGTATTTCCCACTTTATAACCTATTAAATTTTTTGATGAATGCACTTGAATCAAAAATTATGCTGAACTTTGAAAATAAGCTGTTTTTGTGAGAAATAAACCGTTACTTTACCGGTAATTAAAACGATCTAAGACTTTGGAGTGCAAAAAAAACCAATAAAATTTATTAAGCTTACCCTTCTTACGAGTATCCAATTAAAAACCGGTTTAATTGGAGCAATTTAACTCCGTGGTGCAGCTATTCGTAAATCATCACTAAATGGCCTACTTTTGACATGTTACCTTTAAGAGGTTGTGTAGCTTGCTGTAGTTGCATTTTACAAAAAAAAAATTACAGTTCATCTAGTTAGACATCTGGCTATAATTTTACATTCTTCAAAACCGGTTTTAGAAGGTCAAATTTGTTGACTTTTTTCCACTGGTCACCGCACTGTGCGACATGGCGACAAGGCTAAAAGTCAAAAAAGCGACACGGCGATAAGGCGACATTGCGATAAGCGACAAGGCGACAAAGCGACATGGCGATAAGACGACAAAGCGACAAGGCGACAAAGCGACATGGCGATAAGAAGAGAAGGCGATTTTTTATTGTCGAATAAAAAAAAGTATCAAAATATGTTCAGAAACTATCAGCTGCACGCAGTGATCTAAAAGAAAACTACAAAAACGCTTCAATCTCCTGTGTAATGTAAAGGACCCCGCACATTTTGTATGGGAAGTGGCCCTCGGTGAAATTGTCTGAAATTTTAGTATGTTGTTCTCTTGAAGCTCTTGCTCAAAAGTCGATATGGGCAGAAAGTAAAAAAATGTACAGTTTTTAAGATAACGGGTTTTTTCGATGACTATCTTAAACCTTTTAAGAGGGATAGTAACTCCATATATTGTGTTTTGCGTCATTTTTTAGTGGAATTCATAGGTTTTTAGGGTCACTGAATCCAAATCCGAAGTCCATTTTGCTTCATCAGGTCAGGTTTTCAAGATAACCTCAAAAAATGTCACAGCCTCAAAAAAATTTTTTCTTTGATCTGGGAGTGCGACTATGTTTAATACATGTTTTTTGGGTCGCTGAAACCAGATTCGAAGTCTATTTTATCCTATCACTTCGAGTTTTTGAGATAACTTCAAAAAGGTAACGAACAGCTTTTTTGAGGTTATCTCGAAAACCTGACCTGATAGGACAAAATAGACTTCGAATCTGGTTTCAGCGACCAAAAAAACATATATTTAATATAGTTGCACTCCCAGATCAAAACAAAAACATTTTTTGAGGCTGTGACATTTTTTGAGGTTATCTTGAAAACTTGACCTGATGAGGCAAAATGAACTTCGGATTTGGATTCAGCGACCCTAAAAACCTATGAATTCCTTTAAAAAATGACTCAAAACACAATATATAGAGTAGACTGATTCAAAAAAAATTATTTTTTTTTTGTTCAAAGCATTGTTGAAAATATTGTTGGAAATGACGAAAAAAAAATACTGTAAAAGTTTCAGCCCTTAATGTTAACATTTAGTACCGCCGTGTATTTGTGTTTAGAATTTTTTTATCTTTTTAATGGTTCATCCAAAAGGCTTGACAAAATCATTTTCTTTTATAAAATTGTTCGCTCTACAAAAAAGCTCTTAATAATTTTTTTGATTTACCCCCGCGTTTCGAAGTTATTCAACTTTAAAATATAAAAAGTAATTTTTTCTCATTTTTTTCCGATTTTTTGACGAAATTATTAGTTTTTTTCAAAAAAATTGGCAAAATTTTCAAATATTTGTATTCTATGTTGTGTTTTGGTTTCACAGATCCTTTAATATAACTCTCAAACCCCTAATACTATCATATTAGATTTCTTCAATAAATTCGAATTATTCATTTTTTCAACTAAAAATTATTTTAATTAATTTTTCGCCTCGGTTTTTTTTTAATTTTATAAATGCAATTTTGTAGAGCGTTCAATTTTATACAAGAAAATTATTAAATCTAGCCTTTTTGATGAACCAGTAAAAAGATAAAAAATTCTAAACACAAATACACAATCTTTCCCATACAAATCGTATGGGAAATAGAAATTTGCGATGCGGCGGTACTAAATGTTAACATTAAGGGCTGAAACTTTTACAGTATTTTTTTTTCGTCATTTCCAACAATATTTTCAACAATGCTTTGAACAAAAGAAAAAAAAATTTTTTTTGAATCAGTCTAATATAGAGTTACTATCCCTTATAAAAGGTTTGAGATAGTCATCGAAAAAAACCCGTTATCTTAAAAACTGTCCATTTTTTTACTTTCTGCCCATATCGACTTTTGATCAAGAGCTTCAAGAGAACAACATACTAAAATTTCAGACAATTTCACCGAGGGCCACTTCCCATACAAAATGTGCGGGGTCCTTTCACAAAAAATATTCTAAGGATATTTCATCTCCTCTAGATCTGCGAACAAAATTGTCTCATTTTATTAGATGTTGGCTCTAATCAAATAACGCGGAATGTACCCGTGATATATTTTTTTTTCTTCTCATAAAGCATCCCTCTATCACTCGACGAGCTATAGAAGGTATAGAAATATAGAAGTATATGATGATGTTGTTGTTATAATATAATGGTCGAGTGAGGGTGCACAGCTTGGAGGCACTTTTCAACATCACTGTCACATCAGCAGAGCATACCCACCGAACCGACCGACCTGTATTATATATACTGTACCGCTTCCGCCCACACCGCACCGAACCGTACCCGTTCGACCAACCGATATAGGCATCCATTTTTGAAAGCCGAGATTTGAGATGTAGGTAAAATTGAAGCCATGTTGTGTTGTGGGTTTTCTATTACCTCGTGGTGTCCTATTGCGCGTTGCTTTTCTTAACATTGATTATGTTTATTTTAAGTCATGTCATCATGTGTGTATAAAATCTACAACAACAACAATAATTACAACAACAAAATAGTGGGTGGAATGCAGGGCAAATTGTATAGTAGCAGTAGCAAAACGAGTGAGAGAGTTTATGTCACCACATCATCATCATCATCATCGTCATCAATGCGAGCTGCAATATAATATATAGGGTTTCACAATTAGCCGACCATTCGAAATGAAGGGTTTATTTTTGTGTGTTTGTAGTTTTACAGGAGAAGGGTATATTTTTTTCATGTACATAGGTACCTATATTTTATCCACTTTCATAGTATAAATGACTTTTGTTGTTGTTGTGATGGAAAAGTCTCTATTTTATTTATGTTTATTGATTTGTTAAAGTTTTGGCATTTAATGGCTTGAATATGGCAAAACCTTGGAAATTGTCAAACAGTCGAAACTCAGAGAGAGTATTGTCGACTTTTCATGAGCCGAATTTGGCCGTGCGGCGAAGCTTTTAGGCGTAAATCGCCTAATGTGAACATAAGACGCAGGTGACTTAACTAACTATCTCCTTGGCAGAATACTATTCGAATTTAGTTGTGCGGAATATTGTGCTGCTAAAAACGACTTGTGTAAAGTCGGCCTAAGGATAATAGACCTTCTGTGGATAGTTTATTATGTCAATACATGTGTGGGAGAAACAAATATGATTATATTTCCAATCAGAAAGGTTCTGGATATTCGGGTGGCGTCCAAAGGAGAATATATAAAAACTTCGATTCCAGATCAAAAACCCATTCACTGTTTTAGAAAAGAAGTTCATTACTCTGGTCGGCAAAAAAGAGAAACAAAAAAAATCGGAGCAAGAACTTTGTTAGGTGATTTTAATTGACTTTACTCGTAGTGTGTTGATTTCAAAACTGTTTACAGATTTATTCTTTCTCAATTTAGTTCTTTTTGATGTTTAGTCAAAAATATATGTATATTTTTCCGTAATAATGTTGCTTTTTTTTTAAGTCCAAATCAGAAGATGCAAACTGAAATTTGTTTCAAAAAACCATTTATTACTTTGAAAAAAAAAAAAACCAATCAAGATTTTGAAATATGTCTCATATGTATATGTATGAGAAAAAAAAAAAATAAAAACTTTTAGTACGTTTTAATATGGCGTTTTAATTTAACGGTGATTTAATTTGACATCAAATGTATTTAAAAAAAAACGCGTTTTTGACCTGTTTATATTCAAGTATTTAAAAAAAGTTAAGAAATTGATGACCGAAATCCTTCACTATTTCTTCGTCAACTTTCATTAGTTCTGCAAGACAATATATTGCGAGGACTTTGGTTGCGTCGATGCCACTGATATTCTCACAAGACGAACTTTTGGAATGCCGCGCGATCAATAAATATTCTTCATAGCTTTTGGGCACAATTTCCGGTTAATTTGTTCTGAATTTTTTCGGTAATTCCATGAAAAAGTAATGGGTCAAGTATATTTGAATTTGAATTTTGAGACGCTCTATCTCCGGAACTAAAGGAACTTGAAATTTGTTTTTCGATGCAAAATGTGAAAAAAATTTTTTTATCAAAATTTTCAAACACCTGTGGTGTAAAAAAAATCCATAGGAACTTTTTTTAAAAATATGAGCGTCCAAATTGGATTGCAGAATGGTAAAAGTTTATATCAAATCTAGAGTTACTAGGAATTTAATAGTACCAAAGTGCAAAAAAATCCTATTAATTTAATAAATTATTTTAACTGTAAAATCTTAAGTTTTTCACATTGCTGCCACAAATGCATGGATTCCATCAGTTTTTTTAATCAGTCATATTTTACAAAAATTCTTCTTACACCTAACTATTAAAAAAGCGTTATAACCGTTGAACAATGGCCATAAAAAAAATGATTTAACTTTTTTTTAATGCAAAGTAGAAAAAAAAAAATTTGTTTAAAGAGACGTCCGCAAAGGCATTTTCTTATAAAACTCGAATGGTCTTAATTCTTTCGTTTGGAAAGTCTGTCCTGTCAACCATAAACAACATAGAAGAATTTTAAATCGTTATTCCTTAAACATTTACATATCCAGATATTTTTTTGAAGGAAAAACATCCATTTTCTGACACAAATTGACAGATTAAAAAAAAAACCCTTCATCATAAACTCTTCAAAACACAAAGAGCGTTTTTACTGTACAATATTCCGTAACGGTAACGAGTTCCATATAAAAACATCTTGTTTCATGAATATTGTAAAAAGGTGCTATTGTATCAACAAGCAATGTGTACAACAATCTATTCTTTAATGTAAGTGGTGTGTGTTTTATAAAGTTGAAGAAGTCATTAGGTCAAAGGCAAAAGCAAATGCAAACTTAGGTACATGTGTTTTTTTTTTTTTTTGTATACATTTTTTCATCTTTATACCTTCAAAGCCATCATCAGGAGCTATGTGATGTTTGATGTGATGATGAAATGATGATGAAAAATAGAAAAAGTAACTATACAAGACTGAAGATGACGACAAATAAGGTTAGGTATGGCCTTATGACTTTCTAAAGAAAGAAAACTATATCAGAGTGATATAATATTTCCTATTAAGTTTTCTGCTATATAAAAAAAAGGGTTACATGTTGTTGATTTGATGTTTTCTCTCATTTTTTTTTTCCAACTAATAAAAGTCAAAGAGTATATGAATGTTTCTATTTTATGCAATATGTTGAGAAGACAAACAAAAATCTATTTTATTTACATTTAATGGAAAAAAAAAGTCAATTGAATTTAAAAGTTTGCAATATGTTACGCATATATGTGACGTCATTTTGGTATGCAATTTTAAACTGAAGACTTAGAAAAGGTGTTTGGAACCCGCATGATTTGATAGAATTAATAGGAACTGTCGAAAATTTCCGGAGGAATTTTGTTTCTCTTAAAAAGAAAAAAAGGAAATATGAGTGGTCCTCAGGCAACGAGAAGTTCCAGAAACATATGTGCGGATGGTTTAAAAACCCATTATGCCCCATGCACGGGGCATAATGGGCACAGGTAAGAAACGGTGGGTATTGGGTTAATGGTGTTACTGAAACGTCTGCAGATGTTACTCGATTCATCATCTACATCCTCCTTGCCGGCACAAGAGCAATGGGCCCACTTTCCGTAGGCTTTGCATGCCACCCATCCATCTGTTGATTCGGAATACAAATGTCCACAATGAAGACATTTTTCAACTTTTTCGCTTTCCGAAAATTCTATTTTCCTTTTCTTTTTTATTTCTGCGACGAGTTTTTTTCATTCTTTGAGGCAGATTTGAAGTTTAGAGTTTCAGCCTCAATGGAGACCCATGCCCATTATGCCCCGCCCATTATGCCCCATGTCCTACTTTTTTTAAAAGTTGTCTATATTTTTTGTCAAGTAACTTAATTAAATGAAATGACTAGATTTATATAAAATAAATAAACTTAGTTTTTTGTTAAATGAGAAAAATTAAACTTAAAATGCACTCATAGTCTAAAAAGGCGAATTTTACTTTGATTCAGAAATACATCAACTCAGTTGAAAAGCAATTTTTATTCACTACGAAATACAGATATCATTTTCACTCAATAATTAGATTCCCAGGTATCACCACAGATAATTTGAAAAGGACAGATGCAAAAGTGGAGTTGCCACTCTATTCAAACAAGAAATATTAGGGGTGCCCATTATACCCCGGAGGCCCGCTATGCCCCGCTTTTCCCTATGATAAAGTAGTTACTAAAAAAAGATGTGCAGCTGTAGTCATCGAAGATTTCGAAAGCATCTTTATTACAGTTTAGCTCTTTATTGCAGTTCTTGACTACCTGCTTGAAGGCAAAGTAGATCCGTGAAGCCGGACCTGCGATATCTAAATGTTTGAACCAAACTAATCTGATTTAACAAATTTAAATTAAAACACCTTAATAACTTCACTTGAGTCGGTACACATTCATTTAAAATTTACATTAAACAATATTATTAAAAACAATTAAAAATGCATTCAGGTACGTGTCGCGTTTGTTTTTAATTGTTTTTAATAATATTGTTTAATGCAAATTTTAATTGAATGTGTACCGACTCAAGTGAAGTTATTAAGGTGTTTTAATTAAAATTTGTTAATTTATCGAACTTCACGCCATGCAACATTAATTTGTGATTAATCTGATTTGTCTGTCTACCCAAAATTTTCGTTTGTCAAAGCTTAAAAAATGTTTAAAGCAAATCTTGTTGCTATGTCGCCTTGTAGCCATGTGTCGCCTTGTCGCCATGTCGCTTTGTCGTCGTGTCGCCTTGTCGCCATGTCGCCTTGTCGCCATGTCGTCATGTCGCCATGTCGACTTGTCGTCGTGTCGCCTTGTCACCTTGTCGTCGTGTCACCTTGTCACCATGTCGCCTTGTCGCCATATCGCCATGTCGCCTTGTCGCCATGTCACCTTGTCGCCATGTCGCCTTGTCGCCATGTCGCCTTGTCGCCAATTGCAATCGTTTTTCCACCTCGTGTTCTGTAGACATACCAAAACTCACAGTTTTTTCATCTTCCGTTCAGGAAATATTCAAAAAACAATTTTCCAGCAACTTACATGCAAAATATAATTTGTACTTTCTTTATATAGGGCATTGGTTTCGTGTCGAAAAAAGAATTGAGGTTTTAATCAAAACCAACATAACGATGATGGACAAGTCTGACAAAGTGGGTGCGTCCATCTGTATATGTACTTTTCCACAGTCTAAACGGATGAACGGATTTTCTTCAAATCTGGTACAGATGATATTATAGAATTCTGAAAGTTTTTTTTTTCTTTATATCTCGCTTAGAAAGTGTACAAATTTGTCAAGTTATAGCTAATTTCTCGAAAATGGCTTTAACGATTTTATTTAAACTTTGCAGATATAATACTCAAAGTAAATGCAATAAAACTACATTTTTAGTTTTTCCCAAACAAATTAAATAACAAAAAAAAAAAATTTATATTTAACACAATTTTGCCCTAAATGTCGGCTCTTCCTAAAATGTATGTAGAGATAAAAGTGTTTGTAACTTCAAGAACAGGTACATGCGACCCAGTCGTGCATGTTATTTTTCTGAAATCCCTAAAAAATTTTGTTTGGGATATATTAAAAAAAAAAAAAACAAAATTTGCTCTAACATTCCCAAAAATGTAAGCACTTTAACTTGAGGAGTATGTTATAAAAGAAAAAAATAAGAACCCAAGATTGCAAAGATACAAAATTGCCATGGATGATCTCATATCAATGCCAATTTGTAATATTTTCAATTTTTATGATTTAAAAAGTTTGTATGCAGCCCCATGTAAACTACAGTTAACATTTTCACTCTACAACAGTGTAATTTTCACAGTTAGTGAATAGTCAAAAAATTAAAATAGTTTTATCAATCAGTCAGTGATTAAATTAGATGAAACCATGAAAGTCACTGTGGCGTATGCGTAACTTTTTTGTATGTTATATTCTTATAGTAGAGTAACTACAGCAAATTATTAGGGAACCCGGCCGAACAGCTCTGATTTTGACGATTTTTTTTTCAAACGTAGGTAATTAAAAATACTTTAAAGTCTATAGATTAAAAATTGCCGGTGTTGCCGTATTATTTTTTAAAATTAAAATTAAATTTTTTTTTAACAAAACCATTTTTTTTGCTTAAATTTCACAAAACAAATGATAGCAAAAGATTCTCTAGGTAATTTAAGGAAAATATATAAAAGGCAGTAAGGGACAATCTTCCATCGTTCAAGCGATAAATGCAATTTTCTAACATTCTGACCTCAATCACAAAAAAAAATATTTTGAAAACAACGGCAACACCTACAATATTTTAAGATACATTTTTAAAAAGCCAGAAGCTCATTCTTATCTCTTGAATTTAAATCCACTAAATTTGATCAAGACTTTTTGAAAAAATGGTCCTCAAACTCAGAATTAAAAAAAAATATGTTATTAGAAAAATTTAAAATGACTTTTTTCCAAACTTTTTCTAATAAAATATGAATTTATTTAAAAAAAATTTTTGGCCATAAATATTATCAGTTGAATTTCGAAGCAAAAAAGGTAAAATATATCACACTTTTGAAAAAAAATGAAAAATTACTTCAATTTCAATGGTTTTTTTTTTAATAAAACTGAATTTTTGCATTGAAATAATTAATTTTCTCAGAGACTGTGGTAAATAGGAACTTTTAATTTTTGCTATTTAACTTTCAACAGTAAGGGTTATTAAATGAATAAAAAATAATTTTATTTTTAGATGTTGAACTTTAGAAAAAAAAATAAGTTACATTTTTTTTTCAAAACTTTTATTAAAAAAAGTTCTTCGAAAATAAAATACTTTTTAATTTTTTTCATAAACCATAATACATATTGACATTTCCTTTTATAATTTAAAATCATAATAAATGCGTCCAAAAAAATTTGAAAATAAATGCATTTTATATTACGACCAAGTTTAAAAAACGACATGTTAAAATTTTTTCAATAATTTTTTTGTTTCAAAAATCTGAGTTCAATTACCATTCTTTCAAAAGCCGTTCATTCAATTAACTTAATTTTAATTTTACATATATTACTAAGCTTTTAGCTTTTAAAAAATGTATATTTGAATATTGTAGGTGTTGCCGTTGTGTTCAAATATTTTTTTTTGTGTTTGAAGTCAATTAATAAGAAAATTGCATCTATTGCTTGAACTATGGAAGATTGTCCCTCACTCCCAAATATTTTTTTTCCTTGAATTTCCTAGACAATCTTTTGGCATCAGTTAATTTATGAAATTTAAGAAAAATTTTTGAAAAAAATTTGTTTTTGTTCACAAAAATCTTCAATTAAATTTAAAAAATCAAAACGGCAACACCGGCAATTTTTTATCTATAGAATTTAAAGTATTTCTAATTACCGACGTTTGAAAAAAAAGATCATCAAAATCTAAGCTGTTCAGCCGGGTTCCCTAATATTGCCAATTTTTAAGCTTTAGTTACTCCACTATTAACGAAATTTTTTTAATATTATTTATTTATATTTATATGAATTTTGACTAAGGGGTAAACAGGGCTGCATTATTTGTTTTCTTCTTGTTTCAAAAAAAAATTTGATCTGAACAGGATTTCAAACAAATATTTTTTTCTTTTTATTGACATATGGTTTGAAAAAAATAAGAGAAAATCAACAAAATTTGTTCACTTTGTTATAGGTAGGTACGTTCAAAAGATCATTAAAAATCAAAATTTTATTAATAAGAAAAAAAAATCTTTGAATAAAGTATTTTGTGTGAAAATTGGCGTAGCTGTTATACCAATTCAACATACGCAAAAGCCCTTAAAAAAAAAAAAACATATTGCTCTTTTGAAAACAAAAAAAAAACTTTTTTTCACAACATTAATATAATTCGGTTATAAAAATTGAAAAAAAAAAAAACACAAACAATCTTCTTAAAACTTCAATTGCCCGGAAGGAAACCAAAAAAGAACATATACTATCTATCCATCATTTTGTAATATTATAGAGATTGCAAAGAAAAAATAAATCTCATCCCGCCCACAAATTACACCATAATTTTCTCATATAAGTGAATACTTAAACATAACCAACATCAACAAAAAAAAAAAAACAGATAATTCCAAAAAAAAAGAAGAAAAACTACCAAAAAGGGATAAACATGAATCGATGAAACTCTAAAAAGCCACAATAGATGACAATTTATTTCGTTTATTTTTTTTTTTTTTTTAGTTTTGTTTTGCTTCTTCCTTCCAACTCAACATAAATTTTCTAACAATTTCAAAGTAAAAGGAAATTTTCATGGAAAATGAAGAATAAAAGAGAAGATTTTCTTTACATGAACATGAACAAGCAATGTGAATTTTTCAGTCTTTTTTTGTTTTCTTATGAGACCTTTTCAGTATTTTTTGTTTTTTTTTTTCCACAAGACGATTTCATCTTTTTCTTCCTACTCACATAGAAATTGCTTTTAGCTGACATCTACTGTTGTTACATTCGAAAGGTGATGTCCTTTCGGAACTTAAGTGCCAACTGACTCCTCTTGGGAGTTGTGATGCTGTTCCTGTTTTTTTTTTCAGTCCTCCTGAGTTTTAGTTTTTTTTTGTTTCGTTCATTTTTGTGTTTCGATGTTCATTTTCCTGTCTTTCTGTCTTTCCGTCTATGGCGCCGATGTTTTTTTTTTTCAGATTTTTCTCTAAATTTTAATGCAATGCGTTGTCCAGGTTCTTTGATATATCATAATAATACGATACAGTAGCTCTAGCCAGTATAGCCAACAAGTTGAAATTGCGTAACACAAATAATGGTTGCCACATGTTCTCGAACAAAATGAAGACCAAGAAAGTTTAAAGGAAAAATCCTTTGTGTTTTTTTAAGCTATTGCATAGAATTAATCGAAGGCTTTAAGCGCGGATATCGAATGAACACCACTCCCTACTAACAATTTTGCTTCTATAATGCTTTACAGAAGCAACAATTGCATCTGTAAAACTTTATAGAACCAAAATTGTTTGTCGGGCTCACTGGGGTGGTTCGCTTAACGTGTATGTAGGACTGTGCGAAGCTTGTACGGATCGAGAGGAGCGAGAACAAAATACCTTTGGAAGATCGTTTGCCGACACCAGCCACCAGTGAGGGAAGTACCGTAATCCCAGTTTTAATTTTGACATGGTTGTCTTTAAAAAAATATAACTTTTTTTGTAGGTGTCGTACAGATGTGGTTGAGGCATATTTTTAAAGATAAGCCTTTAAGCTTTCAAATGATATTAAATTCATTATAAGTTGTCAGATACAAAAATGGACCAAATCGAGATGGAAGAAAAAAAATTTTTGATTATTTTTAATTTTTTTTTTTTTGATGAAAATTGTTTGGATTTAAAAAGTTCCAACTTTTTTTTATGATGTCATACAAACATGTCTGAGGTGAATATTGAAAGCTAAAATAAAAATAATATAAAATTTATTATAGGATGTCATGTTAAAATATTGACAATATTGTATGTAAAGAGAAAAAAATTAAATTTTTCATGAAAAATGTATTATTTCAAAAATTCATTTTTATACTTTTTACAAAACATAAAGCATTAGTTATGGTTTAATTATTTGGAAGAAATATAAGGCTTATTGAAATTATTTTTTTTATATTTTTGCATATACAAAAAATTGAAATAATGAAATATGCAAATTTTTAATTTAATTAATTTGAATTTATTTTGTTCGCTTTTTATAACATATGTTTTGAGTTTAAAAAAATTTAAACTATGACGTTATCACGTAAAACTATCGTCCATAAATAGGTAGATTTTACAGACAACGACTATTTTCTTTTCTTTTATATTAATTGTAATTTGAATTAATTTAAAAAAAAACTTGAATTTATATCGAAGAAAACAAAAATTCTGCATACATAAATAATAAATAATTATATTTAATTGCTTTGGTTGATAAAAAATATTATGCAATAGCTTTACCCGAGTGCCACAAATCTTTTTTGTTTATAACAATCAACAGCAACCAAATATTTCTTATAGCAAAAAAACATCAACTACAAAAAATGCTTCAAAATTATCAAAAACAGATCAAAAACACAATTTTTACCAAATGAATGGCTTTTTAAAAATTAAGAGAGTTATTGAAAAAAATAAAAACTAATGTATTTTATTAGTTTTTATGTTGAACTTTTTTAAATTATTTATATATTACAAAAGGTAGTTAATAAAAAACAATATTAGATATTCTAATTAGCTTTTAAAAACCTTTAAAATTTTGATTTTTGTGTTTTCTTCCGAAATCTTGTAAATTGCTAAAAAAAATATGTTTAAACAATTTTTATGGTCAGCACAAAAATATCTATCTATTTAATAACCATATTTCTATATTTTACGATTTTTTTTTTAAATTTTGACATTTTTTGGACTTAATGGCATTTGCCTTAATAATTACGAATATTGATTTTTATTTGATCTCCCCTACACTTTGCGCCGTAAATCATTTTTGTGGGATTCATAAGAATTTTTTTGCCCCAGACATGCAGTTCGGCTTTCGGGAGAAGCACTCCACACTGCATCCGCTCATGAAGTTCCACCAAGACATCACCTCAGCTTTGAACAACCATCAAGTTACCGTCGCATGCTTTCTGGATGTCGAGAAAGCATTTGACAGAGTATGGATAGAAGCCCTTATCCATAAACTTCATTTACTAGGCTTCCCTGTAGCACTAATAAAAATCATTTTTTCTTTTCTTTCTTCTAGGAACTTCTTCGTACAAGTGGAGGATAGAAAATCAGCAAAGAAGTGCATTAGAGCTGGAGTTGCCCAAGGATCAAAACTTGGTCCCTTCCTCTATAGTATCCAGCCGCTTGCAAGTGTATGAGTTCTACAGTAAATGGGGTATCCGGATCAACTCATCCAAATCGGAATTACTGTGCTTTAGACGAACAGGAGGACGAAGCATTCGGTCAGCTGCAAACTGTAGGAGCATCACACTTACACTACCTGATGGTACTAAATTGGCAGCCAAACGCAACGCGAAGTATTTAGGGATCAACTTTAACGAGCTCCTGAGGTTCAACTTTCACTCTAGGTCTGTCCTGAAAAAAGCCAACTACGCCTTCCATCGCCTTCACCCCCTGATGAAGAGAAGAAACGGATTAAGCCAACCAACGAAACTCCTGATCTACAAGAAGCTTCTACGACCTGTCATCGCCTATAGCTTTCCGGTATGGTATACCATTTCCAAGACAGCCATGAAGGAACTTCAAATTTTTGAGAGGAAAATCCTGAGGATCTGCACCGGACTTTACTTCGATCGACAGCGACAAAAATACTACAGCAACGAGCGACTTTACGAGGAAGCAAACATCATGACGTTGGAAAAGTATCTGCTGCAATCTGCAAAGAAACTTGTCGGAAGCATCGCCAACCACCCCAATCAGCTGATGAGAAGCATGAGAACCCAACAACGACATCCCGAACCCAGATACCTTAGTGCTTTGGATATTCTGGATGAACACATAATCCCAACCGACAACGAGGAAGTAGTTTACTTTTACGCCGATACGCAATCGGCCTACTACCGCGGCTAAATGCCATACCACCCAACCCACCATTATCAATACCACAACTGGACAACCGGGACGGAACACCCCGAGGATAACCTAGTCAGCAGACTTGTAAAATTAAGCCTATTCATGTACTATATTTATATATATTTTATCTTTTATCCATTGTATAAGGTTAGGCCCCATATGTGCCAACAAATTTTATATCAATCAATGTATCTTATTAGAAATAAGTTAAGCTTAAGTCAATTGTATATAGTATGTTCAATAAAACAAAATTGAAAATTGAAAGAATTTTTTTGCCAATTATATTGAAGCAGCTCTTTAATTTATTAGTTTTTTTGCTAAAAAATTCCGATTTTGTTATCAAATTTGGTAACCATATAAAAAATTGATACACAAGTAATGTCAGCAGCATCCACCGACTACGGACGACGACGAGCGAAGACATCAGCTGCGTTGTGTTTATATTTTGTTATCCTATTTTTTTTATATTTTGTTTGATTTCATTACATAATTTTTTTTTCTCTGTTACTTTTGTTTTTGTTCTATTATTTTCAGTATGCGAATCCGGTTTCGATATTGTCTGAAAACGAAAACCAAAATGCAATAAATCATAAGAAAGACAAAACAAAAAAAAAACCAACAACGCAAAAACCCCCAAAATAGGGATGAAAATGAAAACAGTCAAAAAGAGGAACGTAAAAGGACCCTTTTTTGGCTGCTATTGACGTCATTTATTCACAAAGGTTCCTTAACATTATTACAAGCTTAACCCAGGATTGTAGTAGTTGTATAGAATTATAGTGACTGTGTGCTTCACGTGCCAACCTTGCGCAACTTATTTTTTTTATTTTTATTTTATTTTGTCCTATTTTTGCCCTGGATTTTAGAGCTTAAGAGTAAGGGTACAGTGGGATTTTTATAAAATTATTAAAAACAAAAACATGATTCGGAAAGTTTCATTGTAATTTTTGTTTTTTTTTTTTTTGGTAGATTTTTGGCAAAATTATGACCATGTATAAAATTATGATCTCGATAAAAAGAAATTAAAGGTATGATATTTGACTAACTTTTTGTAATAATACAGTAACTAGGCATTATTATCTTTCAATTAAGGCATCGTAACCTAAAAAATATAAGGCGACCGACATGGCAACAAGGTGACATGGTGACAAGGCGACATGGCGACAAAAAAAAAACAAACAAAAATAGGTTCAATAGGTAGGTAAAGAAAATTTATAAATTGTCCCACTGTTGAAATGTCCTCAAATAAGAAATACACATTCCTCGTCTGCTTTCACGATTCTCTATTGGGATTCTTTTGACGCATTTTCCCAGAATTTTTACTAAAGGTGTGGAATAATACTCTTTCATAAAAAAAAAACTGAGTGTTGGATGTAATTTTCTTTTTTTTTTCTTGTTTTGTTATTTTTTTAACTCTGTTAAAATATTCGGTATACGCACAGGCTTTCCATTACAATTTTTTTTTACTAGACAAAAAATTTAAATTTTCCAAGGAGGAAAATGAAATATTGTAGCTAGTATCTATCTCACCTGTGAGTAAATAAAATAGTCAGTTTTAGTATTTGGTATGCCAACGAAAAAAAAATACAAGAATTAAATTCCCAAAAACCTATCTCAACCTCAAATCTGTCCCACAAAAGTGATATATAGTTAAAGAGATAAGGAACAAAAAAAAAAAAAAAAAAATAGGGAATAAACTTGTGGAGTCGTTATGGTCGGTTTGTTATTTTGTTTCGTCCTCGTAGTTTTTCGTCCTTATTTTTTTTCGTTTTTTTTTCTTTTGTTGTTGGTGAAGAAAATTCAATATAAATGTACTTCAAAATAATCCAACAAAATTGCTATATATGCTTTCTGCTACTGCTCTGATTCTGGTGTAATTCTATATTCGGTGGGCGTTACTGCGGGAAATTTGTACGGATATTTGTTTTTCATTCTTCGATGAGTATGTACAGTACTTTAGTATGTTATGGCTCTAGCTCGATTTATATATTTATATTTTTTGTTTGTTTGCAAATAAATAAATGTGGCCAATACATGAAATGAGATTTGTATAGTTTTGTGTACTTTTAGTTTAACGAATGAAATAATATTTGTTTAAGTGTTTATTGATTCATGTAGTTTTTTTGTCGATATTTGTATAAAAAGGATTTTTTCGGGATTTATTCCTTAATTAAATTGATTTTTTGTATGTGGTTGTTTTTTACTAAATGGCGGAGAAATTTTTTGTTTATTCGTAATCGTTGATTAATGTGCCATAAAAATCTACCTTTCATAAAAGCAAATAATGTTGATGTATAGAGAAGATATGATTTTTTTTTATTAAACAAAATAAAACAATTTTTTACTTGCGATATAGGTACTATAGGGCAAGTTTAGGATTCGTAAAAAAAATCGAACTCGAGATAACAATTTTACATGACATTACGATGATGGAGAATGCCAAAAAAGTGGGTCCGGCAATTCTGTCTGTCTGTCTGTCTGTCTGTCCGTCTGTCTCTATCTGGAGCTGCAGCCTAAACGAGTGAAGTGATTTTCTTCAAACTTGGTAGTTAGCAGTTTTTGGTGATTCCCTAGAGGGGAAATTGAAAATTTTTTTTTATGACCAAAACTAACGGTACCTGCCATATAACGGAAATAGAAAAGTTAATTTTTTTCAAAAACAGCTCTAACGATTTTGATTAAAATTTTTGTGTGTAATACTACACATAAGGGCCAACTTTTTAAATAAAAAAAATATTTTTTGTACCGTTATTAACGGTACCTGTCATAGAACGGTTTTTTTCGTTTCTGAATATCTCGTACAAAATTAACCCGATTTAAATGAAAATTTTTATACAAAAGTGTGTAAGTAAAGATAATATTAAAATTTTAGAAAATTTTCAAAAAACGCATTTTTGGTTTTTTAAAAAATATTTCAAAATTTTTTTTTGAAAAATCAATTTTTTGAAAACGGATCAATGAAAAATTTTGAAATTTAGTTTTTATGTGTAAATTAATTATTTCTTCAAAATGGCATACCAACTTTTTTTTTGAAAAATGTTAAAAAAATTTTATATATAAAAAATTATTTTTTTAAAAAACGGCTCCTACAATTTTCAAAATTTTTTTTCTAAAAATACCTTTTTATACGAGAAATAAAATGGCATATTTGTTTTTTTTTTTAAGATATTTTAAAACGGAGTTTTATTAATTATAAAAACAGATTTAATTTTTTTATACTACTTATGAAATTTCTTCAAAATATCGAATTTTAAATTTCTTGAATAAAAAGCTTTATTATTATAGTTACTTTAAGCATAAGAGCAAGTAGGTGCGACCCCAGTCGTGCAATTTATTTTAAAACTGGTCAATGAATTTTTGTTTTATTTTAATTTTCTACAAAATGGCATACATTTTTTTTTAAATTTTTTCCATAATTTAAAAAAGTATTTAAAAAAGGAAAAAAAAACATGTTTCCAGAACCAGAGGTTCTAGAAACCTGCTTTTTTGGGTTTTATTTTAATTTTCATGATTTTTCTAGGTTGTTTTAATAAAACCCAAAATAATCCTGCATGTTGTGACCCTAGTCTTGGAAAGATGGTTTACATCTTTTTGAAAACGCTGACAAGAACTTAATCAAACATTTTCCTTGAAAGCAAAAAAAAAAATGTCCTCATAAGTCAACATATACCTATTATTAAATTTAATCATCGTGGAGCGCCATTTAGCATCAAACTAAAAATCTGAAAAAATTAGGGGATATTTTTTATTATTTTGAAATAGTTTTTCTACTTAGGAACTTCATTCTCGAAAAACCCCTAAACAAAAAACGCTCTAATTTGAACCTTTGTTCATGTTGGCACGCTGCAGTTCCTAGAAAACCTGCCTTGCATCAGCAGCATAACTGTACTATTTCAAGAACGAAAGGTAATAGAATTTTTCTGACTTCAGATTCGAGTTCAGCACATCAAAAACCTATTGAAAAGTATATTTTGGTTCTTGTGGCAAAAACCTTTTAAAATGGTGTTAAAGAAATTAAAAAAAAAAAAAACAAATTTTGTATATTGTTAGATTTCTTGTGAAAATTTAACATTATAGTTACTTTTATCATAAGACTAAGTACGTGTGACCCATTCGTGCATTTTATTTTGTTAGTCGATGCATTTATCGAGCAATATACATAGCTATAAACTAATTTTTTCATTTCAACAAAAACAAACATTTTTTAAGAGGAAAGGAAAATGATTTCCAGCTGTAACCACGCAAAAAAATATAGCAACGTCAAATAAATAGTTAACAGGATTTTCCTATACATTTAAAAGAAATTTTTTTCTGAAGGAAGCTTTATAGAAGTCATATAGAAACTTTAACGAAAGCTGTTGTGTTATTTGAATTTTTATGAATTTTACACATTTAAACCTTGTAAATATGTCATCATTTCATATCAACATCATGAAAGTTCAATATAATTTAGACTAAAAATAAATCAAATAACAAACATTACTAATACCAGTTGACAAACGACAATTAAAAATTTGTTATGTATGTACTTTTTGTTGAAACAATAAAAATAAATTTTTCAAATAGGTTTATTATTTCTTTTTTTTTTTTTTGTTTCTCTAGTTTTAATTAAATTCTATCATTTTTATCAAAAGACAAATTGAGGTAAGAGACTATATAGCAGTGTCAGCAGCCAGGCAGCCAGCAAACGCCGGTTGTTGACAAAAAAAAAAAATAGATAAGATAAGATTAAAATAACCTAATTTCATTTCTATTTCAACTTATAGAGTCCTCTAATCTTGATTTATTCTTCATATATACATTTACGAGTATACAACGTTTATATTTGTCTATATAGACGAATTTTAATCAACCTATTGTTTTACTATCAAATGAGGAGAAACAAAAAAAAAAAAAAAAAAAAAATACAAATAAGCGGGTCTCGTTATCATTTTGACAACAAAAAATCAACTCTAATTATGTGTCTGGTACAAAGTTTATTATATTATTCAACAAACAATTCACGTTCGAAAAAATAAAGGTTTCCATCATCATCATCGATGTAATATCTTTACTCGCTCGTATCTTATTATTTTATTTTCCTTGTAATTAGTCTTGTCATTTTTTTTACTTTTTGGAAATGATATCATTTCAGAAGAAACTATCAGCCAGAGTTTGTTTATCTTTTTGTCGGATTCGTTTCATCTACATGATAATAGAAGCACTAATGGATAGAGAAGCAATATGGAAAATCCAAAATATTAGAATCATGTTTGTTAGTTGGAGAAACAGATGTTTGCTACCAAGTACCAGCACGAGCTAAGTTCTATATAAAATCTTTCTATAGCGTATAATTAAATTCCCCTAAACTGAGTTAGTTATTTGTTTTTCTAGAATATTGTCAAGTTTCTCAATTTTTTTGTTGTTGTTCAAGACATGACCCAAATAGATCTAATGTTGGGCTTTGTTGGTACAAAAACTAAATATTTGGAAGAAATACAAAAAATTCGGAAAATTTTTCTTCCAACTTGCAAGCAATGTTCATTTAAGTTAATAATCCGTATCATAGAATTGTACAAGTCGCTCTTATTAGACTGCAGCTGCAAAGTAGCTCTATATATAGTTGCATTTTATTTCCCGGCATAATAATCCTTGTTCACTATGGAGCATAGTGAGCGGCTCAAAAAGACCAAAAATAGAAGATTTTGAAAGTCCATATTTTATCCAATTTTAGCCGTATTCATTTTTTGTGACCATTATGTTAAAAGATAAAGTATTTTTTTTTTCCGTAACAAGTTCAATATCTTTAAATGCTCAAAGGATAAAAATAGACCATTTAGTTACAACATCAAAAATGTCATTTTTTTGTCTCTTTTTTGAATAGTTTTTGTTAAGTTTTATACAATATGAAGGCACATGTCCACTTTTTGTCAAAAATAAACTAATAATGAGGTCTTGTAGTATTTACTGAGCACTGTCTGATGGCATCCTTACTTTTATAAAAAAAATTGAGAATTGTTAAAAAAAATAAGTAAATTGTGAGCTTGTAGTAATAAGTTGTATGGAGAATAAAATTTAAAAATGCGTTTTTCTCGAAATGAGTTGGAATGGACTTGTGCTGTTTTTCCCCTGGACCCTTCATATTATAATTTTAAACATTTTTAAAAGGATATATATCGACATTAAATTCGACTATCTACCAAAACTTTTTTATTAAAAATTTTTAAATTCGGCTTCAAGTTTTTCAAGTTATAGACAAAAACACAAAAAGTAAAAAAAAAAGAGTCGAAAATATTGATCGTTACAAAAATAATCATATCTTTATAACTTAACCATAGATTTTGAAAAAAATTATCTTGTTTTCTTTGCCACTACACATAAAAAATATAAAACTATGAGCATTTGAAAGATTTAGATTTTTTATTTCAGTGAGAAATTTTTTGTTTGGCAAAAATTTCCTTTAAAAAACGATTTTAAAAAAAAATGTTTTGATACATTGCACTGAAACATCTGGAGTGACCCAAAATAGTTATTCCAGTGTGTGTTGTTTATTTATTCAGCTTTCAGGTGCAGATTTTTCTATTCAGATCGATCGTTTATTTCTCAAGATATAGCCCGAATACTAAGTATGCTGGAAAAACAAACGACAAAAAACTTTGAAAAATCAAATATCGAAAACTTATCCATAAACATTGTTTTAGGTAAGATTTTCGAGTTTCCTGGGTCCAAATTTTTTTTATTTTTTTTTGTAAATTAGTGTTATTGAGCTCTTATAACAGGGATACCTATCTCAAAAACTCGAGCCGATTGAAAAATTCTAATTTTGGATTCGAGTTCAACACACTGAAAACGTATACAAAAATATAGTTTTGTTTCTGAAAGAAAACAGTGGAAGCCAGGGAAATGATTAAAACGTAGCAAAAATAGATTGTAGACATTTTATAACGAGGCAATCTCGAAAAGGCGAGCTGATAGAACATAGAACTTCAGATTCGAGTTCAGCACCCCAAAAACCTTCGGAAAAGTTCACCAAACTTAATAAAACAAAACCCTTGTTGCTCGGTGCAATCTTATCTGCCTTTTTCTTATGGTTACGTGATAATTAAAGATTGTGTGGATGGGTTAAGGGTCCTCTGAGGGAGAGCTTCTTCATAATATTGTTGCAGAATTATGATATTTCCAGTATCAAAAAAATTTTCTGTACACTGTGGTGTATACGTATTTTTTTTTTTTTTTTTTAATTTTCAAGTTCTATGGAGAATTTCTATGTTAATACAATTGTTAGCTATGGTTGTGATATTGTACTTAGTTTTTGGGTTATAAGATTGATTGATTGACGGAGCAAAGATAAGATGATTTTTTTGGCTCTGCTAGCTACAACTTAGTGCCACATGTAAGATAAACTAACTCCCATGGGTGGAATTTAGTGCAACATTTAAGAGTTAGCTCCTTATAAACTAAATAGGAACTTGATAAGTTTTTCTTAAAGTTCTTTAAGCTTAAAGTTATATGACAATTTTTTGGCTAAAAAAAATTATTTTATTTATTTAATTCATCTATGGATAAATATCTTTTACATTAACAAAAAATGTTTTATGAAAGTTTTTTTTTGCTACCTACGAGATTTTAAATAGTGAGTTAGAAAATCGATCACATTTTTGTACTCTAAACGCATCGAAGTAGATAGGCTTTTTAACTGAATGATGAAAAGACTGACAAATTGAGCGACTGGACAATGTTATTATATTTATTATGGTAATGTCTTACAGGTACCAAATTAAATAAAATTTGAACTTTCAAAAAAATCAGACTCGACGGAAATAAAAAAAAAAAACAATATTAAAGTTCGAGATCAAACAAATATTTCAATTTCTATGCCATGAAATATAATTTACCTTGCAAAGACACTGAATCAAAGGCAATCTAAGAATGAATTTTTAAAAAGCCTTTTCAGTCCAAAGAGTTTTATAGTATCGACCGAAAGTTTTCCAAAGTGTTTGACTTTTTTCACCTAATAGTTCACAGCTTATGTAAATAAACCTCGAATTGAATTAGAAGAAGAAGAAAGAAAAAAAAAGATAAAATCCAAATTGGCTTTAGGATCGTCAGCTTTTCTATTTTTTCTTTATTCTAGGAATTTTTTTTTTTAATTGGTTTTCTTAATCCAACACTGTGCTGCAACCCATTTTCCTTAAATTTTCTACCACACAAATTTTCAACTTCAAACGATAGAGAGCTACCTTTTTCATGCAGACCTTCTGCAACTATTTACTGAATTTAATTACTTTCTGATTATACCTTTGCTACTGCTCTGCCTTTCAGATACTTGAAATCGATTATTTCGTTACTTTTATGTAGGACAAAGCTTTTAAGTGTATGTACATATTTTATATATAATTTTTTTTTTTTGCAGAAGACAGAGTTATTGTCATCATTTTATATACAAAGGAATTGCGGAAATTCCGTTTAAAATTTGTGTGCATTTTGGAAAATTTTTTGTTGAAAATTATATTCAATTTTCATGTCAAGTACTTTTGAGTTTGAAGGTTCTCTTATTTTAGAACATTAAGGATAAAAAAAAAAACAAATACAATAATTTCATGATTTGGAGTGATTTTGAGCTATCAGTTTTTTTTTCAAATTTATTTAAAAACAAAAAAGAAAGAAAATAGAACCCAGAGGTGTGTCCATTCAATAGATAGACAGCATCTCATTTAAGTTTTCTAAATAATTATAGATGAACTTTTTCCATCTTTTGTTTGAAAGTTGTTCCATTGAGTGATTTCTGTTTTATTTTTATTATTTTTTTTTAATTTATCTCATTTTTAGAGGATAAAAATAGACTTCAAATAAATTAAACTACACCTCTAGAAAATTTTTATTTTCAATCTGCAAAATAAATGAAAGCATTTTAATTTAAGTTATTTTATCAAAAAGAAAAGGAAAATTAAAATTAATTTGCGAATGTACAACAATACAAAATTACTTCTAAGTGGATTTCTTTGTGCATATTTTGTTTGCAACTAAACAAAATGAGGTGGTAATTTTGCTGTTAAAGTTTTTTTTTTGGAATTAAAAAATCCATTTGTTTATGAGATATTTCAATTAATTTGCTAAAAAAAAATTGAGGTACACTATGGTGTATACGTAACTTTTTTTACAAACGTTTCAAGTTAAGGTAAAAGACTAGTTTTGTCAAAAATGTTCAATCAATCTGTCTCTATTTTATCAAAGATACATTTTCAGCTTAATTTATGAGAATCAGGAAACCAATTGTTCACTGTGGTGTATACGTAACTTTTTTTTACAAACATTTCAAGTTAAGGTGAAAGACTCGATTTTCATTCCGCAACTGATTGCATATATTTAAATTGGTATTCCAACAGCTGTTTTAATAATTTTAATTTCGTATTTACTGTTATTTATTCTTTATAATTTTAGAATATTGTAATAAGAAGGAAAGAATTTCATACTCGTATCATAAAATTAGAAGTTTCCTAAACGACACACCAGAACCAGATGTTGATCTGTATTATAAATAGGGAGCGCATTTATTGTAATTTTCTAATCAACATTCTGGGATATTGATTAATAATAAAATGAAACATATTTTCAATGATTGGGGTTTTATGTTTGGAACTTGAACATGTGTAACACACAATGCTAACAAAAGTCCTTAGAACACGTGCGTAGACCTTATACAAATATATAAAACCATAACAAACACACAAGTTGTAAGGGAAAGAAAGCAAAAAAAAAAAAAAACAAATACTCACAAATTGTAGGACATTATTTTTGGGAACCTGATGTTTATAATATCTAAACTTATATGAGATTAAGTTGTGTGTTTTATTGTTGAAAGGTTATGAAATATAGAAATTTCTCTCACCCTACTTACATTATGAAGACTTAGATAGATGTAAACAAAAGATTTTATTGGTTTGAGAGATTCTTAGTAAAAAAGAAAGAGGGTTTCCAATCTAAAATTATTATTATAATTTAAGGTTCTCATAGTTCAATCCAGTTCTTAGTAAGATTGATTGGAATACTCTCAATTAAAGAAGATACAATTTACATAGGAAAAGAATATTTAAGAAAGAGATAATGAAGAAAAGAAATTATTCTAAAATTCAATTCATATTCAAAATAGTTTGTGCAAATATCAGTATCGCCGTGCCTGACAACTATTTTAGTAGGTATACAGCAAAAAACTATTAGAAAAAGTTTAAAAAAATCTTTATATCTGTTTTTTAAGTAGTTCTTGTTAAAAATCAAACTTTTGACACATTTTCAAGAAAATGCTATGCCATTCTTAATGAATAACTATTCATTACAACAAATCAGAATTTCAAGAAAATTCCTCCTTTTTTCTATATCCTTTGAAGAAAGGAGTTCCAACAGTATTTTCGGATGCAATGAGGATAAAAGGGGTACATTATAACTTTAGTGTGTCTTTGAAATTCTATTCCATAGAGATTGAGAAGTCTATAGTGACGTTTAAAGATGAGATTGATCATTTTGCGCAGGTTTGTGTCTTCGAAATATGTTGGTACTTCAGTTAGTTTATTTATTTAATTCGTTTAATACTAACGTTAAACCTTAACATTAAACATTAGCTTGTATATTTAGAAAACTAAATTATTCAAGTTTCACATTGCGATTTTAAACCTCTAAAATTTAACACAAACAACATGTTCTGAACAATATTTCAAAAAATTATCATGTTGAAATGATATTCAATTGGTCAGAAATACAAATTTCAAAGTAGTTGTTTTAGTTTTTTCTATATAAAAAAATGTTAGTCATACACCACAGTGACCTGGAAATCATTCGATTTGATCCAAAGACATAGCCAATTAAAAAAAAAAATAAAAGTCTGTTTTTTTTTTACTACACTTCAGAAATTTTAGATGTAGTGAGCTTAGAGCAAGCTACGATCTACAATCAGAGGCTCATCATAAGTGCATGTGTTAGTGGTTAGTAAATAACACATGCACAAAAAATATATACTACTATACAAAATCTTCGAAGGTGGTGAGACCCTCCGCGATAATTAATCCCGATACAGGCTAACAAGATTGGAGCATCAATGTGTCCATTAAGAAGTTGATGGAGATTAATATTAGATCATTATTAACTCGCCTTTGATATAGAGTTTGAATCTGAAGAAGTTGTTAATCATTATGAATATTTAAAAAAAAACTCTTTTGATTCTTTCTTTTGATAAATTAAGGGTTATGAGTTAACTGTCTACATTCCCATATGTTATTGATTTTAGTTAGATCCGAAATACTACATATGTACATCAAAATAGTGACTTAAACTCTAATGAGATTTGTTCGACGTTTATGCCATCAGTTAAAAGATTTATGTCTGTTAAATATTTTTGTTCGAGTCAGAGCAAATTTTGTGAACAAAATACAAGTTTTCTTCTTTTTTTTTGTTTAACATTAGCCTAGTTTTGTTCTACAATTTAATATTTAATAGCTACTAATTTTTTGATTTTATTATACTATTTAAAAAAACCCTGCTATTATAAATATTGGCTATTTTAAAATTTTATTTAAGCTATCTACCTACCTACATTTTTTGCAAAAAAAAACTTCTAAAACTTGTGCATGTTACTGTTAAACTTAAAAAATGCTGAACTAAAATGTTAATACAGAATAATAAAATACAGAAAGCTTGATTATTTTCAGATTTGAAAAAAGGATGTGCGGAAAGCGTAAGTTCTGGTTTTCGGGAGCCCACTCACTAGATCATAGCAGAAGGTAACATGATGACCTTTGTTGAAAAATTTTAAACGTCTTTTTCAAGACTTTAAAATGTTTGATTTTTACATAATGTATTTGAAATAAGAAAATGAATCTAAAACCAAACTACAAAAACATAAAAAAAAGTCTTTAAAGAAGAACGTAAAACGTTCGAAATACAAACAATAACCTAACAGTTATATCAATAGACGCTATAACCTACAAAAAATAACAAATCAATTTTTTCCAGTTTATAATATTTTTCGGCGTGATAATATTTATGACGTTATGTATTTTTTTCTTTTATGTATTTTTATCAGTCTCTAGCATAGTTACACAATTTTTTTTATTAGCTATTTGATTTTTCGGTACAAAGTTATGAAACTTCAAAAAGCAATCTACTTTAATATGTAATTTGATGTAAACATACGGTTAAACCATAAGTTTTTTGACACATAAACCAATTCGTGTTACCCGAAATTTCGGATTTTACCAGGGTTGTCGTCCCGTAAAACCAGAAATCAACCTTTTAATGAAAACATAAATTTTGTCTTATGTAGCACAATCCCTGTGTGAGCATTGAATTTACAGAGCGTTTGTCCACACTGTTTTTTTAAGACAAGAGTATTAACTAACTCTTCATGACAGTTTTAGTGTATATATAGTAAATATTGGTTCTATTATAAAAATGGGCAGCTTATCAAAAATAATATACTATACATAGTTAAATTTGTTGGTGAAATAGACCCACTTCTTAGCTTATAACTGGAATCAGTCTTAAGAAACAAAATCAACTTGTAATACCACCCTTGCAATTTATAGAAGTGCAATTAAGTTGAAACAAAGTACATACTGGAAGTAGATATTCTATACCTAAGTAGAATATATTATACTCTTCAAACAACTGTCCACTTGCTAACTTCACGGACTTTTCATTTAAAGGGTGTTTCAGTTAAAAAGAATTTTGTTTTTTGTGACATTTTAATTAAGTATTATTTCTTGTTGATGGAAAACAAAAATATAAAGAATCTTAGATTTTTCATCATTTTTGAAATAAGAAGTAAATAATCCAGATTTTGTAAACTGTCAAAATTAGTCCAATAGCTGACCAAAAAAAAAAAGAAATCATAAAAAACTACGAAATATACGAGCCAATTTCATTTACAATCATCATAATTATTAATTATAATTCACAATTAACAATTTTGAACAATTTTGACTTCTCCTAATAAAACACCCTTTATATCATAATAACTTTTGTCTCCATCATGCACCACTGCCACTGCTGACCTGGATATTGACGTTTCTCTACATAGTCTGCACTTGTGCACTTACAATTTTCCAAACTAACACACAAACAACATTGAATTAATATTATTGAATCAAAAACAAAACGAAGTGATAAAAAAAAGCAAGAAACAAAATGCAAAAGAAAAACCAAAACAAAAAAAAATAATAAAACAACTCAACATGCAATAAAATAATTTCGCAGGCCAGTGACTATATACGAAGTGTAAATTCATTGCCACTTTGCGTCAATTTTCGTTTAACTATAGAAATGCATTCTCTTTAATTTGATGCAATTTAAAAAGAGTAAAAGACAAACATACGGAGATTTGTTTTGTTTGATAGTTTTTTTATTGAAACACAAAAAAAAAAAAATAATAGTAAACAATTTTATAAAAATTTTAAATTAAATATCTACAAGAAAACTTTCCACAATTGTTTTTGTTGTGTTTTGTTTTTCATTGCCACCTTTTTTGTGTCTACTTTCTGGTAATTCTAGATAGTTATTAGGTATGCATAGCATATCAACAATTTTATTTTTATTATGTGTCGCTATCAGTGGTGTTTATTTTTTTTTTTTTTTGCTTTTGATAAAAAAAAATTTCGGCGAACATACTTGACTTGAAGAACTATATTGGTTTGGAGTAACTATATTTTGTTTGTTTCTTTCATTGGTTTGATGACAACTTGTGCCAAATTGTTTGAAGGTTTTATATTTTTGAACTTGAAAATTATTTTTTATGATTGATTAATAGTTTAAACTTTATTATTGAACTATTTTTCCAGACTGTGGTAAAGAATTAGTACACAACGTTAATTTCTTTCGGTATTGAGATTTAAAATAACTTAAGGGGTAATAACACCTTGTAAAACTGCACTATGCGCCTTCCTAGATATAGAGGGGGCCTTCGATAACACCTCTCATGAATCAGTATCTAAGGCTCTTGTAAGAAAGTGTGTTCCGGCCACCATTACAAAATGGATAGAGAAAATGTTGAGCACAAGAACGGCAGAGGCAACTACAGGTGTAACAACACAGAAAATCATCACAACAAGAGGATGTCCACAGGGAGGGGTTTTATCACCCTTGCTGTGGAGCCTTGTAGTGGATGAATTACTGGAACATCTTACATCCCTGGGTATTCGATGTCTTGGTTTTGCTGACGATATTGTAATAACCGCCTACGGGAAGTTCGAGGAGACCCTTTGCGATATCATCCAAAGAGGACTTTCAGCTACAAGTAAATGGTGTTTAACGGTGGGGCTAAATATCAACCCAGCAAAAACTACAATTGTACCATTCACAAGGAAACGGCTTTTGCCTCATATCAGACCTATCCAGCTAGCTGGTAAGGTCATTGAACTAAAGAGAGAGGTAAAATATCTAGGTATCACACTAGACAGTAAACTCCTCTGGAATAAACACTTAGAAATAACAGTCGGGAAAGCCACAAAAGCCCTTATGATATGCCGAAGACTGGCAAATAAATCATGGGGGTGCAAACCAAATATCCTAAGGTGGATGTATACCATGATGGTGAGACCCATTATCACCTACGGTGCGGTTGTTTGGCACAAAAGAACCGAACTAGTTACAACTAAAAAGACATTAAACAAAGTTCAAAGATTGGCCTGCTTATGCATTACTGGCTCAATGAGAACTTGCCCTACAGCAGCAATGGAAGTCATCCTCCACTTAACACCACTCCATGAAGTAATAAGTAGTACTGCTAACGGAACAATCTTGAGATTTGCAAAAGAGGAAACTGGTACGGGCAAGAGTATTGGTCTCAAAGAAAGGGACTCAATATCGAACACCACAGTTAAAAACCTCCTTGACATCCCAAGAGATTGCATGATCAAGAAATACAACTTTGAGAAAAACTTTCAAACACAGTTTAGTAGCAAGGCAAAGTGGGTAAGTGAATCCACGAACTACACTTTCAATGCAAACGCCATCAAGTGGTACACTGATGGATCGAGAACAGCTGATGGAACTGGAGCAGGAATATTTGGGCCTAGAACCAAAATTTCCATTCCAATGGGACAGTTTCCTAGCATTTTTCAAGCGGAAATCAACGCTATAGATAAATGCGCAGAACGTAATCTCGAAAGAAAATACAAAAACCAAAACATTGCCATCATGTCTGATAGCCAGGCCGCACTTAAAGCTATAAACTCATACGCCATCAACTCCAAACTCGTATGGGAATGTGTGAAGAAGCTGAACGAGCTTGGCAAGGCAAATAAAATAACACTGTACTGGGTTCCCGGACATGTTGGAGTACAAGGGAACGAAGTAGCAGACTCCTTAGCAAAAGCAGGTGCAACCGCACCTCTTATGGGCCCAGAACCATATTGCGGAATTGGAGACAGCACGATCAAACAAATGATAAAAACCGATGAGGAGGCCAAACGAACTAAAATTTGGAAAGAGACTCCTAAACTCAGACAGGCGAAATCACTACTTGGGAATTACAACCAAAAAAGATTTAAAACCTGCATTAACCTGAGTAGAAACAACCTGAGAATAATAACAGGGATCCTTACAGGCCACTGCAAGCTGAGAAAACACCTCAACAACATTGGCCTGGCAGACAGTGCCACCTGTAGATTCTGCAACAATAATGAAGAGACGCCAGAACACATACTGGGCAACTGTGAAGCACTAATGCACAATCGACACAGATACCTGGGCCAGCACCAGGTAACAAGTAATGATCTACCGTCGATAGAAATACTCCAGTTAATCAAATACCTAAAAAGTATCAAACTGGAGACTGTACTGTAAGTAGTTAATTGCAGCCAAATTTGGGGGCACAATAGACCTTTAAGGTCGCAGTGCAACTTTCCCCCACAACACATTCATTCATTCATTCAACACCTTGTAAACCACGAATTCGAGCGTCATTTTCATCAGCGTATAAAACAAAGAAGAAATATTATTTTCTTTTGGTGTTTGCTTAGTTTAATTAAGTATATAAATAGGTAACAGAATAAGCTAATGTTAAATTTTTTAATGATGTGAAATTTTTTAAATTACGGTGTAGTTCAGTGTGATAGTAAAATCCTGTGCTTTCATCGGGCGACCAACTAACTCCTACAGTTCCTAACCGATTGGGCTGAAATTTTGTGTGGAGCTTAAAAATACTATTCTCTAGTGAAGTACGTAGGATTTTTTTGAAATATTAAAATTTAACGATTTTATAGTCTTTTCTTCAACGAATTTTGTCTTTGGAATGAAATAATTTTTTCAAACTAATGTCATTTCTTTAAAAATTGATATTTTCCACACAAAATTTCAGCCCAATCGGTTAGAAACTGTAGGAGTTAGTTGGTCGCCCGATGAGAGCACAGGATTTTACTATCACACTGAACTACACCGTAATTTAAAAAATTTCACATCATTAAAAAATTTAACATTAGCTTATTCTGTTACCTATTTATATACTTAATTAAACTAAGCAAACACCAAAAGAAAATAATATTTCTTCTTTGTTTTATACGCTGATGAAAATGACGCTCGATTTCGTGGTTTACAAGGTGTTATTACCCCTTAATAGCCTATGATTAGAAAGACGTTTTTAAAGACAGTTTAATTATAAAATTACGATCAGTAGTATAAAAGTTATGATGGAATAGATGAAAACACATAGATATTGGCCCATTTTGATACCACAAATCACATGAATCTGTAGAATCTTCTTATATTTGTCTAATCATTTGAACTTTTAACTTATAGCATCCTCCTTTTTGGACTATTGGCCAGCCTATGAATACAAATTTTGCTCTTATAAAGCCTAACAGAAGCTACAATAGATTCAAATATATAGAGAATATTTTTACTGCACCTATAAAGACACTTTAGAGAACTTCAGGAATATCCCAAGAAAAATTATACACAGAGAGAAAATAAGGCAGGGATAACTTTACTTCTGGTATAATTAACTTGCTTTCTGGTAAAGTTAACTAATTTCTAGTTTAATTTACTATATTATGATTAAATCCAATAGAAGTAAAAAATTCAAAAAAACAATAAATAATTTATAAATAATTGATTTTGTTATAAACAATTGCATTTTTTACTAACTTCTGGAATAGTTAGGAAAATCATTTTTCTTATATTCGATTCGAAATTGTATAAGCTTTCATTATCTGAAAGAAAATTTTAGTGCAAATCATAGGAAAAAAAGTTATGGGCGTTATAAAACCTCAAAAATTAGAAGTTAAGGCCAAAAAACGTTTTTTTTTTTTTTTAACTTTCATCCATTTCAAAAAATCTAGCCTCGTCAAATTTTCACCAATTGACAGTCTTAGAAAGAATACATTAAGACCTTTTCAATAATGTATAAAACATGTGTTTTGCAAAACTAAAAAATACCTCGTTTGGTTCGGAAATAAATATTATTTTTGAGTTTAAGGTGCAACCATACCAAATATTTTATACATTATTGAAAAGAAAAAATTGGTAATATGTGTAGGTACCTACCAAAATTCATTAATTTCTATTTTTTGATTACTGAGATACAGTGATTTTAACAAAAAGACGTACAAAATTTCATTTGTTTATAACTTTTAACAAAATTGAAATTTATCAAAAATACTTTGGAATATTATTTTTAAAATATAAATCTTCCAATATATGCAAAAAAAAAATGATCAAATTCGAGAATTTGGTTTTAGGTGGCCCACTTGAGAAAATTTTACTCAATGTAAATAAAAATCAAATAAAAAAGATTCAGTTTTGCTCATTAACTTGTTTTCGAAAAACAGACTTTTCAAAAAAAAATCCAAAAACTTTGTTTAAAATTATTTTAACTATACTTCTAAAAAGATATGACGTGCATACTGTCTCCGAAAACTTTAGTGGAGTTAAAATTTTTTTTAAGTCATAATTTAATATTTGTATTACGATACTATCTTGTTTGGCAAACAAACCGTATTCATAATGTACATACCAGATGACAACGAATGTAACCTATTATTATCTTTTTTTTTCTAAATTACAGTGGACTCTCGCTAACTTGAACATACGATAACTTAAACAATCCAATAACTTGAACATCCTATTTTCTTGAACTTTTTTATTGCTGACTCTATAAGTTGAATAATTTAAATATTTGAAGCTCTTTAACTTGAACAAATAAATTGTATTTCAACAGAAGTTTGAATTTCCTCAATGTAGGAAACTACTTTTGCAATCGTGTTTTATGTCATTTACATTAATTTATAATACAAAATTGAATTCGGGCAAAAACGAAAACTTTTTATATGTTCCAGTATCTTGAACAATCCAATAACTTGAACAGGCCTGGTTTCGTATGTGTTCAAGTTAGCGAGATTCCACTGTATTTCAATAAACATCTCTGAATGGAAATTCAACCAGATAAATAAAAAGTCAAATACATGAGACAATCCAAATTTAAATATATCTCTAGATCTTTTCATAAAGTATCTACACTACATATTTTATACAAATAAAATTTGCAAAAAAAAAAATTAACCCAAACATCTGTCTTACCAAAGATTATAGAATACAAAGATGTCGCATCCCATACAAATTATCGGAACCCCAAATTTTTCGGGTGGTACGTGATATGGCGTACCACAACATGTTGCTAGTAGGAAAATGTTGCGAGAGCGAGGGAATTCCTTACAAAATTGGAATCTCTTAAAAAAATTACTTTGACGTTTGACCTTCTTCGGTTTATTTCTTTTTTTGTTCTTATGTGTTGTTTTATGAAGAAGCGAATGCTCCGTGTGGCAGAGGTGATGGTATTTTTTTGTCTTTGTTCTTCTGCTGAAGTATTTCCTATTCTAAGGATTTTATTTATTTTGTAGTTTTTTCCCTTGTTTTGATTTTTTTTGTAAACTTTGCGTTGAAGACTTTTTACAAAAGTCGAGGGTAGTTTTCTGTTTTGATTTTTATTTACAATTTTGATTTCTCTTTCTGTATGATCGTGATGCACAGGCGCATCGCTTTCAGGTGTACACACATAATACGTAGGTATTTTTTTTTCGTTTGCTACGGCAATCTTCCTTGGAATTGCAAGTTGAATTTTTTTGTTGAAATAGGTATACATATTTTCTTGGTTTGTTGTGAGCTTTGGTATTTTTACTTTGGAAGGGAAGAAAAGGTATTGAAGGAATTATTTAGTGCGGATCGTAAGGGTAGGAAAGGTTTAAAAAAGTATTTAGTGCGGATGGTATGGTTAGGAAAGGTATTAAAAAGTTTTTAAGTGCGGGTGGTAAGGGTAGGAAAGGTATCAAAAATTATTTAATGTACGTAGGTAGGTACCAAAATGGAAATTTTTCTTTGATTTTTTTGTGAAAGTAGTAGTAAATCTTGAAAATTAAAAAATTATTAGCAGCACATGGGTGGTTGGAAAATTTAGGATAAATGGTATATGTATAAAAGGGGAAAAATAAATTGCTCACAAACAAATTTGGGGAAAGAGGGTGGGTGGGCCAAAAAGTGGGGTGGGTGCCAAAAATCGTGTTTTTACGATTTCGGTCAAAAGTAGGCCTCCTATCGAAAAAAGTTAAATGCAAAAGTTGTAGGTAGATTGTAAAAGTGTCTACAACTTTTACTCAAACCATTTTTTTATATAGCCTCAAAAATATTGAATTCTATAATTGTATTCTATAATCTTTGGTCTTACTTAGGACATTCATCATTCTTAGAATGTTGTGTTTTGCCTTTTGAAGCAAAACTATTCTGACCAATTATGGAGGTTGACGTGTTCATATTTCTTCGATTTGATGCAGTAACTTGCTAACTTTTTAAAACTAAACCAATCGATGCACAGAAATATATTACAAAAAAAAAATTTATATTTTGTTTTTAAGTCATAAGCAGCTGAAATCTTTTTTATCTTTATTTATTTTTTTTTTTAATTTTGTTCAACTTATAACAACGACACCAAGTAGATAGGTTTATATATATTTAGAAGATAAAGAGATGAAAAAAATAAACAAAGTTAACAAATACCGCAATTGAAATTCAAGTGCTGGTGCAACATGATATTATGAGTTCTTAAAGTATAAAAAAATTGTAATAAGTAGTTTTAATTTGAGCTTTTTTTTTAACTCTCGAGAGCAGTAGTTGACGAGGGTACTTCAGTCGTGTTGAAAAAAAAAAAACAGAAAATGTAATTAAAGATATTAAAATTAAAGAATTAGTATTTTATTAACAGGGCTGTCGAAATGAGTAGAATGGGAGTTTTAGTATATTTTTATTTCGTTTTAACATTTTGAAAATAGTACAGTCAAATTAACCGAAAAAAAGGTGTAACCTTGACAAGGCAACATGGCGACAAGGCGACATGGCAATAAGGCGACATGGCAACAACTCGACATGACGACAAGGCGACAAAGGGACAATGCGACATGGTTACAAGGCGACATGACGACAAGGCGACAAAGCGACATGGCGACAAGGCAACAAGGCGACATGGTGACATTGCGACATGGCGACATAGCGACATGACGACAAGACGACAAAGCGACATGGTGACATTGCGACAAGGCGACATGGCGAAAAGGAGACATGGCGACAAGGCAACATGGCGACAAGGCGACATGGCAACAGTTGTTGTACTTATTGTGAAAAAAAAACATCGAAATAATAATTTCTGGCGCCTTTTCCTAGTAAATTTTATCAAAAGCATTGAGGAATTTTTTTTGCACTTACTGATCCCGGAATGCCATTTATGGTATGGCCTAGCAAGAAATACCCCGTTATCATAATCAACCACAACTTCAATTTTCTAAAAAAAAAAAAAACGATTAAGTCCATTCATATCGCTATTGTTTCAAGAAAAAGTAAAAGCATACGGAACATGAATTGGATGAATCCTTCCATTTTCACATGAATTGTAGAATAAACTTCATTATAATCGAATAGTAAGTACTTCTTACCATTTGACTAATTGAATTTGTCCTCGAGGGGTATTTTTCTTTTCTTTTATTTTTATTAATTTTTTTTTTTGTAATATAAGACCAATATTGTCCACTTTCACTTGACTGATTGAATTTGCCTTCAAGGTTGATGATGTTTTATTCTGATTGTTATCATTGAATGATTTTATATTTTTTTTTTGTTTAATACGAAATCCCAAAAAAAGTAAGAAGGACATAAATTAATAAATCAATGTCATTTATCATGAAAATTGATTTCAAGAATATTTATTCATAGCATCAATTTATTTATTAAAAAAAACAAAACTGAACTAATCCAAGAATCAGAATAAAAAATCCAGACGACAAATCAAAAAACAATTTAACGGAAATTAATAATGAAAATTCGATTCATCTTATTAATTGAAAAATTATTGGCCAAAACATTAACGTAATGTTTTCTTCTTCTTATTCTAATTCAATCAATTAAGCCTTAGGGAGGGTTTAATTTTTTCCAAATCTCTTAAGCACCCCAGGATTTAGGGAAACATGAAATGAATTCCATAGTAGTCAAATCATGAATTAAGTAGTAAAGTGAGAAATCGGTGGGGCTAAGTAATTTTTTTTCACTTATAGTGACTATTTGGATAAATGATCAATATTTGGATAAATGTGCAATATTTGTTTTGCACAGAAATAAATCGTAAAAACTTAGGTTAAAAATAGAATTAAAATTGAATTTCATATATTTTTCACTTCGTCTGTTATATTTCACAGTTTCTTATACCGAGAAATTTCCGTGAAAGCATTAAATCGAATGGAGGAAGAACCAAAGGAAATAGAGTTCAAGAAGCCTCAACGGTTCAGGAAAAAGAAAAATCAAAGGTACCAATTGTCCGTTCTAACGGTAACGGGACAGAATGAAATAGTCGAAGAAATGGTCAAAGAAATGACCCTATCATTGAGTTAATTTTTTAATCTGTCATTGCCTTCAAAAACACAACCACTATAAACACCACATCATAAAGCCCTTCATCAGTTAACACATGTACAAAGTAAATACCTCTACTATACAGTATACACGCATTACTTCAAGCCGAAAATAAACTTTTCTCTTGTTGAAAATCAATACTAAAAATGGTATACTCGTTGCCGACCTCTTTTGCACACCTTTTGTGAGTTTCATTATGATTATTTTAATCCAGTCGTTTAGTAAAAAGACGGACTACTAGAAATAGTAAGTTCCAGGAAAAAAATGTATAAATAAAAAATAATGTAGACTTTTACATATCTATATATCCCCGATTTGACTGTATTGTTTACTGTAGTAATTATTGTGACCATTTGTGTTTTTTTTTTTATTTTTAATAAACAAAAAAATATATATATATAATAGATATAAATCTATTGCTTATTTTAGCCTCTAACTATATTAAATATCTTACCTTTTGGCTGAAAATTAAGCGTTTGAAGTGTTTTTTAGCATTTGAGTAGGGTTGCCACGTAGGTACTTACCTCATATTTAAAAAATGTTACCTGAAATTTTTTTTTAGGGAGAGTCTGATCTAAAAAGCGATGTCTATTTTAGCCTTCAAGGCTATCCAAAATCATACATTTTGGCTGAAAAATAAGTGTTTTTGGTGTTTCTATAGCATTTGAGTATGGTTGCCAAGTACTTGCTCATAAGTAAGAGAGTCACCCCAAATATTTAATACAATTGAAAAAATTTTGCATTAAAAAAAAAATTTTTACTGCAACTGAAAAACATTTGCATTGAAAATAAAATTTTTATTGCAAATAAGAATATCTTGCTGGGAAAAAATGTTATTGCAAATAAGTTCATTTGGCCATATGAACATTAGATTCAAATATAAATGAAATATCTAATGTATGGTCAAATGGCCAAAGTTGTAAGAAATTCGACGAATTAAAAAAAATAATTAATGCACACATTTTGCATTGATTTTTTTTTTTTTCATTGCAGAACATTTTTTATTTGCAATAACATTTTTTTTAATGCAAATTATTTTAAGTTGCAATAAATATTTTTTTGAGTGCAAATATTTTTCAGTTGCAGCAAAAATTATATTTTTAATGCAACATTTTTTCAGTTGCCACAATGCAATTTTTTTTCAGTTGGAATAAATATATATATTTTTTTTAATTTAATGAAAAGCAAATGCATTTAAAAAAAATTTGATTTTTTTACAAATCTGGCTGTTGCTCATATTTTTCACAGTCTAGAAGACATGACAGTTCCTTGATGACTTAACAAATTATAGCCTATGTTCATCGAGGGGACAAAATATATGTCTCCACCAAATTTTTTTAAATTCAGATAAGTATTGTAGACTTTATACTGCCACACACAGGCAAACAGTTCGTAGTGTTACAATATGTTGGAAATCAAACTATATGTTTCTTTATTTTGAAAATATGGTCACCTTATTCTCAGTACAGGTACTCGTATAATATCTACACACCTTCCTATTGATTTTCCTTTCACTATGTCTATTTCCCCCTAAACAAAAAACACACACAAACAAACTTCACAATAAAATGACTTCAAATAGATTTTACCTTAACCCGAAAGTGGTGTGTATAGAAAATTATGATATGTTCGTATGTTAAGTTAAATTATTCCCAATTAAATATTAAATAACTTTCATTTTCTGTTAATAAACAACAAGTAGAATAATATCCTTCTCAGGATATATTCCATATATGTAGATATTTTACATCTGCATAAATATTTTCTATTTATAAATCTATAAAAGGGGCTTTTGTTTTTGTCATTTTATATGTATGTATATATTTTTTGGGCAGAGAGAATCATCTGCAGCAGTAAATATTCACACAGCCTTATAATTGCCCTGTCATCCATTAAATTGGGTCATTTATAAATAGGTTCTATTCAAGGCACAACACAAACGATATGTGTGTTTGTTTGTGTGTGTGTATGTTGTGTAGGCAAAAAATTTTCCAAGAACATAAGAAGGTTATGCCTGGGCTATGTGGGAAAAGAAAGGATATGTAAAATTAAACACATAAGGAAAAAAAAAGTCGCAAATATTAATTGACATTTTATGTGTACTGTGGTACATTATTATCAACATAAACATTTTCTTTTTCCGATGAATCGTTCAGTAATGAGAATAATGAAATGAAATAACCATTACTTGCAGCTGTAAATATGGTCAATAAGTCAAGGTTTGCAAAAAGTAATGCGCTAACCTTTGGCAAAAAAAAAAATACATGGGTTTCCCATTCAGTGATAAATCATTCTTGCATTCAAATATTAACATTTTTTGTTTGCATTCTTGCATAAATGCGTTCACGCATTCACACAATTTTGCATCCTTGCCCAATTGCATTTTTAGAATTATTGAATGCGTTCACGTATTTGTTTTTGAAATTTCGAATTTTGGCGTTTTGTTATTCGCATTTCCAAGTTTTTCGTATATTCTTTAAAACACATCTCGCGTTTGCATTTGAAGTTTCCAAATAGTGATTTTCTTAAAACGTGAAGTTTTGTATCCTATTCGAAGGATATCGACGCACAGAGCACAAATATGTATTTTTTTATAAATTTTGGGCAAGTAGTTTTATTTTTAGAGAGTTTTGAATTGGTCAACTTTGGGGTCATTTAGAGCATAAATAGAGCCAGGAAACGCATTTGAAGTTTCCAAATGGTGATTTTCTTAAAACGTGAATATTTTGCCTAGATTTGTATCCTATTCGAAGGATATCGACGCACAGAGCACAAATATGTATTTTTTATAAATTTTGGGCAAGTAGTTTTATTTTTAGAGAGTTTTGAATTTGCCAACTTTGGGGTCATTTAGAGCATAAATAGAGCCAGGAAACGCATTTGAAGTTTCCAAATGGTGATTTTCTTAAAACGTGAATATTTTGCCTAGATTTGTATCCTATTCGAAGGATATCGACGCACAGACCACAAATATGTATTTTTTTTATAAATTTTGGACAAGTAGTTTTATTTTTAGAGAGTTTTGAATTTGTCAACTTTGGGGTCACTTAGAGCATAAATAGAGCCAGGAAAGACATTTAAAGAAAAAAAGGTGATTTTCTTAAAACCTGAATATTTTGCCTAGATCTGTATCCTATTCGAAGGATATCGACGCACAGAGCACAAATATGTATTTTTTATAAATTTTGGGCAACTAGTTTTATTTTTAGAGAGTTTTGAATTTGTCAACTTTGGGGTCACTTAGAGCATAAATAGAGCCAGGAAAGGCATTTGAAGTAAAAAAAAGGTGATTTTCTTAAAACCTGAATATTTTGCCTAGATCTGTATCCTATTCGAAGGATATCGACGCACAGAGCACAAATATGTATTTTTTTATAAATTTTGGGCAAGTAGTTTTATTTTTAGAGAGTTTTGAATTTGTCAACTTTGGCGTCATTTAGAGCATAAATAGAGCCAGGAAACGCATTTGAAGTAAAAAAATATTTTGCCTAGATTTGTATCCTATTCGAAGGATATCGACGCACAGAGCACAAATATGTATTTTTTATAAATTTTGGGCAACTAGTTTTATTTTTAGAGAGTTTTGAATTTGTCAACTTTGGGGTCACTTAGAGCATAAATAGAGCCAGGAAAGGCATTTGAATTTAAAAAATAGGTGATTTTCTTAAAACCTGAATATTTTGCCTAGATCTGTATCCTATTCGAAGGATATCGACGCAGAGAGCACAAATATGTATTTTTTATAAATTTTGAGCAAGTAGTTTTATTTTTAGAGAGTTTTGAATTTGTCAACTTTGGGGTCATTTAGAGCATAAATAGAGCCAGGAAACGCATTTGAAGTTTCCAAATGGTGATTTTCTTAAAACGTGAATATTTTGCCTAGATTTGTATCCTATTCGAAGGATATCGACGCACAGACCACAAATATGTATTTTTTTTATAAATTTTGGGCAAGTAGTTTTATTTTTAGAGAGTTTTGAATTTGTCAACTTTGGCGTCATTTAGAGCATAAATAGAGCCAGGAAACGCATTTGAAGTAAAAAAATATTTTGCCTAGATTTGTATCCTATTCGAAGGATATCGACGCACAGAGCACAAATATGTATTTTTTATAAATTTTGGGCAACTAGTTTTATTTTTAGAGAGTTTTGAATTTGTCAACTTTGGGGTCACTTAGAGCATAAATAGAGCCAGGAAAGGCATTTGAATTTAAAAAATGGGTGATTTTCTTAAAACCTGAATATTTTGCCTAGATCTGTATCCTATTCGAAGGATATCGACGCAGAGAGCACAAATATGTATTTTTTATAAATTTTGAGCAAGTAGTTTTATTTTTAGAGAGTTTTGAATTTGTCAACTTTGGGGTCATTTAGAGCATAAATAGAGCCAGGAAACGCATTTGAAGTTTCCAAATGGTGATTTTCTTAAAACGTGAATATTTTTCCTAGATTTGTGTCCTATTCGAAGGATATCGACGCACAGAGCACAAATATGTATTTTTTATAAATTTTGGGCAACTAGTTTTATTTTTAGAGAGTTTTGAATTTGTCAACTTTGGGGTCACTTAGAGCATAAATAGAGCCAGGAAAGGCATTTGAAGTAAAAAAAAGGTGATTTTCTTAAAACCTGAATATTTTGCCTAGATCTGTATCCTATTCGAAGGATATCGACGCAGAGAGCACAAATATGTATTTTTTATAAATTTTGAGCAAGTAGTTTTATTTTTAGAGAGTTTTGAATTTGTCAACTTTGGCGTCATTTAGAGCATAAATAGAGCCAGGAAACGCATTTGAAGTTTCCAAATGGTGATTTTCTTAAAACGTGAATATTTTGCCTAGATCTGTATCCTATTCGAAGGATATCGACGCACAGAGCACAAATATGTATTTTTTATAAATTTTGAGCAAGTAGTTTTATTTTTAGAGAGTTTTGAATTTGTCAACTTTTGGGTCACTTAGAGCATAAATAGAGCCAGGAAACGCATTTGAAGTAAAAAAAAAAGGTGATTTTCTTAAAACCTGAATATTTTGCCTAGATCTGTATCCTATTCGAAGGATATCGACGCACAGAGCACAAATATGTATTTTTTATAAATTTTGGGCAAGTAGTTTTATTTTTAGAGAGTTTTGAATTTGTCAACTTTGGGGTCACTTAGAGCATAAATAGAGCCAGGAAAGACATTTAAAGAAAAAAAAAGGTGATTTTCTTAAAACCTGAATAGTTTGCCTAGATCTGTATCCTATTCGAAGGATATCGACGCACATAGCACAAATTTGTATTTTTTTATAAATTTTGGGCAAGTAGTTTTATTTTTAGAGAGTTTTGAATTTGTCAACTTTGGGGTCATTTAGAGCATAAATAGAGCCAGGAAACGCATTTGAAGTAAAAAAATATTTTGCCTAGATTTGTATCCTATTCGAAGGATATCGACGCACAGAGCACAAATATGTATTTTTTATAAATTTTGGGCAACTAGTTTTATTTTTAGAGAGTTTTGAATTTGTCAACTTTGGGGTCACTTAGAGCATAAATAGAGCCAGGAAACGCATTTGAAGTAAAAAAATATTTTGCCTAGATCTGTATCCTATTCGAAGGATATCGACGCACAGAGCACAAATACCTATGTATTTTTTATAAATTTTGGGCAACTAGTTTTATTTTTAGAGAGTTTTGAATTTGTCAACTTTGGGGTCACTTAGAGCATAAATAGAGCCAGGAAAGGCATTTGAAGTAAAAAAAAGGTGATTTTCTTAAAACCTGAATATTTTGCCTAGATCTGTATCCTATTCGAAGGATATCGACGCACATAGCACAAATTTGTATTTTTTTATAAATTTTGGGCAAGTAGTTTTATTTTTAGAGAGTTTTGAATTTGTCAACTTTGGCGTCATTTAGAGCATAAATAGAGCCAGGAAACGCATTTGAAGTAAAAAAATATTTTGCCTAGATTTGTATCCTATTCGAAGGATATCGACGCACAGAGCACAAATATGTATTTTTTATAAATTTTGGGCAACTAGTTTTATTTTTAGAGAGTTTTGAATTTGTCAACTTTGGGGTCACTTAGAGCATAAATAGAGCCAGGAAAGGCATTTGAAGTAAAAAAAAGGTGATTTTCTTAAAACCTGAATATTTTGCCTAGATCTGTATCATATTCGAAGGATATCGACGCAGAGAGCACAAATATGTATTTTTTATAAATTTTGAGCAAGTAGTTTTATTTTTAGAGAGTTTTGAATTTGTCAACTTTGGGGTCATTTAGAGCATAAATAGAGCCAGGAAACGCATTTGAAGTTTCCAAATGGTGATTTTCTTAAAACGTGAATATTTTTCCTAGATTTGTATCCTATTCGAAGGATATCGATGCAGAGAGCACAAATATGTATTTTTTATAAATTTTGGGCAACTAGTTTTATTTTTAGAGAGTTTTGAATTTGTCAAGTTTGGGGTCACTTAGAGCATAAATAGAGCCAGGAAAGGCATTTGAAGTAAAAAAAAGGTGATTTTCTTAAAACCTGAATATTTTGCCTAGATCTGTATCCTATTCGAAGGATATCGACGCAGAGAGCACAAATATGTATTTTTTATAAATTTTGAGCAAGTAGTTTTATTTTTAGAGAGTTTTGAATTTGTCAACTTTGGGGTCATTTAGAGCATAAATAGAGCCAGGAAACGCATTTGAAGTTTCCAAATGGTGATTTTCTTAAAACGTGAATATTTTGCCTAGATTTGTATCCTATTCGAAGGATATCGACGCACAGAGCACAAATATGTATTTTTTATAAATTTTGGGCAACTAGTTTTATTTTTAGAGAGTTTTGAATTTGTCAACTTTGGGGTCACTTAGAGCATAAATAGAGCCAGGAAAGGCATTTGAAGTAAAAAAAAAGGTGATTTTCTTAAAACCTGAATATTTTGCCTAGATCTGTATCCTATTCGAAGGATATCGACGCAGAGAGCACAAATATGTATTTTTTATAAATTTTGAGCAAGTAGTTTTATTTTTAGAGAGTTTTGAATTTGTCAACTTTTGGGTCACTTAGAGCATAAATAGAGCCAGGAAAGGCATTTGAAGTAAAAAAAAGGTGATTTTCTTAAAACCTGAATATTTTGCCTAGATCTGTATCCTATTCGAAGGATATCGACGCAGAGAGCACAAATATGTATTTTTTATAAATTTTGAGCAAGTAGTTTTATTTTTAGAGAGTTTTGAATTTGTCAACTTTTGGGTCACTTAGAGCATAAATAGAGCCAGGAAAGGCATTTGAAGTAAAAAAAAGGTGATTTTCTTAAAACCTGAATATTTTGCCTAGATCTGTATCCTATTCGAAGGATATCGACGCACATAGCACAAATTTGTATTTTTTTATAAATTTTGGGCAAGTAGTTTTATTTTTAGAGAGTTTTGAATTTGTCAACTTTGGCGTCATTTAGAGCATAAATAGAGCCAGGAAACGCATTTGAAGTAAAAAAATATTTTGCCTAGATTTGTATCCTATTCGAAGGATATCGACGCACAGAGCACAAATATGTATTTTTTATAAATTTTGGGCAACTAGTTTTATTTTTAGAGAGTTTTGAATTTGTCAACTTTGTGGTCACTTAGAGCATAAATAGAGCCAGGAAAGGCATTTGAAGTAAAAAAAAGGTGATTTTCTTAAAACCTGAATATTTTGCCTAGATCTGTATCCTATTCGAAGGATATCGACGCACAGAGCACAAATATGTATTTTTTATAAATTTTGGGCAACTAGTTTTATTTTTAGAGAGTTTTGAATTTGTCAACTTTGTGGTCACTTAGAGCATAAATAGAGCCAGGAAAGGCATTTGAAGTAAAAAAAAGGTGATTTTCTTAAAACCTGAATATTTTGCCTAGATCTGTATCCTATTCGAAGGATATCGACGCAGAGAGCACAAATATGTATTTTTTATAAATTTTGAGCAAGTAGTTTTATTTTTAGAGAGTTTTGAATTTGTCAACTTTGGGGTCATTTAGAGCATAAATAGAGCCAGGAAACGCATTTGAAGTTTCCAAATGGTGATTTTCTTAAAACGTGAATATTTTGCCTAGATTTGTATCCTATTCGAAGGATATCGACGCACAGAGCACAAATATGTATTTTTTATAAATTTTGGGCAACTAGTTTTATTTTTAGAGAGTTTTGAATTTGTCAACTTTGGGGTCACTTAGAGCATAAATAGAGCCAGGAAAGGCATTTGAAGTAAAAAAAAGGTGATTTTCTTAAAACCTAAATATTTTGCCTAGACCTGTATCCTATTCGAAGGATATCGACGCAGAGAGCACAAATATGTATTTTTTATAAATTTTGAGCAAGTAGTTTTATTTTTAGAGAGTTTTGAATTTGTCAACTTTGGGGTCATTTAGAGCATAAATAGAGCCAGGAAACGCATTTGAAGTTTCCAAATGGTGATTTTCTTAAAACGTGAATATTTTGCCTAGATTTGTATCCTATTCGAAGGATATCGACGCACAGAGCACAAATATGTATTTTTTATAAATTTTGGGCAACTAGTTTTATTTTTAGAGAGTTTTGAATTTGTCAACTTTGGGGTCACTTAGAGCATAAATAGAGCCAGGAAAGGCATTTGAAGTAAAAAAAAGGTGATTTTCTTAAAACCTGAATATTTTGCCTAGATCTGTATCCTATTCGAAGGATATCGACGCAGAGAGCACAAATATGTATTTTTTATAAATTTTGGGCAAGTAGTTTTATTTTTAGAGAGTTTTGAATTTGTCAACTTTGGGGTCACTTAGAGCATAAATAGAGCCAGGAAAGGCATTTGAAGTAAAAAAAAGGTGATTTTCTTAAAACCTGAATATTTTGCCTAGATCTGTATCCTATTCGAAGGATATCGACGCACATAGCACAAATTTGTATTTTTTTATAAATTTTGGGCAAGTAGTTTTATTTTTAGAGAGTTTTGAATTTGTCAACTTTGGCGTCATTTAGAGCATAAATAGAGCCAGGAAACGCATTTGAAGTAAAAAATATTTTGCCTAGATTTGTATCCTATTCGAAGGATATCGACGCACAGAGCACAAATATGTATTTTTTATAAATTTTGGGCAACTAGTTTTATTTTTAGAGAGTTTTGAATTTGTCAACTTTGGGGTCACTTAGAGCATAAATAGAGCCAGGAAAGGCATTTGAAGTAAAAAAAAAAGGTGATTTTCTTAAAACCTGAATATTTTGCCTAGATCTGTATCCTATTCGAAGGATATCGACGCAGAGAGCACAAATATGTATTTTTTATAAATTTTGAGCAAGTAGTTTTATTTTTAGAGAGTTTTGAATTTGTCAACTTTGGGGTCATTTAGAGCATAAATAGAGCCAGGAAACGCATTTGAAGTTTCCAAATGGTGATTTTCTTAAAACGTGAATATTTTGCCTAGATTTGTATCCTATTCGAAGGATATCGACGCACAGAGCACAAATATGTATTTTTTATAAATTTTGGGCAACTAGTTTTATTTTTAGAGAGTTTTGAATTTGTCAACTTTGGGGTCACTTAGAGCATAAATAGAGCCAGGAAAGGCATTTGAAGTAAAAAAAAAAGGTGATTTTCTTAAAACCTGAATATTTTGCCTAGATCTGTATCCTATTCGAAGGATATCGACGCAGAGAGCACAAATATGTATTTTTTATAAATTTTGGGCAAGTAGTTTTATTTTTAGAGAGTTTTGAATTTGTCAACTTTGGGGTCATTTAGAGCATAAATAGAGCCAGGAAACGCATTTGAAGTTTCCAAATGGTGATTTTCTTAAAACGTGAATATTTTGCCTAGATTTGTATCCTATTCGAAGGATATCGACGCACAGAGCACAAATATGTATTTTTTATAAATTTTGGGCAACTAGTTTTATTTTTAGAGAGTTTTGAATTTGTCAACTTTGGGGTCACTTAGAGCATAAATAGAGCCAGGAAAGGCATTTGAAGTAAAAAAAAGGTGATTTTCTTAAAACCTGAATATTTTGCCTAGATCTGTATCCTATTCGAAGGATATCGACGCAGAGAGCACAAATATGTATTTTTTATAAATTTTGAGCAAGTAGTTTTATTTTTAGAGAGTTTTGAATTTGTCAACTTTGGGGTCATTTAGAGCATAAATAGAGCCAGGAAACGCATTTGAAGTTTCCAAATGGTGATTTTCTTAAAACGTGAATATTTTGCCTAGATTTGTATCCTATTCGAAGGATATCGACGCACAGAGCACAAATATGTATTTTTTATAAATTTTGGGCAACTAGTTTTATTTTTAGAGAGTTTTGAATTTGTCAACTTTGGGGTCACTTAGAGCATAAATAGAGCCAGGAAAGGCATTTGAAGTAAAAAAAAAAGGTGATTTTCTTAAAACCTGAATATTTTGCCTAGATCTGTATCCTATTCGAAGGATATCGACGCAGAGAGCACAAATATGTATTTTTTATAAATTTTGAGCAAGTAGTTTTATTTTTAGAGAGTTTTGAATTTGTCAACTTTGGGGTCATTTAGAGCATAAATAGAGCCAGGAAACGCATTTGAAGTTTCCAAATGGTGATTTTCTTAAAACGTGAATATTTTGCCTAGATTTGTATCCTATTCGAAGGATATCGACGCACAGAGCACAAATATGTATTTTTTATAAATTTTGGGCAACTAGTTTTATTTTTAGAGAGTTTTGAATTTGTCAACTTTGGGGTCACTTAGAGCATAAATAGAGCCAGGAAAGGCATTTGAAGTAAAAAAAAAAGGTGATTTTCTTAAAACCTGAATATTTTGCCTAGATCTGTATCCTATTCGAAGGATATCGACGCAGAGAGCACAAATATGTATTTTTTATAAATTTTGAGCAAGTAGTTTTATTTTTAGAGAGTTTTGAATTTGTCAACTTTGGGGTCATTTAGAGCATAAATAGAGCCAGGAAACGCATTTGAAGTTTCCAAATGGTGATTTTCTTAAAACGTGAATATTTTGCCTAGATTTGTATCCTATTCGAAGGATATCGACGCACAGAGCACAAATATGTATTTTTTATAAATTTTGGGCAACTAGTTTTATTTTTAGAGAGTTTTGAATTTGTCAACTTTGGGGTCACTTAGAGCATAAATAGAGCCAGGAAAGGCATTTGAAGTAAAAAAAAGGTGATTTTCTTAAAACCTGAATATTTTGCCTAGATCTGTATCCTATTCGAAGGATATCGACGCAGAGAGCACAAATATGTATTTTTTATAAATTTTGAGCAAGTAGTTTTATTTTTAGAGAGTTTTGAATTTGTCAACTTTGGGGTCATTTAGAGCATAAATAGAGCCAGGAAACGCATTTGAAGTTTCCAAATGGTGATTTTCTTAAAACGTGAATATTTTGCCTAGATCTGTATCCTATTCGAAGGATATCGACGCACAGAGCACAAATATGTATTTTTTATAAATTTTGGGCAAATAGTTTTATTTTTAGAGAGTTTTGAATTTGTCAACTTTGTGGTCACTTAGAGCATAAATAGAGCCAGGAAAGGCATTTGAAGTAAAAAAAAGGTGATTTTCTTAAAACCTGAATATTTTGCCTAGATCTGTATCCTATTCGAAGGATATCGACGCACAGAGCACAAATATGTATTTTTTATAAATTTTGGGCAACTAGTTTTATTTTTAGAGAGTTTTGAATTTGTCAACTTTGGGGTCACTTAGAGCATAAATAGAGCCAGGAAAGGCATTTGAAGTAAAAAAAAGGTGATTTTCTTAAAACCTGAATATTTTGCCTAGATCTGTATCCTATTCGAAGGATATCGACGCAGAGAGCACAAATATGTATTTTTTATAAATTTTGAGCAAGTAGTTTTATTTTTAGAGAGTTTTGAATTTGTCAACTTTGGGGTCATTTAGAGCATAAATAGAGCCAGGAAACGCATTTGAAGTTTCCAAATGGTGATTTTCTTAAAACGTGAATATTTTGCCTAGATTTGTATCCTATTCGAAGGATATCGACGCACAGAGCACAAATATGTATTTTTTATAAATTTTGGGCAACTAGTTTTATTTTTAGAGAGTTTTGAATTTGTCAACTTTGGGGTCACTTAGAGCATAAATAGAGCCAGGAAAGGCATTTGAAGTAAAAAAAAGGTGATTTTCTTAAAACCTGAATATTTTGCCTAGATCTGTATCCTATTCGAAGGATATCGACGCAGAGAGCACAAATATGTATTTTTTATAAATTTTGAGCAAGTAGTTTTATTTTTAGAGAGTTTTGAATTTGTCAACTTTGGGGTCATTTAGAGCATAAATAGAGCCAGGAAACGCATTTGAAGTTTCCAAATGGTGATTTTCTTAAAACGTGAATATTTTGCCTAGATCTGTATCCTATTCGAAGGATATCGACGCACAGAGCACAAATATGTATTTTTTATAAATTTTGGGCAACTAGTTTTATTTTTAGAGAGTTTTGAATTTGTCAACTTTGTGGTCACTTAGAGCATAAATAGAGCCAGGAAAGGCATTTGAAGTAAAAAAAAGGTGATTTTCTTAAAACCTGAATATTTTGCCTAGATCTGTATCCTATTCGAAGGATATCGACGCACAGAGCACAAATATGTATTTTTTATAAATTTTGGGCAAGTAGTTTTATTTTTAGAGAGTTTTGAATTTGTCAACTTTGGGGTCACTTAGAGCATAAATAGAGCCAGGAAAGGCATTTGAAGTAAAAAAAAGGTGATTTTCTTAAAACCTGAATATTTTGCCTAGATCTGTATCCTATTCGAAGGATATCGACGCACATAGCACAAATTTGTATTTTTTTATAAATTTTGGGCAAGTAGTTTTATTTTTAGAGAGTTTTGAATTTGTCAACTTTGGCGTCATTTATAGAGCATAAATAGAGCCAGGAAACGCATTTGAAGTAAAAAAATATTTTGCCTAGATTTGTATCCTATTCGAAGGATATCGACGCACAGAGCACAAATATGTATTTTTTATATAAATTTTGGGCAAGTAGTTTTATTTTAAGAGAGTTATGAATTAGTCCACTTTGGCGTCAATTACGTTTACGCATTAGCACATTCTTGTAAAATCGCACTCTTCCATTTTTTAGAATTCATGCACTCGTTCCCTTTTGCAATTTGGAATTTAGGCATTTTAAATGCACATTCGTGCATATTAGAGATTTTTTGTGTTTAGGATTCTTGCATGCGTTCACGTATTGGTTTTTGCAATTTTGTATTTTGGCATTTTTGCACTCTCGCATTTCCAAATTTTTTGTATATTGCAAAACTGCATTAATGCATTCACACATTCGCACATTCTTGCAAGCCAGCGCAGTTTTAGTATTCTAGCATTTTCACATTTCTTTGACTTTTGTATTTTTGCATCTTTGCATGCTTACATTCCTTTGCATGCTTATATTCTTGCATTCTTGCGTTCTTGCATTTGCGCATTATTGCTTTCTTGTGTCCTTGCGTTTTTGAATGAATGCACTCTCGCATCAATGCGTTCTTGCATTCATGAGTTTTTGTACTCTCCCACTCTTGCGTTCTTGTGTTTTTGCACACGTGCATTGTTGCTAACTTGCTTTCTTGCATTCTTGGATTCTAGACATGCATCTGTTTGGCCATTCTATCATTATTTTGGAATCTCGCATTCTACAGTCTTGCGAATTTGCGTTTTTGCTTTCCTACGTTCTTGCATTTTTGCGTTCTTCCCTTCTTACAAACTTCAAGAAAGCCAAATTGTGTCACCCAATTTTTTGAGTCTTATGGAATCCGAAATAAAATGTAAACTAATGTTTCTGCTGTTTCTAAAAATTCAGTTTAACAGTCAAATAAGGTTCGAATAATTCAACGAATCAATTGTGTACATTGACACATTCAGAAACATACAACACAATAGCCTGATGCACAACACAATGTGAATTAAAAATAAACAAAAACGAAAAATTCAACAAATTGTGTGATGTACGAAAATGAAGTCAATGTCCACAATAATGACAACATTGAAACAACACTATACTTTTACTAGAATACCTTCTCTCATCCCCTCCCCTTTTTATATTCACACCTCCCAATCGCCCTGTGTAAACACACAAACGTCCGTCCAAGCAACATCAATACCAAAAAAAAAAAAACAAAGATAGCTGTTAACGGTGAATTAATTATTGCTCAATGATTTGTTAAATTTCTTTTGATACAAAACATGTTGGAAATTAATGAAGAGGAAATTATAATAAGGAATTTTCGCCTCCGCATTATTATATCCGTTTTTCGTTTTCGCTCTAAACAACACACATATAAGTTACCCATATCTACACTTTTACCTTATAAATCGGTCGTCAGTGTCGGTCGATGCGACGAAAATTATAAAAGAGTATTTTTTTCTTTCTCATTTTGATACAACAAAGCTGCTGGATATCACTCTCATCAATGTACTACATAGGTCTGATAGCTGGATTGCTGACGAACTGGCTAGCTTGGTTAAACGGTTTTTTCCATGCCATCGAAGAATTATTTATTATAGAGCTTTTATCCATAAATTTTATAAAGGGGTATGAGAATTATGACGAAGCAAACAGCTTTACAAACGTGTGGATCTAAAAATATCTCTACGTCAAAATAAAGCAACAGAAGTTTAGTAGGCCGCTGAAAAAATAGAAGAGCATTTTGAAGAAAAATTAAGTAAAAATTTACAATAGACGTCCTTAAATCAGAAAATTAGTACCAGAACCAAAATATCTAAATAATGGTAACTCATCATTGGATAGCTTTTTTAGTCAGTAAACGAGTTTTTCTTTGAACTAGAAAAAATAGCCGCGTTACTTTGGAGGTGGAAGACTTCTCGTGACTAGATGAAAACAATAATCTAGTACAATTAACTACACTGTATAGATGAAAGTACTAGATCGACTAATTATCTTCTCATTAGTAATCTACCAGCTCCAAAGAAACGCGGGTTATATTGAATCTCAAATCCAAAAAAAAAGTAGGTACTAGATTATCTACTATAACTTCTGCAATTACCAGGTCGTTATGAATGATTAGAGTTAAGCATGAATTAGCTGATTGTACTGAAACTTAATATTGTGACTTTTTGTTATAAAAAAGTACAAGATTACAACCATTGTAATAGACCTGTTGCTTTGGAAGGTATTAAAGTGTTACTAGTAGTTTACTAGAGATTTTAAATGAAATACACTTTCAACGACATCAATAAAAAAATGTACTAGATTACCTATCTATTTATGAGTTAAACACCACCTCCAATTGTTTTAAAAATGTAGAAATAATAGTATAGTTAGCAATCCTCGCACCAGATAACTCTTTTGATCTGACTTAACCCCGATACGAAATAGTACTAGATCACCAATCTATGTAAATTAATTTTCGAAACAATCGGATAGCTTGGCCCTGTAGATCAGGAAATAACTGAATTGGCCTTTAATCAAGAAAAAATATATTTCATTTCGAAACAAAATGTATACTCCCAATTTCAGGTCTAAGAATAAAGACTTCACAACTCTCGTTTCAGTATAGTTAATTTCTGTTCAAACATAATTATTTGATTGAGTGACATAAAGAAAGTACAAGATTGTAATGGAATAAGATAAAAATTCTCTATGTAATGGTAGCCTATAATAATGTTTTAAATTGAAACAATCAAAAAGAACGGTACTATTGCTAAGGTTTACAAAATATACTGGATCATCTGACTTTGTAACGTCTCATATTGATTAATTATTTCAGTGCCAAAATTGCCAGCATCAGTCAAAACGTTTACAGTAAAGTACTGATTTACCGAATCGATACAAACAAACTTTAAACATAAGAAAAAACGGTACCAGAATAAAAACAACGAAATATAATGACTGGCACTGTCGACATCTCAGGATTAGCGATTCATTGACTTCGTTGCAGGAAAAAATCATGTTCCTTGACAGTGCTAGATTCCTACGTCTTCACATCCCCGTAATCATTTGAAGTGGTAGAAGTGTTTCATATTGTAATATAATAGATGGGGGGCATTCCTGCAGCTTACTGCAGCTTTTGAGTCACCTGAGCTTCAGTAACTCTTTGACTTGCTTTTGTTCAGGCGCATTTCCTTGAAAGAAGAGTTAGATCATTATGTGACGGCCTTGCATTGAAAGAGCTTTAGCCTTGAACATATACCCTTTACCACATCCATGATCGGTATAGTCAGTGTCCAGTATCTACTACATTGGATTGACACTTGCAAAATAGATCAATTTCATTTTTCAATGATGCAGGGTCTTAAGCTAAAGAAATCCACAGTAAAGTGAGTGCGCTTAAAGTTGGTATATCTATCAAATAATTTTGACCAATTTTTCATATACAAATTTTCGATTAGGTCAGACTCAATATGGTTAAAAATCCAAAGTATAGAAATCTGTATTGGTTTTGATAAGGTGCCTGTTGGAAAGGGGTTACAGTTTTATACCTTTGGTGCAACGAAAAAATAAACATTCTTCGATGCGGAAAAAATGTGCTAAATTTAGCAAAAGATTTGAATGGTTTTTAGTTACACTTGATTGATGCTAAATATTTTACTACGCATACCTTAAAAAAATCAGGCACACCTTTGTATCTCCTTGAAATGTAAAGTTGATAAAAAAAAAGTTCAATTCAAATTTAAAATTTTTCAATTTTCCAATCAATCATCTTACAAATGCATTTTCAAATACCGATGCATACACTCGTGTTAGAGAGTGAAATGTTTACTTTCCATTCCGCATTCATCCATCCATCCATCTCGAAATCCAAATCATCACATCCACCCCCTACTAACTTTTTTTTTTATTGACAAAATTAAATTAGAAGAAAATCACGAATAATCCTAGAGAGTGAGATATATAAATGGAGCGTGTGTGAGAAAAAAGAAGAAGAAGAAAAGTTGAAATGACACCATAAGTGTAATGCCTTGAGTAGGTATACCTACATCTCTATAATAAATGTATGTAGGAGAAAATCAATCGTTCCTAGGATAGATGGGTATGCATTTTATTTACAGCACGTGGACTTAACGATGTAATAGTGAGAGCAAAAGCCTCACCAAAAGGCACAAGGAAGGAAGTTGATGTAAGAATATGTATCTCTAGAAATAAAATAAAATGTATCTATGAGGGGCTTTTTTTTTAAGAGCTTTCAATGTTTTTTTAATGAGCATTTGAAAATAACGGATTTCGCAGTAAACTTAAGGGGAATTTGATGGAGCTTTTTGGATTATGGGGTGAATTTTTTTTTTTATTGAAATTTACCATAAAAGTTTAAAAGCTTTTGATGAACTTTGAAATTTTATTTTTTCTATTTGACACCAGAGGGCTGGTTAAAAAATATATAAATTTTGTTCGTTATGGTTCAATTTGTTTATTAATTTCATTTGTTTAACTGTTTGATATTAAATTTGTTTGATTGCAAATAATTCAGCAACCAGACCTCCAAGAAACTTTTGTTTGTTTTAAGTTATGAATAGAGCTTAAAGAGACCTTTCTTTTAATGTCTCACTTGATAGATTTGAAGGAATTTTTTTTTAAATGACTTTTTTTGGGCAAGGGTTAACCTTGATTTTTTTTCGAAAATCTGAAAAAATAAATTTGTAATTTGTTACATAAATAGATAGGCTTGTTATTTGTGAACTCGTATCTGTAAACCAAAACTTGTTTCGAGAGTTTGATCCGAAAATATCTGCTTTCGAATGAAAGTAAAAATATATTTCGAATGCAAATAATTCAGCAACCAGAACTCCAAGAAACTTTTTGTTTTCAGCTAAGAATAGAGCTTAAAGAGACCTTTCTTTTGATGTCTCACTCGATGAATTTGGATATTTAAAATTCCTTTTTTTTTTTTTTTTTGAAAATCCGAAAAAAATATAATTTTTTTAATAAATAGATAGGCCTGTTCATTGCAAACTCGTACTTGTAAACCAAAACTTGTTTTGAGACTGCTTTCGAATGTAAAAAAAAAAATCTTTCGATTGCAAATAATTCAGGAATTAGAGGAATTTTTTCAACATGAATTGAAATGAAAATTCGAAGAAAATAAATTTTTTTTAACCTAAATTTGATTGACTCTTATTTTAAATAAAAGTCATAGTTCCAAAATTTCTTTTTACAATTTGTTTTTTTTTTTTATTGAAAAAAGGTACAAAAAATCTGAAATTACAATATTTCATAAAACTTCTTCCTTCATCTTCAACTCTTAATCTAGTTTCTTATTCTCTAAGCATTTCACATTTAGATGTTAGATCTCTTCATCGATTTTGTCATCATCCCATTCCCAATTAAATTGAAAGTCCTTTAAATAAAACGAAAGAGAGAGAGAGAAAAATTTTGAATTTTGAATTTCGAATTATTAAACTAAACACCTACATAATCCTCTACAGCCGAATGTGTTGGCAATGAACATGGCGCACATGACAAATGTGCCACACCAGTATCATGTCCCGTACACTCACATTGTTGACAATTATTTGGCGCAGCTGTCTTGGCCACACGTTTTGCAAATATACTTGCAATTTTCTTAGTTGGATGTCGATGTTCAGGTTGAAGTTTTCGTGCTGAAAAAACTGATCCATTGGTTTCTAATGCCAATGGTGCACATAAACCTAAATTATCTTTGGGAATGTGTAGTTGTTTTCGAGTTGCTGCATCACCGTCAACAAATCGTTTCGAATAAACAAAATCACGATCTAATCCGAAAAATTGTCGTAATTTTCGTGTTCTTTCGAATTCGAATTCGGTGTCGGCGAGTATGTGAAGATTGACACCTTCTTCGAGCATATATTGAAGGATTGATGTAAAGTCAAACTGAAAGGAAATAGTTTGTCAAATTTTGTCAAAAAGATTGTAAAATAAAGTAATTACCTTCATTGCTTTTGATGAACAATCAGAACATGACAGTAGAATGAGAACCTTTGATGCACCAGGTCGGAATTCAAGCTGAGTGGCAGCACTGATTGCTGCTAATATATCACTATTGTTGCCATTTCCAACTTCAATGTGATCGAAATACTTTTGAAGTTCATTTATATCAGAAGTGAAGACCTGATTGTGATGAATTATTGATCGGGGCACATTGAATGGCTCAAAACCTCCAAATGCAAGAACCGAAAATCTATAAAATTTATAGAATTTTAGCTTGAAAAGTCTTGAAAAACACCAATTTCTTCAGTTTTTTACCTGTTGTTATTAATTTTAGCTGCGGCAAATTCAGCTTCCAGTGATGCCACAACTGTCATAAGATTCTTTTCAAATGTCAAATTAGCATTACAGGGCTTTGCTTCGACAATGAATACAACATCCGCAGTTTTTGGTATATCTTCCTTGTTTAGAGTAATAAATGTTCCCTCTGGGACATAAGTTCCATTCAAAAGCTTACAACTGTCAAATAAATTATGTTATTCCTATAAAATTTCTATAATTTGTATGACAGTAGGTCTTACAATATACATTGATCTGGAACTCTCATTAGAATCTTCGAATTCGCACAAGCTTCGATATAAGCCAATGCAGCTGTACAAACTCCCTTCATAGCTGGATTGTGATCCCTCATTGAGTTCGAATTTACTCCCAAATCTTTACACATTTCCAAAAATGGCAATGGACTGATAGTATCAGAACAAGCTGATAAAATTCCCGACGTGAAAATATGCTCACAAGCTTCCAAGACTTCATCAGAAGCCTTGATTTTCGACGAAATCTTTCGCTGCTTGCATGATTGTAAGCTCCAAGAATCAGTAAATTCTTCTGTGTCATTAACAACATGATTCCTTGAAGTCATGTACTCATCGAAAGGTTCATTATTAAGTGTTCCCAACAGACCAGCTGTTTGACCAAAATACCAGCCGGCAACTTCAAACCAACAAAGATTAAATTGAATGTTACAATTTAAGTTGAAATCTTTTTTCGAATGAATTGTCAAAATATCCATTTCACGGTAGATGGTAACCGAGCCAAATTGCATGGGTAACATTGGGGAATGGTTGCCATCTATGGTTAAAGTCTATGGAAAAATTTTAATAAAATCTTTCGTTAAGTTATTGTAGTACGAAAAATTATAAAGGCTTACATCATCCTCCAAATTGATTTCGAGGACCTTATCATCCGTTAAAAGTGTAAGTTTTTTCGTAGGAATTCTGGAAGATGTCTGTAAGGGATTCAAAGTCAATTAATGTTTTTTTCTAACAGTTTTGATAGTATTATCATACCGATGGCTCTAGAAGAAGAGTAAAGTTCCTTTGGAAAAAGTCATGAGCCAAGACGTAAGAACATTGTTGACCTCTTTCGTCACATTCCAAGTTTAATCCAACAAAACTTTTATCAAAAGTCATATAATGCCGTGAACCAATCAATAAAGACCGTTCTGAAAACCACCAAATCATCAAATAGAAATATCTTAACGAAAAATCGTTTTTTTTTTTAACGAAAATTCTCACCTGTATACGGCGGCAACCAAGTCTCCGGATCTAAATTCGACTTTAAACCATAAAGATACCTAACAATCGATGCATTTGTACTTGCAAAGAAATTCTGTGCCTTAGCCAGCATACGATATTCGGGTATTTCTTCGAATTTCGGTGTTTCGTTAAAACTATGCCATGACATTGGTAATTTCTGCTCCAAATCTATAACACCAACTTCAGGATCAAAGACAAAATATGTCTTTGCCTCTCGATACATATCAGCAGTTTCGAGAGCATTCAAAGTATAAGTTTGAAGTTTATTACGTATCAATGCATACAATTGATGCAAACGGTATTCCAATTGTAACTCATCAGCTAGCCATTCGATTTTGGCAAAGATTTCGTCAAATTTCTGCAATATCAATTGAATGTGTTGCAGCTTTTGGAGACCTTTGATTTTGTCTACAATTTCAGTAATAATTTCGTTAAGTTCATTGCCGAACGGAACAAGCTTGAAATATTTCTCCTTGATGAAATTCCAAGCGATAACTGAGTATTTCTTGATGTTAGTTATTGCATCGTTGGATTTGATATCTTTGTAGAGACGATCAACGTCTTGTGTGAAACTGGAGACTTTGTTGAAATATGGAGACTCAGCAAGTTCGTTGGTACGTTTGTAAATAAAGTCTGGAAAAAAAATATAAAAGTTTTCGAAATTTAAAGTTCTAAAAAGTTCGAAAACTTACCGAAAATTTCCTTGCTAATATCCCAAGCAGCTGTTTCAATGTATGACAAAAATCGGAACACATGTGGTTCGATGCGTTTTAGAACCGATTTCCAATAGTTAGCAAGCATAGTTGATATTTTATTCCATAAATTCTCAACATATTTTATAAATGATATATGCAAGTCTTTGATGAATTTGTCATATTTTTCGACACCTTTTTCCATTAGATCAGATAAGTATCGCAGAGAATCACCATGGAAGAATCTACTTATGGCTTCAAGAGCTTTTTGATAAGAAGTTTTGATCTACAAAAAAAAAAGAATACTTTCTATAAGCCTTCTTTAAAGCTTCTTACAACTTCTTTAAAACTTACTGTTTCGATTAGCCAAAGAATATTTTTTCTTAAAGCTTTTCCCGAATCACCCATAGCATGCCATAATTCTGTGAATATCTTTGGTAGTGATTCAATATGATCTCTAATTGCCAATTCGTCCAACACCGATAATGTAAAGTTGACAAAAGTTTTGATGTAGAAGTCATTTGCTTCGTATGATTGATTTACAAAAACTCGTAATTCTTCTAAATCTTGTTCCAAAACACTTAATTCTCTGCAAAGAACAAAATGAAATTGTAAAAAAAGGTAGATATTTCAATATATCTCAAAATTCTTACCCAACATCATCTAAAAATGATTGAGTATGAACACTAGCTGTACTCCAAACATCATTTATAGACTCTGATGTTTCGGTGTACATATTTTTGATCCAAAAATCAATTCCATCGGAAAATGATGTATAGAATGATGTTCCAATTGATTTGAATTTAGCCTGTAAATAGAGGGGTTTGAAAAGTTACGCAAAGAAAATGAAGATAAGGATTGATTTATGAATGAAGATGGCTCGTTACTGTGTGAAATTGAGAAACGCTCAAGTTCCAAGATAAAATGAGTTGATACTAAAAAATAGACTGAGGAGAAAAAATTGGTTTCTACTGGAATTTCTCTTGGTAATCAAAAAATGGGGTACCAAAAAACGTATGTAATTGAAGCTTAAGCAAGGGTGTGCTCTATGATAACTTGATAAATACCTATGACGAAGGAGGCATCCAATTTTACGATTTTTACTATTGAATCAAAAAATGATTTCGAACCGAAAAAATCTTGATGGTTGATACGCAAACTGGCAAGTAACAAAATAAAAGGATTCCGCCGACAAAATTTATTTGCAATGAAAAAAAAAAAACAAACGATTGGTATACAAAAAATCGACAAAATCGTCTTGTACCAAAATTTAGGTTTTTTTTGGAAACCAAAAAATCAGTAGAAAGTCAATTGGAACCAAAAATCTGTCGAAAGCTAAACAATCAGTTGGTAACGAAAAAATCGGCTGTTACCAACTAAAAAAATCGGTTGGTACTGAAAAACATTGTCTGGTTCCGAAAAAGCAGCTTGGAGTTTAAAATATTGCCTAGCTAGTTCTAAAAATATCGTATCATAAAAATATGTTTGCATTGGTTAAATTGATAAAATATAAAAAAAATTGTCTAGTTCGTACCGAAAAAGTCGACCGAAAAAATGACTTCATACCAAAAAACTGGATTGGTACGAAAATTCAGGTCGTATGAAAAAACTGGAAAATAGTTTGACTTTTGAAATTGATTTGCTATGAAAAATAAAATGCACGACTGGGTCGCACGAACTTGCTCTTAGAGTTAAAGTTGCTTAAATTTTTAAGACTTTGTATAGAAATTTGGAAAAAAAAATAAAATTCGTTTTTTAAAAAAATAAAATAAAATCTAAAATTAAATTGCCCTCCAAAACAAGTATGCAGTTTTGATTGAAACATTAACATGCATTTTTAGAAAAAAAAATTTCAAAATCGTTAGAGCCGTTTTTAAAAAAACTAATTTTTTGGAAAAAAAGTTTTAAAATAAAATTGGTATGCCATTTTGTAGAAATCACTAATCAACATCAAAAAACAAATTTAAAAAAAAATTCAATGTCCCGTTTTCGAAAATTTGATTTTTCAAACAAAAATTTTCAAATTTTTTTTTTAAATCCAAAAATAATTTTTTTATAAATTTTATTTTTGGCTTATATTTAGATTATATAAATAGTCGAGTCAAATTAGACATAAAATTTGTAAAATCTCGGAATCCAGGGAAAGTCGATGCATCTGAAAAACGAGTATAGGGCTACATTATAATAGGGTCAAATAAGAAAGTTAAAAAAAAAAATTTCACCGCTCTCGATTACAACAGTTTTTATAGACCGTTTACTGTCATTCCGTATGCAAGCGTCAATCGGAATTGCTGTCTCATTTTAGATTTTGATCAAACTTTGTAGGGATGTTCTCTAGGACTGTAAGGAAGCAAATCCATTATGATTTAATTTTAAGTTGCGTGGTTTTCCCGCTACCCGCATTCGAACTTTTTCAGAAGGTCATTTTAATGTTATTATAGCTTTGCGTCTACTAAAGATATCTTTTTGTTTGAAACGCCATTTTAAAGCTTAAGAGTAGTAATTTTTGAATATATATTAAAAAATTACGTAATAATTACCCCTGAATTAAAAATAATTTTTGAAAAACTGGTAATTTTGCTGATTTTTCATGGTTTTTGACTGGCTCCAGAACCTTGGCTATTATATGTAGGAAGCTTATACTTACCAAATATTAAATATAGATATTTTTCAACAAAATAAATCTAAAATGAACTCGATGGCTGTACTCCTTATGTAAAAATTTTAAACAAAAAAATCGTCAGTTTAAAAAAAATCAGTTTTTGCCAAAAAAAAAAATCTGATGGTTCCAAAAAATCGATTGGTGCCAAAAAGTAAGGAAAAAAATCCCTTGGTATCGAAAATGTCCCTTTGCTACTCTACCAGACGAAAAAACCAAAGGTTTTCCTTAGGTCAAAAGTTAAAAAGCAATAAATCCGATTTAATATAAGCGTTGATTGGGGCCGCTTTTATGAGCCCACCATACACATTCACCCGACACTTAAAAATTAACCCTAATTTGAATAAAATAAATCTGTAACATTTCAGCAAGCTTACGTATTCCACTTACCTTCAGTTCCTCCTTTATCTTTGGTCTCCAATGAAACTTTCCAGTTATCAGTCTTGAATGATTCATCTTATAATACGAACTAACATCAATTATTCTTATTTCTTCATAATTTCTCCAAATATCTAAAAATCCACTTCGAGCATCCGGAATATGTCCAATCATTTGTAAATTTTGACTTGAATCTTCAGTCAAATTGAATTCAGCTCTAGCATATTTCTTAGCCAAATCAACATAGACAAATCCAGTATTATTCAAATCAGGAGAATCCCAAACTGTAGCATTCAATCCATAAAGTGGATATTTTGTGTATGGAACTGCCCATAATCGAATTTGTCGATAAGGTGTGTTTCGCTATAAAATTTTAACAAAAAAACTTAATGTTTTTCTAAGATCTATAACTTTTACTTTTACCTCATATTCAAATTCTTTATTATTCAAATCCAATTTAGCTAAGAAACGACCTTTCTTTATTGGGAAATAACCACGTTGATAAAAAGCATTTGTATCGGCTTTGTAGTAAGAACTCTTTGCCATAGCTATTCCATGAACATTAACATTTAAAGTACTTGCTGGATGAAGAACTACAACATCCAAAGTGTAATTGGTAATAGAATTTCTTGTACCAAGATCTTTAAGAAGAGCTTCAAGAGTTAACAGATGGTCAGGATCATCTGAGTATTCAACTATTAAGTTAGCCTTTACCAAATCTTCTAATCCACGATAGAATGATCCTTTGAATTGTACATCCTGCAAGGGAGAAACATTAGACCGGATTGGAGAGTTTCGAAAAAATTTTAAATCAAACCTTTTCAAGATAAGGATGTCCAATAGTAAAAACAATACTTTGATTATCCTTATCACCTTGTTGTAGTTTCTCACTTTGCCAAAGAAGTCCTGTTCGAAGTGTTTTCTTTTCTTCAGATTGATCAATAGTCCATTTCAAGGATAAATCCGAATCAAATCGATCACTTGTTACATAATACCAGCCTTCAGCTGATAGATTTCTTCGTGGATAAGAAAGTTCCAATAAAAAGTTTTGAGATTCATTTGAAGCCTGAAAAAGAAAAAGTTCAAAAATTGTTGCGTTCCCTAAATTCTTCAGAAAATTTGTTCAAACCGTGCTAGAATTTCCCAGCTCAATATTATAACCAATCCAAGCTGTAGGAGCCAATTGAAGTTTCGACTTGTGTTTGGTCATCATATCCAAATAATCATACTCAGAATTTATAATAATCGTTCGATTTGGATGAATGGCAACAATTTTAAATTCTTGACCTGTATCAGTTGTTCGAACATGTAATTCACCAGTTAGATTCATAGTTTTTGAATTTCTAAGCTCAAATATTTCCCAATGTTTCATATCCTATAGAATACAAAAATTAATGTTTTAACAAGTTTTTGGAGAGTTTTTTTGGAGACTTACATTATCTGGCATCTCAGCATTGGTATACTGTTTCGAATGGATATAATGAATACCAAGAGGTTTAAGTTCATTTTCAAGAGTTATATCGATGACATCTTTTTCGAAACCCATTCGCTGTTCGGTTTTACAGTTATAACGACCATTGAGGACATTTTTCTCATTGTAAATAACATTAGCTTGACCGATATGTAAGAGTTCACGTTCTTTCATACTGTAATCGATGTTAGCTTGATGGCGTGTGGTTAAAGGTACTTCTAGCTGAATTGAACCTTGAAGATCTCGGTTGAGATTTTGTGATGTGTAAGTGCTGTGTAAGTTGAAGAAACCAGAGTCTTCGGGCCATGTAGCTTTTGCGTAACGAATTGTTTCTCCACTAAAAAAATGGAACAATAGAAATGGTGAACATTTTGAGAGGTATTTTTTTAAATTTAATTTACCCAGATGTTGTGAAATTAATATCAGCACGAAGCCATGTAATATTGAAGAAGGGTAGGGTTCCATTAACGAAGCCCTTCATGTTTGATAGAGTATTGAAAGCCATATCGATTTCTCCAAGTCTCTTCGAAGCTGGTGAATCAAGAGTGCACCTGAAAAAAGAGCCATTCATTTTTTATTTATCTAAATTCGCCATGCATTTCTAACAAATTCAAGCATTAGACAAGAAATGTGCTGAATAAGTCTAAAATGGGTATTTTGATTGAAAGCCCTTTATCGTTACTATTATCTTGACCACTTCATTGATTTTATAAGCCGATAGCTTAAAGTGCGAATCTGAAGTTAAGCGCGAGTCTGAAGATGCGGCATACGAGTTTCAGCTTACAAACGTGTTGTGGAAGTACGTTTAGTTGTAAGCCAGTCATCGGTATATAAACTTAGAGCCCGACCACACAATTGATTTTATTAACGAATCGCGTGAAGCTCGAATCTGTTAATTGGGCTTATGCGATTCAAGAATTTTGCTGAATAGCTTTAAAACTTGTTGTGGAAGTACTTTAAGTTGTAAGCACGTCAGGAAACTTAATGCTAGGACTCGACATTGATTTTATTAGCGAATCACGTAAAGCTTGAATCTAACAAAGGGGCGTACCCGATTAATGAATTATGCAGAATAACTCTAAAACGTGTTTCAGAATTTGTAAGCACTTGAACACTATTTAACTACGAGCACACAAATGAATAGATAAGGAAATCGTGTGAATCACGGATCTTAAAATATGGTTTACACGATTCAAGAATTATGCTGAATAAGCCGTTTATCATAATTTAAACACATTGCAACACGCAACGTGAAAAGTAAATCCCATAATGCAGTTCACGTGATTCTACAAGTTAGCTGAATAACTGATTGCAGGCACCACTTTTCGTTAAAATTTTAAGTGCGATTCCGCAAATCCGAAATTTCAAATTCACCGGTGAGCAAATCTACAAACACTTAAAGCGTTCTCTTACATTTTTCATATCGCTGAAAGCAAGATTGAGAATTCTGACTCTGCGCCAAGCTTTTTATTTGTAACTTGCTGCCTGACAAGTTCCTTAACACCAACACCCTAAAATATACTTACATCAAAAGATGAAAATCTTTCTCTGCATCATAATTTCCCCTCACAAACAGCGTTTCTTCTTCATACATTGGCGTCGTCAGTTTTGCATAAAACTCCTTCCTAACTTGTTTCTTTCTCAAAACTTGGAAATCACCTTCAATTGTTGACATATTTGCCATTTTACCCCATTTAATACTGCACAAGCCCTGAAGATCATCAACATTTCTATACGAAACTCGAGTAACGAATTTATTCATAGCTTCTTGTGATTCATATTTACTTTCAGCAAATACATTTGGTGGTTCATTGGTCATCAAATTACCACGATAACGTACTCCAAGATGATGTATATCCCCAACTGGTTTGGGTAGCTGAAGAACTAAACCAGCTTGAATGTCTCCACGCGATATAAATGCCAAGGTACCGTTTACATCGAGAACCCATTGTGAATCGACATTAACTTTGCCACCCGTCAAAAGTCTGTGGAAACTTTTATTCGGATTTACGTATTTTATACTTATTTCAGCTTTACGTGGTTGTGTTACGCCATTGCTTGAGGAACTCTCCAAAAGAAGTTGCATATTTTGAGCAAAAATCCAAGACCATGTGAAAGCTTTTCCAACTTTTAGTTCACCAATGGTGTATTGTCCTTCGATTTTGCCAGAGTCTTTTTGAACATTAACACCAGTTTCAAAACTTCCCGATTCAAGACCGAACTGTCTCCATGGGGTTTGGAAGCCTAATTCACCAATAAAATAGCCCTCTCCTTTAGGTTGTGCCTTTCCATTCACACTAATTCGTGATATTTCTGGCTCACTCGATTGAATCAAAGTATCAAAGTCCCAATCAAACTTATTCCGGAAGGTATAGCCTCCTGAAATTTGACACATCTTGCCATCTTCAACTGCACTAAATTGGAAACTCTTCCCATATTTATCATCATCGTTTTTGACATCCAACTCAATAAAACCATCCGGACCACCAGCTTTCGGTTGGACCCGTAACCTTGCTTGTGTGGGATAGGTTTCTGCCATTTTAACTGTCCCACTTACTATGAAGACAGCCATATTTCGATACAAATGCCCATTCACAAGGTATTCGTTAGGCTTAGCTTGATTGCGTACAAAAGTTCCATGCAATGAAACATTTTTGAAATTCTTCATTGGGGTCCAAAGTTCAATATTGATAACATCTTTTTTTTTACTTGCTCTCGAACCGTATTCAATACGCTGACCCTCACGATGAACCATGGCAAAGTCCATATTGAAATTGGGATTTGGACCCTTGGTTATGAGTATAGAGGTCTCAGCTAGTTTAAGCGGTAGCATACTGGTGTGAAGTTTACCCTTAGCATTGATGATGTTTTCTTGATTAAGATGCCAAACTGTTTCGAGTTTAACCTAGAAAGTTTAAATAATAAAAGAATAATGTTAAGGGTCTTAAGCTTGGAAATTTGTAATCAAAAAATAATTTAACGAGTTGACTGTATACGTTGACCGTCTAATCCAGGTTTTAGGGTCTGAAATTTCAAACTTACCAAATTAATAGTGCCATTATCATTGACTTCAAATTGGAGGTCCAAAGAGTTATCAACATCAGAAAAGTCTTTCTTAATATAAGCTCTGCAACCATAGAAAGGAACCACATCAGAATCTAAATTGAAGCCCACTGAAGTCTCCAAAAAGTTCTCCTCAATCTTAATTATATAAAAAATATATACAATTTAGGACCTTACTATTTCAATTTCAAAAATATACCTCAACCGATGCAGCTAACGACAATGTTGTACTAGGAGTTCTTGATGTTATATTTCCCCTTCGAATATTATCATCCAACTCCAATACAGCTTCAACTTCAATTTCTTTCAAAATATCATATGGGGTCTTAACTCTTAAAGCCATTTCATGTTGTTTAACCAATTTCTCCTCCAAAACTTTTGTATAATTTACCATAAAACCAAATTCTGTTGGTTTCGAATTGCCTCCATTATCGATAGCAAAATCAACCTTTTCTACAAAATATCGATCCAAATCTACATGATATTCAAATATGTTCTTTAAATTTCGACAAGATTCAAATGGGGTCCAAAGATTTAAAATATTTTTAACATTCATCATATCTGGGTAATACAGACGATCTTTAAAATCTACCCGACCAGCTGGTAAATTAGCATCACCAACAATAATATAATAATCATAGATTTCTTGAATATCAACTTGACCCTTAATAGTTGGCCATGTCAAGGTGTCAACTTCACCTTCGACAAAATATGAAAAATATTCACTCAAATCATATTCTTCTTCATCGTAATCCTCTTCATCATCATCATGGCTTTGAGGTCTTAAATCTTCATCGTAGAATAATTCAAGATCTAACTTATTCGGACTTATCAATGTTAAAAGCTTTGATTTTGATCTTCCATTGATCTTTACACCCAATTTGTGTTTTGACAGTTTTCCATGTGCTTCTAGTACAAATATATCAGTTTTTATAAATTTCAACACAAATCCGTTATGTTCAAAGCCTTGGAATGGGGTATAAACTTGATATGAATACTCAAAATCTGTAGCATTGTGGAATCTCCAGACCCCGGTAAAACCTAATGTTGAATTATTCAGACTTCCACGAAGATCAACAGTGATTGGCTTGACTTTTCCAATGAAACTCAACTGATTGAAATTTTCAATCGGAGTTGCCAGACTCAATTTTACATCAAAGTCTGAAAATGCATTGACAACAAATAGAATTTCAGCTCCTAAAGCTAAATTTCCTGAACGAACTTCAGCTACCGCATGACGTTTTTGTTCGCTCAGACCAAATCGACCATTGATTGTGCGGAACTTTTCCAAAGGTGTAGTAATATTAACTTCTAGCATGCTATCGGTAAATTTCCTCACATAACCATCCAAAGCTAGGGTAAATTCTCGAATGTCAAAGTTCAATGAAGCTACACCTTGAACATGACGATCATCACTTAGACTAAGCTTAGTGGCAAGTCCACCTTTTCGATAGCCATTGAATGGACTTACCATCAATACCGAACCACTTACATTATGATAGCCCCCGGTTTTCAAAACTTCCCAAACCGATCGGACACTGTAGATCTTTAGTATTTCAGTATCATTGACATCAGTGTGTCGAAAATCAAGTTCCGAGTCGAACTTTTTCAAATCTTGTCGATGTTTGACTTTCATTTTTATGGTTGGAATGTCTTTAATAGTACTATTAACTCCCAATTCAACATGGAAACTTAGAAGAGGTTCGGCAACTTCATAGTTACTTTCATAGCCGATTTGAAGGTTTTGATTTTCAGCCCAAAGTAATGAAGCATTTCCCAGATAAAGATTATCTCGATTGAAAACTCCAGCTTTAAGACTGTTTTTATACCATCCCTGGAATGGTGTTGACAGCTCAGCTCGAATCCAGTTGTTAAATTCTTTTCCGCTAAAGAATCCAGCGTCGTAATTGAAAAGAATCACATCGTTAGTACCCCAAGTTGCTCTTGCTGAACCATAATATTTCGGTCCCCCAGCAAAGATATTAAATCCACAGCTAAAAGTTCGATCAGGATAGGTGAACATTATGGTGGAATCATAGGTCCTATTAGCAGGGTTGTTATATTCAGCATTCAAGGCCAATCTCTGTGAGGGGTCCCTATTGGCATCCCATTTCAATTCGACAGAGAGTTCTTTCTGTTTCGCAACTGTCAAAACTCCCACCTTCAGGTGTATGTCACGAAGTCTACAAAAAAGTGGAGAGATTTAGATAAAACGTCAAACTTTAAACCTAAGAATAAAATTTACTTGTCCAGATGTATCTCTATCTGCAAAAGTTTAGGTTGTTGTGATAGTAACTTAGCAGCTATTCCATATTCTCGATCTTTAATTTTCAACTTAACCTCAGCATTAGAGTTAGTTTGATTTTCATTACGATTGTATTGCAATGAAAGCCCATAAGGGTCTTTATTATATTTAGCTTGTATATCAGCAATAATAACAAGTTGACTACGTCGAAAGATCATATTAAATGAGGTCACTTCAAACGATGGACTTTCCACCAGTAATTTGAGTTGATGAAGTATTTGTAAAGCAGAACTTTTGTCCTTATAATTACCTTTGATTGAAATTGAATGTCCCGAAAACCAAGTACCGTTAAAGTTTATCTAAAAAAAATCATCATCTACTACTTTAAAAATCATCTACTACTTTTTTGGAGACAATCATCATACCATATAATTTTCCTTGACTCTCTCATTAAGTTGTAATCGAACAGTGCAAGAATTAAATTCGGGAACCGTAAGGTTCATATAAGCATCGACAGCAAATAAATTACGTCGCGGAAAATGAGCTGAAAAAACTCCGGTAGCTTCTTTCTGTGGAGCATAACGAAGTCCAATAATAACATTGTGTTCTGTTCCATTTTTACTGCGTTCTTCATGTCTAAGAAAGAGTAGTTTTTTTTTTTTTTTGTTGGGGTATACATCGGAATAAGCAAAAAAATGATGACACACATAGATCTTTTATACTTACTTAACTAAAATACGAAAATCAATATTTGATTTTGGCATAAAAAGTTCCAATGAAGCTTTAGTTCTTGAACCTTCCCAACCGAATTCTTCGGAAAATGAACGAGCAAATACCAGTCGCAATTGACTTGTTTGATTTGGATTGATGGCATCTGGGACATTGTTGTAAGTTACAACACCTTCGGTATGGCCTTGTAATGATAGCCATGTTGCATTTGAGGCGAAATTCAGTTTTGGATGAGCTGATGTTCGAAGTTTTACGTTGCCATTGTATTCAGTTTTTGATTTATCGCCAGTGTTGGTGAGTTTGCCTTCGAAGTTAACGGTTTCAATTTTTTTCGATTCGAACTGTCAAAAAATGTTTAATATTAGAAAAGGTCTTTAATGAATAACAGTTATAACAGTTCTAATAGTTAAAACAGATATAAAAGTTATAACAGTTATCACAATTATAACAGTTATAATAGTTATAACAGTTGACAGTTTGGGTAAATGATACTTGTTGACGGTTTACACGATCAAAATTTGACTTCGTTTAATATTAGCAGTTGACAGCTCGTGATATCTGTCAATTTTTTTTTAACAAACGTCAAATTTGATAATCATTGAGTCCATATTTCCATGTAAATGTCCATGAACTGTCAACACATTTAAGTTGATCCAATACTCTGACAACTTTATGTGACCATTAACCATCGTTTACACTGCTAATCGCTTATTGAAGCATTAAGTCCCCATTTAAAATTTGAAAACTATCAAATCGCATACAAATTTTAAAATTTCCTCTTTTCAATGGCGACTTAAAATTAAATGGAATGTGAACAAATTGTGTCCAGAATTATATTTCTGAGGTACTTACAATGACGTATAACTTTAATAAAAAAAAAAATCTATATATCAATTTGACAGCTATCAAGTGCATTTCACGCGGGGATATTGAAAGTGACATAAATGTCAAAAATGACAAATAAACTTAGAATATATTTCCAAACTGTCAACTGTCAAACTTGTCAAAGCGTAAAAAGAAACTAAACTTACCCTATATCGAACTGTCATATTAGTCGAGGTATTAATTTCCGTTTTCACCACATTACCCCTTATCCAAGCTTGAAGCTTTTTCGTTTCAAATGTCAATTCGATATCATTCTGAGATATTCCATTCTTCTCATTGATTCTAATAGTTCCCAATAATCCCGTTATATTCTCTCCATTCACCGACAACAAAGCCTTTGGCTTATAAATCCATGCATTTCTTTCTTGGCTTCTCTTAATTTCGGCATTAAAATTCAAATTTTTCCTACCATTTGTATCGATCCAAATGTCAAGACTTCGATCAGCCGGATTGCCATTATAAACTCCTCCAGCTGAGTATGTTTGGGCACCATTTATGAATCGCAGCGATGCATTAGCAGCTTCAGGAGTTGTTGATACATTTGCCATAAATAGTCGAGTTATGGTGGAATGTGGTGTGGTGAATATTAAAGACCATTTGGAGTCATTTTTCACCTGAGTCCATTTGTACTCAAAAACAAATTCTTTCGCACTAAGATCGGATTTCTCAAGAATCCAACTTATATTCATGGGTCCACTTAGCAGAAGGCTTGGATGATTGGTGACATTGGCCGAATCTACCACTAAATCGGGTACACTAAACGATGAACATACTTTTAAACCTATGGCTTGATCTAGAACTGGCCATGTGCAAGTTGTATTCGAGCGTCTCTTCTCGATACCAACTTGAGGAATTTCTTCAGATTCTTTCATAACAATCATTTCGGATCGTGCACTGAATATTTCATTTTTATCCTGTGGCAAGCTGAATGTAAAGGAAACCAAATTTGCACCACGAATCTTCATCTTAGCCTCGAGAGCTGAGCTGGAGTATAAATTACTTTTGACTCTTATTCCAGACAAAGCATAGAAGGCATCAGTTTGTAATGTCGTGATAACATCAACTGACACACTTGGCTTGATTTTGCCATTAAAATCAAAACTCTTGTAGTCCAAAGAGTCTCTGAGACGTTCCAAACTTCCCGAAAGTCTCAAATCAACGGATGAAGCTCCAAATGCATGAATCGAAAGAGGTAACCCTATTTCCGTTGGGATATTATATGATGCATCTAGAAATACACTTGACTTGGTATACTTTAGCTCGTTGCCAGAGAGAATTTTTGCAGCTTGATGGAATGGATCAAACTCCTTAGCCAATGCCATCACTTCAATAAGACCTTCAATTGAATAGAATTGCAAGTCATTTCCAAAAATTCGAAGTCCAAGTGTGGCCTTAGGGTTGTTGTAATTGTAATTAAGTTTATAACCCAAATTTTCAATATTATTTTGAATAGTTTCTGTCGATTCAGTACTGCGACGTTTTCGACTGCTACTACTTTCGTCTTCCTCTTCAAATTGGTAATCTTCATTATCATTAAAATCAGTTGTACTTCGTTTGATTCTTAAGGGGTCAAAAGCCAATAAGTTGTCAATAGAATCTGTCATAAATGTCAAAAAAAAAAAAAAAAAAAAAAAAAACATTAGAAAAGTCCGTTCTATCAAAACATTTTTCTTACCTTCATTAATTGCAGTATTTTCACCCAACCATGTTGTCAAAAATGAAAATTGTTTTCTCAGAAAATCTTTATTATATGGACCCTTGGGTCCAAATATTGACGTTGCTAGTTCCTCAAAACCCTCAGCGCGTGCAGAAATTTCAAAGAAATTTACCGACTGTCCAAAAAGATCAGCAGTAAAATTCAATGTTGCCATACGTGGGAGATACGATTCAGTTCCGAATATTAAATTAGCGTCAGTTGCAGTTCCTAAAATGTAGATTTTTATAAGTTTCAATAAAATGACTTTGTGAAATAAATCCCAAAAGGAAACAAGATCCCAATAGTTATTTTGAAACATTTTCCTTAAAATTCTTAGGCATCATATTTTTAACTACCAAAAATTGAATGTTTGAGGTCCTAATTTGGTGATGTTATTTTTGTTTTTATCTTTGTTGATATTTTATTTATTATAGACTTCAAAATGGCTCTATCATATCCATTAAAAAATACTAGAAGAATATTGATTTACTACTTTAATATGATAAATATTTGGGGTCTTAATGTTATGAATATACTTTTGATGTATTTTTGCCAATACAAACTATGTTTTATCCATAATCCAAAATGGTTTTTATTTTAAGTTGATTAAAAAAAAAACGGCAATTGTTGAGTCAGCACTAAATTAAAATACATTTTTGGGGGTCTTAACGTGAAGAAAAAACTTTATATCTCTCTAATTCTGGTTGCGAAAAAGTAGTATTCCTAAAATTGTGGAACATGTTTCGTCACTAGTCACATTAAATGATTGGAGTCCAAATTTGACGAAGATACTTTTGGTGCATTTTTTTCGTTTCCGATGATCTTTCATTTATCCTAATGTTCATAATGGATTTCTAAAGTGAGTTTCATGTTTTGGGTCTTAATGGTATAAAGATAGTTTTGATGTATAGTTTTGCTATTTAAAATAATGTTTTATCAGTCCATAAGTTCTTAATGTTTTATTATTAAATTATAGAACCACCAGAAGTATTGGTTCATTACTGAAAAAAAAAAAAAAAATTGCTGGGTTCTTACTTTTATGGACATACTTTTGATATATTTGTATGTAATTTTATATAATGTTTAATCATTCCTGGATTTCACAATGGATTTTTAAACTTTATTTTGAAAATTGTTTAAGCATTGAAATGAAATAAATTTTTGGGGTCTTAACTTGAAAGTAATATTTAATCATCTCTCTTATTTCTAATAATGTTTTGATCTTGTACCTTTTAATGTATTAATTAAGGACCATTTCTTACAGAAATTCGATATGAGGCAAATGGTAGAGGCCTAAATTTGATAAAAAATCTAATAGGGTCTAACTAGTTATAAATTTAAAAACCATTGTTGGGCTGGATCAGGATAATTCGAATATAGAATTTATGTTTGGCCTTTTAAAGTTTTCGATATCTTTAATTAGTAAGACACCTGAAAAGCTTTTCAGAGCATTTATGTTAATTGTATTTTTAAAGACAACAACAAAATTGTAAGGGGTTTGAATATGATCATCCTAATATAGTTGTGTTTCAATTAAACTGAGTTTTTGATAAGAAGCAACATTTTAAGACCTTTTTATTGTGCTTCATCTGAAAAAAAAAAAGTTAAAATATATTTAGGACCCTAAAGATAATGTTTGATTACGTAGTGTTCTCTAAAAGGTTTTAAAGTCTTGACTATACCACTTGACAGACTTGATTCTTGTTTGACATTATTTGGTGTCAATGCTTAAGGAATCTTTTTCAAGTTATAAGGTCTTAAATAATCTTTTACAGTAATACATTTCATTTCGCTTAAAGTTCTTAATTTTTTTATCTTTCTCAATGTGCCTGAGTCAACAAACTTTTAGGGGTCTTATTTCCATCAAAAACCAAAATAAACCCCACAAACTTACCAAAATTATATTCATCAAAGAACAAGCTATGCTCATAATTCCTTGAAAATTTCCTCATATCCAATTTAAATTTATCAGCCAAATCATCATTTACCAAAAGACCCTGAGCCTCCACTCGGACTGGTGACGAAGATTTTGCCAAATTCTTCAAATGTGACCAAACATACGATCCAACTTGATTAATTTCCTCCCTCTTCAAAACCTCTTTAATAAAATCAATTGAATAATGATCCGGACATCGCATTGCCTGAATATAACTGAAAATCCTTATTTCACTATTAATCGTAACATTGCCATAGGTCTCTAAGAAAAATTCTTTATATTTTTGACAATCCACCCGTCGAAATGCCAAAACACTCTGCAATCGAATATCAACTGGTGTGATATTTTCCGTAATCAATTCTTTTAGTTGTTCAGCAAACGGCTCTGATAGAACTCCAATATTTCCAAGACCTTTCAAAATAACCATTAACCGATCATGTGTACGTCTTTCGTGTTTGTACATATTAAACAAGCTCAAAAACTCAGTCTCCAAAAGGTTTATAATTTTTTGAATTTTTTCATTTGACCCACAATCGGGATTATGTCGACAATAACTATGAATAGCAGCTGTTGAAGCCAAAGTATATTCAGCATCGATTTTCTTTTTCGAAAAATCCAATATTGTGTAGAAGGTCTCGAGGGTTTCATCGTCTGGCCGCTGAATGAAGGCCAATGAAGTCATCCAACTTTGAGCCAATTGCTTTGGTATGGTATTCGATACGATTTGATCGCGCATCAGCTGATAAGAAGCTGTACTTCCAATATATGGCAGACTTTCGAGCACATGGTTTCTAAATTTGGAAGAAATGATAGGTGTTATCAGTGGTTTCAAAATTTCGTCTTTAGTTTCTAAATTTAATGTCAAGCCCCTCAGGTGATAAGAAATATAAGTTTTGTATTGTTTACTTACTTTCCATTACTACAAATTCCAGCTGATCGAGCTAAAAGTTGTGTCAAAGCTTTGTAGTCCAAATGCTTGGTAGTTTGTAGAAAATTGGTGAAAACATCAATGAATTCTCGCTGAATGTTGGGGAAGCCGACTTCACACATTTGTTTTAGCAAATCTCTTGAAGCTCTTATCTCACCATGAGTTGGCTTTGTAGCTGGAGTATGATCGAAAAGTAGTGGTGATCGTTTTTCTATCAGGTTTTCATCTAAAAATTTCGAGATTAGAAGCTAAGCTTGATAGGAGAATTTTATGATTCTACCTTCGTATGTGAAAAAATCAGCGGAATTGTACTTTTCTTCGGTTTTTAGGAGAAGCTTGGCATGAGCTACAGTAACGGCTCCTGACTGGTTACTTGAGAATGGAATCAACTGGTGGCGTTCGAAGCAACTTACCTCGCTGTAAATGTTTCGATCGATTGTTAGCTACGAAAAAGAGGGAGTAATCAGAATTTATAGACCCTACATTTTGATAAAGGCTTTAAAAAAGTGTTCTCAAACTTACATTACAATAACTGTGCGAGCTTAAAATTGGCCAAATAGCCTTATCCTCTCTAAAAACATACGGAGTAGTTTGCAAAATCGAATGTGTCGACTGTCGAAAACGGCAAGATTGTAAATCTTTAGTTTTCTTAATTATCACAAAAGCATCTTTAGTTCCTTCCAATTCATAAGCAACATTACACTGTCCAGCCACATCCGTTTCGGTTGCATTCAAATCCACATCAAATCTCAACATTGTGTTTTGTATTTTCGACAAAATACCTTTTTTGAAATTCAAAACCCATGCTGGTTCGGCAGTATTTGGACAAACTTCACTAATCACACCATCGTGAAATGAAAACCTCAAGTTGTATTTTTGTAAATCAACAGCTAAATCAGTGCTGTTGGGATGTAAATTGACATCGTAGACGGCGGCTTCGTCTTCGGAGCTTTTGTCAAGATTTGTATAGTCATAATAATCGACAAATGTATTGGCTTCAGTTGGTTTGGGAGTGGGTTCTTCTTCTTTGGTGATTTTTTCACGCAGCTGTACTGCACTGAGGGTCATTACACCTTCGCATGGTTTTGGGAAGATGAGATCGACTGTTGTTTGAATGTAAACATCGGAGGTATTTTGACCGGTTCCAAGGAATTCGGTGCGAAGGTGAACATTGTAGTCGTATTTGTAGCGATTTGTATCGGTATAGCCGAATTTTGATGTTATTAAATCACATATGGGACGGCCGCAGATTTTTGGATTTTTCAGTGGATCTGAAAGAAAAAAAAAAATAAATAGACTTCAGGAATACTTTCATTACTTCTTCTATAGTCATTTTAAAATATACTTTTATAAGAGGACTCTATGTTAAAACAAAAAGTTAAAAACCTTAGCATTAAGGTGCTCTAGCGGTACGGGTATTTCTATGAAAAAAATTCCAGACCTCAACGTTGACGTTCCAGTAACGTTCCAGGTAACCGTAACGATGTCAAAAAAAATTATTTGTTTTTTACCGTCTGTTTTTGACTGAACCTGAATGTTAAATTTGTCAAGTACAAAAATATGTATATATAAATAACGTTTTCATAACATGAATTACATTATTCATTTATTTTAATACGATTTCTAATTATGTTTTAGTTAGTATAAATTTTGTCCGTTTAAACAAAAATATTAAAAAAGATATTAAAAAAATTAATTTTTTCTTGGGAATTTTTTTTCATTTGAACGTCTTTCCCCCTGGAGATTTTTTTTTTTTAACTAAAACTATGTGGTGATTTCATCCGTATGAGATATATTTTTTTTGAGCTTGAGAATTCTTATTTGATCCAAATACAAAAATTTGACAGTGCCTATTAGTAATGTAACAATTTTTCGTTTAAAATAGGGCTACCACATAGAAGTTGCCATTTTAAAATTAGTAGCACTATTTTTAATTTTTAAAATCAACTTATCTTTCATTTGAAACCAATTTTAACTTCTAACATTATGGGCTAAGTAACTCGACGATCGCCATTTGGACTATATTGATCTTAACAAGTTTTTGAGAAAAACTTCTTGTAAAAGTGAATTCGATTTTACAAATTTTAACTTGTGATTTACAAGTTACAAACCTTTTTCGGTAAAAAACGTAAATCTGGAAAATTGAATTCAAAAAATATCGGGTGATATATCAAGCTCTATTCAATTAATTATTCTATTAGTTGGTGTAAACCAACAGTTTCTTTAATGCCTGTTAGTAGAAATATTTGAAACCAAAAATAAAAAGAAAGGTCTTTTCAAGCTCTGTTAACATATTAACAGTTCAATATTTTGCAAAATATTTTGTTAGTTATGTTAAGGGGTGGAAACCAAGAAATATCTTAGAATCAGTGGCCTATTGCATCAACTTACAATTTTCCAGCAATTTTTCACAACAAATTTAAAATAATTAACAAAATCCTTAAACACAACCAAAAAAGTTATAAATTTGTCATGTTCCATGAGATCCAAATCAACATCTTCCTCCATATGAAAGCCAATTGAAAGCTGAAAAAAATGCAGGAAGGTGAAAATTTTACTCTTCCTGTTTCAACTTTTAGAATTATCAGTTTACTCTGCCAATATTCTTTGAGAAAAGGAATTTTAAGCATTTCTCCAATTATTTTCGAATTGTAAAATGAACGACTGGGTCGCAACTACTTGCTGTTATGTTAAAAATTGTTTTAAAATACTAAAGTTTTTCAAAATTTACTAAAAGAATATTTTTGTTTTAACTTTATAAATGTAATTTATTTAAAACATAACAAATAATATAAATCAAGTTCGTAAGTGGAAAAACTGTTTCTAATGTCGTTTTCGATTGGTTTCACTCAAGGATTCACTCATTCTAAAATCGAATGAAACAGGTCAAATCGCTTCCACTCAATTCTGTTTTTTTTTTGTGTTTGTGTGTTTTTCTTTTAAATTTCAAATGTCAAATATTCATATGTATTTATTTTTCTTTCAAATGAAATGTTTTAAATTTTTTAAAAATTGGTAATGTTCAAGAAATTAATAGGGAAGTTGGTTTCCAAAATATTTTAAGTAAGTTTGAAAATGAATTAAAAATGTTGTTTCGGAAAAAAATTAATTTATTTCAAAAAATAAAAAATATATTGATTGAGTGATTAATTTGACATTTAAATATTCGTGTATTAGTGCTTCTCGAGTGAATTCCGATTTTAAATCGAGAAGAGAATTTCTCTTCTGAGAAGCGTTCTGCTTGCCATATTCGTGCGAATAAAATGCTTTCAGAAGGCTTCTGAATGATTCGGGACGCTTCCGGAGAGCCAATCGAAAACGACATAAATAATACAAAAAAATCCCCTAATTTTTTCAGATTTTTATTTTTTTCTCATTTGAATTAGGTGCCTATATGTTGCCTTATGAGGCCATTTTTTTAGATAAAGCCTTAAAGTAAAAATTTTTGATGAGATTCTTGTCTACTTGAATCACCGTTTTCAAAAAGGTATAAAACATTTTTCTAGGACAAGGGGCTTAGTCAGGAACTTCATGCTTTTTTTTGCTTTTATTTCATTTCATTCTTGTTTTAATAAAACATTCTTGCTTTAATAAACCCAAAAAACATGAATGCCCTGACTGAACCATTAGTCCTAGAAATTTGGTTTATACCTTTTTGAAAACGGTGTTTCAAATAGACAAGAAGGCTTTATCTAAAAAAATGGCCTCATAAGGCAACATAATAGCTATTTTAAATGAGTAAAAACTTTAACTCTCTCGGGGTGCCATCTAGCGTCAAAATAAACATCTGAAAAAAATAGGGGATTTCTTTTTATTATAATATAATATTATTCAGAAACAGTTTTTCCACTTATTAACATGATTTAAAAATAACGAACGCCCTAATGTATATGTATTTTTTTTTACATCAAAATCGTTGGATCCATTTCTTGAGAAAACAACCTTTTTCCATCTTGGCAATTTACCCTCCAAGGAAAAAATTCTTAGGATCATACAAGGTTTCGTGACTGTAATGTCTTTTCAAAAAAATGTGATCAATATGGATCAAATTTTATTAAAGTACCTACCTATTTTTAGCAATTTATCGGTACTCAAACTATGCTTATATTTCTCGTTTCTAATGTTCAAAAGAAGGACAAACATCCACCTTTTAATGTTTCTATCTTAAATTTGTTAAGATTTTTCAACTAATAACAGTAAAGTTAAGAAGAAAAATGTTTTTTCTTTTTCAGAAAATTTATCAATGATGATGATTTTCAGTAAATCCATATTTACTGACTTCCTGAGATTTAAAGAAGCCTCTCAATCTTCTTCTTCTATTATAAAAACAAAAATGTATTACAAGTTTATCTATTGTAAAAAGAAGATGCAACAGTAATAATCCTTCTATAATAATGCTGACGGTATGAACCATTCTTATCTCTGTCTCAGTGAAGCTTTAAAAGTATTTGATATTGTCTCCGGAGTCCTGAGAGAAGAAAAAAAAAAAAACAAAATTGCACAGTACCAAGCGATGCTTGAGAATGAATTTCCGGTTTGAATTTATATAAAAAATGATTCCATAGATTAGATATAATAAATAAGAGAAAACGAAAGAATGATAAGATATTTTTCCTTTCTTTTTATTTTATTCAAAATGAAAATTTTCAATCTGCAAAAGATTTATCATGCTTTCTCTCGATGAAGATGATTATGATGATGACGACGATGAGAGAAACGTGCTGCAAGAAAAAAAAAAAAACGTAGAAGTAGCTACATAGGTAGATTCATTGAGGATTTTCTAAAAGCGGAAAATGAATGACAAAATGAAAATTATGTGAACGTAAAGTTTATTGTTCTTCGTGTTTAACGTTTCTCTACTTAGAATTTATTAAGGTAGTGTTTAAAAAGGTAGACAATTATTCAAAACTATGCATAACAGTGAACTAGGTTATTTTGATTTAATTTCTACAAAATTATGTTGAATGGTATTTTTTTTTTTTACAAAAATAATAAAAGAGCAAGACAAAAAAATAGAACCAGGTCATAACAAACATTTCATCTTACGTATCATCGTATTGTTTAAGAAGAACTGGTATTTAAGAATTTGCTGAATTTCTTCAATCTTGTATAAAAATAGCCGAAACCCACAAATACCCTAGTAAAAATGAAAATTCAATTTTTAATGAATAATTTTTACCGCCAAAACTGCTGTGATTTAGTGTTCGGCGGTATTTAATTTGTACTCAAATACTCCGTATAAATAATTATATAGTTTATGATGTCCTCCTTAGTAATTCTGCGATATAATTTATCTTGTATCAATTCTCAAGGTTTAAAATTTAAAAAAAAAGTCTTTGGGGCGTATGAGTAACATTTTTTCTTTGGTAAATTTGAATGGTTAGTAAAACAATGTCGGTGGCTGACAAAATAGTGAAACTAGTTGATCTTGCATTTAAGAATTACTGTCCTTATACTTATTTGTATGTGAGTATTTTTATGTGAATATTTTTATTTCCCAAAAAAAAAAAAAAAAAATAGTAAATATCAAAAAAATATTCCCCAAGGGTAATTCCTGTTTTTTTATGTTTTTCGCTCATATCTCAGACAGCACAATAGTTTAGAATACTTTTAATATTAGAAACTAAATAATATACTAAGACCGTAATTCATAGACGTTACTCGAGTTAAGATTTTTCTCAACTCCAGTAAGTTGAGAAATATTTCAAGCAATCGCTCAAGGGAATTAAAAATAGGGCTGTCACTTGAGTTAAGAAAAATCTTATCTTAAGGAAAATTTTTTTCTAAAACTCGAAAATTTGACTGATTTGAATTAACTGTCATACATACTCGTCGAATTCAAACAAATATTCGCGATTCATTTAATTTTTTTTTTTTAAATTAGTACAAATTTTAATTTTTAAATACAAAAAAAAAACGCTCGCAATGACACTTGCGTTTTAATGTTAACTGACTAAAAAAACTTAAGCGTTTCCTCAAGCAAAAAGGCTTCTTCAGAAGTTCACTTGAGAAAAATTTCGACTCCAGTGATAACTACATATGAATAAGGACTCGCTTGAGCGAATGCTTAAGATATTTCTCAACTTGAGTGACGACTATGAATTCCGCCTTAAGTATTAATGTATTCAAATACTTAATTTAGTGAATATGTAAATATTTATGAGCGAAAAACATACAAAAACAGGCCTATCATGGAATTACCCCCAAGTTTCTAACTTAATTCTTACCAGTGCTTTCAAGCAACTTGCTCGTTGAATAATAAATTTAAAATTGAAAAAGATAAAATATTTGAGATACAAAATTCTTTGGATATTCTCGAAAAGTACAGTTTTACGTTGACCCAAGTCAGCATACTATAAAACAACCAATAAAAATATTTTCGATATAGAGCATGTTAACGATTCTTTTAGGATTCCTTCGATTGGGACTTCAAATAATACATAGTACTTTTCGAATATTTGTATTTTATGTTGTGTTTTGGTTTCACAGATCCTTTTATATAACTCTCAAACCTCTTATACTATCATATTAGATATCTTCAATAAATTCGAATTATTTTTTCAACTAAAAATTATTTTAATTAATTTTTCGAGTCGGTTTTTTTTTTTTAATTTTATAAATGCAATTTTGTAGAGCGTTCAATTTTATACAAAAAAATGATTAAATCTAGCTTTTATCTAGTTATAAAATTCCAAACTCAAAAACACAATCTTTCCCATGTAAATCATATGGGAAATAGAAATTTGCGATGCGGCGGTACTTAATATTAATATATTAAGGGCTGAAACTTTTACAGTATTTTTTTTTCGTCATTTCGAACAATATTTTTGGTATTACTTTAAACAAAAAAAATATTTTTTTTGAATCAGTCTAATGTATAAGGGGGGAAATCCCTCTGGACGACACCTTTTTCAATATTTTTTTATGAAAAACTGAAAGCACTTATTGAGATTTGGAAAAAGACAAGATATTACTGACATTATTAAGTATTGAAAAAAATTTTTTTGAAATGAAAAATTAACAAAATGGCGGCTCTGGAACCTTTCAAAGTTGACGCCTCTAGTTTACGCCGTGCAAAGCACAGGTTCAGGAAATTATCTTAAATCAAAAAGGAAATTTTTTTCCGTTAGATAATATTAGTACGCATTGCATGAACCTAAATTTATATTTTTTTTAATGAAAAATAAAAATTAGAAATCAAAAAAACGAAAAAAAAAACATGTTTTTTTTTACAAAGAAGTAGTTAAAAAAAATATTTACTGTACAAATTTTATTCAACTTTAAGGTTCATGTTGTGGCCAATAAGTATAATATATAATAAGGAGTAATTTGCTTCAAATTTCAATGCGATAGCTTCATTAGTTTTTGAGTTACATTGCACGGCGCGGAAAAAAACTAGTTTCGAAAAAAATGCGTTTAAAGTTTTCGTTTTCGTACTATGGTAGGTTCGGAGCGCATTGGTTTCGGGACTATCTAGGCACTTTTGAGGCTTCATTTAAGGCTAAGACCACTGAAAATAGTTTCTTCGGTTGATAAATAAATTTATTACGCAAAAAAAAAATAATGCAAAAATAAAAAAATTCCAGAGGGATTTCCCCCCATAAGTTATAAAATTGAGATAACAATCAGGCATGACGATTATAGAGAATGCAAAAAAAGTGGGTCCCGCACGTCCGTCTGTCTGTCTTTCTCTCAGTCTGTATACGAAGCTACAGCCTAAACGGATGGACTGATCAAACTTGGTATGTAACGTTTTTTGGCGACTCTCCAGAGCTGTTTTTGGAATTAATTTTTTTTTTATAAAAAATAACGGCTTCAACGATTTTGTTAAAAAATTTTAATGTTAGTTTTAAAACAAGATCTATCTTTTAATGAACCTTTTTTTTCGAAAATCATTATTACCGGTAGGTACCTGCCATAGAACGGTTTTTTTTTTAATCCAATTTTCTACGAAACTACTATTTCAATCTAAACGAAATACAAATGCATTTATATTTCAATATGAACCAAAAATAAAATTTTGAAAAAACTAATTTTAGGATTAAAAAAAAATATTTTTTTTTTTTTTTTTGAAAAATCAAGTTTTCGAAAACGTGACATTCAAATTTTTTTTAAATTTTAATTTTAGATATTGATTAATAATAGCTACAAAATGGCATACCTATTTCATTTTAAAACTTTTTTTTCAAAAATTATTTATAAAAAATTGGTTAAATAAAACGTCTCTAAAGATTTTGAAAATATTTTTTTCTAAAAATGCATCTTAATAACAAAAATTAAACTGCATACTTATTTTTTAAAACGTATTTGACTTTTTTTTTAAATTTTTTTCATATGCATCTACCAGATTTCTATATAACAAGTCTTAAAAATTATATTATCTTGTACCCAGTCGTGCATTTAATTTTTTATATACTCGAAAAAAAGTTACATAGTCAAAATGCCATTAGGTAAGTTACAAAAATTATAAATCTACATTTTTCAAATTTTTGGAAAAAAAAAAAAACATTTTGAAAAATGTCCACCAATCCCATCGAGTGAGACATCCAAACAAAAAATCTTTTTAAGCGCTCGAAACATTTTTTGGTTTTCAGATACAAGTTCACAATGAACAGGTCTATCTATTTATGTAAAAAAATAAAAATTTATTTTTTCAGATTATCGCAAAAAAAAATCGAGGTTAACCCCTTGCCTAAAAACAAGGCATTTCAAAAAATTCCTCCAATCCCATAGATTGATACATCAAAAGAAAGGTCTATTTAAGTTCTATTCATAGCTGAAAACCAAAAATTTCTTGGAGGTCTGGTTGCTGAAAAAATACACACAAACCAAAAGGATATTTTACTGAGACGGTTCATTTTGGTCAGTCAACGGGTTGACACCTTTCAGAAGATTCTGCGAAGATTTAACTTGGGATTCAGGGAAACCGCTGCCGGTCTTTTCTCTTCCTGTTCTTCCTTTGATTGGTGCTATTATGATCTTGATGTCGAGGGGATTAAATTTTTCGACGTATCGGCTTCATACCAATGATCTGGCTGTGGGGTTTGCCGACTGTCGGTTCTTCCGCGGAAAATCAAAAAGATTTTTTTACTTGACAATAAATTAACATTTTATATTATATTTTCGATAATACTTCAATGCCTTGAGGTAGTATTTTATTGAATTTAGCTTGAAAACAAAAATTAAAAATCAAATTTGGAATTTTTAAGAAGCTTAGACTTGAAACGGTTTTGGTTAGTATCTTGACAAACAAAAACATATTCTTCTCCGAATTTTCGAGGTCAATATAAATTTTTGTTAACGAATGTTTATTTTGCCTTAATAGCAATACTACCTGCCCCATGAATATCTCAAGTCAATGAATAGAAAATTTTCACTTAATTCCCCTGAAAGACGTGCTATAAAATAAATAGCCACCCTTCCTTCTCCTCTCCTTCTAAAGGTTTGATGAAAAGAAAAGATAAAAATATACAGAAAAAAAAAAAATATAAAGCTTATTGATTCCTAATTTATCTTTTCTCCTAAGATTCAATTTGGGGGACCCGAAATATTTTTCGTTGTGTCAACAACAGGTGTATCTTTCAATCTATTGTATACCTCTGTTTGCTTTTTCCATCATCTTCCTTGAAATCCTTCGGCTCACTCTCTCTCTCTATCTCTCTCTCTTGGTCTCCTCTAGAGGCTTCAGAAAAAAAAAAAAAAAAAAATAAAGAATGAACGTATTTAATTTTATCAATGGCCGTTCGCTTCATTTAGTTTCGAATTAATCACGTAATGGAACGAATAAAAGCAACGATGATGATGATGGTGTGTCTGTCCATAGATTTAATACCAAATGATGATACTCCTCCATCTCTTTACTCTATGGATGTGAATCCTCCTGAAAACAGGATGCTTAACGCAAATTTTAAAATTACTCAAGCGTCACACGATAAAATCCTCTGGAAAAACTGGGTTAATGTATCCAAGACACCGATGCGATGCGATGATGCCGGGACATGACTCAACCAACACCACCATCGCCACCATCATTGCCCAGCATGGATAGATTCAGTTGAGAGAGAGAAAGGACGAAAAAAAGGATAAGGTGAGAGGAAAACATAGGAAATATAACTGAATTCCTTGCTCGCACTGATGTGTGTCTGCGACTTCCAATTGCGATTTAATGTAAGTTTTTCAATGAATATCCTGCCAACATGCAAGAAATCGTTGCTTGAATTCCTGAATAGTAGTAGTCCCGCAAGCCTTAACAAACCCAATACCCTAGGCTGCAAAAATGATGGTGGTGTATGTGTGTGTGTGTGAATAAAATGTGGGAAGCTCTGATAACCGCACATATGCATATTGTAAGAAAACCAAAGACGAGTAAGTTGTTTTTGTTGTCTCGGGGGGAGATGGAATTTGCAACTTGGAACTTGAAAGTATTATTCGAAGTTGTTCCCAACAACCGATCCGTCGACGACGAGGACGAGGACGACTACAACGAAGGCAGGAGAAATATTATTCGAAGGATTTAGATTTGGAATTTGGTGTCAGTAGTTTTTTTTTTTGCGTCTTTCGTTTTTTTTTTTTACTACTACGAACGAGTAGCTTCCGAGTGAAATTAAAATCTAGTCTTTGGGATTTACGGATTTTTCGCATATAAATTTCTATACTATAAACAAAGTTGGGGATGGATGCGAAGTGATAGTGCCTTGCTGACAGTCTCGACTTTAGAGCCAAAGGACATTTTATATGCATTTGCTTGGTTGACTTGGTTTATTGAATATCGAGGTCATTGAATATTTCTATAAAATCCAATTTAACAATTTACTCGTTGGTATGTTGAGTATTTTCCCATAACAACATTCTTTATTTTATCAATGAAAATTTGTCTAGTGAATCACTTGCATCTGTGTTAGTGTTATTGTTGACAACATTATATGAATGTTGTTTTGACCTGCATGATGATCTTTATAAAAAAAAATGTAAATGATAAGCAATTTCTATACAGAAAAATTGAGACTAATCAAATTTTTGTTATTTTTTATAAACTGAATGAAACATATCATAAGTTTAAATGAATTTCGTAAATAAATGAAATAGTCCAGTCAAATGGTGTTCAGAGTCATATGAAAGTGGATAATTCTGATGTAATTGTTTTTTAGTGACTAACTGTGTAAAGCAGTCAAAAGGTTAGCGGAAAAAAGTGGTTGGAGAAGCCATAGAAGAAGTTGTGTATTTGCGGACAATATTTTTGAGGTAATGTCGTTTTGCTTTTATATTTTTTCACTTTTTGAATTTTTTCTCGGTCGCTATAAAATTTACATAGTTTTTCGTCATTCTTTTGAACATCATGTGATATTTCTCTATAAAGCAGTGATGTACACTCGGGCGTATACGTACTTTTTTTAACATAACTATGCGAATTTGTGTTCGGAAATGACATTGACCTTAGAGGTTTATAAGCAAGAATTAAAGTAAGAAAGTACAGCGTAACTACCCATTGTAAGTAACAATAGTTGATTACGTGAAATCAAAAATGGTTGTTTTTGGGAGAAAAAAACAATAATTTTACTTATTTTTGATTTTCTGATCTTAAATTTTAACTACATTAATTTAACAATTAATCACACAACTGAACCTAAAAAGATATAATATAAAAACACGCAAAATTAAAAATAAATAAGCTTAAACAAAAATGTTGAATTTTTTTTTCAACATTTTAATTTTGGAAACTAATTTTAAAAAACTAAAAATAATACATAATTTAAAAATTATCGTCAGACTTCAGCTTCAGTTGCAATTTATCATTCTTATTTCGAACAGTGAGATAGCGTGCTGGTAAAGCACTCTCCTAGTGACCTTATAGTTGTAGAATCGATCCCCAGTAGCTGACATTATTTTTTTTTATAATAAAAATAAGGTAACAAATTATGTGGATTTCTTTAAAATTAGCACATTTAATAAATTAAGAAGATTTGTCAGCTTAATTTAATATTGAATCCGCTTGTTTCTAGGTTCCGTATAGATGTGGAATGACAAATCTCATTATCTTACAAAGTCAACCAAACAATTTTTGGAAATTTGATGATCTACAACTTTTACTTTATTATATATACCAAGTAAAAAGAACAAATCTCAAAAATATTGTACGCTTGTATTTTAAATATTTTTTTATAAATAAAAATATGTAAGCATTCACAAAAAAATGTTACGATATTCTTAAGAATCTATCACTCGACACATAAAAACAAAATTTTTAGAATAAAAACATTGGTTCTGTAAATTCGGTTTACGAACGAATATTTAACGTCAGAACGTCATAAGGAAATGAGTTGTTAAGTTGTTAAAATAGAAAAAAAAAATATTTGTTAACAAAATAAATATAAAAGTAAAAAGAATTATTAGGCTGTTTTGGGATTCAAACCTTGGTTTAAAACCCTAAACTGCTGACTCTATATATGTATATACGTATAGCTATTTTAAATTGGACTTGGCGTCATATATGACTTGGTCTATAATATGAAATTGTAATCTATACCACACTGTTAATAGACTCAGGTGGGACGTCAGCATGAGTTGCGCTTTTTTGTGCAGCTGACGTTCATCAATTTATAAAACGTTATGACGTCAAAAATATTTTGTATACTTTTATTAATGTTAACTGCCACAGAAGAATCTGTTTTATTTCTGAATTTCTCTTAAACTATTTAGTCTATTGCTAAGAAAAAATTAAACAGATAGATAGAAGCGCTTAAGTAACGGTCTTATTACAATTTTGAAAAAAAAAACACATTTTTGGACTTAAAAGAAATTTGTTTTTGAAAAATCAATTCTTTGAAAACAGATCTTTTCGTCGTTTTGACGATTTTCAACTTCATCTCAAGTTGAAGGTTTTTTAAAATTTAACCAAAAGTTTTATTTTACAGCATTTTTTTTTTAATATACTGCAATAGAGTTATTGAATAAATTCCATTTTTTTTTTTGCATCTTTGAATAATAATGGTTAATTTTATATGAAGCAATATAAATTGGGATGATTTCACCTTTTAATGAATGGCCAAATTTCGACAGAATTGAAAAAATTCGAATAGCAAATTATGGGAAATTTTTTTTTTTTTTTTTTCATTTTGTCAACAACTAGTTTTAAGGACTTACATCACTAAAGACTTAAGAAATCGGTTAGTATTATATATTTATTGATTCAGACTATTTAAATGTTGAATTAAAAATACTCTTTTGTGAGTCCAGTACTTAAGGGGTTATAGCTACACTGAGGGGAAAAAACGCAACGTAAAATGTAATATGGTCAACGTTGATTTAACGTTGAAAAAAACAAACATAAAACATCTTTAAATTAAATTTGAAACAACGTTAAAAAAAATATCTATTTTTGTCGCACTTTAGCTTTTGTTGCATTTTATCACCCTAGTTTTCAACAGTGAGATAGCACGTTGGTAAAGCATTCGCCTAGAGACCCAAGAGTTGTAAGTTCAATCCCCAGTGGCTGCCAATTTTTTCTTTTTTTTATTTAAATTGATGCTTTTTTCGAAATTGAAACAACTTTGATTTAAGTATGTTTTGTAACTGTAAACCACTTTAAATTAACGATGTTCTACTTTGATTTTAAAATTTTCGTCTTCAAGGCAAAATCATTCCGAAAAATAGTTGAATCAACGTGGTTTTCGTTGATTTTAGATTGTTTTTTCCCTCAGTGAATTTTTTTTTCCATATTTTGAATGTACATAAATTGTCCGAAAATTTCACATTGATACGGCAATTAGTTACGGAGAAATTAGCGTTTTTTTGAAGACGTTTTAACTAAGTTTACATGGTTCTCACAATTTTTAAACGCGTTTTTCTCGAAACGGTGTTTTCAAAGTCAGTGAGCAAAATTTCTCCCAAACGGCTGAACCGATCGGCTTGAAATTTTCACACGATCTTCTTACATACTTTTGCCAGGTAATGAACGAAGGAATAATTTTTCTAACAATAATTAGATTTTTCAAGCCACTTTAAAATGAAAATTTTCTTGTTAAAAAACGATTTTTAACTTTGGGAAGCCTCCATTTTGTCAAAAATTAAAATTTGGAATATTCCTTCGCTCATTACATGTATTCATCTATTCTAAAAACGAATCTTTTGGTCTTTCTTAATTGAAATAATTTGGATCAAAGATATCTTGTTTACCGCCAAGCACCTTTTTGTGGAAGTCCTCTAGGAGATCTACTACAAAAATAACGGAACTCAATATTTTTGTAAATACATCGCGAATTCTTAAAATACATTAAATTCGCTGTATGTCCATTTATTGTATGAATTTATTTAATAGAAATCCTCTTTTCAAAAAATTCATGAAAAAGCACGATTTTTCGCACTCACAACTAGATATAACCCCTTACAAAAAATACAAAACTAAATTATTCACTAAATTTAAAAATAATTACTCATACTTACTTTGTCTCGCAGCATCAGTCAAATGTAATCCACATAATACCAGCATAAGTAGTAAAGCATTAAAATAAGTCCTCGTTCTCTTCAACTTCATTTTCACTATCAACCGCATTTTTATCACTTTTCACTAAATAATTTTTTTCAATGAATTTTAATCTTTGGTATTTTTTTTTTATCTATTTACAACATTATCATTGAATTTTTATCTAAAATAACAAAAATCACAAAAAAGGATAACAACACAAATATAATTTTAAAAAAAATGAAAATAAAAATTAATTAACACGAGGAGAGGTTTGTGTTCTTCGAAAAATTCAAAAATTTCAATCATCCATGTAATTCAATCAGATAACACAGAGAAAACACAGTCCAAAACACAAACTGATAAAACCATTCCACTCTCCTCTGCTCCGACCATAACCACGACGACCATTAACAGCGATTAGAAATAAAATTACAAAATAACATCAACTCCGTTTCTCTCCTTTACCATTCTCTCCTCACTTGTCCCAAAAAAAAAAAAAAAAAGCAACGATGAACCCGTCACTCCATCGTTTGTCCGTCGAAATCAACCAGCATCACTCGCGCGATATTTGTGTGCAGGGTGAAAAAACTTTACAATCCTTGCATGGAATTTACAACCAGCAACCCCCTATAGCACGTGCCAATTAAATGAATATACAACAACCTAGTCTAGTGGTCTCTTTTAGAAAAATCAAAAAAAAAAAAAAAATTAATTTCTACAGATTTTGAAAATTCCAGTTCAGCGGTTCTGCCATCACAAATAAATAAAAATTAATTTAATAGATAATCCTCTTATGTACACAGAGTTTGTATGCGAGAGAGTATATTTGTTAAGGTTTTTAGAGATGACCCTGTGCGAGGGTCATCATTCGAAAGGCGATAAGGGCACAACTTCCGTGCGTTATCTCTTCACGGTCTTATCTATCCGACTATAGTTGATTGGAAATTTTGCAAATTTTAACATTTTCTCTCTCTCGAAATAAAATTACGAGTTTATTCAGAAATTTTATTACATATTTTTTCCTTTTTTTTTTTGTTGTTTTTGAATATTTAATAGAAATTATCCTTTTACACATTTATTGTCCAAGGGATAGTAATTTGAATTAATCGATTTAAGAGACAAATTTTAAACAAAAATATCCTTAAAAAGAAGTGTTTTAAGAAAAACGTCACAAGAACTTGGTGCTTTTAGTAAAAAAAGATCTTATTATATGTTTCTTTCACAATTTTGACATTTTAGATCTTAAATTTGGAAACGTCGAAAAAACATAGAATAAATATTCACCCAAAAAACAATAAATTAAAGTACTTTGGTAACTTTAAATGCAAAATAAGAGTTTTATTAAGCTCCTATGGTGTAATAAAAAAAAACATCGAATTGCATAGAATGCTTTTTTCAACTAAAAATAACACTAAAATATCACATTTTCAAGTTTTTCAAACATTTATAGCAAAATTTAAAAAAATCGAAAACATCGCAAAAACATAGAATTCGCTTTTACTCAAAATACACTAAATTAGACCATCGAAGTCCTTTTACAACCAAAATATGTAATTTTCTGAGCTACTACGATTAAATACAAAAACATCGAATTACATAGAATCTTTTTTCGTCTAAGAAAATCCAATAAAAATCACAATTTCATGGTTACCGTTATTATATGACCACACAACTCTAACATTACAGCCAAGACTATTAAGATATAAGTGGCCTTTAAGCCCTTCAACCCTGTTATGATGCACAAATAAGGGAAAAAATAAGTTAAAATTTATCTGCAGACCACGTATGGGGATAATTGCATTATGGACTTTATACCATTATTTTGTTTTTTCTTTTTTCTTTTCAAAAATCATCCCTTTTTTACGTTGCCCATATAAATGACAACGATGCAAAGAAAACACAACACAACACAGCACACAAAAACAAAGATAATGGGACAAGTTGAAGGAGTTAAACGAGGATGTTTTTTTGTTTTATCCTTTTTTTTTTGTCTTATTTGACTACCTTAACCCGGTTTTGGTTAGAAAACACGACGACACAACGCACACGTTCTTCCTTCTTGGAGAATAAAAAAATATAGAACGTAAAATTGTACACGTCGTCGTCGTCGCAAGTTGTCGTCGTTAGAGACTCGTTAGTCTCTCGATTTTTCTATATTTTATTTGTTTCTTTATAGAAAGTGAGGAGCGAAGCTGGAAAAGCGTGCGAACGAACCGAGATGATACGACCAACTGGAGTCCTGATAGCACCTCGAGTATGTCTGATGCCTGGCTCTGGCTGCTGGTTTGTGGGGCGACTGACTTTGTGTTATTTTTTTTTTTTTTTTTTTTGAGCTGAGCAATAGAAAAATCTCAGTCAGTATAGTTGTTGGCCACACAATGATGCTGCTATACTCCACTCGTCCACTCACTATCTGACTTGCTTATCACCATTGTACCTACTCGTATACTTAGGTATTGGAGAGTTTTCGACGGGAGTAAGTGTACGAAGGCGCTGATGATGACGATGATGATGATGATTCTGAGGCCGATGAAACCCCTAAAGCCCGATAGAGTCGAGCGAGGAAGAAGAGATGCTGTGTGTGGAATGCAACACAATTGTCAAGGGGCTTATCATCATCAGCATCGTACTGACAACAACAAAAATTAGAGATAGGGGTTGTTGAAGATCGCACAGAGTAAAAGAAAGCTGGACAAGAGTTTTATAGGAAGCCTGCTTTATAGCCCGGCTCAGCTCAGTGCTCAGTGATTTGCTATACCCTTGGCTCATTGATGAATTGTCTGGGGGAAAGTGTTGGAGAGAATGATGGGTATGCACAAGTGGTCGACGACGACGAATTGATTTGATTCATGCCTTTTCAATTGGGTATGATGAATAGGACCTTCCGCACCAACCCATCTTGAATGGATGATGGGTTCGACACAATGGTGCGTTGCCACCCGTTCTGTGTGTATGAATGAGTGGGTGGTAACTTGGGGAATGCTGCGCTACTCAACACAAGAATTGAATGTTCCAAGGAAGAGGAAAGTGTTTTCCCGTTAACGATTGTTAAATTTTCTTCTTTTTTTTTTGTTGTTGTCTGTGTTCTATGTGTCACAGTGTAGTACTCGTGTAATCAAGGAGTTCTTCAAATAAAGCAAAGGGAAGAAGAGAGAGTGATGAAATTGGGGGACATTTTAAGGGGGGAAGCATATCTTTGAATTGGCATTTTATGTTTCGCACACATATGTTGTCAATTTTATTCAATATTTTTGAAGTGTCTGCAATAAGGTTTTATGAGTGAGTAAGTGGATAGACGAGGATGTTGAAGGTTCCGTTTTTGCAAGAAAGTAGATATGTTTCTTCCTTTTTTGTGAATGTGATGGGCAAATAAAAGGAAAGGTCGTTCGGTGCATTTTGGGGGAAAGGGGAATGTGGGCTTAAGTGATGCTTGTTAAGTGATGTGAATTATTCAATTACATAATATTATTAAAAGAGTACATAGACCCATGAAACGGGTTTTTTTTGTCTCCTTTTTTGACCCTTACGAATCTACCAGGATTTTAAAAGTACCCGTTTCGAACAAGTTTTTTAGAGTACAAATCTTATATTCATTGGGTACTGGTACTGGAATAAAGGCTACAACTGGTTTCAGGATGGATTGTTTTGATTCGAGTTGTTGTTAAGGGTTTGACATTTTGATATTTTTGGAGCTTACAATCAGGGAAAAAAAGGATGATCCCAGAAAGTTTTGAACTTAATTAGCGAACTCAGCCCTGGAGACTTGAAATATTATTTGGAGAACCCAACAAGTATAGTGGACAAACTGAAAAAAATTAACAATTAAGTCGTAATATTTCGAATACGAACGAACTTGGATAGGTTCAAATTATCGATTAATCGAACACACTTAAATTTGAAACAAAATCGATAACTATTGAAAAATGAGGAGAAAATATCTCCACACACCCACCTATCCCGACTTTTCAACCCTGTAATAGTTAAGTATGCAACCCATGTTTTTGTCCAAGCAATCTTGATCAGCTGAAAACTACAGAGAAAGAAGAGTCGGAGAATATTTTACAACAAGGCGTTCGTGAAACGGAAACTAAGAAATTAACGGTACTTGCCATGTGACTAAAATGGAAAAGTCCATTGTTTTATTAAAAACGGCTTTAACGATTTTGATCAAAAAAAAAAAAAAACAAATGAGATCTTTGAAAATAAAAACAAAAATACTAACCACTATTAAGGCTACCTGCCATAAAACCGTTTTCTTGAACTTTGTCTTTTTTATAATGTTCTTAACAGATTTCAACGATAATAATTTTTGTACAAAATCCTTTGAGTTATACAATTTTTAAGGCTAGATAATCTATACAAGAAAAAAAAAACAAAAAAAATATTTTTAGATTAAAATAAAAAATTGGGTTTCAAAAACGGATCAATGCATTTTTTCAAACTCTGATTTTATTTGTTGATCAATGTTTCCTTTTTAATGGGATACTTGTATTTTTTTTTTTTTGAAAACTTTTTCACTTTTGTATACACTGGTGGAAAAAAATTAAGGGATAGAAAAAAATTCCAATTTTTTTGAGTTTTTTTTTTTTAAGTGACTATTTATTTATTTATCTTAAGTGAAATAAAAATAAAATAATTTTTAACTGGAAATTTTTTTGTTTTGAGATCTTACGACAAACAAAAATTTTTAAGCAACGTGTTCTCAAAAAAAATATTTTTTGTTTTTTATGCATTTCTATTGATTTTATTTTAATAATTAATTTATGACATTGATATCAATGGAATTGCATAAAAACAAAAAATATTATAATCATTTTTTTTTTGCAAAAAATCGATCGAATAAAAAAAGAAAAGGACACAATCGATTGAATCGAAACTTTGTAGAGTTTTTGTGGGCGTATTAAACTGTAAGAAGCACAATTTGGCGGAACACATTTGAAAATTTTTCCAAATCTAGTGCCAAAATCTACGGAAGGTTTGACTCTAATAACATCTTTCATTAGTTTGATCCAAAAGTGCTTCGATTCAAATTGTCAAAAAATATTCACCATAAGATTCAATGGAAACGATTTTGTTATTTAAAAAATGTTATATCATACTTCAAGTTTTTGTTAAATTAAGTCGATTTATCTAAAGGAGTAGGAGCTGAATCACCGAGAACAAAAGAGATATATGGACCTTTTTTGTTGGCTAGCCCCTATTTATAGGCCCCTAAAAAATTTAAGTGGATTTTTTTCAATGTGAAATATAAACTAGCATTATTAATTTTATTTTTATTTCAAAACCGCAGTTAAAGAGAGCCCAGGTAATCTTTAAGGGCTTTTAAAAACTGCTTTTAAAGCTGTTCAGCCTCTAACATTTTTATTCAAACTTTCCATCAAGTCAGGAAAATTTCCCTCCATCTGGAAAAAGTCATTCCTCACTCCTGTTTTCAAGAAGGGTGATAAGACAGATATAAAGAATTATAGGCCTATTTCGAAACTATCCTGCATTCCAAAGGTTTTTGAGCAAGTTGTTTGTGATAGTCTAGCATTTTATAGTAAAAATCTGATAAGTGAAAAGCAGCATGGCTTTGTAAGAAAAAGATCTTCTACAACTAATCTTCTTAGCTTCTTAAATAAATGTTCAAATGCATTAGAAAAAGGTAATGAAGTTGACTGCGTTTATACTGACTTTTCAAAGGCATTTGATCAACTTAGTCATAAAATAATAATCTTCAAATTAAAAGCTTTTGGTTTTCCACGTATTTTTATTGCCTGGGTAGAATCTTATCTTAACCAAAGATCCTATCAGGTCAAATTTAGAAACTGTCTTTCAGATCTTTTTATAGCCAACTCTGGCGTCCCTCAGGGAAGTCACCTAGGCCCATTTTTATTCATTTTAGCTATAAACGACGTAATCTCGTGCATAACTTCAAGTGATATTCTCATATTTGCTGATGATATGAAGATTTTTAAAGAAATTAAGTCTGACAATGACCGTATCCTTCTTCAAAGCGATATTAACAGTTTTAATGTTTGGTGTGGTAAAAATGGCCTTTCACTTAACCCAGCTAAATGCCAAACAATTACATTCTCGAGAAAACGAGTCATTAATATTTTTGATTACTACATCTTGCAACATAAGCTATGTCGAGTATTTAGCTTCAAAGACTTGGGTGTCCAATTTAGTTCAAATTTAGGATTTACTGAACACATCAATTTTATAGTAAATAAAGCGAGCTCAATGCTTGGTTTTATTAAACGTTGGGCAAAGGAATTTGATGATCCATTTGTTACTCTATCTTTGTACAACTGCTACGTTCGACCCCATCTTGAGTACGCTTCTCAAGTATGGAGTCCTTTTTATGAAGTTCATAAAAACCGAATCGAATCTATTCAACACAATTTTGTACGCTTCGCTCTAAAAGGTCTTCCTTGGACCGACCCTTTCAACTTGCCACCTTATGAACATCGCATTCAACTTCTTCAGATACAAACTTTAGCACAGAGACGTGTAAATAATGATTTAATCTTCCTTCATCAGCTTATTAATTCCCAAATTGACGCCCCTGATCTATTAGCTTGTATTGGTATAAATTATCCGGGTGGATCTCACCTCCTACGAAGATTTGAACCTTTGCATATCGACTTTCATAGAACAAACTATGGTATTAATGAGCCTCTTAGTCGCATGAGTAAACTTTTTAACTTGAACTATTCATCCTTAGACTTTTATTTGACGAAAATGGGTTTAAAAACATTGTTTCGAACCAGTGCTCCACAATCGTGACTGTTAATCAATGTTTTAAATAAATTATACATGTTGGATTTTTTGTACTTATAATTTTATAACTTGTAAATTTGTTCGTAATTATTTTGTTTTATATTGTGCATGTGGGAGGTTGTATTTTTTGTCTACTAACCACTAACATGCACTTACGATGAGCCTCTGATTGTAGTTAAAAGCTTGTTCTAAGCTTACTACATCAAAGAATCTGAAGTGAAAAAAAAGCTGTTTCAATAAGTAAACAAAGTGTATTCGCCAATAGTATTCTATCATCATTAGTTTCAGTGGTCTAAAAAATCAATAAAATGTGACAAAAAACTATTTCAACAAACTTTTTTTCTCAGACTGTTATTCCGTTTTTTAATAAAATGTTCAACTTTGTTTGTCAGATAATTTTTGAAGTTGGTTTTTCTTAAAAGTAAAATTTTTGTCGACTATCTATTGCTCTTTTGCTCCTAGTTCCTGAAAACATAACTCAGGTGACTCAGCTCATGGATCGAATGGATCCAAGATCCAACGCTCACCGTTAGTTGGATATCCAGCGGGTACCGCGAGGAGGTGACGATGCGATTTTTCCACGCCAAATCTATTTCTTTTAATAAGAAATTTTCAGTAAGATATATATGTATGAAAGTACCTACCTAACTGACAATTTGCTTCTATGATGGTCCAAAGAAATTTCTTGTCATGACTAATTTTACCCGTGTTAGAAATATAAAAATGAGCTCCCAAGATATTAAAAAACCAAATCCTCTTAAAGTGAAGTTTACATCCACTCCTGTCAATTATTACAACACTATTCTCCACGAGCAGTTGCGCCAACAAACTTGATGATTTATTCCATTTTGGTGCTCTTCCACTTTCCCCTTCTCGTCCGCATTTTAGCCCAATTCACCCCATCAGTAATGGAATTTACACAGATCCAGGTGACCTTGATATAAAATTCTTCTATTTTTTAGCATTTTGAGAGTCTCTTAAGAACAAATACAACTCTATGAACTGGTAATATTGTTTAATATTTCATCATTAAAATACTTGAATATTTATGAGTTTTACAATTTCAAATTGACTCCCCATTTACCCTATACTCTTCCGGTATACTCAACTCACTGATGTATCTGTGTAGGTGTAGGTATAGGTACAAAAAGACATCATTCGAATAAGAATTATTTGACAAATTTTCAAGGATGTCAAAGACGTTACTTCAGTTGTTATCTTTATTTTGTTCTTCTTCTTCGTCTTCGACATCGATGTCGTCGGCAGGGTTCGGACTTTACTTCGATCGAAGTAGATTTACTTCGATTTTGGGAAAAAAATAAAATCTACTTCCCTACTTCTCTTTTTCAGGATCTACTTCTATTTCTTGATTGAAAAATATTTTTCAAATAATAAATTTAGAGAAAAAGATTTAACTTCAATTTTAAATCTGGTCGAGGCATTGAGAAATAAAGCTCAACTGAAATCTCAAAAGATGAATGGAGGTCAATTATTCTTCGAATTCAAGATATAAATAAAGTTTATCAAAGTAAGTTTGACTGATTTTGGAGAATTCCTCATCAAAAATTTGTTAGATTATGCTGAATTAACCGTTTTACCCCAAAGCACCGTTACAACCACTAGATGAGAAAGGTTTTTTTGAAAAGATCATAATAAAAAAAGTAAAGAAAAATAATTTTGTTGAAAAATAATTTTTTTAGAATAAATTTTTGTAAATAATAGTAGAGTAACTAAAGCAAATTATTAGGGAACCCGGCTGAACAGCTCTGATTTTGACGATTTTTTTTTTCAAACGTAGGTAATTAAAAATACTTTAAAGTCTATAGATTAAAAATCGCCGGTGTTGCCGTACTGTTTTTTAAAATTAAAATTAAATTTTTTTTTAACAAAACCATTTTTTTTTGTTTAAATTTCATAAAACAAATGATAGCAAAAGATTCTCTAGGTAATTTAAGGAAAATATATGTATAAAAGGCAGTAAGGGACAATCTTCCATCGTTTAAGCGATAAATGCAATTTTCTAACATTCTGACCTCAAACACAAAAAAAATTTTTTGAAAACAACGGCAACACCTACAATATTTTAAAATACATTTTAAAAAAGCCAGAAGCTCATTCTTATCTCTTAAGTTTAAATCCACTAAATTTAATCAAGACTTTTTGAAAAAATGGTCCTCAAACTCAGAATTAAAAAAAAAATGTTATTAGAAAAATTTAAAATGACTTTTTTCCCAAACTTTTTCTAATAAAATATGAATTTATTTAAAAAAAAAAATTTTGGCCATAAATATTATCAGTTGAATTTCGAAGCAAAAAAGGTAAAATATATCACACTTTTGAAAAAAAAAAAATGAAAAATTACTTCAATTTCAATGGTTTTTTTTTATTAAAACTGAATTTTTGCATTGAAATAATTAATTTTCTCAAAGACTGTGGTAAATAGGAACTTTAAATTTTTGCTATTTAACTTTCAACAGTAAGGGTTATTAAATGAATAAAAAATAATTTTATGTTTAGATGTTGAACTTTTAAAAAAAAAATAAGTTACATTTTTTTCAAAACTTTAATTAAAAAAAGTTCTTCGAAAATGAAATACTTTTTAATTTTGTTCATAAACCGTAATACATATTGACATTTCCTTTTATAATTTGAAATCATAATTAATGCGGCCAACAAAATTTGAAAATAAATGCATTTTCTATTACGACCAAGTTTAAAAAACGACATGTTCAAATTTTTTCAATAATTTTTTTTTTCAAAAATCTGAGTTCAATTACCATTCTTTCAAAAGCCGTTCATTCAATTAACTTAATTTTAATTTTACATATATGACTAAGCTTCTAGCTTTTAAAAAATGTATATTTGAATATTGTAGGTGTTGCCGTTGTGTTCAAATATTTTTTTTTGTGTTTGAAGTCAATTAATAAGAAAATTGCATCTATCGCTTGAACTATGGAAGATTTTCCCTCACTCCCATATATTTTTTTTTTTCCTTGAATTTCCTAGACAATCTTTTTCTTTTGGCATCAATTAATTTATGAAATTTAAGAAAAATGTTTGAAAAAAATTTGTTTTTGTTCACAAAAATCTTCAATTAAATTTAAAAAATTAAAACGGCAACACCGGCAATTTTTAATCTATAGACTTTAAAGTATTTTTAATTACCGACGTTTGAAAAAAAAGATCATCAAAATCTAAGCTGTTCGGCCGGGTTCCCTAATATTGCCAATTTTTGAGATTTAGTTACTCCACTATAAATGTTCTGAAAGTTTAATTTTGAAATCTACTTCCGAAATTTGGGATCTACTTCACTTTTTTTCAAATTTGCTTCGAAATTTTGAAACTGAAGTCCGAACCCTGGTCGTCGGTCTTTGTCGTGAAGGCGCATTTATTAACTTTCAGCAAAAGAACAAAAATGCCATCAACAGTGAAAGTTTGCCAGATTCAAGTTTTTATGAGAATATTTCTACAAAAATAGATATAAAGTATATCAGAGGGTATAAGAATAAATGTCATTTTATTGATGAATTTTATTTGATTATTATTAACGACATAATCTCCTGAACTCTATGTCTATCATAATACGTTGCCAATGACGTTATTAATATCATTTTTGCTATTTTTATTGAATTTTATTCAAGAAAATAATAAGAAAATAAATAAAAGAGAAAGAACAGAACACATTTGAAAAAACAATAAATATATGCTGAGAGAGACAATTTTTATTATTACGTGATGGAATTTATTTTATGAGAGTTGTTGCGAAATATTGCAATTTACACTTTGTGTGGGATTTTTTGATCAAATTGTATTCCTAGATTAATTTTTGACGTCTTTTTGGTAATAAAATTCATGAGATTAAGCATACCTACCTACACGTAAAAAACCATAAAGTTATCATAGAAACCAATTTTTCAAAAGAAGAAGCAAATCCATATCCTGAAATTTTCAGTTCAGTTTCTCTTCAAGAGGGTAAGCCTAGACATTAGATTGGAACGTTTTTGAACTTTTCTTTCAGATCACCTCGTGCAACTCATGGTTTATGCGTTATGGTTTTCTGAACATATTCTGATACTTTTTTGTATTTGACAATGGAAAAATAAAAAGAATGCTCGTTTTTCACGGAAATAGATATTTTGTGAGTTTTTAGAACCCATCTGAATTGACTTATTCTTTTTTCAATTCACTACGTACGCTAAATGATCTCTGGGGCCAAATCTGATCTCCTATTTTGAGTCGTCAATGGAAAAAACGAAAAATTCAGATTTTTTAAATTGTATAAAATCCCGAATACGCAACAACTTTCTTAAACACTTTTTGTAATAATGACGTCATTAATGGGGGATTTAAGAAAACGTTAATTTGACATATGTACATACCTTTACCCATTTTAACAGAAATTGCAATTCTAATGCTACACTTAAAAACTTCGTTAATGAGTTAATTTTTAGATAAAATCCTAGCCTTTGTAACTGCATTTAATTTTTATATCGATATATTATCTGTTTTGACATCTAGGTGTTTCCATAATTACCCTTGTCGTTATGTCGCTTTGTCGCCATGTGTCGCCTTGTCACCATGTCGCCATGTTGCCTTGTCGCCATGTCGCTTTGTCATCGTGTCGCCTTTTTGAAATGTCACCTTGTCGCCTTGTCGCCAGGTCGCCATGTCGCTTGTCGCCTTGACGCCTTGTCGCCTTGTCACCGTGTCGCCTTGTCGCCATGTCACCGTGTCGCCTTTTCGCCTTGTTGCCTTGCTGCCATGTCGATTTGATGTTTAAAATTGTAAAAACTTTTAAGGTTATATTTGTTTAAATTGAACACTTTTATTAAATCGTTGTTTCTTTTTTAAGAAAAAAAAGTCTTAAAACTAAAGGAATCACTCTAAAAATCATGGTATATCTTTTTGTAAAACCAAAAACTTTTTCTTTATTTTGTGTAAATTTAGCGTTTTTGAGTATTTTTTTTTTTTATTTTCAATAATGTTCTCAATTTAAAGTGAAAAACATATAAGCAAGTACCAAAAAAAAATTAAAGAGAAATAAAAAAACTAAGTGACTCTACAGTCTACATTATTCATTATTTAGTAGCTTCTATATTTTACTGTTCGATTTTAAAAACTTAATGCGTTTGGGTTTTGTCATACAATTTATCTTTGACCTTAAAAATATTTTAATTTATATATTTTTTTTTGTATCCATACGAAGCAATTGAAAACAAAAAATATTAGTTCATAAAAATAATTTTTTTTTTACAAAAACATAAAATACCAATTGAAAAAAATGCATTTGAAATACAAAAAAAAATTGCAAATAAAAATAAATATTTATTAATACTGAAAAATGTTTGCATTAAATATATTTTTTTTTAATTTGTAATCGAAAAGAAATGCATTAAAAAAATGATTTTCAACAACTCTACAAATACTAGGTTCCTTGAAAAATAAAGGCTTCTTTAGATCTTCGTATTTCATAATTCTAATTAATTAATTCTCATTAAAGTATTGAAACAAATTAATGATTTTTTTAAATACAATTTTGGTCATACGATTTCATGAGAATCAACAAGAACAAATATTAAACGACGAAAGGAAAAACATTTTTTGAATAAATTAATAAAAGTAAAATATGAATTTTTTTTTTTTTTTAAATAATTAAAGTTTGAAAACCTCTTTTTTAATTTATTAATAAAGACAGGTTATCGAACTTGTAACTTTTTCTGCGAAGAGATTTTGTTAAATATCTGTTAGATTCTTTATTCAAGAGCTTTTAAAAAATACATAGAAAATAAATAGAATAAAAATACACACTGCGAGATAAAAATATTCCTGGAAAAAAATATTAATTCAATGCGGAAAAAAAATAAATGTTCAATAACAAACATTTGTTTTTTATTTTTTTTTTTTTTGCAATGCTCCACGTGCGTGGGTTGATTCATGTTCTCAAATTTTTCATATAATGAAATGCAAACATTTCAAGTTCAAAGAAAATCAAAAACCAGCAACGAGAAATTGAAATAATAATATCTACAAATTTTCATGATATTTCCATATAAAATGGCCACCTGTATGTGGCTTCTTATATTTTTTTTTTGTTTCTTTTCTTATTTTTATTCAAAATTTTATTCATAAGAATAAGATTGAGATGCTTATTAAATTGAAATGAAATTTACGAATGAAATGATGGAATAGAATATGTCCAAAGTGAGCTTAATGGATGTTTTCTTTGACTATGTATATTTTTTATTGACATGGCTGCGTATATGCAAATTGAATTTAGTCTAGAGGTATACTCAGGAGGGATACCCTCCCTCATTTGAAATAATAAGAAACACAAATATAAGAGAATAACTAAGCAGGATGACTTAAATAGAGGGATGATAAAATTTCTGCATGAATGCTACTTATTTATTTAGAAAATTGTATATTTTTATATTATTTATTTGTGTTGTTATTTTTTTTTTAATTTGGATATAATGCAAATTATTAAATTATCCCGAAATAACATTAATTTCATGAGAAATAAATTTTAATATGTAAGAAACATATAAATTATAGACTCAATAGGAAACAAATACCTTTTATAATTTTTTACTTGCTCTATAGGGCAAGTATTGGTTTCGTGTCAAAAAAAAATTTCGAGGTTTTAATCAAAACTAACATTACGATAGTCGAGAAGTCCAAAAAAGTGGGTTTCGTCATGACGTCCGTCGGTCTGTGCGTCCGTGCGTCCATCTGTACAAGTAGCTGCAGCCTAAACGGCTCGACTGATTTTCGTGAAATTTGGTACAGATAGTTTTTTCATAATTTCCAAGGTTGGTTTTTTTTTGTTTTTTAATATCTCACCTAGAACGTATACCTCCCATACAAACTTTTCGAGGTATTTCAATTTTCTCGAAAACGGCTCTAACGATTTTGATTAAATTTAAAACACGTAATGCTATACATAGTTTTAACATAACTGCGTTTTTAGTTTTCCTCAAAAAATACGGATAGTGGAAATATGGTCTTTACATTTTTTTAAATAGCGGATGTCGGCTCTTCCCGTACATCATTATGGAGTTATTGCAATTTTCTCAAAAATGGCTCTTATGATTTCGATTAAATTTTGCATACTTAATATTCAAAGTAATTGCAGTAAAACTGCGTTTTTAGTTTTTCTCAAAAAAGTCAAGTCAAATAAAAAAAAAAATTTCTTAACTAACATTTGGCCTCCATGCCTGCTCTTCCCCTACATCAACCAAATTTCTTAAAAAATTATATAGAGGCAGCTCTTATAATCTACAAGTAAGCTAACATAAAAGTGCTTTGAACTGCAAGAGCAAGTACGTGCGGCCCCAGTCGTGCATTTTATTTTTTTAATACTTGAGTTGAATTTTCATAAAAAAGAGAAATCGTTAATTAATAAAATGAAGAGGCCTTAAATGACTATTCTGCAGAACTCCTGATTTAGAATTAAAAGTTACTCAGACAGAGCCGTTGAATTTCATTTGTTGATAACATACAAAGAAAAACATGAAACAAAACCTAGATAAAAATCAAAACTTTTTGACAACGGCGACAAGATAACAGGAATAACAGGGTGACAAGGCGATAATGAGGCAACATGGCGATAAGGGGCTAGGGCCACAAGGCAAGGCTGACAATGTGTTCAAATAACAGATGAGTGTAGATATTTCTTCTACAGATCTTAGACTAGAAATGATGCAGTTAAAAAGACCCCGGAGGTTAATTTAGTCATCCAGCTTTTTGGCATTATTTTTCCAATCGACGAACTTGAAATGATCTTTGTGTTTATATATGGGATTCCAAAAATCCCAGATTTCAATTCAGTGATCCTAAAACTGCGATAAGTACATAAGTCAAAAATCTTTTTGAGCATTTTTTTCCATTATAAAAGTATCATCTTTTAAAAAATTTGAGCTACTCCGTGAATAAAAAAAAAAGTGAAAATACAGTCAAACTTTAGTTTCATGCCCCTTCCTCTTAAAATATATACCATATATATGTATAAATTAGGTTCTTTATAGCTAATTTTTCCATAATCAAACAAAAAGCATAATATTTTTCCGAATCTTTGGGTGAACAAAATTGATTCGTTTTTGAATACAAAATAAAAATGCCAAAATCGCTATGTGATAGGTACCGTTATTTTTGGTAAAAAAAAAAATTTATTCCAAAAATAAATATGTAAGTAAAGTAGGTAATAAGTAATTTTTGGGCAATACAACGGCATACACTCACTTTCTATTTTTATTTTTATCACTATTATATGTATCATACTCTTAGATTTACCTCCTTTGGGTTTATCTTTTACTTCCCTTAATAATCTTGTAATATTATTTTTTTTTTTTTTTTTTTTAAGGTTTTTAAATTATCCTAGAGACGTACGCATCTATTTATTTTTCTTTTTTCTCCAAGTAGCTATAATCATTTTATAAAGGTTCTTTAACAATAAATATATTCTTCTTATTTCTAAAAATAATTTTCATAAATTCCACATAAAAAAATAAGGTAAGCATCAATTGAATGCATTAAGAGCTAGATCTTATGGTAAATCCTATTTTTCTCTCAAAAATAGATAGAAAATATTAAATTCAACCCCTCGGCTAGTTTTATATTTTAAACACAAAAAAGAAAAAGAAAGATATCATGTCCTTTATGACCAAATATTTCCTTCTATCTATTCCTACATCAATGAGAATTGGATGTGTCATTCAATTTAAATTGCAATTTTTATCACTTCATCATCACCAAACATCCAACAACAACGACGACGATGAGGCATTTCAATCTTTTATACACCTCACACAATATCCCCATCATACACTTCCTGTAATAATCTTTTATAACAACACTCTTACAGTAAGCTCCAGTGAGCACAGATTAAGTATTTTCAAAAAGAGAAACACCATTTACCGCATCCCCATCCAGCATCATCAAAGGCACACATCTGGTTTTTTTTTTCTACCCTTAATTTCCAAAAAGAAAAAATATATAGATTCAATAAAAAATGTTTAACAGATTGTCGGTTATGGTAGGCAAACGGAAAAGGGGTGGCGTTACTACTCCACTCACTCTTTCGGAGTAAACTATATGGGCGTGATGGGATCGGAATGAAGATATATGGGGGATATGGGGTATAAAATAATATTACACTATTCATTTTTTTTTGTTTTTCTTTTCTTAACTTTTCTATATCTTGCCCCTAATCCAAATTTTATTTTGTGAAAATTCCAAATATTGCAGTAATAACTTAGAGAAAGTGCAACATAAAAAAAGGGATCATATCAGAGGGCATTATACTCGTATCGTGTTGTTTGTATATAGGATATAGAAAGAGGAACCAAATACTTCACACTCCATACTCCAATTTGGTGAAACAAATGCTTTTTGGTAAAGTTTGCGAAGTGTAACATTTGCATAAAATGTGTATCGTATAACAATGGGGATATGTAAAGGAGTATAGAGTAGCTGATGTTAAAGTACAGTATGTTTAGAGACAGATGCGAAAAGGAGTTTTTGAACTAATTAATTGATTGGTTATAGTTTTGATTTTCTAGGTTGCCAAAGGATTTTTTTTGTTTTACAAATAAAATTAAAACAATGTCACTACGTTTACACGAACAAAGAACACAACCATATAACTATGTTTGTGTCAGTTAAAACAAAAATTAAAACAGTCACTGTGGTGTATGAGTAACTTTTTTTTAAAGCAAGAAATTTTTTTCTGTTTGCTTATAATAAATAAAAAAAATTAATCTTGATAGACTTTGTCTTTGTATGCTTTGTAGTGGCTTGTCAAAGTTTTAAGTTCTTGCAGAAATTACCACTTATCTGAAAATTGATTTAATGAAAGTAAGGACATACGATTAATCCATATAACTGACAGATGAGTCCAAAAACACGTTTTCTTATTCTATGTTCTTGTCTCCCTGATGAAAGACTGAAAGATTTTATAATGATAGTAAAACTGTATTTGGTGGACGAAATGTTAAAATTTTGTGCTGCAATCTCTATAAAATAATAATCTGAAACTGGGAGAGTAATCGAACAAATATATTAATTTTATTTATTAATGGTTTAAAAGACGCGTTTTTAGGCTTGCCCGTCATGGGTGCTTTTGAAACTATGAAAGCATCAGGATTTAATTTATTTCAAGTAGGTACTCTCACTAAATCAATTTTTTAGAAGGGAGGTATTTTTGATGCATTTACTTTTTTTTTGCAAAGTCACAATGACTGGGATTTATTGTAACATTTATATAAATGGGTTACCTTCCAGGTAAAAAATCTGCTCTGAGCTCTTAAAAATATTAGGTAGGTACCCGAGAGGATTCGAAAAAATAAATTAATGAATTTTTATGATGTTACGACGCAAAATTTCACCCTTTTTAGGTACTTTTTTTAAACCATATTAAAAGTTTTATTGCAAAAGAGTTTATTGTCCTCGTTCCCATTTTCATGCAATAAGATCTACCGTTTCAACAAGCCTTACCCGAATTAATAAAAAACTTGTTACAGTAGTTGATTAATTAACCCTCAAAACCAACTTTTAAAAATTTAAATAAACTATCAAGCTTATTGTTTGCCATACTAAAAACATTAACCCCAAAGTCCTAAATTAATTATCTTAGCTTAAATAATTTTATTTTAATGTTAATTGGCTCTTGAGTGCTATAACCATATACAAATTTTTTTTCAAATTTTCTACATAATAAAAAAAAATTATTTTTGTATACTATATTTTATATTTCTTACAGTAGTATTCTTATCACTCTCCCTGTCTTCTTTTAATTTTTAAAAACTCTATCCAGTGCTGATATAGTGCATATATAATTAGCAATCATAATATATATTTATGCTCGGTGGGGGCAGGGAAGAGGCGTGGGATAATTTAATTAAGAGTTTGAATGAAAAAAAAAATTACTCATACGCCACAGTGCACCCTTTCCTTAAAATACAAAAAAATAATAAAAATTAAGTACAAATGTAGTGAGATCAGTATACTCCATCAAAAATATATTGATTGATCGGAAACTATAAGTACAAAAAGGTTGAAGTTCAATAATCACAAATAACTCATAGTGATTTTTGGGTAGGTACATACACTTTATGTTTTCCTGGATAATAAATCTTTCTCAATTAGGTTAGGTTAAAATTTGCTGTGAGGAAAACAACTGATAGCTATACTTAGACCACTGATTGGTTCGTTGATATTGCAAGGAATTTTGTCACTTATTAAACCAGTTAGAACTTTCAATTAATCGATGGAGATTGGAAATGTCTAGATCACTCTCTTTCAAGTCTAACTTACATCTACTGGAAAGAGCTCGGCATGAGCAAGCGCATTATGCTGAATTGTATCCCCTCTTTCTTCAACTAACCAATTTCTGCAGAAATGGTATGAGATAGCGTAGTGTACAGTGTACAGTAGAGTGTGTACCCTAATTTTGCAATGTAATAGTCTTCAAAAGTTTTATTAGGGTCTAAGGTTTAATAATATGTAAAAAAAAATTATAATATCGTTCGTCTTTGGCTAGCTCAAATCGGTTGAAGTTGTTAGGAAAAAAAATGATTTTATATGAAAAAATGATTTTTTTTCTTCGCATATTATTTCGCAGCTTCTTTACTAAGTGTTCAATTCCAACAAATATAAGCTTAAAAGTTTTTTCTTATAAAGATATATATTTAATTATATTTGTTTTTGTATTCAAACGGCGCAGTTAAAAAAAAAAACATATACATATTTAAAAAATCTCTAAAAATTCAAATTTCTTCGATTTCTTCCTATATTTTGAGCGAGCCAAATAATAATTAATTAAAATGAAAATTGTAAACGCAGGATTTATTTTTGATTAGTAATGCAACTTTTAAAAGCTATTTGAAAATTTCATACTTTAGCATTTTGACACACCCTAGTGTACATTTAAGGCACTAATTAAGGAGCCAATGTGCTTATAGACAGCAGACATTTAGAATGCTTTGACCCTGCTTAGGCCAGATCTGATTTGTCTCTTGACAAGTTGTAATTTTTGTCTATTCTTTGTTGCCTCTTTTGCTTTCGGGTTTGCACGTAGAGATTGAGTTTATACCCAGTATTCTGTGTCCCGGCACCCAAGAGAGGGTATTTTTTAACAGTTCTACCATCTCCACGAGAGATGATACATGATAGACAGTCACAGCTGGCAGTTGCAAAGTTTGTTTGGATTTGTGGAAACAGAAGCTTACGATTGAAAAGCAGCTTGGGTTTCAGTGAAGATCCGACTCTGATGTTATAAGAACTTCACTTCAAATAAAACACTATCAATTGACGAGTGACTTTTCAAAAGGGAATAAAAACGCATTTCATCATTTCTCAGACATTCGAAAAAAACTGAAAGCAAAATTGTGATTTTTTTTCATACGATTTTCAATTGGGCTGGTAAAATTGAGAGTTGGAAAATGGAAGCACAACTGCATTCTGCATACTTATGAAAATTTAAAAAAATTGAAAAGTGAGTTCATACCCTTTTGAAAAGTAACTCCTCAATTACTTCTTTTAGATCAACAAATTTTGGCATTAGTTTTATATCTTCTTTTTAAGAAGAAAAAAGCTAAAGCGATTTATGCTGTGAGATTAAGATACACAAACAGATACAGAATTGGGATTAATATAGTCCATCGGAAACATTGCGAAAGGTACATATTATATATGTAGATTCCTATGTACTCAAGGAAGTCAAACTTCAGTCTAAAAACAATAACACACGGAATGTGTAATTAGTAATCAAACTTATTTGAATAATAGTCCTCACGATATCTCCAACACAACATCCAATTAAACTTAAAATATTTGCAAATTCCCTATGCAAACACATGTCCTGTCCTACACACTGTGTTTATTTTGCAACTTCTCTTGCATTCAACTAAATTAAATTTTCTGAAATATATATTCCCGATTGCCCGAAAACTTTCGTTCAAATTTACGGTTTGTTGCATGCCGCAAACTCTATATGCATCTCAATTTTGTATCTTTTTTTTGCTATTTTTTGTTCTTCTTGTTTAAGTTTATTTTTATAGTTCAGATGTGTGCATCATAGATGAGAATTGTGTGAATCCATAGAAGAATAGACGAGTATAGTGTTGCAACTTGCATATAACTACTTCACTTCACTATACTGCTACTTTTCCGTTTTGTGTGCCACACAAAACAATCTCACCCGAAAATAAAACATGAAATTTTCTTCTCAAGGTGCATATACATATATACGTAAACCTGCAACATGGTATGAAGGAAAGGATTTATCAATATGTGAGTTTTATTCTTCCTGTTATTTTTTTTTTTTTCTCTCTTGTTTGGGTTCAAAAGAAATGAACTATATTCCCATACTATATTGCAACCAAAACTATCAAAATAAGAAGTAAAAAAATACTAGAGAGACAAACAAAAAAAAATAGTGAAAGACTTTTGAATTATTCAGAAGAACTTTTGGTCACCGAGATGGACATTTTTAGGATACGTTTTCTCTCACTCTGTGTGATGTTTGAATGATTTTAAAATTCACTTCATTTTTCTGGATGGGATGATGGACGTAGCTTTGCTTTGGTTCTTTCAATTTTATTATTTATTCAACACCAACAAAAATACTGGAAAGCTGAAAATGAAATAAAAACAAAAAACACTGAAAATTCACTCTTATTGTAGTTTTGTTGCAATTTAACTTTTTTTTATTATCTTCTATTTCGAAATCAAAAATTAATAAAATAATAATTTAATATAATATCTTAATTTATAATGAAATTAAGATTAATTTTTATTGTTCAACAAAAATAAATATAAATTATTGCATTAAACCAAAATAAATTAAAATTTTTTGTAAAAAAAATAAAAAACATAATAATTTACAATTTATTATCATTATTTTTTTTTTTTAATTTTGTTAAGTTAATAAATTTTGTACATAATATTTAATTATAATAATTGAAAGAGTAATCCTTTAAGGATCAATTAATTGTATTTACATACAAGAGCAAGCGCGGCAAAGCACCTTACAATTCTAATATTAGTATTTTTTTTTTTTCTAATTGTTTTTTATGTGTTAAGTATGTATTTGGTTTATTTATTTTGTTTTATTAATTATTTTAATTATATTTTTTTAAGCTAAACTTTACTTAATATTTAGTTGTTATGTGTATTTTCTTTTTGAAATAATTTAAATTTTCTTTATAGTTTTTTTTTTACATAAAATAAATAATATTTTTGTTTAAAATTTAGTTAAGAGCTTAAGCAGGAACTAGATAAATTATTCCTTCTTTGTCGTCTTTTTTTTTGTGAGTCGAAGAAATAAATATTTTAATAGAAGCAAAGATTAATCTCTAAAAGTTGCTTTTGTATTTAAGACTCACATGATATGATTGAATTTAAACCTACAACATAATTTTGTAATTTTTCAATAATTGCATATTTTATAGAACATTAAAAAAAATTAAAGTTGTCTAGAGAGAAAAGATTCAAATGGTTTTTTACAAAATAAGTGGATATGAATAGTTTTGTATTTAAACAAAATTGCCAAAACATCTTATTTGCATCTCAAGATTCTTTCTGGTTGAATATCACCAAAACTTTAAATGGTTTTTAGACCTCACAAATTTTAAATGTGTTTTATTATGAATCTTTAGAAAAATTGTATAAAATGCTAGCCAAATTCTCCTTGAAATTTTTTTACCGATAATAATCAACTGCTTTTTTTTTGTATAAAAGAAAATGTTGCACATACACCACAGTGACCTTTGTTATCGCAATGAAATATCAAAAAACCCGAAAAATTGAAATTCGCTTTTCCCCTATTATTGAGTTCCGGACAAAAAGTTATTCACGTTCAGAAAACTCCCCGTATTTTGAACGTTTTTATTTTTCAGATAATATGCGATGTGGTCGACAGCTCACTTAAATTTTTCCAGCGATCAGGAAACTAGTTTAACGAAAAACATAAATATTTCGATCGAAATGCACTTGGTTAGGCCTATAGAGTTTTGAGTTTTGAAGAACGAACGTACCCAATTAACTTTTGCTGATTTTTCAGCAAGAACCAGGAGTTGTTAGCAGCTTTGTAATCTGGCATTCCGGTCTTGTTTGGTTCATACAGTTCCAAATTAATTGATATCCTTGTTTTTAAGAAGGAATTAGCTGAGTATTTGGGGTTTCATCGGCATTCGCTAGTTCTTCAAAAAGGAAGGATTACAAGTTGTGGAACAGTTAAAATAGATTTATTGAAGTTTGGATTTGAGCTGGAACGTCATCGATTTTGGAAAAAGATGGTTTTTAGTTCATGGCAAATGTATAAATAATATCATTACTCATATCATTTATCACGAAATAGAATTGTTATTGATTCGAGAGGGCCCTTGAAGGTACACGCAACACACCTCGCGAGGTCTGTTCGGATAGAGTTTTATTGCAGACCCATCGTACCCATTTCTTAATAATCTCTTCGAACCGATTAAGAAGGATTGGAGTTTGGTTAATTTAGATATCTTGAATTCATTGACAGTTTGATTTATAAATTTATGAAAACTTATTTTGGCAAAACGTAATAGGTTCAGAACCATGGTATGCATTTCATCATTCTGTATTACTAATTCATCTATGTATTTTAAATAGTTGAGAGCAATTCGTGTTAACCTATTTTCAGTATATTTTATCGTGAGGAGAATGTGGGACAACGAAATGTTCTCCAGTCAACGCAACACGGATCGGGAAGTAATTTTAACAATAAAACACGTCCACATTCAATGACAGATGCTTTCGGACGACATCAGTGAAGAGTGAAAAAACTCTACAGATATTGTTAAAAATTGAACATTAAACAAGTGTAGACCACAAGTATAGTTAGTAACTTTCGAGATAGATTAATTTTTATTATATAATTGATTTTACCTAATCTTAAATTTCTTCATCTTAACTACTCTACACTGCATTCGGGAAGACCTGATTATTTTTTGTATTTTTGATATACCACAACAGAAAGCAAAAACGTAATAAGTAAGTTGTATGAAAGAAAATAAAACACGATTCTATAGACCGCAGAAACGTCATCTCATAAGCATCTAGCCCTAGAAAATCTTATCAAAAATTATCGGAGAAAGTCAAAAAGGTGCAAATATCAAATGGAAGAGAAATAATTTACTTAAATTAACTCTACTTTTTGTTAGTTATAGTTCATTATTTGGATTATCGTTTAACATGAAACATCTATTCTCCAGCAAGGTTTTGTTATACGTCACTCTTTACTATTTTTTATATGCTAAAATAGATGTTAACAACATTTTCCAAAATCCCGAGGATGTTGATTGAAAATGAAATTCACAAATTCGGTCTTGTCGTTGAAAGTACATCATTTAAATCAACTTAAGATTGAAAATTTAAGCTTTTGATTGATTTTATTTTATTTTCAGAAACTTTTTTGAGAATTTGAATCTACAGCATCCTTTAAAATTAAAATTAAATGGGTAAATCTCTTAATAAGAAGTAACTGAATAAACATTCAATAAATATATCACTTTTTTAGAACACGACAACGCCATAAATGTAGTTTCATTTATGTATTATGTATTTGTAGAATCTATTTTAGAGAAAATATTAAACAATAATTAAAAAAAAAAAAAACATTCCAAATTGCATAAAAATTATTCGTTCAATTTTTTTGACAAGAAACTAATACTCTTCCCCTGTAGACCAAGAAGTTATTTATACAAACAGTAAATAGATGAATCATTAAAACGATAAACCAAATAAATATTCAATTTTTATACAATTTTTGTATTTAATTTTTAATTTATTATTATTATTATAATCAGTACCAATCGGCAGCTGGCACAGCCATGCCATTTTTAAAAGTTTTTTAATATTAATTATAATTCTTATAGATATAACATTATTATGATATTAAATAAATAAATCTTTTACATATTACATTGTATTTAAAACCTAATCTAAAAAATCTATTAATTTCTTCTTTTGTTTCTATTTCTGTTTTTTTTTGTTTTTACAAATCCAAGAGGTATTTTGTCTATATCGATATTAATTTATTATTTTTTGTTTATTATTTTATTTAACAAAGGTACATCTCATGTAATTTCTAGTTGTTGTGTAGAAAATAAATATACAAAACTATACGTAAAATTGAAAACAAAAATTATTTTCTAAATTTGTATGTTAGTTTGTTGTTGTCTTTTTTAAAACCGTTTTTGAGTAATTTTTTTCATTTTTCTTTTTTTGTTCTTTCCTTACAATACTAAGATTCACAAAATTCGATACCAAATAGAGCAAGGCCGCTTTTTCAACAATTTTTTTTCTTAATTTTTTTTTGTTCAATAAATTGGACGGCGGCAGCGCTAGCTAGTGTTAGAAAGAGTTTGATTAATTCTATCAACACACATCATTATCATCAGCCATAACTGGGAAACAACCAATTCCAAAATTTGATTATAACCGAATCTCACCGAAGGTAATATGATACTGGTTTAGTTTTGCCATTTTTAGTTATTGTTGCTTTAACACCTGAGAATTAAATAGAAAATAAAAATAAATTATTATTTGAAAAAAATAGAAAAGTCTCGTTTTATTTTTTTTTTTGTATTTATTTGAATTTTGAAAAACTTAAGCGTGGTATAAATATCTAAGTATCGACGATCAGGAAATCTATCGAGTTATACATTTGGAGACAACTTTTTCCACAGTATCTCTTGTCCATTAAAACTATAAAAAAAAATTACTTAAATAACAAGGTAGGGTATAGTAGTAAAAGTATTTTGAAAGCTCCGAGATGTAAACATTCCAAACTACATAAAGTAAGTGTTTAGTGAATGGTCAACTAAAGTCAATCGGATTGATTATTTGGTAAATACACAATGGTCAACAAAATACAACTTTCTTTTTGTTACAGAAACCAAACTTTACTGTGGCTAGGGGTTTTGTTGTGATTCCAAAATCCAAATACAGTAGACTCTCGCTAACTTGAACATACGATAACTTGAACAATCCAATAACTTGAACATCCTATTTTCTTGAACTTATTTATTGCTGACTCTATAAGTTGAATAATTAAAGTATTTGAAGCTCTGTAACTTGAACAAAAAAAAATGTATTTCAACAGAAGTTTGAATTTCTTCAATGTAGGTTACTACGTTCGTAATCATGTTTTGCGTCATTTACATTAATTGATAATAACAAATTAAATTCATATTAAATTCATGTTCAAAAACCAAGACTTTTTTTATATGTTCCAGTAACTTGAACAATCCAATAACTTGAACGGGCCTGGTTTTGTATGTGTTCAAGTTAGCGAGATTCCACTGTATAAGAAAAAAATATTCCGATTGCAAATAATTCAGCAACCAGACTTTCAGCTATGAATACAGCTTAAAGAGATCTTTCTTTTGATGTCTCACTCGATAAGTTTGGAGGAAATTTTTGAAAATGTTTTTTTTTTTATTTTGATTTTTTTTTTTTCGAAAATCCGAAAAAAATAGATTTACAATTTTTTTACATAAATTGATAGGCCTGTTCATAATGAACTCGTTACTGTAAACCAAAACTTGTTTCGAAACTTTGATCCGAAAATATGTACATAACTGCATCGGAATGTAAAAAAATTTACCTCCAACTCGAACCAATTTTCGTGTCCCGTGATAATTCGACTCAGAACGAGTCGACTATATTTCTGAAAAGTTACCAATTAATACATCGAAGGCTTTCGATATTGAATTTTCTAACATTCACCGAGGTGAAATTGCAACAGTAGTTTTAAATATTTTTTGACTTAACCTTACTGGTGTTAATACTTTCGTACTTTCAAAAAACAAACCATCTATAATTTCTATCCTTACCATCATAATCTGATGCATGACTAACACCCATAATCTCCAATTCTTTAAACAATGCTCCCAAACTTGACTTATCATCTAAATATTGTGAATTAATTCGAATAGTTGGAGCTTTTGTTTTTTGTGTTTGTGTATGCCATACAAGAATTTCTGTACAATTGTTAGCTTTAGGTTCGATGTCTTTAAGTGATAATGATATGCTTCTAAGGAATGAGTCTTCTTCATAGCCAGCTTTATAAGGCATTGTTGCATTTGGATGATTGGCAAAATGTTCGAGATTAACAGCAAATCCAGCCATATCAACTGGCCATCTACGATTACCAGGCCATGAGTCGAAAAAGCCTATAACTTTTCCCTGCAAAAAAGAAACAAATTTAAATAAAAAAAAGAAATTAATCATAAAGATAAGTTTATACCTTTTGTACGACAGGTGTACTAACTGAAAACATTCCAATCAATCCCACAGGAAACATTGAAACTTTTTTTGTATCACGGATTTCCGAGAATAATTTCAAATCAAATGTATTATCATCATCACCAAAATATAGGACTCCCGATGTTTGTTTTTGCTGACGCAACCAATTGAGTGCGGCTCGACGATTTGCCACTCCTCTGGGATTTGGTGTTTGACTTCGATAAATATCAGGCATAGGACTAGAAATATGAGTAAATGGGATTCCTAAAAAAAAAGAAGGAAATTAATTTTGATGAATGGCAGAAAGGAGGGAAAGGATACTTACCAAATTTATTAAATAAATATCCCAAAAATATATTACATTCAGCAAAATCATCAGCAACTATCCAATGGATTTTCGGAACATGCATCAGAGTGTGTGCCAAGCGTGTTAGTTCAGGAATTTGTTCACGCCGCGGATAAGTTGGCGTAATGAAGTAGATTGTTGGCAGGTCATCAAATTCATTTATCGGACGGTTTTGTACATATTGTCGTGTGTCAGAAAAATTCTCACTACACACAACTGATGTATCGTTTACAATATAATTTGATGTATCTTCTGCAAAAGAAAAATAAAGAAATTTTATTTTTATTCATACTGAGTGTAAATGTGTAAATTCATACTAAAATGTAAACCGAAAATTATTATGTTGGCCTAGATTTGTATCTTAATTATTAGATTTCATAAGAAAAGAAATTTTATTTGTGTCACACGAACTATAGAAAGGTTTGTCGTGTTGGGTTGGAATTTTGTGTGTTGTATTGTGTGTTAGTTTGATGCCATTGACACACCTTTTTGGCAACTCAACTACGTACAAACATGTTAGCCTAAATATTTTTAACCAAGGTCAGCGTTACACACTGCCGGTTAATAGAATAGGTTCAACTTGTAAACGGCAAGGAAGACCTTTTTTCTCTTAAAAAAGCTTTTCAAAAACCTTTTCGAGAATGCAGTTTTAAAGTATGTCTTTTTTAGTTACTATAAATCAGAAAGAGGTACCTAGTTGAAAAACTATTTTAACGGTAAATACATATCCTGTTTTGAAATGTTTCTAAAAAAAAGGCTTATTTTGATCGGTCAATAGAATAGGTTCACCCACTTTAAAGTTAGTTTTGGTTGAAAGAAACTTGGATTAGTTTGCGGTTTTTTTGGTGGAGTAAAGTTTATTTAAACATGTTTTAAAATGGCAAATGAGACAGTCCAAGTGCATTACACCGAAAAAAAAAATTGATAATAACAGCTATCAAATTAACATTTTTCAGTGACAAAAGTCGTCCAACAATTAAAATATCAATTTTGATATTTTATCATATCATTTTCACATTTTTTAATTTCAGATGGGATGGTGAAAATTTCACTTTGACAATTAAAATATCATTTTGACATTTTTTTACGTTTAAGTGGACAGTGAAAATTTCACTTTGACAATTAAAATATCAATGTTGACTAGATTTTACGTTTTAGTTTATTATAATGAAACCTATTTCTTTCTTTTTCTTTTTTATTATTTTTATTATTAAAAGAATTTTCTTTCTTTTTTCAAAACATTACTGAAAGGGAATATTCTTTACAAAATAATGATCATATTATTTTTTCTATTATAGGTGATATAATTGTTTTGTTATTTTCTCCCAAACTATGTGAAGTAAAATCTTAGTGCCGATCAAATTTTATCAGTAAATCATACATTTTACTTCGAAAATACACAACGCGCCTTTAAATTAGTACACATTAAGAATTTTGTATTTAATATTTTTCAATAATTTGGAATGAGAAATTGATATGAAAAAATGATAATAAAATATCAAAAAAAAATTCCAAAATGTGACATTTAAATATCATCCTGATAATAAAAATGTTGTTTTAACATTTTAAATATCATTAAACACATTTTATAGAGCATTTTTGGCTGATATTTAAGAAATGTTAATTTGATATTTAAAAAATGTTAAATTGATATTGGTTTTTTTTTTCGGTGTAGTTTCAAAGAAAAAATAAAAAGTTGTATACCAAACAAAATTATGGTGTGTGTGTAAAATCGAGAAAAATTGTAAACCCTAGTTAGCAGTTTTTTAAGAAATAAAAAAAAACTAAAAATGAAAAGGAAAGCGCACTATCCTTTGGTTGATATTCGATTCTTCCGTATTCAAATCTTAAATTAAATCTTCCCTTGCAAGTACTCTTGGTCTTTGAACTGTAAAAAGATTGATGAGAAGTGTCCAAACCTAGAATGCATGCAAATCCAATAGGAAACTCCGTCAAAAACTCAGAGAATTGAAAATAGGTTGATTTTCGAAAAATGTCACATGAGTTAAAAAAAAGAGATTTTTAGCGTGTGTGTTCTTTCCGAGGAATCAAATAAAATTTGTGTATCCTGGAAGTTTTAAATCATTTCTAATTTGATTTAGGAGGGGGCGAACTGCTTTTGCAGCGATATTATAGCCATTAAGTCAAAGTAATGGTTATAGTCAATATTCCGTATTTTTATAAGACAGAACTTGATTTTCCATCGTCTTGTGTCACTGCAAATTCAAGCTCACTCTCAAAATGACTTTTTCAGAGTTAAATGATTTATTTTTTTTACCCTTTAGGTAGAAAAACGGGTAAAATCTCACACTTTTGTAATAGTCTTTCTACTCTTCAGATCTTTAACTTGTTGGGAAAGGCCGGAAATGACTTGTTCGTGAATTCTATGAGTGAAGATAATAATTTTCGAATAAAATATAATCAAAAAATCCAATAAAAGAAGCCTGAAGAAAGAAAAGTTAAATTACATGAAAAAGTTTTACTGCCCGAAACTTAATGAAGTTTTTAAGATTCAGTTAAATAAAATCCATCTCGTCGAAAGAAACTATTTTACCTTAACAATTTATTCGTTTTCGTCTCATTTTCCCAAATAAGACAAGTGAACCTATTTTATTGACCGATGAAAAAAGTTCTTTTTTGTTAGCATTGCAATGAATTGTATTAATTTTTTGTTTTAATAGTTCGAGTCAGCTTTTTTTTTATAAATAATTCAGAAAAAGGGATATCCTAGAATATGAATCATTAAAAAAATGATTCTTTATCATTTACCTATTCTATTGACCGGCAGTGTATGTTTTTTTGATGATTTTTTGGAAACGATTCAACTCTATAACCTATTTGTTTGTTAATTTCAAAGTTCTATGCGTGTTTTTGGTTCATAATTTCATTTCCGACTACAATGTCGGTCATTGAATTGACGACGACAACATATACTTCGTTTTCGTCTCATTTTCCCAAATAAGACAAGTGAACCTATTTTATTGACCGATGAAAAAAGTTCTTTTTTGTTAGCATTGCAATGAATTGTATTAATTTTTTGTTTTAATAGTTCGAGTCAGCTTTTTTTTTATAAATAATTCAGAAAAAGGGATATCCTAGAATATGAATCATTAAAAAGGATTTTTTTCGGTTTTTGTGGGCGAAAAAATTTGATTCTTTATCATTTACCTATTCTATTGACCGGCAGTGTATGTTTTTTTGATGATTTTTTGGAAACGATTCAACTCTATAACCTATTTGTTTGTTAATTTCAAAGTTCTATGCGTGTTTTTGGTTCATAATTTCATTTCCGACTACAATGTCGGTCATTGAATTGACGACGACGACATATACTTGAAATAAATTCTGAAAATCTCTTTAAATTTACATTTTTGTTCCTGTGTGTTTTTCCGACTTCCCAGCTCTCGCTCTCACATTTATCATAGTAAGTTAAATAAACCTCACACGAGTCGAGTCAGCTTTTGTGTATAGTAAAGTAAGTTAAGCACACCTTTTCCCTAATGGGTCTACATCATGTAAAATTCTATTTTTTTTTATATATTTTTACATCATATAAACTTGAGGGTATTTTTTTGCTAGGATTATGAAACGATTTAACATTTTATATGTTCTGTTCTGTTCATCCGGAACCCAGAAGTATAGTTGTCGTGTGTCGGGATTAATTTAAGCCACACATGTCTTTTTCAATGCATGTGATTCAGATTCACATATATGAGTCTTAAGGATAAAAAAAAATGAAAGTAGACAAAAAAAAAAAAAAAAATGTCTGTAAAAAGCAGACAAAACAAAAAATAACCTCGTATCTAGGTGAAAAATGAAAAAATTTAGAATTTCAAATTATTTTGCTGATTCATTCGTTTTTCTCTCTACTAGCACAAACCTGATGGAGAGAATCTTTTAGAGAAAACTATTTATTTTTGAAGTATTGCAAATGCCAAGAGCAGACGACATTGTAGAAAAAAGGACACGATTGGAAATTGGATTTGGAAGAAGGTTTTTTTTTATTTTGTTTTTTTTTTTTAGAGTAAAACGGACTGAAGTGATTCAATTGGAGAGGTGAATTTTTTTGTGTAGACAAGTGAAAGTAAATCAACCAGGGATGATCATTTTTTGTGTGTGTAAATTACATTGCGGGAAAATAATGTTGCATGCAAAATTGATTTCTTTCCAATTAAATAGATATTTTTTGCCAAGATATTTAATGCTATCTTCTAAACGATGGCAGCTATGAAAAAGTACATCTAAATATTTTTTATGGAAAACACATGGGCTGTAAAATAAATTCAAAATATTTTTCAAAAACTGCATTTTAGAAGAGTTAAGTATAAAAAAAACTGATATTTTTTTGATTTTTGTCCAAATAAAAAAAATTTTTTTTTAATTACAGATCTAGAGGGATAAAAACTTAATTGAAATATGAAAAAAAAACACATAATCTACACATCGACGGTTAAACTTCATAACCTCGTAAGTCGTTTTTGCAAGTTTTTCAGAAATCAAAAAACAATATGTTGTGTTTCTTGTTTTTGTATGGGATATATCAATACGAGCTTTTGAATTTCGTCATTCCTGAAAAATGTTCAAAACAACTTTGTTGAACTGAATATACCAAAAGATAGCTCTGAATTTTCTGAATTGTTTGCATTAATAATATTTTTTTCGAATTTTTCGACTTACGAGGTTATGAAGTTTAACCGTCGACATGCTATGAAAATTTGTTTAGATAACACCGACCATTTGACGAAAATAGACAAAAAAACGAATTTCTATATATACCACTCTTTTGAGTGCACTACCTTTAAAACGATAAGTGTTACTAAAGCATATCTTCAATTATTTTGTGGAAAGCGTTATAGTTTATGATACGAGTTAAAAATATATGTCAAAAACTCATACTTTAGAAGCTATGTGTACACAAATTCACAATTTTTGAATTTTGACCAAATCAAAAAATTTTTTTTTTCTTTTACTACTTTAACAAAAAATGTAGTAATATAAAGGACACAGTATCTACCAGTTTTTCAAAGACAACTTTTTGATAGGACTCATAGTTTAAGAGTAATAGGCGAAAAACCGATATTTTCGACATTTGACACGTTTTAGAACCACGATATCTTCTAAACGATATCTCGTAGAAAAAAAAGTGTCATAACATTTTTTTTAGGGAATTACAAGACCTACAAATCATCCATATACTTGTCTTTGATAGCTTCTCCCGTTTGAATGTTATATATGAAAAACCTAAATTTTCGACATTAAAACTTGAATAACTTTTTATGCACACATGGGACTTTTGGGGACTTTTGACATTTTACTTTAATCGATATTAAATGCTCTGTACTAATTTTCAGCTCTATGCGAATTATTTCTGGGTTGAATGTCTAATTTGTCTGGACTAATACAGCAACATCAAGAATAATAGAAACACTCGTTTTTTTAAGTATTTAAATCAACAAAAACAAAACTCGTACACAGAGAAAAATATGACCCGCTAAAAACTAACAGATTGCCATATTGTTTTACCGTCCATACATTTCATAAGGAAATCTTATTAAAATCAACGATTAATAAGGTTTTTTTAAGGAGATTTCTTATTATTTTTATAGAGAAAATCTTATTAAAATTTGACTGAAAAGTTGATTTTTTTTGCAACTTAGCACTAGAACAAAAATCGCGATCAATATTTTCATGGCAGGTTGGTTCAGGTGGTAAGGTGGGCGACTAATGATTTGAAGTCTCCAGTTCGATTCCCAGCCTGGTCATCGTTTTTTTATTTTTTTGCAGATTTTAAAACAATAAGGAAAACCCGATTGTTTTAATAAGGTTTCCTTCTTGGATGAAAACCATAGAGAAATCTTATTGTTTTTGTTCTATTTTATGTGGTCTATTTTTCTCTGTGTAGTAAATCTTTTTAAAATAATAATACATAATAAGAATTGGTCAAACACATACAACAATAAAATACATGTTTTCAGTATTTCTCCGATATAAGGTAGGTGCAGGCAATAGGGGACATCAACTTATAAAGCTTAAAATAATGTTCAAATGGTATTTATGTGACGGTGGATTCAAAAAGACACCAGCGTCTATAATTTTTTTGATTAAACCAACCTCTACTAAATGGTTGCGGCAACCGAGATAGGAGGAGAAATGTTTCCACTTAGACAATTTTCCTTGCAACCAGGCGGCAGCTGAGGAATTTCCTAAATGAAGTCAGCGGTGGTGTCAACAGTTCCAATCAGAATGAACTACTTGGTGAAGACTATATATGGGATACTTCGACATATTCCGAGCTAATGGCTTACCAGCTTCCTGTCTTATGGTACCTTGCCCTCCAGGCTCCTGCCATTGGGGTAAGTGTCCAGCCACGAGTAGGAGAAAGTTTTGCAACGACGACGAAAGGACGAGTTAACTGATGACAAGCCCTGTAAACGAAGTGACTACTAATTTTGGATCTTTTCGTGGATTGTTAGCCGAATAATTAAAGTAGACCCTCGACTGCCACCACACAGCAGTCCAAGGAGTGCAATGAGAAAGGTTGGGTCAAAGAAGGCTTATGAACCATGGTATGACTGCTACCAACAACAGCATCACTCATTTGTGTATATTCGTCGTCGGAGTCATATTCAGGTAGAAAGTTCAGAGTTTCAACTACGTCAAGGAGCTTTTCATAGCGATTCGAAACAAAACTTGATATGAGAAACACGCATCAACAGAGGAGAAAGATGATGACACTAAAAATAGTTTCTACGAGCTCCTCGAATGTCCTGGAAGTCTGCGGATCAATTAACCGTCACACTATGGAGTAAATGCTTTAAATAACGAGTCAAAAGACGATTTTTCTAAAGGAGAATGGGCATTTTGGACGTTGAGCGGCCATTAGTATCAAATGAAAGGACTATAACTTAGGAAAAACTATTGCGTTAAGAATGTAAGAAAATGCAGTATTAGTATCGTTAATGCATTATTCAATGTATGAACGACAAATTGGTTTATATTTTTATTTGGAACATTAAATATGATGCTCTGTCATTACTCTTGAAAATCCGACCAATAATATAAGATTTTTAAGACAACCACTTCAAGATTTTGTTCGAAAGTTTTCAAACAATTCAAACTATCAAAAAATTGAATAACGAAACTCTGAAAATAGTCTTGAAAATGTTGTTTTAAAATGCTTATAGTATGGGTTCTAGTGGTTGGTTATTCAAGATAAAGGTCTTCAGATTTAGGGAAAATGAGAGAGTATCGTATTTTGCACTTAAAATACACACATAAGATACAACTTTGAGACAATCTGCATAAAGTGTTATATGCAAAAATGCATTTTATCCGTTTTTGGAGTACGTCACAGGGATAAAACTTCTCCACAGTATATGTAAACCTTAATTATATCAAAAAATAACAAATTCATTCCTGGCCGCGCAACGTCCACATTCCATGCAAACTTGTCCATTCTCCTTTTCAAATTAATAAGTTAGGTATCAACCAAACGCTAGTAATATTATGAAAGATTAATGTTTTTTTTTTTATTTTTTTTTTCCAACTAGTTTCGCTCTAACGCAAGTTTTAAGTCAGTGGAAAGAAGAGTATTAATTTTTGTTCATCTTAAAAAAAAATCTGTTTTGATTTAAATTTATTATAATTATATAATGCTGGGCACATTTTCATAACTTCAAATAAACGCCATTGAAAAATCTTTTAATACAGCGAATTTGATTTAATGTAGTGAACATTTTTAATAATAGGTTAACATTTGTTTTTCTTAAAACAATGATCAAATAATTAAAAATTAAATTAGTCACCTTAATTTGATTTTACAAAAATTATTAACGAAAATAAAATAACTAAATTAAATTAAACGTTAACAAACCTCGAATGCATTTCGAAACCCTTTTGTTTCATCATCAGCATTGCACTACTGAAGCTGTGGCTGCGGCTGTTGATTGAAGCGCGAGATAAGCATTGATGGGTAAAAATCATCAATGCTTATCTCGCGCTTCAATCAACAGCCGCAGCCACAGCTTCAGTAGTGCAATGCTGATGATGAAACAAAAGGGTTTCGAAATGCATTCGAGGTTTGTTAACGTTTAATTTAATTTAGTTATTTTATTTTCGTTAATAATTTTTGTAAAATCAAATTAAGGTGACTAATTTAATTTTTAATTGTTATCGGATTTTACGCGGTTCAACAACAAATTTTGATGTAAAATGATCAAATACATTTTCAATGCTATAAAACATTATTTCAGATGGATATCTAACGATTAAATACAAAAAATAATTTTGTCTCGTTTTTTCATCATTTTACTCCATAGTCCGTTAATCAGATTGACCAAATAGCGATCGACACTAGACATTGCTCCGCAATTATCAAGAGACATTTCTTCGATTATGGATAAGAATATAAACACCAATGATACGTACAGGATTTAAGGGGGGAAATCCCTCCGGAATTTTTTATTTTTGCATTATTTTTTTTTTGCGTAATAAATTTATTTATCAACCGAAGAAACTATTTTCAGTGGTCTTAGCCTTAAATGAAGCCTCAAAAGTGCCTAGATAGTCCCGAAACCAATGCGCTCCGAACCTACCATAGTACGAAAACGAAAACTTTAAACGCATTTTTTTCGAAACTAGTTTTTTTCCGCGCCGTGCAATGTAACTCAAAAACTAATGAAGCTATCGACTTGAAATTTGAAGCAAATTACTCCTTAAATGAATATGAACCTAAAAGTTGAATAAAATTTGTACAGTATATATTTTTCTTAACTACTTCTTTGTAAAAAAAACATGTTTTTTTTCGTTTTTTTGATTTCTAATTTTTATTTTTCATTAAAAAAAAATAAATTTAGGTTCATGCAATGCGTACTAATAACATCTAACGGAAAAAAAATTCCTTTTTGATTTAAGATGATTTCCTGGACCTGTACATTGCACGGCGCAAACTAGAGGCGTCAACTTTGAAAGGCTCCAGAGCCGCCATTTTGTTATTTTTTCATTTCAAAAAATTTTTTTCAATTCTTGATAATGTCAGTAATATCTTGTTTTTTCCAAATTTCAATAAGTGCTTTCGGTTTTTCATAAAAAAATAGTGAAAAAGGTGTCGTCTGGAGGGATTTCCCCCCTTAAAAGGAAACAACAGTGTTTTGGTTTGGACAGAAATCTACTATGGATTATCCACCATAAGTAAGTTACTTAAAATAATCTCAGTAGGTCGAGTTTACATTCATATATTAATGAAGGTTTGAACTGGTTACTAAGTTATCGATCAATCGCTATCGTCATTAATTTTTAGAAGAAATAAAATTGCAAACTTGAATTTATCTTCACGTATAATTCCTAAGAATTATTGTCTCGCTATTAAACCGACAAACAAAATTCTTTTTAGCCCATTCAAACTTTCTGAAAACATTTTGTGGTAAAAGGAGAGTTTTTTCTTGGCCTGTTAAGTAGGTACCATACATGGTTTGTGTCATTTTTTCACGGTTATGCAATTCCTAAATCTTCGTTTACGAATGAATTCAGTTGCCTTGCTGTCTTGTACATATTCACTCATTTTTTTGCTTTTTGGCTTACAAATCTATAAATTATGCAATTTATTGTGAGTCTTGCCAATCAATTGTATCTGTTGTTTGGCATAGAAAACAAAAGCACACAGAAAAAAAACTTGACGTCAATCGGTTGACTGATTAACCTGAATTTCGTGTTCATGAATCTTAAGGTAATTGATGGAATTTCTTCTTCCAAATATCGTTAATCGTTGACATTCCTGTTAGATTTTTTTTCTGTTATGTTTTTTTTTTTTAAATATAGGAAGCACCATCATAATTTGTTTAATCTAATAAACCGCAATTTTGATGCATTTGTTTGATAAAAAGAAGAAGACAAAAAACAATATTGTGACAAAATTATACGATGAAACTCATTATTTCGAGTAACAAATAGTAGCATGCTACCAAGTATACCACAACCAGAGATACATATTTCCACAAATTAGTTTATCCGCAAGATAACAATCGATACTCTAATATTCAATGCCACACACACACACAAATAAAATGTTTTTTGTGTGTTTATTAGTATACTTTGTTGGTCATGAATTAATAAGTTGATAACAGGATTGAATTCTTGAAAGCAAACTGTGATTGTTTATTGACAATGAGGCATTACAAATTGTCTGGGATGATAAAAGGGTCTTGGTAAATTATGTTGTATTTAGATCATATTTTCTATTTTTGATACACATAACAGAAGACAGACATTCACTTAAGCTCTTCACTCTTGTGGAAAGCCATTCGGGATATCAAGGGTGTTCACTGTGCATTGCAGTTCAATTAAAGAACATTTAAGAAACTTGGTCATACAATAATTTGGATGACAGGGTGTTTTTTTTCGAACAAGGGAATGTAGAGATTTTGAATAGAAATTTTATTCGGAAGTATTTTTGTTCCCTTTATCAAAAAAAAAAAAAACACCCTTTCACTCAATATTATTTTTTTTTATTGGTTTTGATGACAATTTGAACATTTATACTTTATTTCATAGACGTTAAAAAAAAATTATTATTAGCTTTTTGGGACTTATTACAGAATTTACTGTCTTCTCGAAAAAAACACCCTAAAAATTATGTTATGAAAACTCTTTATTTCTGCTTTTTATCCCAAATGCAACGTTTTTATCGAATTTTATTACGATCAACTATGATATTCTCATAGACACTTAAGATTCTTGCTTCCAATCGCAAAATTGTCATAATTGCTGAATTTCAATGGGATACCATTATTAGCTGCGTTCCTTTGGGGATATTTATCTACTGCTTAGTACTTAAAGCTGCTTTGTAGTTCAAAGTAGTTTTAAGTACTTAGCAGTAGATAAATATTCCCAAAGGAACGCAGCAATTGTTACTTAAATTTTTCAATAGACCCACATTTTCACGACACATAAAAAAAACACCCTTTCAAATAAAAAAAATACAGATTTATTTTATTCATTATTCCCATGATAAAGTTCGTAGGGGTACCATTTATACCATTGATTTTAATAAACTTATTGCGAATTTTCTTATTTCCCAAAAAAATAGCCTGTCGCCGAAAATATTTGTATAGACTGCTTAGATTCCTGGTTTCTGTTATACATATATAAAACATTTCTACCCGTTTTCATTGGGGTACCGTTTTGGTTTCAGTTTTTGTGCTACAAATTCTGAATTTCATCATATCTTTAAAAAAAACACTCTTTAGCTCAAAATATTTTGGAAGACTCTTTAAATTCTTTGTTCTTAGGTATAACAAACGAAACTTTTTCATAAAGTTTAAAAAATTAGCAAAATTTATGTCAGCAGTTATGAAACCTTTCTCACAACCGCTAAAAAAAAAAACACCCTTTCACCAATAAATAACATTTCTTAGAGCAATAATTATAGTATTGATTTTATTTTTATGTCATTTCATTATATTCATTCATTTAAAATAAATTGCAATGTTAGTTTTAAGATAAGGTCTGTTTTAAGATAAGGTCTGTCTTTTGATGAAAATTTTTTGTTTTGAAAATCATTATTAACGGTACCTGCCATAGAACCGTTTTTTTATAAATCCGATTTCGATTTACACGAAAGCATTTTTTATATAATTTTAATATAAGCCAAAAATAAAATTTAAAAAAAAATGAATTTTGGAGTTTTTAAAGAATTCTGAATTTTTTTTTGTTTGTAAAATCAAGTTTTCCAAAACGTGGTTTAATTTTTTTGAAATTTTGGTATTAATAATAGCTACAAAATGGCGTACCAATTTTACTTAATGTTTTTTTTTCAAAAAATTATTTATAAAAACTTTGTTTTTAAAAAAAACGCCCTAACGATTTTGAAAATATTTTTTCTAAAAATGAATCTAAATAACAGAAATTAAACTGCATTCTTATTTTAAAGCTCAATTTAAGGGGGGAAATCCCTCCGGAATTTTTTATTTTTGCATTATTTTTTTGTTTGCGTAATAAATTTATTTACCAACCGAAGAAACTATTTTCAGTGGTCTTAGCCTTAAATGAAGCCTCAAAAGTGCCTAGATAGTCCCGAAACCAATGCGCTCCGAACCTACCATAGTACGAAAACGAAAACTTTAAACGCATTTTTTTCGAAACTATTTTTTTTCCGCGCCGTGCAATGTAACTCAAAAACTAATGAAGCTATCGACTTGAAATTTGAAGCAAATTACTCCTTATCTTATTGGCCACAACATGAAAGTTGAATATAATTTGTACAGTAAATATTTTTTTTAACTACTTCTTTGTAAAAAAACATGGTTTTTTTCGTTTTTTTGATTTCTAATTTTTATTTTTCATTTAAAAAAAATAAATTTAGGTTCATGCAATGCTTTTTGATTTAAGATGATTTCCTGGACCTGTGCATTGCACGGCGTAAACTAGAGGCGTCAACTTTGAAAGGCTCCAGAGCCGCCATTTTGTTATTTTTTCATTTCAAAATTTTTTTTTTCAATTCTTGATAATGTCAGTAATATCTTGTCTTTTTCCAAATTTCAATAAGTGCTTTCAGTTTTTCATAAAAAAATAGTGAAAAAGGTGTCGTCCGGAGGGATTTCCCCCCTTAACACGTTGTTATTTGAAATTGAAAAACAAATTTTGAGTTTTTCTTATATTTTTTTCATACATATGCATTTACCAAATATCTATAAGCCTTACAAATTTTAGTACCTAACTTGAACTCTAGCTAGAACTCCAGACCGGTGCACTATGGGACCAAACGATGTAAATCATCTCAAAATTCCATAACTTTTTTGTTTCTCAATATTTTTTTTTTAAATTTGGCACAAATATACTACAATGTATATGCTTCAACATGTAATAAAAATCAGAACTAAAAAAATCATGTATGAATTAATTATAATATTTTCAAAAACAGAAATTATGAAAAATAGCTCAAATACAAAATTATATTTTAAGTCGTTGTTATTTGTGTTAAATATAAGTGAAGTTATCCTATATATAATATATTGATAAGAAAGCAAAAATTAAAAAAATTATAAATTCAAAAAAAGCATACGAATGAAAGATAATATAAAATTCATTGTAGGTAGAATTTATTTTATAAGTAAGAAAAGAAGGAAAAAATGTGAAAGGGATAAGTATCCAAAAACGTAAAGACTAAATTAACCACTTTCGTAATAAAATCAAAATTATTGTGTATTTTATAAAACTCAAACAACAAAAAAGGGTTAGAGAGGAAAATGTATTAAAACGAAATGGAATATGAAAATAATTAATATTTTATAGATTAGACTTTTTAAATAAAACAAAAGCTTGAGATAAGAATTAAAACAGCGTAAAAAAATAAAAGTTTGAAAAAATGTAATGAAATAAAATAAAATAAAATCTGCAGATTTTGATTTGCGGCATTAAATGGGACTTGAAATCCGTTCAAAATGTCAAGCTTGTTGGGAATTCCCTTTATAGGGGATCCCAAAAGTAATAATTTAAAATACATACATATCTCAAATTCTTACCATATTCGATTAAATGCACTTCTTGTGAAATTTCGAAAAATTCCTACTTTGAAACAGTATTTTACTTCCCCTCTTCATAAGTGATTTTTGTTTTTACAAACGTTCACTAAGACATTGGTAAATAAGAATCAATTATTTAATCAAAACATTATTTATTTTGTTCGCCATATCGCTAGAAATTAGTAGTTTTGTTTTAATGAAACTCAATTTCTTACTTTTATTTTAGAGCAACACCCTAAAAAATAAATTGTTTTTTTTGTAACTGGTTTATCATTTTTATAATTTGCCTAGTTATCACAGTTTTCAAAAAAAGTATAAAAAATTCGGAAATTGAAGTTAGGTTTTTCAGAGTAAAAAAAAAAACAATAAAAAACATAGGCTTTTGTTTAAACTAATTTGTAGCGAAATAATTTTTCTTTTTTATTTGTCAATTGTTCCTAATTGTCAATTATTGTTTTAGGGACAGATTTGTAAAAAAACAAAAATAAATTATGAACAGGGGAGTCAAAATACTGTTTTAAAGTAGGAATTTTTCGAAACTTCACAAGAAGTGCATTTAATCGAAAACCGTAAATATTTGGGATAGACAAGTTACCAAATTTTAAGAGCCCTTTAAATAGCCTATCAGAATATTTCATTTGAATCATTAATTTTGAGAAACCCTGTAGATGACAGAAAAAAAAATATTTCCAAACTTTTTTGGAAAATTTTTATTTTATGCATTTTTGAACGTAAATCAAAATGGCGCAAATATGCGCAAAATTTTATTTTCATTCCTTAATTTTGAGTAAAATGAGATTCTAAATTCATTCATAACTCGACATCGGCAGTCGTCGGCAAAGGAGAAATCTACAATTGAAAATTAAAGTTGGCCAAATTACTTCCCATTAATTGTTATTTTTTTTAAACAATCAATTTAAAGTACATTCAAAAACAAATAACGGATTTATAAAGTAGAGATTCTGACCTTTTTATTGATATACAACACTTATAAGGTTTCTTCACAAACTTCTGAGAAAACTAAGTTTAAACTGTTAAATAAAATAGGAGGAAAAACAATAAAAATTGAAAATGTAAGGTTCGAGACTCATTTTAAGTACTTTTATCCAAAATATATTAAAAACAATGTATGCTATCATAATTGCGCACATTTCTATTATGCTAAACAATCATTACTTTTTTGAAATGATCACATTTGTTAAAACCAATTTTGAGATGGTTTTGGTCGTTTGGTCCCATTGTGCGGTGGTGCCGTGAAATAACGCCGAATTTCAAAATTCGAAAATAAAAATTCGCTTCGCGTTTGGGTTACTTAAATTAAAAAGAGTCTCATGTTAGCAATTTTTTTTTCCGCTTTGCTATCCACCAATTAAAAAAGGTGGGACTTATTTATTTCTGATCTTTGTATTGTGATTAATTTGACCGCTCTATTTGCGAGATAGTTCTACAAATGACCCGCGCTCATCATTCGAGGTTGGGCGTACTCAAAGTTTCTTTTGCATTTAAAGAATCTGGAATTAAATGTGAATAAAATATAACAAAAGTTATTTAGCAATATCGCTTTATATTTCGAAAAATGTAGGGCTTATGTCTCAGTTTCATAAAAAATATGTGAGGCTTATGTCCCACTGAGATATAGTCCTTAAATTATATGTCGGCCCACACAAGTGGCACATAAGTCCCATAAATAAAAATGGGCGTTATGTCCTGGGCCTTATGTCCATGCGAAACATTTTAATCACTTCTTAAAACTGATTTAGGTTAATGAATAATTAAGAGGCACATAAGACCCAAAACTTTTCTTGAACCTATACCACGATGGGATGGACATAGGGTTGCCAACCGTACTCTAAAAAAGAGTATTGTACTCTATTTCACGAATGTGTACTCTATAATCTATAACTCTGATAGAGTACGTCAAAATACTCTTTTTTTTTTACTTAAGGCTGAGTGTACCACCACATAAACATAAGCATTTTAACGTTTACAAATTGGTGGATAACTTTTATATTTCTAAAGATAGAATTGAATGAAAAAAAGAACGAGGCTTAAAATATTCGACCTTATAATTTCTAAATTTGAACAATTGTAATTTAGAGAGTACAAAACACTATAATTTTTTTCGTTGTTTTAGTACGACCTATTTGTTTAATTCAAATTTTGTTCTCTATTTTACTTTGTTTTGTTTAAGACCTGAAAATATTAGATTTTTTCTTGTAAAACATCAAGGTATTTAAAATTGAGTTAACCTTCTTATATATTTTTATTTCGATGAATTATATTGATAACTGCAAAAATTGTAAGCCATATTCTATCTGTTCTTGCCACTTCAGCATTCAATGAGAGAGTATTTTCGGTCTTGAATATGAAGTGGCGAGAGGAGAGGAATAGGGCTTCGTTGAAATTGATCAAAAATGAGCTCTTAATGTATATGAATTTTGAATTTGAACGTTTAGTCATACACATATTTTAAAAACAACAAAAAATTGTTATGTACTGTAAGAAGCAAAAAAAAAAAAATACATTTTCAAGACTTCAAATAAATGGTACTCTTCTTTTTTCAAATGTACTCTTTTTTTTTCTTCTCTGAAACCAAATATACTCTATTCCTTGTTAAAAAAGTTGGCAACCCTAGATGGACATAAGTCCCAAATTCACTTTCGGACCACTGGCCCTTAATAAATTTATATACCTTTGAAAATAAAATAAGTTAACATACCGGTTAACCTACGTTTGCTTTTATCCTCACTTTTTCAACATTCGGCCTTATTTCTCAGTTGCGACTCGGCTTTATTTCACCTAGACAAAGTGCAATAAGGCCGAATGTTGATATTCGGCGTTATTTCGTTCGGCGTTATTTCGTTCGGCGTTATTTCGTTCGACGTTATTTCACGGCACCCTCCAGACCCAGTCGTGCGTTAGTTTTTTTTTTATAAATGCCTAATATACCTGTATATCTACTATATTTTTTAAACTCTCGAATGTAAAATTATATTAAAATACACCAAAGCAAACAATTTTTGTGGACAAAAGCCTATTACTTCTCCTCCCAAAACAACATCTAATTGAATGTAATCAGGATTCATATTGACAGAAATCAATCCTTAGTATAACCTTGTTATATTATTTTTCTTTTCCTTTAAATGTACACAATTTAACATTCACATTCATTTTTCGAAAACCATCGCCACCACCACAACCTTACTTCCTTCAAATTAACCTTTAACCTTTTTGTAGGTACTATGTAAATTGATTCTTTAAGTTTGGTGGTTGATGTGGATGAATTGTTTCCCAAGAGAGTAACCTCTAGCACTCCTTGATTTGATATTTTGTATTTTTTTTTTACCTGAATATTCAATTTCCATTTTGTTCTTTGCACGCATATACTACTTTATAGTCATCACCTTTGCCTTCAAACACTCTGTGTGTGTTAATCATATTCAAATGCAAATAGATGGTTTTTCATTGTTTTACTTTTTTTCTTTTTTTTTTTTTAATAAACAAAAAACAATACAATTTGCATTTTGGTCAATCAATAAATAAATCAATTCGTGTTGCATGCAATGTTTGTCAGTAACAAATGCAGTAGAATAATTAATTGACCGCAAAGGAAAAAATGTGTCGCATTTGGGTGCATTTGTACCATAGTAGCGGGTTTATTGGAGCCTTGAAGGACCAAAAAACTAAGGTTAAAAAGAGGTTGCCTGTAAAGCCGGTTAACAGACGATAATTTTACGTGATAACGTCGTTATGTGCTTTTGTTTAAAATGAGTCAATTGAAGAGTTTGCTTTTTTCAAACAATCGTAATTTACAAGAAAGAGCTAAAAAGAAATACCTTCTTTATTTTCTCAATATATTAATTTTTTTATTTCAAAAGCTTACAAAAAAAAATTATGCAATTTAAAAGCCAAGTATTTCTTCTTAAGAATAAAACCATTTTTAAATTTTTACAATGCGCAAAAAGTATAAAAATAATTTATTGAAAACAATCATTTTCATCAAAGAAAGCAAAAAAAAAACATGAATTTTTATCTTCTCAGGACATTAATTCCCTTTTTTTCCCTGACAACCTATACAAAATTTTATACCATCTGAAAGCTTATTGTCTTAGCTCAAAATATATATATCGATCAGGTATATGAGACATCTACAAAAAGAGCTAGAATTTTTTGACCTCGATCAAATTTCATTAAAAAAAGCAAAAAAAAACATTTATTTGTATGTTCTCACGCTTTGGAATCAATTTTTTTGTTTGACAATAAAAAATTGTATACCATGTGAAAGCTTATTATTTCACCTTTAATATGACGTATCAATCTCATTTCAAAGATGCCTATAAGAGAATTTCCAGACTGAGATTACGGTACTTCCCACACTGGTGGCTCTTCGGGGGGCAACAGATCTCCACTGGTGTTTTAAGGTTTTTCGCAAGTTTCTTGATTTAACATTGTGTAGCTTGTAGTAAGTCTACCGTTATGTGTGATATACTAAATGAAAGGTAATTGTATTAGGATGCTCATAAAAGTTTAATAAAATTTCTATCTGCTCTTGGTCAAAAGTTATAACCTGTTGAATTTTAAAATTTTATTTTACCGTTATCTCAAAATTGTGTTTACGAAAATGATTGAAACTTCACACACATTTAGTAGTGGCCATGGTCTATCATTACTCCATATACTTTATTCCTGTATCTATTAAAGAAAAAAAGATAAAAATAAAAAACGATGAAAATCGGTTAAAAACGGTCAAAAAACGTGTTTTTTTAAAAACTTGTTTCTTCTGTTATTCAGTCAAAACTAACTAAACGATTCCAAGTTTGTGCACATGTATGCATAAGGCCAAAACCTACATGTCCTATAAGTTTGAGATTTTTTGAACGCTCCAAAAAAAGCTAAAAATCAAAAATTACCCAAAAATACCCCTAAAAAACAAGGTGTTTTTCAAAAATTCATATTTCGAAACTCAGAGCGTTGGAAAAAAATCCGTATCAGACGCCTAATTTTTTTTTCTCTCATCTTTCACCTGGCATCTTTAGAATTGCCAAAAAAAATTTTCTTTACCCAAAATCATCATTTTGTCATAGCCCCAACACGTGTACAACGTTCAAACAAAACGTTATAGCTTAGTTTCAAAATTTTTTAGAATTTTTTCCTATATTAATCTCATCTATCTATAGCAAAAAAAATTAATTCTCTACGATTTCGCGTTTAGATTTTAGCCCAAATTTTATTTTTACCCCTGTTTACCCTATTTAATGACGGAATTTTTAAAAATCCTTCATTTGGATTAAGCTTTACGTTATTATCTTTCAAATAAGCTATAGAAGATTTTTGTATCTCTAATAGTTTATTTTTAATTTTTAATTGAAATTTTTTGCCGCACTGCGAAAGTGCGAGAGTGTAACGTTAGAAAATGGCGTCACTTTTTTGTAGTGGCTACCATGGTTCATCGATTTATAAGACGTTATCACGTCAAAAAAGTCGTGTCGGTTTTTTTTATTCCATGTTTGAAAATTGTCTTTTTAGGTATTTAAGAAATATAAAATCAAAACTGGATACCAATAGAAATAAAATTAGAACGTAATTTAGCAAATTTTTATAAAACTTCCATTTTATACTCTATAGAGAATATTGCAAGGAACCATTTACGTGAAACATGTCATGTGATTTTTTTTTTTTTTTCTAAATTTTATATTTCCAATTCACTACAAGCTAGGAGATATATACCTTCCATACATAGGAACATATAGTTAGATAAGTTATTTTCCGAAACGTGCCAAGAATACATGAAAACCCTTTTTTTTTTTTTTGCTTTGTTCTTTTTTTATTTTGTATTGCAGCTTATATTATAGCTTTTAAATTGATGGTGGTTAAAGGGGATGATGGGGTAGAAGACGACAGAGATGAGTACTATGCAATGCAGGTGCTGTGGTGGCATATTTAATTAGAATCATTTTACTGGAAACAAGCTTAATTTATTGGCACGTCGTTTGCTAAATTGCATGTTGTAGTCAGTTTCTATAGTTGAGTTGTATATATAGAAGAAGACCTATAAAATATAGTTGAAACCAAGCTACTGTACCTTTACCTAATTAATAAAGACGCAAATTGTTTTTATTGCCGTTTTTATGCAATTGTTTTGAGGCTAATAGGTTTTGTGGTTGTTTTTTTTTTTTTGTTCTTTTGTTGTTATTAGAAGCTAATTGGTAGTTCAGAATTTTGCATGATTCTGGTAAAAAAATTTAGGTGAATCGTGTTGAGAAATTGACCAAAGTGGGGAAATTTTTATTTTATAGATTTTTTGATTTACATATATCATACCCTCTATTTCTGTAGTTAGAATTAAAAAAAGTCAAAGTAAAATACGTTTGGTAAATACATTTAAGTTATTCAATCGTAATAAATGGGATACTTGTGGCGTTAATTATCAAACAGGGGCTAAAAAATTGGAACATGAAACCGAGTAAAAGGGCGAAAACCTGTAGTTTCTAATATATTCAAGATAATTCAACGCAGTAAATTTTGTGTGATTGGTTGACGCTTTTTGTAAAAGATTGACTAGAAAAAAGTATCAAAGGATATTTTATTTTTTTTTTAACCCTTTCGAACCCAAGCTATGAAAATCAATGTAAAAAAATGTTTTTTTTTCGGTATTATCGGGTCAAAAACATCACAACTAAGAAATATGAATAGCAAAAAGTTATTTTCCAAAATAATAAATAGCAAAACTAATGTGTAACCTGCACTGTCTATGACCACCAAAAAAAGTCGGAGAACTGAGGAAATAACTTTTTATGAAACTATAATGTATGCTAATTCTTCTAAGCAAAAAAACAAAACACTTTCTGCATTAACATTTTTTATATCTTTTTTTCAAAATTATGACCATATATAAAAAAAATTTTTTTTGCAAAAAAAAAAAATGTGAATTTCAATCCCTTTAAAAAAATTAAAGGTATGATATTTGACTAACTTAACTAGGTAACTAGGCATTATTATCTTTCAATTAAGCCATCGTTACCTAAAAAATTGTTTAATTTAATATTTTTTACGAATTTTAAAAAAAATGTTACATGAGAGTAACGCTGGGTCCGAAAGGGTTAAGGGAAAAATCGAGCCGTTTTGAAAATAAATATAATTTTGTACGAAAGATAGACCCGTTTTGATTATTAGAAAAATAATATTTAGGCTCGTTTTGAAACCAAACTGAAAATAAAAACAATAATAACTTCAGAATGGTATCGTTTTGAAACAAATTTTTTTCACTATCCGATAGCTCTCTTAAACGCTCAAATTTTGGTATATCACACTCAATATATTGAAAAAAGTGCATTTAGACCTGTTTTGATTGTTAACGCAACACTTGTTCAATAAACTTTTACTGATAAAAAAGATTTTCTCATTTTAAATAATTTTTCCAGTCTTTTTTCTCTGTGTTTGAATAAATACACCCACAAAATACACAAATTCAATAAAGTGACGCGGTTTTCGTCAAACTTGAATGATTTTTTTGGACCAAAACTAACGGTTTCAAAATCGGCTCTAACGGCGACCGACATGGCGACAAGGCGACATGGCGATATGGCGGCATGGCGACAAGGAGACATGGCGTTTCTCAGTTGGGGTCCTTCATTGCTTTTAATATTCTTATAAATAAATAAACTAACAAATTGTTAAAGAATTGTTGTTGGCGGAATCTTATACAATTTACAAAAATCTGAATTTTTGCAAAAGTGTTGATTTTTCGGAGCCTCTCCGATTTCGTTTTTTCTATTGACGACTCAAAATAGAGGATCACATTTGGTCCCAGAGCAGCAGAATATGTTCAGAAGGCATGAGTTGCACACAGTGATCTGAAAGAAAAGTCCAAAAACGCTCCACTCTACTGTCCAAGTCGTTAAAAATCTTTTTCCCAGCCAAGTTTCAAAGAATTTTTATAGATAATACTGAAATTTAAAAAAAAAAAAAAAAAAACTTTTTAGTTCGTTCAAAATTAACAAGGTCTCGAGAAAAGTATATTTTTTGTTTTTGCCACACAGCTGGGAAATAAATCCAAAATTCAGCAAGTCAGGTTCTTAGAATCAAATAGGTATTGTGAAATTCTACAAATAGATACTCATATGTAAATGAGTAAACAATTCAGTAGCGAGTGACAAGAATTTAATTAGAATAATAAATTCTATTCACTATTTAGATGCACATTTTTTTTCAGATTTTTAAATTAATTAAAGCACTAAGGCGATATGAATAAGCAAATATGTATGAATTTTTGTTTTTATCTATGGACTCATGATATAAGGAATGAAGCTTATTTTAAAAAGTTTAATAACTATAAATGCATTTGTATTGAAAGCAACGAAAAATCCGATTAAATACAATTTTTAGCTTCATTAAAAAAGTTTAAAAGGATAGTTTCCATCATTCACTTAAAATAATATCCAACTCACTTTTCTGAATAGTTGGTTGATTGCTGTATAGTTTGTTACCTAAGTTGTTTGTAATACGAGGATGCCATGTTCTGTATAATAAACTTTCCAATGGGGAGTTTAATTTAAACGACAAACGAATGATATCATTTAATTTTAAATTCTAGTTTTTGTATAAATGAGTCTGTTGAACTTATTTATTATCATGAATAACACTGTGCTACAAAATAAAAAAAAAAAATACACCCGAGAAATAACATAGTGTAGGCTGTTCGTATGGTCGAATAATGCATACAAATATTTTTGTTATATTTTTGGAACCCTCCATTTTTTTTTTATTTACAAAAAACCATTTTTACAGATCTTACGATGTAATGTATCAATATTTCAGTCATTTTTCTAACAACTCTCAATATGTTATATGTTTTTGGAAAGAGGATTTCCAGACCTTTTGAATGATGTATATAAGTCTATTGTTTAAACAAATTAAGTGTAGGTTTTTATCCCACAAATCTTGAAAAAGTGATTTTTTTCCCAATTTTTTCAACTTTACCCAATTTTTTTTGCAAAATAAAACAAACAAAAAAATAAAGTAAGGTTATATTCTGAAAGAATATACATTTAGGCACAAATTGGCGTGTTCGTTATTTGGTGTTCGTTATTTTAAAATAATAACAATTTGTATGCTCCTGGATCTTATATGGTTGGAAATAAACTAAAAAAAATATTCCCCAAGTTTCAAGTCTCTAACTTAATTCTAACCCGTGCCGCCAAGCGGTTGAAGTTTCTAATGGGAATAACATGGGGTTTCTTGGACCTTGTTCCATTAATTTTAAATTCCAGCCAAACCATTCGTTCAAAAAATTTAAAACTTTACAGACTCAAATTAAATAAGTGTAGCTATCATGTGAAAATTTTTCAAATTTTTAATTGTTATAATTTTAGAGATTTAGCTTGGTAAAAAAAAGTCATTTTTTCAGACTTTTTCAAAAATCGCTTTTTACAAGTTTAATGTCAAAAAATTAAAAAACATACATATTTATTCACAAATAAGCGTAGCATGTATATTTAAAATTTTTATTTAATTCAAAGTTATATAATTAACTAGTTTTTTATTTATTTACTACAGTACTTTTTCTTAAATCGGGAACACGTTTTTTGAATATCGATGTGACTTGAAGAATGAATACACAACAAATTTTTTATATAACTATGAATTGAATTTGCATTTTAAATATACATGCTATGCTTATTTGTAATTAAAAATGTAAGTTTTTTAAATTTTTGGCATTAAACGTGTAAAAAGCGATTTTTGAAAAAGTCTGAAAAAACTGATTTTTTTAACAAGCTAAAGCTCTAAAATTATAACAATTAAAAATCTGAAAAATTTTCACATGATAGCTACACTTATTAAATTTGAGTCTGTAAAGTTTTAAATTTTTTGAAAGAACGGTTTGGCTGGAATTTAAAATTGATCGAACAAGGTCCAAGAAACCCCATGTTATTCCCATAAGAAACTTCAACCGCTTGGCGGCACGGGTTAGAATTAAGTTAGAGACTTGAAACTTGGGGAATATTTTTTTTAGTTTATTTCCAACCATATAAGATCCTAGGAGCATACAAATTGTTATTATTTTAAAATAACGAACACCCTATTGTGCACCTTGCAATTCACATCATGAAAAGCCACATTTTCTATTTACGAAAAAATAGCATAGATTCCGCAGTTTTGGTCAAATTCAATAAAAAAATACGCCAATTTGTGCCTAAATGTATATTCTTTCAGAATATAACCTTACTTTATTTTTTTGTTTGTTTTATTTTGCAAAAAAAATTGGGTAAAGTTGAAAAAATTGGGAAAAAAATCACTTTTTCAAGATTTGTGGGATAAAAACCTACACTTAATTTGTTTAAACAATAGACTTATATACATCATTCAAAAGGTCTGGAAAAAACATATAACATATTGAGAGTTGTTAGAAAAATGACTGAAATATTGATACATTACATCGTAAGATCTGTAAAAATGGTTTTTTGTAAATAAAAAAAAATGGAGGGTTCCAAAAATATAACAAAAATATTTGTATGCATTATTCGACCATACGAACAGCCTACACTATGTTATTTCTCGGGTGTATTTTCAGTGTCGCACCGTGTAATTCTCTTTTAGTTAAAATACTCACGGGAATGTTGCATCAACTAAATTAATTACTAAAATACGATTTAGATACCATTTAATTTGTGTTGCACTAAGCGGCATCAAGAAAAGTTGAAAATGCATGGTAGAATGTAATAAAGTTCATCGGAGAGTCCAATAAATTGTTTTTTTCTTGTAATATTATTTACGATTTATGAACATTGCCCAGGGCCCAGGATAGAAATCAAACCTGACATTAAGATTTACGCTTCGGTAATACGATCAAGTGAATCCGGCATCTTTTAAGTCTTTCTTAAAGTGTGCGCTTTTGCTGGGATAGCTGTATGTTAAAAATTTCTTTTGTTTTATAGGTTTTATTTTAGAGAAATTTTTAGAAAATCTTAAGTCTTATTTTTCGCGACCCCAACCCCTGGAAAAAGCCGCCATTTTTTAGTGAGATTTTCAATCAGATTGAGGGCAGGGTCTTGGGTTGACCACGAATTTTCTGAAATATCTCCCAATGTCTAATAGAAGTCTTCTTTAATTTGATTTGGTGTCATATTCATTTTGGCCAAACATAACATTTTTTTCTAAAAAAAAAAGTTGGTACCTATGCTATTTTTAAGAACATATTATCCAACACATAAAAATGAAAATTCGATAAAATTCATCAACCAGTTTTCAAAAAATCGATTTTTCAAAAAATAATTTTGAAATATTTTTTAAAAATCCAAAAATATGTTTTAGAAAAATTTTAATGTTTTTAAATAACGTTTGTTTTAACGTTTTTGTATAAAAATTTTGGTTGAAATCTGTTTTGTCGTTTACGGGAAGTTCATAAATCAAAAAACCGTTCTATGACAGGTACCGTTAATAACGGTAAAAACAATATTTTTTATTTCAAAAGTTGGGTCTTAAGTCTAGTACGCAGCTGAAGCGAAACGAAATTTTCCATACAAAATTTCGTTAACGAAATATTGAACGAAATTAATTTCACTGTGCAAGTCGAAATCTTGACAGGCGCGCGAATAACTGTTTCGCCATATTTCGGACCCGAGAAATCCATTGGCATCATTAGTTTTTCGATTTATCGGTACGACTTCGAACAAAATTTTTTTTGAAAGTTTTTTCAATTATTTTGAGAATTTTCCACTGTTTTTAGTCATTTTTCAATCAAAAACATTGTTTATATTGCTAATGCTGCTCAAAAAACTATCGAAAAACTAATGAGATAAACTGTCTCAAAAATTTTTTCAAAAAACTTGCACAGTGTTTTGTTTTTGCTTTTAAACTTATTTTCTGGTGTTTTTTTTTTTTGAAGTTTTTTTATTTGACTGTTAACTTTGAAGACTTCAAAATTTTTCGTTTTGCTTCAGCTGCGTACTAGGCTTTATGTGTAATACTACACACAAAAATTTTAATCAAAATCGTTAGAGCCGTTTTTGAAACTATATTACTTAATGTAGAAAAACACGTTTTTGATTATTTAATATCTCAAAAACCCGGATAGTTTTAAGAATTCTGAAGTCACATTCAGAATTCCAAAAACTTTAAGAAAAGTAATAATTTTATTGATCAATGTAATAAAAAAAATTTTCTCAGAATTTTACAGATTAATTGTTAGCAAATAACAACCCAATGCAACGTCAGAAGTTGAAAGATAAAATTTTTCTATCGTTATATCGACATTAATTGGATATAGATTATCGTTATCATTTCCAATTTTGTTCTAATTTTTAATCAATCAGAACGAGGTACTCTTGAAAACAAATCAATGACAAAATCTGACAGTGACGATATTTAGTATCGCTATCTTAAGTGGGAGATTAAAATTTTTAAGTAAAATTTTTCAAAAATTGGTCTAATCTTTCACATAATAATAACACTGGCCAACAAAATTGAACTTTTTTTTTGCCACAAAAACCAAGATATACTTTTATAGAGGTTTTTGATGTGCTGAACTCGAATCTAAAGTCAGAAAAATTTGATTGGCCTCCGTTTTTGAGGTATTACCGTTATAAAATGTTAAAAACGGAATTTTGGCTGTTTTCCAGCTTCTGTTTTTATGTGGGGTAATTCATTTTAAACAAATTTGTACCGGTGATTATAAGAACAAATATTCTTCTTTCAAAAACTTATTAAATTTTCCCGATATCTGTTTAATTGCTCGAGATATCTTAAGTTTCAGTTTGTAAGCGAAAGAGAAACTAAATTTAATCTAAAGTTTAAGTCCCTGGTCATAAAATTTTTGCCACAAGAACCAAAATATACTTTGCTAGAGGTTTTTGGGTTGCTGAACTCGAATCCGCAATCAGAAAAATTCTATTAGCTTCCGTTCTTAAAATATAACTGTTATAAAAAAAAACTTTTTTTTGCATTTTATAACGGTAATATTTCAAGAACGGAAGCCAATAGAATTTTTCTGATTGCGGATTCAAGCTCAGCAACCCAAAAACCTTTAGAAAAGTATATTTTGGTTCTTGTGGCAAAAAAAAGTTAAATTTGGTTGGCCAGTGCTGTTTCTGAATCAAAGACCACTCCTTAAATTTTAAATATCTCGGGCAGTAAAAGTAATATCGGAAACGTTCAAACATTTTTTGGAAGAATTTTTTTCATAAGGAATTATCCTACATAAAAACATAACCTCGAAAACTGCAAAAATGACGTTTTCGGCATTTTCTAACGGTAATATTTCAAAAACGGAGGCCAATAAAAATTTTCTGACTTCAGTTCATCACATCAAAAACATATAAAAACGTATATTTTGGTTCTTGTGGCAAAAACCTTGTTGACCAGTGTAATTATTTATATTTTTTTGTTTTTTCTTACAAAAAAAAAAAAAAAAAAAAAAAAACAGAGTATGTAGCAATAATTTAATGTTTTTGCTGAACAAATCGCTATTTGTGATGCCTTAAACAAGAGCATACACATTTAATTTTAGTTTCTTATGTACATTATTTTTTTTTTCTTACACCATACTTTGCCTACCCAGGACTTACATTTTATATTTATGTCACGTGGGGAATTTCTAATGTAAATTTTCTTGTTTCGTTTTCCACATGAGTGTTTCCGTCATGTTAAATTCTGTCATATAAATTTAACCTAATTGGCTTATGCAAGGAAAGTAAACAAAAAGCAAAAAAAAAAAAAAAAAAAAATAAACAAAACTTTGCTTCCAATCACTTTTATTTTGTCCGTCATATTGGATGATTGGTTTTATATGTATGAAGTACGTGCGACGACTTTTAAAATCATACGCAAAAATTAAGTTCAACGACATGTTGTATATCGTCGGTGAAACCAGAAAAGTGTGTAACTCCAAATTTTCTGAAAATTAGATTTGAATGCCATCTGTTAGACCAACCTAATATCTACCGTTCCTTAAACTCAGAATCCCCTTAAAGTTCATAGTTTTTATTGTATTAGCAAATAAGAAAATGAGAACTCATACAAATGCCTTCAAAACGATTTTGTTTTTTGCTCTCCTATAAAATTTGCTAAAATGGAGTTACACACTTTTCTGGTTTCACCGACGATATGTATTTAATTAATCATTGCATTTTGTTTGTTTTGATTGAAGTTTTTTTTTTTTATTTTTTGTTTATTTTGTATTGCTAAATTATTGTAAGTGAAAAGTTGTTGGTGCAAAAGAGCCCACGTTATAGTCTAGAAGGTGAGTTTGAATCGTAATATAAGTGTAAAAATAAAAATAAATACATAAAAATAGGTATTTACTGTAACTGACAGACACGAACATTAAACTTTATAATGTTGACACATGAAGAATTTGGCGAAGACCTTTTGCAACAAATATTTTCCAAATAAAAAAATTTGCATACAAAAAAAAAATTTTACTGCAACTGAAAAATATTTGCATTTTTATTGCAAATAAAAATATTTTGCATTAAAACAAAAATTTATAGGAAATACAAAATGTCTGCATTAAAAAAAAACTCAATGCAAAGTGTGCATTAAATATTTAATTTTTAATATTCGTCGAATTTCTTACAATCAGAGTTACATTACATGTAATTAGAGGTAATTGCATTGTAATCGAATTACTTTCCAATTACAAGGGGAATGTAATTCGAAATGCAATTACAATTAAGTTACCGTGTAATTTTATTGTAATTACATTATGAAATTACAAAAGTAATTGCATTGTAATTAAATAAATTTTGGTAATTTGAAAGTAATTACATTGTAATTAAAACTCTGTAACTAATTACTAAATTAAATTAAACATTTTATTTTATTTAAACGAAACAAAATCATTCAATAAATTAATTAATTATTCCCGTGATCCAGATCAAATCATTTTTTTTTTTTTTTGTAAGCTTTACAACAACAAAGCGAGATCCTGCTATTGTTGTTAAGCAAATAAAAACAATATTATCTGATCTGGATCACGATAATCATATTACATGAAAAATTAGAATAAAATTCCTGGTAGTTAATTTTTGCTTTAAGCAAAACAAACTTATCAAAGTTTGTGTCCGATTATTTCTTCGCGGTGCATTTATTATGCCCGCGAATGAAAAAAGCCTTTCACCGGGAGCGACGGTAGAAGTATTTTGTTGTATTTTAGCAACAATGGATTTGCAACTTGCCACATGTAACTTGCCACATACAACATGCCACATGCCGTCTGTCACATGCTACATTCCACCTTGCCTTTGCAAATTTTCTGTTCCACCATATAATTTTTAAAGGAAGGGTATAGCCCGACTCAAGACAAAACGACTTTGTACACCCCGACTCAGACAGCCCGACTCAATGCATAGCGCGACTCAAGATAGCCCGGCTCATCGTAACTCGACTCAGATAGGCGTGTTTATACACTTTACACTCCTCAAAAATTTTAACTGCCACATGTTGCATGTGGCGTGTGTGGTGTGGCATGTGGTTTTATTTTGTTTTTACAATATGATTACTTTTAAATCACATTTTTAATTACATACAATGTTATTACTTTGGTAATGTTATTTTTTTAATTACAATAAAATTACACGGTAATTTAATTGTTATTGCATTATTGAATTACATTTTTCTTGTAATTGTAAAGTAATTCGATTACAATGCAATTACTAGTAGAGTAATTGCATTGTAATTAATTAGTAATTAATTACAAATTTAATATGTAATGATTACTACCCAACTCTGCTTACAATGTTGGCTTTCATGTTTCATCGTACATTAGGTTCAATAATTATAGTTGATATAGCGAATGTATGGTCGAAAAGCCAATATTGTAAGAAATTCGACGAATATTAAAAATTAAATATTTAATGCCCACATTTTGCATTGAATTTTTTTTTTTTAATGCAGAACATTTTTTATTTGCGGTTACATTTTTTTCAATATAAGTTCAAGTGACCTCAACTCCAAAAATTCATAAAGCGTTTCGCCCAGGTACTCCACTTAAAATAAAAATAATTTTAATAATTTTTTATTATTTTTGTTATTTTTTTTCTTCGTTGTTACATTTTTTTTTACTGCAAAATATTTTTATTTGCAATAAAAATTTTATTTTCAATGCAAATATTTTTTAGTTGCAATAACATTTTTTTAACGCAAATTTTTTTTACTTGCAATAACTATTTTTTTTATGGCATATATTTTTCAGTTGCAATTTAATTTTTTTTTCATTTGCAATAAATATCTTTTTAATGCTAAATTTTTTTATTTGTAATAAATATGTTTTTTTTATTTAAAATGCATTTTTTTCAATTGATATTTTTATAACCCTAAGTTGAATTTTATTTGTTTTTGTTTTAATTTTGTGTAACTCTGCGAACTGTAAAGCCAATATAACCCGAACATTTTTAATGTTCCAAACGCCAGACTTTATTTGTTTGTACAAAAAAAATAATACAACAACAATACGAAACAACGATAAATCGAGATATGAAAAGCGAATCGAACCAAAACTATTATTTTATTTTAGTTATATTTGTTCTATCATTTCTTTTATATTATGTTGAAGCCATTTTTAACAGTATTAACAATGCGCATAATAACTTCAAATCTTTGCAACTTTAACCGCTTAACTATATCCTTATCTATTTAACTATCCATTAGCATTTTTGTTTGATTTTACTTTTGTTACACTTCCTTGTCTATATTTGAAAGTTGAGTGCTACTTAAGTGTTTTATTATACAATTATTCATTATTAAATAATTGTGAGCCTATCAAAGTGCCTTTATATCTACATATTCAGTGAAGTTACGCGTTAACTTTCACTCGAATATTTGTTTTAATTTTATTTTGTTCCTATGACTAATAATTCAAAAGACCAGTTTTTGTGTTTTTTTTTTTTTTTGCAAAATAAAAAAAAAATAGAAGGTAGTAGGTAGTTTATGGATTTAAAAACAAAAATGACCCTGACATTTTATATCATGTTCATGATATAAAAAATAATATTGAATTTCTGAGTTCATTTTGATAATCTATATTCAATTAATACACTTAAGACTTTATTCAATTAAAGTATACAAAAAAAAAAAAAAAAACAAAAAGGAAAAAAACTATAAAGTGCTTACAAAAATATTATGTCTTCAATGTAATGTAATTTTTAAATCGATAGCCTTGGCATTGATTCACCCTGCGTGACCAAACTACTTATTCATTATGTCTTGATCCTTCAGTTTGTGTCCAGTTTTAATATGAAAGCAATGGATATGGGGCCTCCCATTAGTTTGGTTTTTTGAAAAGGAGGAGGACAAGAAAAAAAACAAAATAATAATAAAAAGAATAATTTATTGTTTTATTATATCGATTCAATTCGGATTCACCACAACAATTCCAACAATTCAAAATGACTTTCATTTTATTTCATCAATCGATAAAAACAAAAACAAAAAGAATTAAGCCTACATTTCGTTTATATCGCAGACAAATGGGTTCATTTTTGTATCGTAATTTAAATAATATCAACATTTGTTTCTATTGGAGTAGTTTTTTTTTTTTTTTGTTTTTTATTCCATGAAGGATAAATGTCCTAATTGAATTCTTGTAATAACATGGTATATAAACAATCCACAATTAACAGCACGCTATAATTTGGTGGTCATCTGAGTCATTTAGCACTTATGTTTTCATTTAATTGTATATAGAGTTCGATTGAGTCAAAATAACTTTTTTCATTTGAATTCGCTTTTTTAACAATATGTTTTTTGTATTTCTATAGACAAAAATAATAATTTTGTATAGCAGATAGATTTGTTAAAAATTTTAAACCTAAAACATTTTTTTTTTTTTTTTTGTATAAACAAGGCATCCAAATTATTCTTTTAAAATTACTTAACATATTTTTTTACAAAATTGCAATATTTCAATTTTAACAAGCAAAATTATTCAATTAAAATTAATAAAATACTACGACTGAGCTCTTGCTGTTTTTAAAAAGCTCAACGGTTCAAAAGAAATTAAAAACCGTTAAAAATTAATTTATTATTAGTATTCAAAAACTAAACATATTATGAATTTTAGTTTTTTTCTTGCTTTTGCAAATATGTATATAATATTTATAATTCGGAAGAAAAAATTAGAAGAAATAAAATGCACGATTGGTTCGCTTGTACTTGCTCTTATTACAAAAGTAGATCATTTCTTAAAGCTTTCTATGAAAAAAATTAGGGAAAATTATAATTTAATTGAATAAATGAATTTCACCACTAATGTAAAAAATATATAAAATCTGTTTTTTTGTTTTTAATTAACGCAACACCGTTTTAAATGATTTTGATTACAAAATAAAGTATTTTATCGGATTTCTTGTCTGAAAAGGAATTTTTAGAAAAAAAAATTGGTAAGCAATTTTAATTTTAAAAAAAATTTTAAATTAAAAAAAAAATTGGTAAGCAATTTTAAAGAAATAATTAAATAACACTTGAAAACGAAATCTCGGAATATTTCACTGACTTGTTTTAAAAAATTTGAAATATTTTGTAAAAATCCAAAAATGTGTTTTTGGAAAATTTTTAATATTACGGTTAGGTACTTATATTATATACATTAGGGTGGACCAAAAAAAATCATTTTTTCATTATTTTAACTTGCTCTACCGATAACTTGTTTTCTCGACGCAAAATAATGCTACCCTAATTTTTTCAGAATTTTTCGACGATGTTTAGGGGTTGCGCGCACCCCTTTTATAAAAAAAATAAGCTCTTTTAGTTTTTAATTTTTTTAAAGCTTAAATAATGTTTTAATCAAAAAGCTGTTTGAGTAAAAAGTATTGAGTTTCAATAGATCTACTTACTTCAATTTTTCTTTTAAAAAAAAAAAATATTTTTGACTGATTCCCAGGCGTTAGAAGTCGAAATTACTGATAAATGCTGGTAAAAAAGCCTTAAAACTATGTTTTACTCTTTTTTATAACGGTTAAAATTATTTTTATCGTATTCCTCATCAAATTTACTATAAAAACCGTGCTTTTATATTGCTCAATTCTTCTTAAATTGATAAAAGTAAAATAATTTTTAAAAAAGATCGTACCAAAACAAGTGAAGGAAAATTGGGGGAGGGTACTATATCTTGGGCGCCGAGATTTGATAACTGTATTTTGTAGAGGAGTTAAATACGATCATTTTTTACTATGGGAGAGGTGGTCTATCTGGCTCCGTTTAGGCGGGAATGGCAATTTTCTAAAAAATGACTTTAAATAATAAAAAAAAATATTAAAAAACAATGGCAACACTTACAGTTATGAATGATCACAGTACACATAATTAGGTAATATATTCCGAACGTTGTCAAAATTTGTTTGTCAAAAATGGGCACCAATCTGTCAGGTCGGCCTTCAATTTTTATATTTCAATCGCAGTAAACAGGAAATTTGTTTTTGTTTTAATTTATAAAATGTCATTTAAAAATATTATAAATTAAAAAATAACAAATTTTCTTCGTGTTTCATCGCGGAAAATGATAAATAATTGTTTAAAAATTAGTGGTGTGCGTGGTTTATCGGTTTTTGTGCGTTTTTCGTCGGTATTTTAAACAATTAAGAATTCGGTAGCTGACATTGGTCGCCAAAGTGTCATGTTTTGACAATCTGGCGACCAATGTCAGTTCGGAATATATTACCTTTTTATGTGTACTGTGATGAATGATACCTTTTTCAAAAGCTAGAACTGTACATTTTATTCTAATTTTGAAGTGTAGTTATTTCAATCAATTGTTTTTGAAATAATCGATTTAAAAGTAAAAAATTGTAAAAAAAAGTTTTAAAAAAAACACATTAAATACTATTTTTGTCAAGATTGTGGATTACAATACAAAAAATGGCTGATAAAATAAAGTGTCACAATTGATTCCTTATCAAATACTGAAGTCCATATGTTTGAATGCTTCCTAGTTTTTGAGAAAATTGAAAAATAAAAAAAGTATTTTTTATCAGATTATAATTTTTATGGCTGCTTTCGATATTTTTGCCACCATCAAAAAACATATCCAATATTCCATATTATAAGGCGCTGAATCAACAACATCATTAAAATATATGGATAGTTTTCAAAATAAAATTTCGTGGAACCAGAAGTACGATCTCGAGTTGGTCTGAGAAAATAATTTTTTTTATTTTTCAATTTTCTCAAAAACTAGGAAGCATTCAAACATATGGACTTCAGTATTTGATAAGGAATCAATTGTGACACTTTATTTTATCAGCCATTTTTTGTATTGTAATCCACAATCTTGACAAAAATAGTATTTAATGTGTTTTTTTAAACTTTTTTTTACAATTTTTCACTTTTAAATCGATTATTTCAAAAACAATTGATTAAAATAACTACACTTCAAAATTAGAATAAAATGTACAGTTCTAGATTTTGAAAAAGGTATCATTCATAACTGTAAGTGTTGCCATTGTTTTTTAATATTTTTTTTATTATTTAAAGTCATTTTTTAGAAAATTGCCATTCCCGCCTAAACGGAGCCAGATAGACCACCTCTCCCATAGTAAAAAATGATTGTATTTAACTCCTCTACAAAATACCGTTATCAAATCTCGCCGCCCAAGATATAGTACCCTCCCCCAATTTTCCTTCACTTGTTTTGGTACGATCTTTTTTAAAAATTATTTTACTTTTATCAATTTAAGAAGAATTGAGCAATATAAAAGCACGGTTTTTATAGTAAATTTGATGAGGAATACGATAAAAATAATTTTAACCGTTATAAAAAAGAGTAAAACATAGTTTTAAGGCTTTTTTACCAGCATTTATCAGTAATTTCGACTTCTAACGCCTGGGAATCAGTCAAAAATATTTTTTTTTTTTAAAAGAAAAATTGAAGTAAGTAGATCTATTGAAACTCAATACTTTTTACTCAAACAGCTTTTTGATTAAAACATTATTTAAGCTTTAAAAAAATTAAAAACTAAAAGAGCTTATTTTTTTTATAAAAGGGGTGCGCGCAACCCCTAAACATCGTCGAAAAATTCTGAAAAAATTAGGGTAGCATTATTTTGTGTCGAGAAAACAAGTTATCGGTAGAGCAAGTTAAAATAATGAAAAAATGATTTTTTTGGTCCACCCTAATATACATACATATATTATATATTTTTTTTTTTTTGGCTTTCTTCATTATCGTAATCCGTAATGTCAGAATGAATAAATTCGTCCTGTTTAATACATATGTAACTATCCTTCTAATAACTTTTTGAAAATTTGTGGAAGACTATATGTACATTTCTGAATCTAAAAAAAATAAATAAAAATCCTTACAAAATGTTTCTGCAATTGCACAAATTAAACCAGTGAGCTGATCTTGCTCAAATTTGAAAAACTCAATTGATAATGTATTGGCTGTCATCTAATTCCAAATTGGTTATATTCTTTAATTGTTTTTAAAGTTTTAAACCTTGATTAGGAAAAAAAAAACCAGTAGGTATTTCAAAATTCAATCGTTTTTATGATTTACACTGTTAAAGTTGTTGGTTGTTGGGTCATAATGGAATTTGTATACTTTCCAGATTTGTAACCAAAAGTGATTTACCTCTGGGGTTTGCCGGTTTAAAAATTGGACATCGAGCAGTTGAGATAATTTTTTGCAAATTAACCCAGATTTAGTGTTTTAATTTGGAAACTATGGGGTTTCTTAAGAGCTATTCATTGCCTATCTTTATAGACAATGTCTAGCAGTAAAAAGTGGCTTTTTTGCTTGTCGAAAGATAAAATACCAAATTCTCCTATACGTTTCCTTCCTTTACTCCCCTATTAGTGTTCATAGAGGTTTTATAAGGGCATCAAAAGTAAAAAGCTAATTTCTTAATTAAAAGTAGATTAAGTAAATATTAACTCTGTTTCATAATAAAAATATTCTTTATCTTCGGATGCATACTTTTCCCAAGACAACAAAAAGTATTATGCAAAAAATACTTTTGTGATGCATCATTAATTGAAACAAAACAAAAAAAACCTGTTCCTTAATAAAAAACATTATCTAAGAATCTGTTCCATTAATTAACATTTTTTTTTTCAGCTTAAAAACTGGATTAATAAAATTCAAGGTCAAGGTGGTTGAGGTGTTTTTCTTTTTTAAAGGTCAATAACGCACATAAGCCTGAAACCCATTTTTAAAAGGTTTTTCTACTTTGTATTCTCTAATTGCCCATGCCCGTTGAACCTACTTTAATTGTTTTCTTTTTTTATTACTTCAGAGAAATCATGTTATTCTACTAATTTACTTTTTATACGTTTTTCATTTTTTAATTTCATGATACTCTAATTATTGTTTTTTTTTTATGGGTAACCATATAGAGCTTCTGTGGCTTAATTTTTATAGCAAATATGTAAAATAAAAAAAAAAACTGTATACTTTTGCTTGGTGTTAATTTGTCTAGCCTCGGAATATTGTGTTTAAAAATAAAAAAAAAAACAATTTCACTCATTCATGCTTTGCAGTACGAACTTTTTGGCATGAATTATTTGAAGAAAATTTAAAAAAAAAATGAGAACAAACACAAAATCTAGAATCTGAAATGTTTTACATTAGAATATTAATTGGTTCAGATGTGACTTTTCGTTTAAGCTAAAAAAAAATGAAAAACACAAAAAAATGAGAGATGTATGTACATTTTATTATTTATTTCTTGTGGGTCTGGTCTGGTGTCTGTTCGTATCCGTGTCCGTGTCCATCTGTCAACTACATAGATAGATTAAAGTTTGAATAGTCTATGATTTTAATGAACATAAATAAAATTGAAGAGTTAGGAGTAGAGGGTGGAGAGGAGGGAACATATAAGGCGAAGAATTAATGGAAAATCTGGCACTTCGAAATATGTATTATACATTTACTAATTGGGAAAATAATAAAAAATGTTTAGGGTTGCCACGTTTTCCCATTAATCTTTTTTTTTACAAAAATTAATAAATAAAACGATAACTTATTTATACAATATTTAAACCAAATTAATTGTGAAGAATCTTTAAAGTTTGTTTAAAAAAAAAAAATATATTAATTTAAACAAAAATAAAAATCAGTGTTTTCAAAAAGTGTTAAGCCTAAACTAATCTCAATTTTAAATATTTTCTTAATTTTGCCTTTCAAAAACTGAGCAGAAAAAAGATGGAGTTTTTTCTAGTGATGTAACTAAAAATGACATTACATCGAAACCGGTTAAAAGTACTTTGGATTAAAAGTGTCCGATTTTGTCGTACTTTTTTTAATACGCTTTTAGAGAGGGCTTTTAATCGGATAAAATCTTAGTCATTTTACACCAACTTTTAATTATTACAAAATAAAAAATGTAGTTTAAAAAACTTAAAATACGCTTTTATCACGAGCTCCGCGAAGCCAACATTTTTTAGCCAAACTTGTCTAATTCGTTTGTCCACTGTTTTTCCATGTTTGTCCAACCAAAATTTTCGTTTGTCCACCCTTTAAAACAAATTTTAGAGCACATTCTTTTTTTTAAAGAAGTCTGAAAAATGAAAAATGAAAAATATAAATCGCTCAAATTTTGAGATAGACGTATAAAACGAACTGCAATCGTTTGTCCATTTATAGTTATATATGCATACTAAATATTATTGTTTTTTTTTCACCCTCCGTTTAGGAGATATTCAAAAAAAATTGCACTGGAAAATTGAAATTCCCCTAAAATCCTATAAAATAGTATTTGTTTTCATAAAGTCAATACAAATACCAAAATACAGCTGAATTATGAGTCTTGCCAAAATTCGTTTCACATGAAGAGAAAATGAATATTTTTTTTCTAAAAATTTAAAATTAATTACCTTAAATAAAATGCGCGACTAGGTCAAACGAATGATCTTAAAGTTCAAGTTGTTTAAATTTTTAAAACTTTTTATGTATATACAAATTTGGTAAATGTAGCTATAAAATTCGTTCTTCAAAGGAAAAAAAAACATATCTTAAAAATTTCTTTGATTGATTTATTTGATTAAGATGCATTAAACAAAAAATCCAATTCGTATTTTAAAGTAATTTTTTTTATAAATATAACTTTTAACAAAAATTAATTTGCTTGCAATTTTGTATCAATTACTAATCAACACCAAAAACGAAAATATCAAAACAATTCGTTTTTAATCCAAAAACTTTTTTGTTAGAACTATAAAAATGCTTTTCTATAATTTACAAAAGTAAATTTTTTTCATCTCTTTCTAACGCTATTTGCTTTTGGAAAAAAACTATAAAAAGTGTTTTTTTTTTTAAACCAAAAAAATAAGCTTTCTGCATCATTGTTTTTAATTTTGAGGTCGGAAAAACTGTCACAAAATTTTCACTTTTTGACCAAATATAACTAAATACCAAGTTCGAAGTGGATCGATCGATCCATTTAATTTTTCATGTTAAATATGTAATAATTGGTTTTCGTATGCAAATCAAATAAGGTAGAAATGCAAAAATATTGAAAATTTTTAAGTAAAAATTATTTCATATCTTTCAATAATAAATAAAAGCGATGAATGCGTCTAAATTTTAAAAGTAGACGTTATTAGCATTAATTTGACAATAATTGTAGGTACTCGATGTAATACCAATTGTACTTTTTTACTTCAATTATGCAAGGATGAGATTAACTGGAAGTCCTTTGGTTTGCGTAAACAGGATTAGTCATCTTTGAGGGCTAAATATCCCTTTAGTACCTACCCAAATAATCCCAAATACTAAGTACCGATGCTTAAAGCGACAAGATCTTAAAAAAAAAACTAATCTTAGCTTCGTTTTTTAATTAATTTGCAAGTCATTGCCTTACTATGTAATTAAATATATTTTTCTTGATAATTTAATTCGATTAAGGGTCAAAAGCAAGATAAACCTCAATTGGAACTTATTTCCACAAATAAAGGTTTTTTTTTTCGAATTTTGAATTGATTTTATTATTTGTTAAATTCTGATAATCTAATTGTTGATTGAAAAATCAGGAGTAAATGCAATGAGACATTGCATTATCCAAACAATTAATGACTCATAACCGGTCTACGCGAATAATAATTAATGAGTGTGTACTTAAATTCTTGATGGTAGTAACCGATTAGCCATCAAAAGCCAGCGACTATAATCATTTTCTTATCAGAAAACCAAGAAAAAAAAATAAAAACAATGACAATGAAAATATAAATCTTATCAATTACAAAAAGAATAAAAATAATAAAAAAATAAATAAATTTAAAGAAGAAAAAGATAAGAAACTAGAATATTAATGAAAATAATGATGAGATTGGTTTTATAAATAAATTGCAATTTAACAATGTAATATTTGTAAACGGTAAACAAAAACCCAAAAAGAAGTTAGACCCCAAAGCAGTCGAAATCAAATGAAGAAAAAAAAATGCAATAAAGCCTAAAAAATATAAAGAATTAAACCAAAACCTGGGAAAGTAATGAAAGTCCACCCCATTTCTCCTTCATCTTCTTCTAATATATAAAAATCTCGTGTCGCAGTGTTTTTTATCAAACTCCTCCGAAACGGCTGGACCAATTTTTCCGAAATTTTGTACGCTTAACGGATAGGTCTGAGAATCAGCCAACATCTATTTTTCATACAAGTAAATGGTTAGGGTGGTCCCGAATATATTTTTTATTTTGCAAATTTTTGGAAAAATATTTTTTTTTTAATTTTTTTATGATTAACTATTTAAAGGTTCATATAACTTCAAATTTTAAACATTCTAAGATCAACCAATATTTTTTAATCGCAATTTTTTGTTGAAAAATAAAGTGTTTTATTATTGCAATACTTTTTTTTTATGTTTTTTGTTTTTATGTCGAAAAATATAAATATTTTATCATTGTGATGTCAAATAAATCACGTGTTTAATTTTTAATAAATAAGATTCAAATAAAAGTAATATTATGGAAAGAGTACCTACCTATAGACCGACTCAAGACAACACCACTTTAAACATCCCGATCAGACAGCTTGACTCAATACATAGCACGAGTCAATATAGCCCGATGCAGTTTTCAGTTTTGGTTAATGGAGTTCTTTGGTGTTAACTGGGAAAGCGAATGTGAAAGTGATCTATGGTATTGGTTTTGCGAAGAAACCATAATAGTCTAAGATCCCAGAGCAAATTTTTCGAGTAGAGTAATAACCGAAATGTGAGTATGAAGATTTATAGCTTTATGCGTTTTATTTACGAATCAAAAAGTCCGGCAGCTTTAAATCGCGTCTTAAATGGTTTTCGGGGGATTAAATAAAGCTAGTTTTCCAATCAAGATGAGTAGCCTAAACTCAAATTCACATTCTGAATATTCTGGTGCTGTGTCATTTTCCTCCGCTTGAAGATATCAATCTTGACGGTGCGATCGATAGAACTCAATACTCAAGATATAAGACGCTTAAGCGGTTATGTTTTGGAGACTTTTCTGTTTAGTAACCTAATTGTTTATTTTTTTTTTTTATTCAGAACTCTCCAAGAATGGAGCCGATATGGTTCGTTAAAAAGCTTATATCTTGAGTTCTATTTGTCGCATTGAATTATTCATGCTTTAGGGGATATGACAGAGCATAAGTCTTAATATTCAGAATGTGAATTTGTATAAATTCAGCCTAATCATATTAATATTAAAACTCACTTTGGAATTCGTTTTTAGAATGCAAAAGGCTTTAAAACTGCATAGGTATCTACATACATTTTGGTTAAACCTCCACTCGCAAAATTAGATGTGGGATCTCGGTTTAATACCAAAGACACAAAATTTCATAAAAAATCTTTAGTTGGACCACCCTAACCATTTAGGTGTATGAAATATATGTAGGTGTTTTCCGATTCTCATTCCAACCCGATATGGCCACAAAATATAATAAAAATCGTTCAAAACAAGATAAACAAAAATTTGGTTGGACCACCCTAACCATCTAGTAGAAATATAAAAGGAGATGGCACATTTTTGGGCCCAGTGTGTTCACTTACGAAATGGGTATCAAATGAAAGGTGACGGTAAGCACATTACGTGGGTAAAATATTTTCAAATTCGTTAGTGGGGTTTTGGAGATATTTGAGTTTGAAGTTTCGGATTTCAAAATCAAGATTTCAGCTATTTTTGTGATCAATTAATCGTAGAATGCGTAGAAAGGACTTTTTAGATTGGAAATTAGTTAATCTTTCTTTTTCTAGTACATCATTTTTCTCTAGGAGTTATACTTTCAGAGTAACAGAACCGCAAAGTATCTCATTCTCAGTAATTCCGCACTTAACTCTAAGGGTTGTTTAAAATATTTAAAATATCAAAAAACACACAATTTTCGGTAGTGTAACTCTGAAATTATAACTCCTAGAGAAAAATGATGTACTAGAAAAAGAAAGATTAACTAATTTCCAATCTAAAAAGTCCTGTCTAGTTTTCTGTCCGACCAGTCGTTCTCGAGATATTGAGACAAATGCGTTTTTCAAAATGGCGGTCGCCCCACAAGACCAAACAATACGCAATCTGAGATTTGTACTTGGGATAAACCCCTCTTCAATACTGCATTCAAACTTAGCTCACGTCATAGCTTTTTCCAGATTTTTCCCCATTGACTGAACTATAGTTTCTATTCTTATTATTTAATAGGCATATTTCAGCGCGTTTTTGTGTATTTTGCTTATTATAAGGTTTTTGTATGTTTTATAGAACTATTTTATATATAGAATTAAAGGTAACACATTAAGCTATCGAAAAATTACAAAAAAAAAAGTGCATGTCACCACTCAATATTTTGATATTTCGATGTGCCAAATGCCTAGCTTAAAAAAATCACCTTTTGAGAAGTAAATACCTAATATGTATTATTTTTTTTAACAAAGAAAAAAACTTTTGATACAGATTTATAGACAAGAGAAATACCTTTTATTTGATACCAATATTATTTCTGTACACCCATTATTACGCATTCTACGATTAATTGTTCGAAAAATTAGCTGAAATCTTGATTGTGAAATCCGAAACTTCAAACTCAAATATCTCCAAAACCCCACTAACGAATTTGAAAATATTTTACCCACGTAATGTTCTTACCGTCACCTTTCATTTGATACCAATTTCGTTAGTGAACACACTGGGCCCAAGCTCCATAGAAAAATGTGCAAACTCCTTTGAATGACAACTTTTTGAAAACACTGTACAGCTTATTTTTGAATGAAATTATATAAACAAATGTAAATAATAAAAAATCCTAAAAGTAAAAAAAGATAAAGAAATAATAAAAATATTTACAAATAGAATTTTATTGAAGTTTACCTTCGCCGGCAGTTGGGCACGCACCCCCTTTTTTTAACTTGGGGGAGTGCTCTTGAACTTAACACAAGAAGAGTGAAAGCACATTTATGATTTTGTATGCAACTTTTGTACACGATTTTTATTGTTTTTTTGTTTTATAACAAAAGAAACAAAAATGCAAGAAAAAGGGAAATTATACAAAAATGGTAACTTTGTGGCAACCCTACTCACTTGATTTGCTGTGATGCCCGGCGACAGAAGAACCTCCAGCTGCAGCAGAGATTCTTGAAACAGCCGACATAAATTCATTATTCTCATCTCTGCTGTAACGCATTAAATGCATGCTGCTGTGATGATGCAAGCTCGTCGCCGCTAGATTACCTGATTGCGCCGAATTGCTCGACGATATCCAAATAACATAGACAATGACCAAGCAGACGACAATGGCAAATGCCAGTGAGTTCCTTGATGTTGTGGCTGTGGCCCAGGCAGAGGCTGTTGCGGATTGGCGCGACGATTGGTTGCCCAAAGGACGATAGAGTATTTTCGGCATAGCGTTGAGTTGAGAATTTTGAGAAATATCAGGACAAGAGGGATGGCTCGAGCGCGGGCGCGGGGTTTACACTTGATTTTTTCTATCGAATTGGACAGAAAAAATTTGTTTTCTTCTGTGTTTTTCAGAGATTGGAATTCATTTTTAGAGACACTATTTATCCGAGTTTGTTTTTCTTCTTTGTTTGATAATGCACGATTTGTGAATGTATTTTTTATTGTTTCAATTGAGAATTTAATTTATGATAATTTTTCGTTATGCATTTTTATATATCGACAAAGACGACAACGACGGTGGAAGAAGAAAAAAACAAAGATAAAAACGACGACGACCGTGCAGGCGCGTACATACTCTACGAACGACAACTTTTTTGGTTGACAGCTGACAGTGCTAGAAAATTTGCACAATGACATTTGTGAAACGAAATGGGAAATGATATTTTTATATTTTTGCTACTTGAAAGTTCTGTTTGATTGAATGTTTTTGCAGTAATTAAGTTGGGTGTGTTTGATTAAAAAAATTTTTTTTGCATAGTCAGCTATTACATGAAGCCTCAAGAGGCTTGACTCTTTTTTCTAATTTTCTTTTGATAATCATTCTGTGAGGCGCGTACTATTACACGATGCCTCTTGAGTCCAGGACTCAAATTTGACATTTCTCTTTTGATTTAAAATTTGTTGTTGTACTGCACCAAGAAGCAAAAAGAAATGAAAGAGAATGTTGAAAAAAGGAAAAGTGGAAAAAGAAACGTCAAAAAAGAGTCTCAGAATTCCGACCCACAACTCTCTGGTCGGATAATTTTTTGTTTCATCTTTTTTCTCTTTTGCACTCATTACGTTTGAAAAGAGGCGCGCCTCTTGAGGCTTCATGTAATAGCTGACATAGTAGATTTTGTTTGAAATCATTTATAAAGGCTTAACTACATTCACCACTTTTTGAAAAAGTACAAAAGTGAAAATATATTTTTTTCTTTCTAGCGCAATTGTTTTGTGAAAAAGAGTAGGTATAGAAATTGTTTTTTTAGACCAAAAAATAAGCTTTCTGCATCATTTGTTTTAATTTTCGAGCCCGAAAAACTATACAAAATTGCGTTGGAAAATGTTCACTTTTGTACTTTTTCACTTTTTGAGCCAATGTAGTTAAGGCTTACGATGGTGAACTACCCAAGAGTAGATAGACAGAAAAAAATGTAATGTGAACTACCCAAGAGTAGATAGATAAAAAAAAATGTAATCTATTAATTCTAACAATTCCTACCTAATCCAGTAGAGATATTGAAGTGTTTTCACTACAGAAATAATGAGATAATTTGGCAAATTAATCAACTGGTCCGTCAAGCTGAGTTACTCCACAACGAAAATTCCAAAATCTGAGTATGAAGGAATTTGTCAGCTATTACATGAAGCCTCAAGCACCTCTTTTCAAACGTAATGAGTGCAAAAGAGAAAAAAGATGAAACAAAAAATTATAATTAGTCGTGGGTCGGAATTCTGAGACTCTTTTTTGACGTTTCTTTTTCCACTTTTTCTTTTTTCAACATTCCCTTTCATTTCTTTTTGCTTCTTGGTGCAATACAACAACAACAAATTTTAAATCAAAAGAGAAATGTCAAATTTGAGTCCTGGACTCAAGAGGCATCGTGTAATAGTACGCACCTCACAGAATGATTATCAAAAGAAAATTAGAAAAAAGAGTCAAGCCTCTTGAGGCTTCGTGTAATAGCTGACTAATTTGTTGCTCCAATCTCAAATTTATTGCACCTCTCAATTAAACACAACAGCTTCTGTAAATTGAAATCTCGCAGATATTACTTTTCATAGACCTATTATACAGCTTGCTTCATAATTTATTGAAGTTCGAACTTGAACAGCTATACAACCTCTTCCGAAGCTATCTGTCAAATCTCAAAGCCTCGGTAGAGCTTTGGTGAAGCTTCTTTTAAGCTTCTTATAGAAATTATAAGGACTTTGTTGTTTAACATTCTTCTTTTTCCATGTCAAACAACCTTACTAAAGTTAAAAAGAAGCTGAAATCAATCTTCGGTAATACCTTTGTGCCTGGCTACACGGTGATTTTTCAATCAACCTAAGCAGTGAATTTGTAGGCAAGAAGTATGAGGAGTGAAGGGGGAAGATGCTCACGAAGGGAACTGAATTTTCTGATGTCAGTACAGTTTAATTGCTAAATTTTTCCTCTTTTTGACGTTTGTTCCTAAAAAATGTAAAAGTGGACCATGATTGGGCACAACAATCTGTAAAGCTTTATAAAACCAAAATTGTTTGTGGGGTGTGTAGCCACCGCATGTGATTTTTCAATCGATTGAAAAATCACTGTGTAGCCAGGCACTTTTCCGAAGCTGAAATGTTAGATGGGTGTGGATTGCCTGTGAAGGGAGGTCTTGAGGAACTTCGGTAATGTGCGCCAAAATGATTGGCAGAAGAAATGTCCTTCTTATTACACAAATCAAAATATAGTTTGCATTGAACCTTATTCAAGTTAAAATTGTTAATTGGGTTGCCCTTGACTTTACAGCCCTTTTCTGGTAAACATCACAAGTCACAAAAAACTCACAAGGTGATCATAATACTATGTTTCCACCTATCCTAAAACTATGTTTCCACCTACACCTAAATCTACTTTTTCGAGATTTACCATACAAATTTAAATCTCCTGAAAAGTAGATTTAAAATAAATCTCCTCTATATCTACTTGATATAGCTCTAATAATGAAAGGAGCATGCCTAATTTTGTGAACGCACTCATTGTCAAATGTAATTTTTTTTTTTGACAAGCAAAATTGAATTAAAATTTATAAAGCATAGCCGGACGGAAAGATTGTAAATAAATGTAGGTAAACTCATACAAATTTAATTTATAAGTTATAAAATTGAAATAATAATTTAAAAATTGCAGATGCAGACCAAGAAACAAGACAGAAAGTCGTGGCGGCAAGAAGAAGAGGAACTCTTGGTGGAGATGTGGGTCAACAAAATTAGCCAGCTCGTGGGCAGAAAAAAATTTACAACAGCATTGCTTTGTAGGATTAACAAATGTGATCTGAAAACAATGATTACGAATTCATTTTTAAATAAAAATAACTAAAAGTTTTAAAAAGTAATGGGAAAAGTTTTATTTTTAATGAATTCCTTTTGAGATTTGTAAAATGTCATACACCAACGTCAAAATAAATCTTGGAAATGTCAAAATAAATATGATTTGGCCACCCGACAAACAATTTTGGTTCTATAAAGCTTTACAGATGCAATTTTAGCATCTGTAAAGCATTATAGAAGCAAAATTGTTAGTAGGGCAGTGAAAACACTTGGAGATTTATTCTAAATCCACTTAGCTAAATCTCGGATTTAGGGTAGGGGATAAACATAGTATAAATCCGAGATTTAGCAAAGTAGATTTAGAATAAATCTCGGACTGGGGGTAGGTGAAAATCTTTGGATTTATTTTTGACATTTCAATTTCTTTACATCCAGATGTATTTTTTAAACTAGTGAATAATATAGCCGTTAGAATAAATCTCTATATTTATTTTAATCTACTTAGTTAAATCTCGGATTTAGGGTAAGTGGTATAACTCGATTTTTTGAAGATTTATTTCCCACAAACTTCTCCCAAGCAAAAGACCAACTTGTGAGTTGTGACCTCCTTCGGAGCAGATCACACTTTTGAAAGTTTTTGTGTTGCGAAAAACCTCACAAAATCAAACTCAGCTCACCTTAGCTGCGTTCCTTTGGAAATATTTATCTACTTTTTAGTACTTAAAGCTGCTTTGAACTACTTTTTCAGTATAGCAAAGTAGATCAAAGTAGTTTTAAGTACTAAAAAGTAGATAAATATTTCCAAAGGAACGCAGCTCTTGTGAGGTTCTTTTGTGACTTGTGTAATTCAAAATGGACACTTTTTGAGTTTTGACACTATCATCCGCAACATGGGCCTTGAACCATGTGCTAAACCTCTCAATTTTACCACCGATTTCAGAAAACAAAAGTTGGTGAAATACGGATTAAATATTTGTAAACTGGCCGTTGCTCAAAGTCAATTACTTAATTTATTTTTATTAGGTATACAAAAATCACTCCAAAATTGTGTTATGTTAAAAAATCACATATTCGTTTTCAACTAAAAAAAAAATGTCAGCTAAAATTAGAGCCATCTACGTGCAGGTATCGCAAAATTAGGTGTGTTTTTTATTACCACCGGTCTTAACTGGACAAAAAAAACGCAGTCTGGGCTAAGCAATTTACATGTTAAATGCAACAACACTTTAGCCCCTTGGACTTATTTTTTTAGCCCGGAAAATTCTCTGGGCTTAACTTTTTCAACCTGCACGGAGAAAAATGAATCTAGTATTTTATACTCCATATGACTAGTAAGGAAATTAAAGTAAAAAGCCCTAGATTTTAAGTAAAATTTACCTTACGTATTGAACATTTCTTGGTTCCGTAAAGTAATTTGTACAAGAAAATTATGGTGAACAAAATAAAGTAGTATATACCTTACGAGTAGCAATATTTGCTTTACGTAGAGTAAAATAAACCTTCATCCAAAAAAGTGTATGACTCTTTTCACTTTAAGATTATAGTAAAACATATTTTACAAATTTAACTATTCTGTGAATAAGTTTTACCTTACACTAAGGTAATAATAGGTGTGTTTTTTTGTTTATCTATATAGATTTTGTGCAAAAAAACGACATCGAGATTTTTGAAATCGAAACAATTTACGTGTTAAAAACAACAAAAACTTTATCTGTATAGATTTTTGAAAAATCCAGATAATTATCCAGATTTTACTTTCTCTCGATAAAAACAGTAGTGCCAAGGAAGTTTAATTGTTGTGTTCATACAGAAATATCTGAAAATATTAACAAAAAAAAAAAAGCGGAGAAAACGAGGTTTGAAAAAAACTCTCATAGAAAAAAATAATCAAAAATGTGTTTGACATGGTTGCATTGAAATGTTAATATCTCGAGATATACGCAATGCACTTTTCAGATAAAAGTCTTAAATGGATCCTGATAAGATTGTTGAACAGATATGTATATAAAATTACCAAAGTTTTTTCGAAAAATTAGAAATAAAAATAAAAAAGTTTTCACATTTGATTTTTAAAAAATCGAAAAAAAATTCAATATGGCTACCTTCAAACGCTTATAACACAAGAACGACGCAACTAATGTTAATGGTCATGGTCTTAAAATGTAGCTAAGAATATACAGATAATTTTTGGTTTTTTGTGAAAAAACAATTTTTTTGAATCCAACATGGATGCCATGGCCATATGAAAATTTTTGTTTGCATCCAACATGGATGTAATGGCCTTCCCACTTCGGAGTTAAAATAAAAAAAAAACAAAAGCAACATTTTTGATAGACAGCTGCCAAAGTATATGTACAGTGGTGCCAAATGTTTGCATGGATTTCAAAAATCCCGATGTCGTTTTTTTGCACAAAATCTATATAGATAAACAAAAAAACACACCTAATATTACCTAATTCTAGGAATTTTCCCCTATACATAGTAATAACTCTTAATTGGTGTCATTGAAAAGTCTGCCATTTTGTCTTCCATGTGTTTTGGAAATTTTTTTTTTGTCAAAGCTTTTAGGTGTCCGGGTGCGGAATAATTAATAAAGAAATAAAATCTGTGTTTTTCTTTTGGAAGTGAAATGTTTTCTTACTTTTTGTGTTCCTTTATGCGTTGTTATTGGCTCCGTAATTACGGATAGCATATTTTTTTCTTGTGTTAGAATAATATATGACGTATCCATATATGCATTAACATCACTCAATCTAATTAATTCATGAAGAATTAGAAAAAAATTGGATCAAATAAAGTCAATTCCATTTTTATTGATGATATTTTCCTAAATAAAATTGTTTGTTTGCACCTTACAAAATTATAATAAACTAGGTAATTTATGTAATTATTGAAAAACATAACAGGGTCATACGTTACTTACTTCTAAAAAGCTTTGAGGATTAAGTACGTGTTACCTAGTTATGCTTTTCAATAATTACAAAATTCAACTTTTTTATTTTAATTTTTGTAAGATAAATGCATACAATTTTATTTAGAAAAATGTCATCAATAAAAATGAAATTGACTTTATTTGATCCAATCTGGAACTAAATTATATACCTTCCATAGAGAAGTTCAATTTACTTTAAAAATCAGTATTTTCAGCCTTATAGTAAGGTAAAATTTATACCTAACTTTCTAGTAATTTCTATTAGAAAGTCATACAAAAAAAGGCTTTAATGTAAAGTTAATCCTAAGCTATAAATTTACTAGAAAAGTAAGGTGAATTCCATTTTATTGGGGAGTCATCCCTATTTAAACTTTACATTAAAGTTAAATATACCAGAAATAAGGTAGTTCATACCTTATTTTTTCTCCGTGTGTGCTACCAAATTTACTTGTTCGTAAATTGTTTAGAATTTGTTTAAAAACATAAAAACTGATGTTTGGAATGACAATTATTATTTTAAATATTTATTTAATACCTAGTTAGTTAAACTTTTTTTTTCAAAAACACACAAGAAAACCCAAAAGCGAAAAATATGACAACTCTATATTTTTTTGTGTCAGCTGACTTCGGAACATTTAATACGCAGTGCTGCCAATTTTTCTCGGTAAGCCCCAAGGCGTTTGGTAATAAAAAACACACCTATTAGGTGTGTTTTTTTGTTTATCTATATAGATTTTGTGCAAAAAAACGACATCGGGATTTTTGAAATCCATGCAAACATTTGGCACCACTGTACATATACTTTGGCAGCTGTCTGTCAAAAATGTTGCTTTTGTTTTTTTTTTTTTATTTTAACTCCGAAGTGGGAAGGCCATTACATCCATGTTGGATGCAGACAAAAATTTTCATATGGCCATGGCATCCATGTTGGATTCAAAAATTTTTTTTTTCACAAAAAAACCAAAAATTATCTGTATCTTAGCTACATTTTAAGACCATGACCATTAACATTAGTTGCGTCGTTCTTGTGTTATAAGCGCTTGAAGGTAGCCATATTGAATTTTCTTTCGATTTTTTAAAAATCAAATGTGAAAACTTTTTTATTTTTATTTCTAATTTTTCGAAAAAACTTTGGTAATTTTATCTACATATCTGTTCAACAATCTTATCAGGATCCATTTAAGACTTTTATCTGAAAAGTGCATTGCGTATATTTTGAGATATTAACATTTCAATGCAACCATGTCAAACAAATTTTTGATTATTTTTTTCTATGAGAGTTTTTTTCAAACCTCGTTTTCTCCGCTTTTTTTTTTTGTTAATATTTTCAGATATTTTTGTATGAACACAACAAATAAAGAACCTTGGCACTACTGTTTTTATCGAGAGAAAGTAAAATCTGGATAATTATCTGGATTTTTCAAAAATCTATACAGATAAATTTTTTGTTGTTTTTAACACGTAAATTGTTTTGATTTCAAAAATCTCGATGTCGTTTTTTTGCACAAAATCTATATATATAAACAAAAAAACACACCTATTATCTCACTTAAAATGTTAAAATTAATTAGCTATAATTTTTGACTGTCATAGATCAACTTTAAAAATATAGAAAAATTTTAATTCAATTTATAAGTTCAAGTGACCTCAACTCCAAAAATTTATAATTTCCATCATTACTGTACCATATTCCGAATCACCCATTTTTACTAAAATTGTACTAGATTATCAGATTTGACCATCAGCTGAGTGCGAGAAGGCAAGAAGTAAACAAGTCTGCAAAATATGAAAAAAAAGAACGAGACAAACATAAAAACTTTATAGAATATCCATTTTCCAATTTATTCATTGATATTGTTGTCTGCATTTTTGTGTCGAAAAATATTATTAAAATTCCATTTCCATTCCAATATTCGATTTTCTCAAAATTTTCTATTATTTACTATTCAATTCCTTAAATCAAGAGGGTTTCCTTCTATATAAAACTTTTATTGATAAATGAGAAGAAAAAAAAAAAAAACTATACACTTGCTATAAAAATGAAACAAAACAATTAGAAACAATCACTATCTATTTCATTTTATATGTGTGTAGAAAAAACAAGGAAACAATTTATCCATTCTGTCTGTTGTGCTGTTCTGTTCGTTTCGTTCATTGTACCCCAGCCCAGAGAGAAGGTACAAGGAGTACAAACAGTATAGAAAAAAAAAGTGAAAAATTAAATAAATACAAAAAAATATATTCTTTTTATATAAAAAACTAAATTTAATTGTGAATTATAAATTTTAAAAGTCTCACAAATTCCATAAAAAAAGAAACAAAACAACACAAAAAAAGAAAAGAGCCACAGGAGAAGATACAAAAAAAAATCCAAGAACCTAGCAAAAAAAAAAAAAACACAAGACAGAAAGAGATAGAAAACAGAAAAACAGCTTGTGCGTGACAAGTTGCAAAAATTTCTTCTCTTCTTTCTCATGTTCCACACTTCTTCTCTCGGACCGAGTTGAGAAAAAAATAATTTGCATATTCTCCAAATCTCCACTAAATTTATTAGACCGCAGCTCTTTTTTCTTCTTCGTAATTTTTTTTTTTTGTTTTAATTTTGTCCTCAGAGTCGTTTGTGTCCTCTTCTCAATTTGGAGTTAGAATTTCTAATTAAGAAAAAACAAGGACTTGCAAGTTTAGTTATGGACTGCCCGCATTTAAATGACAATTGCAAGATAAATCGGGGATTAATTCGATCAAAAAAGTGTCAGCTGATTGATGGACGTTGCACGACAACGACAACTAACACCAACCCCAATCAAACAACACCTTCAACGGAAAGTGGTGGTGGGGTCGGGGTGGTTCTTGTGGCAGCAGACAGCACCAGCAACAGCAGTGGTTCCGTCCTGCCGCTGCCGGTGGTGGTTACACCCGCCGTCACCGTCAGTGGCCAACATCAAAGCCAACAGCAGCAGAAATTATGGAAATGTTCAGGTAAAAACAAGTCACTCCTAATTTTGAGGAGCCACCTATTTTGTATGTTCTCTTTTCTTTCTGATGTGTGTGATTGGGGAAGGTCATTCAATAGATTCAGTTCCTTTTTTTTGCAAACAGATAAAATTTATACGTGATTATGTGAAAATCGATAGTTTTGGGTTGTTTGAGACTATTAGAGACTGTTTTTTGCTTTTAGTTTGTGTTTCTTGGAGGGTCTTTGTGGGTTCATAGTTTGTGGTGTAATTGTGGCATATTTTGGTGGAATGGAAAAGTTTTTTAAAAGTCTTTGCTGGGCTGGCTGATTTGATTAGCCCCCGAGCATAAGTAAGTGATATGAAAGACGACTTTTCGCTTAGACTGAAGAAATAAGAATAAACGAGACGAACAGTTAGGCAAAGTTGTGTACCTTTTGATTTTGGTATTGAATTTATAATTTTTTTTTCTTTCATTTTATTTAATTGCAAACTGAGAACCAGCCAGCAGAGACCCAGAGAGCATCGCGCAAGAGACAGGTTATTTTTTTTTTATTTTCGTTGTGTTGCCTTTATTTTCGTCGCCTCGTCTGTTCTTTTCCGAATTATGGTGGTGGTTGTGTAGATAGTGTCATATTATTATGGAGAGATGTTTGCGTGGAAGTCTCCACGAATAAGCAAAACAAATTTAGTACAATTTCTTTTATTTTTTTGTGCTTCTTCATTTCTAATTTTGTGGGTGGGGAATGTTTTGGGAAATGAGCTTTGTACCTACCTAGGTGCTAGGTAGAGGTAGGTGATGCATGATGATGCTCAAGGAAAGGTTGATGTGGAATGAAGTTTGTAGATAGTCCTAGGTGCTAGGATATAATAGTGGTTCCTAATTGATTTTAAATTTATATCATAAAATAATTTCCTTTAGTGGGTTCATAAATGTTTTGGGAAAGCGTTTTGATGTGCATGATGCTAGTAGTATAGGGTAAAGGCACCAGTATCCGGACAGTGTTAGTATCCGGACACTTTGTGTTTTGTTTGCGATTAATAGGTAAATCGTGAGGTTGTGAAAATGATTTTGTGTAAGAAAAAAATGTGGAAGCATTTGCAAAAAGTAAGAAAATTGAGACCTGTTTATTAATTTTATTATACACTGCGCGTGACTTGAATAAAAACAACATTTTTCCTTTAGAAAATAGCGATTGGAGCTTTGGTGAGGTAACTTAGTAGATTTTTGGTTTTGCATTTTCAAAGAGGAACTTTTAACAAACAATGTTGTAAAAACAAAAAACCCAAAACAGAAACCGTATGGCTACTAGTTGCGTTTTTTTCGCATAACTTCACAAAAAACAGTGTTTTTTTTTGCGTCACTTGAATAGAAACAAGCTCTTAAATTAGATAAAAATGATGAAAAATCATGAACAACACTAATTTTAGTAAAGCAGTATTAAACTTTGACATTATTTGCACATTATATCCAATTGTGGGCTACGAGCTACAATTAGGCACCACAGAAAATGCATAAATAGAATTTAATATTGAAAATGCACTTTACTGTACACAATCGTGGACCTAATTGGAGAAAGTGATAAAAGTGTTTGGTAACTTCTTACAAATTAAGAAAATGACATTTTCTACAATTTAAGGATTGAATAAGTGAAATAAACTTTCGTGTTCGTCCGGAATGCATCTGTTTTGTTTTTTTTGCGTTGTTTTTTTCTGGAACTATCCTTGTGCAATCTCTAAGACGGTTGTTTTTCCACGTTCCTAAACTTCCCAAGAGCTTCTACCATTATTTCTTTGTAAAAGTTTGCATCTTTTTTCGAAGCGTGAAGCTTCAATTTTTCTATTGCACATCATAAAAAAAAGTGTATTACTATAACACATTTTAGTGCCCTTTGGTGGCGATGCGATGAAAGTTATTCTTTCATAAACCAATAAAATAGGACTAATATTAAAGTGGTCCATCTGAGTTGGTATGTTTTCCTTTGAAAAACCACTCTTTGAAAAACCTCACTTCTTTTCAGTTCGAATGTAACTATAAAATAGTTAACTTTTTTGTAATCTTAGTAGAACTTAAAATGTTGTTATTTTGCATTTTGAGGCTTTTTTAATGTGGTGCACCTTTTATAACTTCCATGATAGAACAAACTAGAGCCTACTATTGCACGTGTATTAAGGTACACGTGCTACACGTGTATTTAAATAATTCGTGCCGAAGCACGTGTATTTGTAAATACACGTGTATTTATATTTACACGTGTATTTATATTTACACGTGTAAATAGCGTTCGAACAGGTAGATTTGGTGGCGATTTCCTAAAATATGTATTATATTGAATGAAAAGGATATTGTTCAGGTTTTTGCGGTTATTGGCTAGATTTACACATTGAAATTACACGGAAAATTTAATTGGAAATTCTTATTCAACCCTAGCCATATAAATCTTGGAAAAAAATTTTGACCCGATTCCCATTATCGTATCGAACTGAACTTTGTACACATAGTCAGCTATTACATGAAGCCTCAAGAGGCGCGCCTCTTTTCAAAACTAATGAGTGCAAAAGAGAAAGAAGATAAAACAAAAAATTATCCGACAGGAGAGTCGTGGGCCAAAATTCCGAGACTCTTTTTTGACGTTTCTTTTTCCACTCTTTCTTTTTTCAACATTCCCTTTCATTTCTTTTTGCTTCTTGGTGGAATACAACAACAACAATACTTAAATTAAAAGAGAAATGTCAAATTTAATAGTACGCGCCTCACAGAATGATTATCAAAAGAAAATTCGAAAAAAGAGTCAAGCCTCTTGAGGCTTCATGTAATAGCTGACATATGAAGTTTGGATTGCAACGCAATATTTTGGGGTCCGAACTCAGGGGAGGGGCATTGGGGGGTTGAAACACCCCAAATCTATTTTATCCCATTCTAAATATCGCAAAAGCTTTTGTAGGTAAATTGCAAGAGAGGGGCTTTGGGAGCTCATACCACCCAAGCAAATTATCATCTTCTTTCAAATATTATACGACTAAAAAGTAAAAAAATAAAGCAGATTAGATTAGATTACCAAGCAACAAAACATATAAAATAATTAAATTGACTCCATGGAGTCCCTTTAAATGCCGTCCAAGGGCTCCGGTTGTTCCACCGGGACAAGAAAAACGGTTGTTTTGTTGTGAACTACATAAGTCACAGTAGGCATTTGTCCCTTCTCGGTGGGCATATTGCCATACCCAACTCCTTGGCTTCATATTTTAGTTTTATTTTAAAATTTATTTTGATTGAATTTGTCGCTTTATTTATAAAACACCTTTTACACTTTCACTATGAACTTAGTAAACCATATGATCTTCAAATAAACGGTGATTAACAAAAAAAAAAAAAAAACATGTAACAGTTGGTACACTTTCTTCTGAGAAAGACACAGTAGGCAATATGCAAATATATCTTGGAAAAATTTATTAGCTTTTTTTTAATGAAAAGGCACATCATTATTTTTAATTTTTGAATAAATTATTTATAAGGTCTTCAAAAAGTTCAAATACTATTTTTCCAATTCGAACTATTTATTTGCACAATAATCTTCAGTTGTTTAGTTTTAAAAACTTTTATTTTACCCCCAAAAAGCAAAAAAATCATTTTGTTTCGTATTTACACGTGTAAATATAAATACACGTGTATTTAATAAATACACGTGTAAATAAGATACACGTGTAAACGTTTTTTAGATACACGTGTACACGTGTATCGGGTACACGTGTAATTAAATACACGAACAAAATCGTAGGCTCTAGAACAAACCAACACATTATCGCACTAACACCACGTTTTTGACCGATTTTAGCGGCAAAGTGAAGGAAATTTCAGCTAGTTTTAAAATTATTTTTTCTCTGCTCTTGATTTGGGTCTCGCATGTCTTATTTTTTTTTATTCAATCACTAGTTTACGATATGTTAAAAATATTCTCATCCAAATTTGGCAAATTTTCCAATATCAATATCCAATTGGTTATAATGTGCAAATAATGTCAAAGTTTAATACTGCTTTACTTAAATTAGTGTTGTCCATGATTTTTCATCATTTTTATCTAATTTAAGAACTTGTTTCTATTCAAGTGACGCAAAAAAAAAACACTGTTTTTTGTGAAGTTATGCGAAAAAACGCAACTTGTAGCCATACGGTTTCTGTTTTGGGTTTTTTGTTTTTACAACAAGTTCCTCTTTGAAAATGCAAAACCAAAAATCTACTAAGTTACCTCACCAAAGCTCCAATGGCTATTTTCTAAAGAAAAAATGTTGTTTCTATTCAAATGACGCGCAGTGTAAAAGGAAATTGTTAGTTTTGAGTAAATGTGATACATTTTGATAATTGAAAAAAATAGTTAAACAAATTTTTTTTTTATTATAATTTTTAGTGTACTTTAGACTTTTTTTAGACACAATGTCCGGATACTGAAAATATGAGGGAAAAGGAAAAATCGCTTTTTTAGGCTCTTAAATTGTAGTTTGCAACATATTTTGGGTTTTAATGCAAGATAATTGCATTTCTCTCTCAATGTTTTTTTGTATTCGGACAGAGTTACCTAAGTTAAAATATGTGTGTCCGGATACTGAAAAACTAGATTCAGTTTTCGGACACCCTTGTTTTTATTGTAATTTTAAGTATTTTGTACCTTTTAACTTGCTATCTTATAAGGAATAAATTGAGAAAACATTTCAAAGACCATAGAGGATACAAGAATTTATATAAATCCAATTCTAGCTTTGAGAGAAGCTGAAAACATTAGTTGGCAAGGAACAGCAGTTTTTAGACAAGAAAGCATTATAAAATGGTTTGAATAGCTCTAAAATTATTTGAAAAGTATTGGCCAGGAACATATTTCCATTTATGACTCAAGTATGATATTAAATGGCGATAAAACCAGCTTTTCTCTCTACCCAAAGACTAGCAAAGTTATACACGGAGAAAACATAACGCCAGGGATAACTTTACTTCTGGTATATTTAATCATAATATAGTTAAATATATTAGAAATTAGTTAAATGTACCAGAAATAAAGTTAAATATACCAGCGAAACCTTTTTTGAGTATGTTGCAAACTGCGGACACAAACGTTGCTTGATGACAAATAAACAAAAGTCTCAAGTTGAGTGAATTTTGTTCCAAAAATCTAGTTATTTTGTACGCATTGCCATCGAAAACAACCCACATCATCTTGTCGGCTGATGTTAGAGTGGGTGTTTTCATAAACGTCGGAAATCTGCGTCTGTCCAATCGTCTTTCTGCTTTGCTGCATTAATGAACACACCAATTCTGCAGAATGTTTGCAGGCCTGCGTTGGTACAATTTTCAGCAGTCACTGAGTGTTCATAAACGTCAGAAAAAAAATTTTTTTTAAATTACCACAGAATGAGTTTTGTTTAAGCAAAAAAATATTTCTTTTTCAGTCCCCGAAAATATTGTTTTTAATAACACGAAAAATTTGTAAACCGTGTTACATTAGGGTGGCTAAAAAAAAATAATAAAAACACCGAGTAGTTCACATTTAAAACAAATTATCCATGGAAAAAATATTTTTAATTAGGGTGTTCAAGAAAGTTTTTTTATGCGTTTGAAAAAAAAAAATGATTTTTAGTGCACAGAAAGTTTGTTAAGTGCGTTTTTGCTATAGAATTATTAAATTCATGCCGAATTAATTAAATTGAATTTGGTTGAATTCCAATCGTAAATGTTAAATACACCATTTTTCTGAGCCCCCTTATTTTCTGAGCTACCCCAATTTTACATTATATTTCATAAACCATGTTTTACAAACTTTTTCTGCAGTGAAAAATAATTTTTTTTGTAATTAATTAAAAAAAAAAAAATTTGAACCACCCTAATGGAAATTTTTTTTTCTTCGATAATTTGGTCAAAACAATATCCACGTTGATTTTTTTGGAATTCTTCAAGCAACTGTGGAAGATAACATTTTTTAGAGCCACCCTGATACGAAAAAAATTAATATAAACTTATTATCTCAAAAAACACGATTTAGAAATTTTCTGTGTCATTAAAATTTAAATTTTTGAAACATGCAAAAAGAAACATTTTTTGCACCACCCTAATTAATATGTTTGCTTTTCATTTTTTTTTAACAATATTTACATTTATTAACAAAAAAAAATCGAATCAAGAGTCAAATAAATTTCTTCTTGAGTTCTGCAGCAATAAAATTTTGGCTGCGCAATCTGCCCGATGTTGACGACATACTGACGTTTATGAACAGCAGAACTGCAGTTGGACTTAGTTAGTCCGATCGCAGATTTGACTTTATGAACACGACTAACGCAGGCCTAAGTTAGGCAGACGTTTATGAAAACACCCTGTCTTTAAACCCCCTAATCTGATTAGGATGCAAAAAATGTAGGCCAAGCACTTTGAAACTGAAGTTTTCACCACTTTTAAATGAAGCAGTATAATAAAAAATATGGATATGGTGGTAACAATGTAATGTTATTGAGGAATGAGGACCCCTAAATTTTGTTGTCATCTTCAGTATTCAGTAACTATGAATTCTGGAAATATTCGATCCGTGCTTCAATCTATCTCTAAGCCTACCAATTTTGACAATTCCTTCGGTTCCGAACGAAGTTTCAATTTCATCCCAAGAACCATCGTTTTAACATAAACTTACCTAAGTCCTTATTTATAATTGTTTTAACGACAACTTTACTAAGAAAAGTGGATTGTTACCCTAATTATAAGAACTATTTTGTCGTTTGTTTCGTAGGTACCCAATCAAAAAAGTACCTATAGGATTTTTTTAAACTGAAATTAATTATTATTAATTCTTTTTACAAATATAAGCTGTAAATGTGTCCTTGTTGTTAATTGCTTAGTGATTAGTTTTATTAAAAACAATTCTAACCTTTAAAAGTACATACCAAACTATTTTTTTTTTTTTTTTCAACTAATAATTGTTTTAGAAAATTTTTTTGTATATTAGAGTAATGTTCATATTTTTTTTTTTTCAAAAACAAAGATTTTTTATTTCATAAAAACGAAAAAAGAACCATAAACTCATACAAAATTATCGTGTCCGGATACTAAAATAAATTTGTCCGGAAACTAAATTTTGCGTCACTAGTGCAAATCGAACTTTTTTTTTATTATTTTTATTTTTAAATATTATAATGTTTTATTTAAAAATTATGTGATTGTAACATTATTACAAAAATGCCAAACTTTAAGAAATTACCAAAATATTAGCTATAGCTTGAATAGCAATAAAACTATTCAACGTCGAAGTTCAAAAGTACCTTAACTGTCCGGATACTAGTGCCTTTACCCTATCTTGGGTTTGAAATGTATTATCTATTGAGAAAGGATCCAATTAAAATGTACAAGAAAAAGGCTTCTTTTATGTTCGATGGGTGCAATTAAGAATTAGAATCATGTTTTGATGGGTGGAAAGAATGAGAAGCATTACAGACAACTTCTCGAGAGAAGCGAGAGTACTAATGTTCAAAGCGTTCTTGATTTCCAATTAGAGTTGAAGTATAACCAAAATGTAAATAGGCAGTTTAATAGTTATGTGCATCTTGTTTCTACACAAATAAAAAGAAGCATGAAATCGTTTCGGATGTAACATATTTTGCGTTTCGAACCGAAAGAGTCGCAATTTTTGAGTGGGGTTGTCAGCCCAACGTATTTTATTACCTCAACAACATACCACACCAATAAGTAGTAAAAGTTGGATTTTTAATATTTTTTAAAGCCTTTTGTTGAAAAAAATGTCAATAAACGGCTTATATGAATTATTGAGATATATTTGGTTTTTCATCATTAAAAATGATAACTACTTACCTTTGTTTGTTCATTAACCCTCTGTTGTCCGGAGCAAAACAAAAAATTTTAAATTTATGTTAAGCTAATAACAGCAAATCTTATCACTTTAACATGTTTCAATATTCCATAGATTGCGCAAGGATTGCAATCTAAGTTTAACCACATATAAAATTAAAAATAGAATACCTATCTTCGATTTATTTGGGAGAAAATATAGCAAATCAGCCATAGTTCCCAAACATAAACTTAGAAACAACCAAGATTTAAGAATTCAATGATTAAGAACAACAAGAAGACAATGAATAATACAATATAAATGTACTTTAAAACGTTCATCACCCTTCGGGATCTTATCAAATCTGCAGAAACTGTTTTTGAATTTGAAAGAAATACATATTTTGAATTATAAAAAGTTAAATTTTCATTGCTACTAAATTAATGTAAATAAAATGCACGACTGGGGTCGCACTTACTTGCTCTTATGGTTAAAGTTACTCTAATGTTGAAAATTTTTACTAAACAAAATTAAGAAAAATTTATAATTTGATTTTTTAAGAAATTTCATAGAAAATGACAAAAAATAAATAAAATCTGTTTTTATAATTATGTAATTAAACACTGTTTTAAGTGATCTTTTACACAAAACCAAGTATGCCATTTGATTTCTTGTATAAAAAAAAGAATTTTTAGAAAAAAACTTTGAAAATCGTTGGAGCCGTTTTTTTAAATTTTTATTATAGAGGTTTCACAGTTGAAACGGGCCAAGTCAAAAAAAGAAAACAATTCAAATCTAGTGTCAAAATTTGCACAAGGTTTTACTCTACTAACGTCTTTCATTAGTGTTTCGATTCGAATTTTCATTTGTTCAAAAAAAATATTTAGCATAAGAATCAATGGAAACGTATTTACTTTAACTCATTATATCTCCGAATTCTTTTTCTGTGACTTGGTTCACTTCAGCTCTTAGCTCTCCATATATTAAAACTTTCTAACGTTTTTCAAAAATAAAAAAGGTGGTATGCCATTTTCAGAAAATATTATTAACCACATAAAAGCGAAATTTCGATAAAATTCATCAACCCGTTTTCAAAAAAATGATTTAAAAAAAAAAATTTGAAATATTTTTAAAAATCCAAAAATGTGATTTTTGAAAATTTTGTATAATTTTTAAAGTTTCTATATACAAATGGTTCAAATCGGCTGTCACGAGAAATTCATAATAAAAAAAAAAAAAAAAATGGTTCTATGGCAGCTACCGTTGATAACAGTACAATATTATATATATTGTTATTTTTCCCTGAAAAACCCTGTTTTGTTACATTTAAATTGTAATATCTTTCGTTCTAATTTCACTTTTGGAAATCTTTATACATTTTTGAACACCATACAATTTTTTTTTCGGGATGCTGCTCTGAAATAAAAGTAAGAAATTGAGTTTTTATAAAACATCAAACTGTTAATTAATTTGCAGCAAAATGGCGTATGAAATAAAAAATATTTTGATTAATTAATTATTTCCTATTATTAGGCAACGTTTTAGTGGAAGAATTGTAAAAAACAAAAATCAATTATGAGCGGAGGTAGCAAAATACTGATGCAAAGTCGGCATTTTTCGAAATTTCACAAAAACTGCATTAAATCGAAAACCGTAAGGATTTGGGGTGAACAAGTTACCAAATTCTGAGAGCCCTTAAGTTGGCCTATCAGCATATTTCGTTTGATCCATTACTTTTGGGACACCCTGTATAAAAGGTGCCTTTAGTCCTACAAAAATTTCTATTTTCACTGTAGAGAATCACCCAAGGCTGTAGCTCGAGGTACATACAGACAGGCAGAATGGCGGGACCCACTTTTTTGGCATTCTCCATCATCGTAATGTCATGTCTGATTGTTATCTCGGATTCCATTTTTTTAAGCTCTCCAGAAAAACTACAACAATTACATTTTTCTTAGACATCATTTTTGTATTGTACTACAACCAGATTCAAAAGGGATATACAGATTGGTATTCTTTTATAAAATGGCCTATTATATTATTTGTTAGCAGCTTTTGATCTCTCCAAACTCACATCCGAAACTATAGCAATGTATTTTAATTTTAATTTTCCTTTCCAGAATGCAAATCAGAGAAAAATAACTGGATATGTCTGCATTGCGGCGCAGTATTATGTGGCCGTTATGAGAAAGCTCATGCTCTGAGTCATTTTAAGGCGAAAAATCATAAAGTCTGTATGAATACTCTTGATTATTCTGTGTTTTGGTAAGTTTTTTAGATCAAAAACTGAAGCCATCACTTATCAAAATAAAAAAAAAAAACTTTCTAGTTATAAATGTGATGATTTTGTCATAAATGAAACAAATTCTGTCGAAGAAATTCGTCAAGAACTCAAAAGTGAAGATGATTCCTGTTCGGAGACATCATCTTCATCAAAATCACAACAAGAAACTGCAAGTGTTTCCTCAAATGACTCTGGCTGGGAAGACACTCCAAAACCAGGTAGAAAACTGCGACCACGTAAGCGAACAATTTCAAGTGAAAGTGGTGATAGTGCAGCGACACCCAAAAGGAAGTCACTTCGAAAGGTTTGCTATAAAGAAAAAAAAATGAAACATCTCAAAAAAATGTTTCTTTTGTAGGTTGTAGGATTAAGGAATTTAGGCAACACTTGCTTTATGAATTCTGTTCTACAATCGCTAAGCCACATCAAAGAGTTTAGTTGTTATTTTAATGCACTTCCTTGTCTAGAGCCAAGTGGCAAACAAAAACAACAACGTGTCTATTGTTCACGTAGTCTAAAAGAAAGCATGAGCGATGCAAATGTTGTAGAAGAACTCCGCAAAGTCTTGTTAAATCTCAGCAAGGGTGGTGATGGCTCCAAAGCGATATCACCTGAATGTCTCTTTTTGGTCATTTGGAAGGTAGTTCCTCAATTCCGTGGTCATCGTCAACATGATGCCCATGAATTCTTACGCTACATGCTGGACAGATTACATACCGAATTGCAACACCTCAGCATCGATGTAACACCTCTGTTGGCTGCTGCCGAGGGCAAAACTCCAACAATCATAGGAAGCAATGGTAAGTCCATCGCTTATGGTGGAAATGTCAATTCAATTGGTTCGTCGTGCTACAAAGATGTTGTCTCATCATCATCATCATTCACTCTATCACAATCATCATCATCTTCATCTGCATCTCCTTCTACACCAGCGAATAGCAATTACAAAGGTGGACGTAGTTCGATAGTGACAAATGTTTTCGGTGGAACCCTGCAGAGCGAAGTGCGTTGTCTAATTTGTGGCATGGAAAGCAAGAAACATGATCCTTTTCTCGATTTGTCCTTGGACATTCCAGAGAAATTCTATAAAGAATGTGTTGAATCATCATCATCGAGTAGTGGCAGCAATGGTGGAAGTTCAACATCACCATCAGGTAATAGTTCAACAGCAGAGCCAAAGGTTAAACCACTTTGTAATATCAGTGATTGCCTATCAAGTTTTACTGAGGTAAAATTAATGAATAGTAATTTGCCAGTTAGTTTATTTTACATTAAATTGTTTAAAGGTTGAAGAACTGGCCCAAAATGAGCTATACTACTGCAGTTCCTGCAAATGCAAGCAAAGGTCCACAAAACGTTTTTGGATCCGAAGGCTACCCAATGTCCTTTGTTTGCATATAAAGCGTTTTAGATGGAATAATTTTTTCAGGTAAAAATTCGATAAATTCCCAGAAAAAAAGGAAAAACTATTTATCTTTTTTTTTTGTTTTTCAAGAACCAAACTGGATTTGAGAATTTCATTTCCAATTAAATCGCTAGACATGTCCCAATATGTTCTGAATAACATGCCCGAAACAAGGAGAACCAGCCAGTCGTGTAATGTCTACGATTTGGCAGCTGTAATTGTACATCATGGAAATGGGTTTGTTTTTAATTTCGAATTGACTGTATTTGTTAAATTGTTGTATTTTTTTCATTTGCAGTTCAAGTTGTGGTCATTATACATCTTTTGCAATAAACAATGGAACTTGGTTGCATTTCAATGATCACACTGTTAAGGAAGTTCCCTCATCGGCTGTGGCCGAATGTAAACCATACATACTCTTTTACATCAGGAGAGACATTAATGGAACTACAATCAACAGTTTGAATATTAAAAACTCATGAGATTAAACAGAAAAACAAAAATACAAAAAAAAAATATGATTTAAGACAGCAAACAAAATATTTCTTAGTTAGGTTTTAAGAGACTGATTTCCCCAAAACATGCATAACATACATTAAATCCGCATTTTATAAATTTCTTTTTTGTTGTACTACTATTACCCCCCGCCCCAGATAACCTTTGTTTACATTTAATATTTCCTCCCTCTCCAATTTATGATGACAAAAACCGATTTTTCTTTTTTTTGATTATTCTCACTGTTAGTTTTGTGTTTATATAGAACAGATAAAACCGATGAAAGTATTAATTGTATATATTAAAAAAAAAAAAGAAAAAGAAGACAAAATTCTAAATGACAGATAAAAAATTTTATTAAAACAAAATAAACTACAGAAGCCCAATAGCACAGACAAAACAAAAAATAAACTTGGTCTGTTTATTTTATGATATATTATGGCAATGCAATGTTTTATTTTTTTTTTCTCTAATTATTACAATATTCACAAAATACCTAAACATGCAATGAAAAAAAAAAGAAAGAAACATGAAAAAATTGTTAAGTTTATTGTGGAGCAGAAAAAAACTATAAATTTATCTCATAGACTAGACTCATATCGAGTCTTGTTTTCTCCATTAACAAAAAAATAAAACAAACAAAATTTAAAAAAAATAACTTTTGGCAAACCCAATATTTGGAATTAAAATTGAAAATATATAAATTATTATCAAAATTATATCCCAGAAAAATAAAATATAATTAAAAAAATAAATAAAACATAAACAAAATTTAATGCAAAAAAAAAAACTATTAATTGTCCTAATAAAACAATTAAGGAAATATATTAAACGAAAGATGTTTTGAGTTTTATTTTGAAAAAAAAACAAGGAAAGTTGTTCTGGGTGCGCTGAAAATTAAATGGTGGCGTGATTTTCAAGAAAACCAGCTACAACCAAATTAGTACTTCATTAAGCACCTCAAAGTATGTATGAGAGCTATTGAATAATAATATCGTCACCGATTATCGTCTTTGACAATCATTTTGAAAATTACGAAATGAGTTCTCAAGGTATTTTGTTAGATGCCTAGGGGTGCTTTTGATGTCAAAAAAGGTTTTGTACACAAGCCGACATGCAATTTCTTTAACATCAATGAACAGTACATAACTATTACATCACTACCTGCATCGGGGGCACAAACTTTTCAAGTTAATTCAATTAATTGCTACAATTACATCAGGAAAGCTTTTGTGAGCATTGAAACAGAAGCACCTAGACTAGACTTATTAAAAGACCGACTAAACTGTCGGCCAATAGAAAGTTTGTAGTGTGCGGGGGCTCTAACCGAAACTATTTAGAGCCCCCGCACACTACAAACTTTCTATCGGCCGACAGTTTAGTCGGTCTCTTAATCAGTATCAAAATGTATGAAAGTGCGCACACTACAACGATTAAGTATCGGTCGATCAAAAAGTTTGTTTGATCGAAAAAAAAGTTTGTTTTGCTACACAATTGCCTTCAAACTAAAATGTTTCCTAGCGACCCGACTGTTTAGTCGGTTGCCTGTGCGCACACTAGGAGCCCAACCCGACTAAACTATCGGCCGATAAAAAGTCTGTAGTGTGCGGGGGCTCTTAAAGTAATGTGGTAACTCTCAGAGAGAAACCGATTGAAAATAAAGGTTGACTGTTATTTCTGTTCTCTGTCTCTGAGCTTAAAAAAGAAAAAATGTTTCTCTTGTCATTGGCTGTTTTTTTTTTTTTTTGTCTCAGAAGAAAGTTGATCATATAACAATACCTTAAAGTAAACATTTTCTTTTCTTTAATTTCTCTTCCTGGAAATAGTATTTTTAAATAAATTTACAAAAATGGCAATGTGATACCCATCGCACACTGGGGCCTACTATATGGGAGGGATGCCCATAAGTCCATTTCTTAAATTATAACTTTTACGTTTTTTTGTGTTTTATTTCATGAGTATATGTGCTTCCCTATCTTTTTCTAAGCTTTATATCATGAATTAAGCACAACAGCCTAAGAAGTGAAGCATCAAAGTGCAAAGTTTGATACCATTGATTTCATCCACTTTTAGTGGTTAATCATGGATATAATTTTTTTCTTCGTATTAAGTGAAAATAAAAATAACTAAAAATTATCAGCTATGGGCCAAGGTAAGTAGAGTTCACTGAAGTGTTTTTTAGAATTATACTTTTTAAAATATCAGAGATATTTGAGGCTAAAGTCGGAGGTCTTTTTTCGAGAAATTATCGATTTTCATGGAAATGCGCAAGGTTCTTTTGAAACTATTGCCTGTTTATAATGCATATAGGTACTCTTAACATAAAACTGAACTCAAAAGTAAACGCCTCCTGCGCATTTCCATGAAAATCGATAATTACTCGAAAAAAGACCTCCGACTTTAGCCTCAAATATCTCAGATATTTTAAAAAGTATAATTCTAAAAAACACTTCAGTGAACTCTACTTACCTTGGCCCATAGCTGATAATTTTTAGTTATTTTTATTTTCACTTAATACGAAGAAAAAATTTTTATCCATGATTAACCACTAAAACTGGATGAAATCAATGATATCAAACTTTGCACTTTGATGCTTCACTTCTTAGGCTGTTGTGCTTAATTCATGATATAAAGCTTAGAAATAGATAGGGAAGCACATATACTCATGAAATAAAACAAAAAAAAAAGTAAAAGTTATAATTTAAGAAATGGACTTATGGGCATCCCTCCAATATAGTAGGCCCCAGTGTGCATCGCTTAATGGTGAGTATTTTTTTATTAAGTCTATTTTTCTGCAGATATTGTTACTTTCCAGAACAGAAATGGGAAAGAAATTACTAATTCTAAGTTTTTTAGCTCTATATGGAAGATTTTAAGTTTAATTAAATTTTTTACGAAACTCACCGCGTATTTATAAGAAATATTTAATTTTATTTCTTCGCCCCCCCCAACGCTTCGAAGAACTTTCAAGCTTCGTGGTCACGGGATTACAATGGGTTTGATGGATGTTGTTAAATGTTATTGTTTGTTCTCGATCGCACACGCAAGTTGTACCTGTGCGTAGTTGTTGGTGCATTTTCTATTGCAGTGGGTGATGACGGGTTTTGTTCTTCTTGAATTGAACTTGTGTAGTCTTGTGTACACACAACGCTCACGACGCACGTCAGCTACTTCTGTGTTCATTCTTGTTGGTTTAAGCTTGCTTATCAGTGGGTCCCATGTTGTTGATAGTTTGAAGCTAGAATCGCGGTTGAAATTCTTGTGTTTTTTTATTTCTATAGCTTCTCTTACTATGCTGGGTACATAAAATCTTTGCGGCAATCGATTTGATTTGGGCTTCCATGCTCTTTGTCTTGAGCTGTTACCATTCTTTTTTAAAGTCATGTCTACATACTCTAATTCCTCTTGTAGGTGATCAGGATCACATATTTTGTGTGCACGGTTTACTAGTGCCGATACTACAGACGTGAAATTAGAAGGATGGTGATGAGACGTGGCATGGAGATTTCTGTCTGTATGAGTGTTTTTTCTATATACTGTATGTCCAATAGAACCATCATATCATTTTATCAACTTTACATCCAAAAAGGCCAAACAATTTTCTTTTTCTATTGTGAATTTAACCTTTTCATGTATCGAGTCGAGAGGATTTTATACCGTTGTACGTGTATCGATATCGAATACCTGTTTGGATGACTAGTAGCTTTGAAAGTAAAATATTTCAATAAGAAAAAAGGTGCACATACGCCACAGTGACTGTTTAAAATTGAACTGAAGATTTTCTAGTTTTTACTGCTGACCAAAAAATAATCGGCCCTAGCGATAAACATATGTATGAGGCAATTTGTAGAAGACATCATTATTAAAGTTCGGAAAGGTGCCGAAAGTTTGCAATAAAAAAAAATATTTATTTAAAAAGTACTCAAAGCAAAAAAAAATAATTCCTTTTATAGAAAATCACAAAATCCAGCTGAAAGTCCCTAATGTTTATGCTGTACGCGAAAAACGCTATTTTGACATTTTCCATATTTCTCAAATGTAAATGTCTTAAAAAATTTTCCATTTTTTTTTCCAAATGTAAATATGTCTTCTAAACGATTGTTCGTAGAAGTGTCATAATCTTTTTGGTAGGGAATCTCTAATCTCATACAGCTGCTATTCGATTCAATTGGCTTTGAAAAACTTATCTTTTGATTGCAAAGCGTTATTTCCGGCAGTTTGCAAAATAGGTTTGGTAAACTTTAAAAAGACCGATATTTTCCGCCTTTCAGACATGCTTTTCGTTGCAGACATGGGATTGATGGGGACTTTTCGCAATACAAGGTTTCTACCAATTTATAAAATTTCACAATTATTTCTCCAACACTTTTCTTAATGTAAGAGTTACAGAAACCTACTTTAACTAAACTGATCAAATAGTTGATAACGAAAAACAGTTGCTCCTTTGAAAAAAAAAAAATCAAAGGACAGGAAATATGTAGGACTAAATAATTAAGTCTACGTCATGTTCTGGACGAAAACTTAGAAAGACGTGTAAAACAAGTAAGGGAAATTTTTCTAGGATGTAATAAAATCTATAAATTTGAAAGACTGTTTTTCCAGCTAACTAATCAGAGACTTGAAACTTGACACAAATTTTTAGTTCCACACGTTCTAAATCAAAAGTATGTATATCGTTTTACGAATGCATGGCTTACATACGATTTAGTTGTTCTAATGATGAATTCCAAAAACATTCACAAATATAAAAAAAAAACAGTCACAGATAGATTCTGTGCTGTTTTTTTTTTTTTTTTTGATTCGTAACAAGGCAACTACATGATGTAGGGTAGTACCTAGACCGCAAAACAGACTCAATAATTCGTGTATGACTCATTATATGGGGATCACTTTCACCTCGCAGCGAATTGAGAAAGTTTCTCCTCCCAGTTTGATGTCAGCCGTAGAGTTGCACAAGTTGAATGTCTGGTAGTATACACCGACTGGCAAAAGTAAAAATGTTTTAACTTTTTAAACTCTCCATAGTGAGACCTTTAAACTGAAAAAATACAAAATTACTCAAGACCTCCTTTTTTTTGAAACATTTACAAGTTAAATAATTAATTTTATTTTTTTTTTGTTTTAAAAGTTATTGTACACACTTACATTAGTTTAGTACATTGTACAATTTTTTTTTTTTATTTTTTTGTATATTTATTTATAAATATATACTTTTCAAATACAACTACATCTATATACTTGAATGCTGGAAAAAGTTAAAGAATAAAACAAGAAAAAAAAGGAAAGCAAAAAAAGAATACTTAAAAAGAACAAAAAATTAACAACAAAACAAACGAACAAAATTATGAAATAACCAAAAAAGAAATAAGAAAGTGTTTTTATGTAATAAATTAACACATTTATTTAATTATGGTTCTCAGTGTAAGGGCGAATAATATTTTATCTTGGTTTTTTTTTTTACAAAAAAATAAAAATAAAGTTTTAAAAAATAATAACATATTTCACAAATTTAAGAGAGGAATGCTTATTTTTTTTTTTTTAATTTTTCATAAATTGAGCAAATTCTCTCTTTCGTTTTTTTTCTTTTTCTCTTTGTTTTTTCTCTTTTCTTCTTTCTCAGCTGTGTACAAAAATATTATTATTAAAATAATAGATTAAACTCGAATTTAGGTAATATTTTTAATTTTAAAATGTGCTTATGCTGGTTTCTGTTTTTCTTTTTTTTATATTTTTTAATTTTTTTTTTTTTGCATTTCTTAAACACACACAAAAAGTTAAAAGTAAAAATAAATGAAAAAAAAATTGTATGGTTTTGTTTTCTTTTTTTCGGCTGCTTACATCGCCTACCTCGTCGTCTGTGTTCGGTTTTTGTTGGTATTTTGTTGCGATGGATTCGCTTTTGCGCACCTTATGCATATGTAGTCGTCGTCGGCTTTTATCTGACTTCGATTGAGACCAACGCAATACATGTGGAACCATTCGTTGCAGCCGCCATCACATTGCACCCAATCGACCTCACGGCCGGTGGGCTTGTGACAATTTTCTGCACGACACTCCTCCTCGTCGTCTTCTTGCTGTGCTTGTTGGGCACGTTGTGAGAGCTTTTTGTTGACGGCACGCTTCCGTTTCTTGGTATTGGTGGCACCACCTTTTGTCTGTGTTGGGGTATTGTTTTCTGTGTTGTCCTCTGTCGAAATTGTTGTTGTTGTTGTTTGTTTTGTTGGTTCCGATCGACGTCCGGCAATGGATTTCTTATTATTTGACTGTTGCAATTTATTTGGGGTGGCTGTTTTCTTCCTCGGCACCGGACACAGCGCCGCCGGATCTAGGGAACGCCGTTTTTTGATAGCATTCACCCCACCACTGCCACTACTGCTACTCGAATTATTATTTGTATGCTGGTGGACTAGACTGTCGTTGGATTCTTCTGAGGGGAAATTGAAAGTCTGTTGGTAGCGGGCGGCAAGGTCTGGTGAAGTATGTGGGTATGAGGCTTTTATTAGGCGCCACAGTTCTTGCGACACATCTAGAGAGACTTCGAGTAGATCACCTTCCATCATAAGTTCTTCCATGGCTTCACATTCCATGTCAGTCAATTTGAGGGTGGCGAAATTCTTGGTGTTTTCTTCTTCTCCAAGCAAATTCTGGGAGGAGTCTTCATCGTCACTAAAGCCATCCAAATCGATTCGCAGCCGACCCTCGTCGTCGTCATCATCTTCGTCCTCGTCTTCATGGTCGAGATCTTCACCATCCGAGATGCTGGACTGTTTTTCCGGATGAGCTATTGTTTTTCTTTGTTGTTGTTGCAGGTGGTGATTTCGGCGTACTGGTTTTTCTTGTTTTGACTTTGTTCGTGTTATGGACTCTAGCACCGAGGCAATTTCTGGATTGGACAAGGCTTTTTGAGCGCGATCTTGCCAATGCATTGCACGCTCTGCTAGACATCTCAGTGCTTCATCTTCGGGCAATCGTATTGGTAGTTTCTGTAGTGAAACCAACAATGGCAATATGGTCTCGAGGCGAGGCCTCTTCGATCGCACACACGATGAACACAAGAATTTCGGCTTAGTCAGATTGCCATTCAATGTTGGAGGAGGAGCTGGGCTACCCACTAGCGTTGGAGTGCTAGATGAAGATCTTGATTTTGATGATCCCTCCTTGACACAATCCTCATGAAACCAATCCTTGCACAGTTGACAGTTAAACATTACACCATGGAACTTGCTATTACAAATACAGTAGTCATCTTTCAATGGATTCTTGCCCATATTCAAGCGTCGTAGTTCTCTCATATTTCGTATTTCCTTCTCTTCGGCAATCTTAAACGAATCTAGAATCTGTGTTGGATTCATGTCCTTTAAGAAGTCTGCTTCGAATGGTATTTTGCTATGTGAATCAATAACAACTGGTTCGTCACGAGGCATAAGCACCTCGAGCAGGGTATAATACGTGTTCTTCTTGAGGAATGCCTTAGCTGTATTTTCTTTCCACTCCTTGGCACTCTTTAAATGTCCTTCCATGCGGAAGAGCTCTTCTAGTTGTATGGGAATGTTCCTGCCACGTTGCACAATCTCTTCGAGTGTATGGCAATAGGGAAAATGATCATTTGCCTGCAACGCTTCCACCGATCTTAGCCATTCCTTTGCCTTTTTGATGGCATCTTTGAGAGCTCCATACGAAGCTAGCTGTCCATTGATTTCATCGCCACTTTTTAAGAACATTTCGATTTCTTGCAAATCATGTTGAACACTGCCACGGAAATATTTAGCTGCCATTTTTTCCCATGCATCCACTTGTCCCAAAATCTGTTGCAATAATCTCATTTCGTTATCAACAGCCGGATCACTGTCTAGATCTTGTCCGGTTAGCAAGAGATTCTTAATCTCGGCGCATGTCATCTTGACTGTTGAATCGCGAAGCATTTCTGAGCGTTTGATCCATTTGATGGCCTTCAAACGACTACCCAGTTGAATAAGTTCCTGCATCTCGATCCGGAGTACACATCCGTCGTCAACTAAGGTCTCAATGGCTTTTTCATCAGCCACGTCTAAGGGCTTGGCTAGCATGACCTTGGCTCGTGACACAAAATCTTTACCAATAGCAAGAAGCTCTCGAACACTACGACCTTCTTCGATGATGCAGCAAAGATTGTCGATTTCTTGTGCGAATAATTCAAGCTCCTCCATTGTTAGCTTGTATTGAGCGGCGTCAATTGAGTGGTCAAGTCGAGTTCGAACCTGTTGGAGAACAATAAAAAAAAAAAAAACAAAAAAAAGGAAAAAGAGATTAAATTAAATCAAAAAAGATGCAAGCAAAGGAAATAACAATTAACTTACTTTGTTTATTCCCAATTGCTGTATAACAGTTACACATTTCTCTGCCTCTAAGACGGCAGCATTCAAGCGATCAATCAACATAGAACTAGGGAACTTCTTTAGTTCGGCTTCCTTCGTGAGTTCTTGGAGTTCAGCCAAGGTTACGACTGTTGGTGTATTTGTATCAATGATGTTGCGGCAACGCGATAACCATCTCTCGAAGCTCTGAGCTTTAGCTTTCAGTTTTTGCAACATCAACGGCATCTCATCTAATGTATAGCGATACTGTAGAGTGTGCTTCTCTGCGGCACAGAAACACAAAGCTGTATAATGCCTCAAACAGACAATGGAACTTTTGCATTCGCAAGAGACCGCAGACAAGAAGCAAGTAGTATTGCATTCCAAACAATGGCGTTCATCATCTGGAATTAACTCGAAAGCTTTACGTTCGGCTCTAGTAACACCCCATTCAAGCAATGATTTGCGTAGTTTCTTCTCAGAGTCAACCATTTCGGCCATGTCAATGTAGCAGGCAGTTGCAATGCCAAAAGTAAGCTTATTCGGTTCCAAAGCCATTTTGCAAACCAGTTCGTCATGCGAGAAAACACAGAAACGTCTCAGAATTGAGTAATGATTGACACATTCGCGACCCATTTTCAGCCAATCGGCTGGGGCAAAGTTAACTGCTTCGGCGAAATTGTAGCCTTGATTGAATCCAGCATGATAGGCTCGTGGGAAAGTGATAACAAATTCACCAGCATTTTGATCGGTGCGAAAGACAGGAACACCATTGTTCATTAGAATATTTGGATTCATAATTGTGACCAATTGATGCAGTAAGTCAGGTTGTGAGGCAAATAATTCTGGAGCTGCTTTCTTCATAGTTTCTTCAAAAGCTTCAGCACACGATCCGGGAACTCCATACCAAGTTTTAGGTTCACCCCAATGAAGATAGTTGATGGAGTAACTCCAATGATCTTCATTATGCCAGCAAAAAGCTGCAAAACACATTCCCACATACATCCAGGGGGCATTCATGCCACTGATATCGGCATTGATATGACCAAGTATTGAGTCCTCCAACAAGGGAAGATTATTCAAATTCCATGGTGATTCAGCGTATTCCTGATCACTGGGTAGAAGATATAAAGAACTCTTTGTCGGGAAACCCGATCCATGGTCCATGGTATGGAGATCAGCTCCATATTCAACTGTCACATCTTCATCAATCGACGAGACAATTCGCCAGAATTCTCGTTCAACCAAATCCGTTGACACCATGTGAACCGGTTTGCGGAAATAGTCTGCTTTAAATTGATCAGCCATTTCGCCGAATTGTTGGAGAGTGTACTCTCGCTCGGCTTGTTCAAAACCAAAAGCCTCTGTAGGCTTGCTCACCTCCTCGACCACACAGCGAGGACACAACCATTCGCCTTTGGGAATTGAACCCAATGCAGGAATCAAACAGAATGTGTGATAGCTATCATCACATCCATCACAGAGCAGCATGTTCTCTTCGGAATCACCACGATTGCAAATGTGACAAATGTATTTCATTAGAGGATCGACCAATTCGGTGCCACCTGTTTTTTTGCTTGCTGCTCCACCAGCAGCTATGTCGTTGAATGTGGCCATTAGATTGCGTTTGAAGTCTTCTTTTGTCTCGATATGGCCTGAGCCAGTCGATGATGATGTTGAAGAAGATGTTGTAGCTCCTAAGCCACATACTGCACCTTTGCCCAAGGCAAAACGTTTCGATCGACGAGCTGTTGTCTCATTCGGTGGGGTTATTTGTTGGCGCGATACTATCTCATGCGATTTATAGTCCTTGCCTGGAATTTTATAAATGTTTTCATATATCAATGGAAACGTTTATATGAGCAATATAAAATAAGTCTGATAAAAGTATGAATATAATTGGGAAGTAGGAAAATGAAAGAATGTACAGCAGAAGTCATTTAAACCGTACATGGCAATTGTTTTTTTAAATGTTTTTACATAATAATAGTAGATTTTCATATTTAACCATTCATTAGGCGCATGTACATAACAGGTGATTATTTTTTTTATTTTTAAGTTAAGTAATTAATATTTAAAAATACTTATAATAAACAATTATCAACACAAATATTGTTTTTTACTTTATTCACTTACAATACGACAAGGAGCTTATAATATTTTTTATTGGTAAATTTTGATATCTGAGGCTGAGCGGGCACCGAAAATAAAAAAATAAAAAAAAAAAACAAGTTTTCCAAGTTACATCGCTTTCAGTCTACCTACCTTCGGCACTTACTTACATAGAGTACCAGCACATTAAGATGACGATACAATCCTTTATGGATTTAGAACTCAACCAACCAGGTTCTGCAGCCAGCTACTTCCAGTTTGGCAAAGTAAGTTGATTAAGTTCCCCTTCCCCTTGCGTTCGCCACCTTAGTTCAGGCCTTCCTTTTACTGCGCCATCCCTCTGAGTTGGAGTCGAAAGCTTACCAAGACGGATTTTTGTTGTCTGTGCGCTCCATATCACGTAGCCATCTCAGTAGCTGTACGTCGGTGTTGAGAGTTCTTTTTTGAGGGCATCTATCGTTATGTCCTCATTAACCGTTTTTTGCATCAGAGGTATCGATAAGGTCTTTGCCGACAAAACGGAGCCCCGGGCATACACGAAAACTAAAGCTCGGTCGAAAGAAAGAGTAACCGATCAATTGAAACTTGGAATAATATTCTCTATTCGTAAGAAATGAGATGCTCCGAGTTTTCTTTTGTCTCGATATGCTCCAACCATATACAAAAATAAGTCTTCTCAACATGTCCTATAGATTTTCGTTAGCCATTTTGTGTGAATTGTTCGAATGAACAATGCGACTTATATGCGCAGGACACATAAAGCGTTCGAAAAGTGATGCAACTGCCAAAAGAGCCCTCGAATACAATCCAGATGAATCCGCAGAATTGAACACAAGTTGTAAGAAACTAGGCTGACTTGATAGACTTGTTGAGTAAGGTAAGTAAAACGTAACTAATGCTTTTTACAACATTTACCAAACTCCTTACCTTCCTTTTACCTCACTATCTTCTAGCGCAAAGGACCTACATTTGAATTGGAAATTAACACAAATAAGGTCAACATAGGTATTCCCATCGCAACTTGTAAACAAATGCTAAAACAAGATGCTGCAAGTAAAACAAACCTTGGAATAATATCCCCACATGCATAACGACTAAACAAATCTGGTCAGTACTACGAATCTGAAGCGCTCCAAATTTTTATTATTTCTAAGCTTATCACAAATCGGCTCCTTAATAGGTGTTATAACAGGATACTGTTTGATAGGCAACACGCCTTTAAATCCAAATGGTTCAACGACTTGGAAGAAAAGTCTTAGCGATAGCCAAGTTAACCTATCCTAACCCAATACTTACACAATACTTACTGTCGTAGTTGTTTGGAAGTAGAAAAAAAAAGACAGTCGTTCACTTTCTTTTTCCATGTCCTGCTCTGGGGAGGGAAATTTTCAGTGACATATGTAGATAAGCTCTCAGAATGCAACAAAGTGAATATAAAACTCTGTGAAAAAAATGGCACCATGTAGCATTTTGTACTTATCATACAAATTGCCTTCTTCGCTATTAATGATAACACAACGCAAGTATTTCTATTGCATTCAGTAGCATAATGAACAAAGAAATTTTAAGCCAGAAAGTTGAAGCCACAATACACCATTAAGACAATTAAGCACGGCGGCGCGCGGCGCAAAAATTAACACATGGGGATGTTTTTCATATAATGGTACTGGTCTTATAATATTTTGTAGTAAGCCCATAATGAACGCTCAAATTTATGTTGACATTATGATGGAAGTGCGCTGAATGGAATATGCCTCTCAAGTGGGTCCTGCAGCTGAATAATGATTATAAGCATACGAACAAATTAGCAAAAGATTTTTTCGCTTGAAATAGGGTTCAGGTTATGGAATTCCCGACTGAGTTGCAAGACCCGAACCCCATCGAAAATCTTTGAACAGATGTAAAAAAAAAACCGTATTATAAGCCAAGCCGAAAAACAATTTTTTGAAGTTGTGCAGGCTTCATGGAGAAATATTCCACTTCAGCGATGTCAAGCTTTAGTGGACTCTATGCAACGACGTTGCGCCGCTAGGGTGATAAGACCAAATATTAATCAATTGATATAATTCCAAATCAAAAACTTATTGATTTTACCAAGAAATTTTTTGTTTTTACGAATTTCCAATGCTGGTATTTTTTTTTATTTTGATAAGCATAGCCTATTTAATTTTAGTTATAATAGTAAAGTGTTTACGTTTTTGATTACCTACTTTAACTTCACTTCTGTTATTAATATATAAAATAAAATTCTAATTATTCATTGTTCAAAAAATCTTTTATTTAAAACTACAATAAGTAGTTGGTGCTATTTTTTTCACACAGCTTGTATTGGAAAGCTGGTCCCATTTCAATTTCATCCATTTTTGACTATAAAAAACCATACAACCAAGTTTCGATCCATTGAAGTCGGTTTTTTGTTTTTTTTTTTTTTTATAAAAAAGAATTATTGTTTTTAACCTTCCTTTAATCATACAAATTTTTTTATCACTCAAGGGTTCATGAGTTTCTGTATAAAAACGGCGAATTCCGAACTTATTTAGCCATCAAGTGAGTTGGCATGTGACCACCATTTTACCTATCTTCCTAGAAGTTCCATATGTTTGAACTCACTGCCCCCAATTTAAGCTTGGTTATATACCTACAGTACTACTAAGTAATAGTAGAAACCAAACGTTTGACATCATTATTTTCGATTTGTTAACACTTGTGAGGCAATAGGAGCCAATTCTGTAGAAGTCATCAAGAGTTGTTAGATTTTAGTTTATTTTTTTTGTTTCATAGGCAGATTCTATAGTAGGTATTTCTGTAGGAGCAGAATGTTTTGCTTGTCAAGAAAGACCATAGAAAGACATAAAAAGACGACGACTTTTATTCTGACTAAGTGACTTACGGCCAATTTCTTCACAAAAGTAACAAGTCAGCTTAGTACCCGACCTAGCTAGACCAGGTACTAGTACTAGTACTCGGTCCTAATGAAAAGTTAGGACCCGAGCATTTCTTCACACATATAGGACCCGATCTAAATTCACAAGAGAGTCCTAAGAACTAATACGTATAAAACTGGTCTAACTGTCATTCTGACTATATTTTGATAAATGAAAATTTTTATTTTGAAAAGAAAAAGAATAAAAAAGAAAAAAAGAAAAAAGTATAAAATAATAAAAAAGAAAAAATAATGTGATGAAACTAACAAGAAACCAACAAGAAAAAAAATTCAATGAGTTTTGTCAAGAATACATTCATGAATGCTGAATATCTGGTAAATGTAGACGAGGCTAAGAAACGCGGATCCGTCGATTTTAATGCAGCAGATCCATCTTAAGTTAAAGAGAGTTTTTTTTATAGACTTTTGCAACATAAATGTATTTTAATAAAAATAAAATAAAAAGACAAGTTTAAAAAACGCAGTCTTGTGATTATGTCTTTTTCTATTATAATGCGACTAGCATTATTTTATCATGGCATGTTGGCGAGCACGAGACAGCCGTAGGTTTTCTGACCACACGTTTCAAGACGTTGGTGTAAATTTAATTGTTAATGGCTTTCCGCAATATCCATAAACAGAATTCTTAAAGCAAGCATATTTTGTGCTGGAAGTTGGATGTCGGGTGTCGAGAAATGTAAATGTAGAATGTCTATGTAAAGAGGGCCTTTCCAGATTTAATTGTATTTTTTCGAAAGAATGAGAAATGTAGAAATACTTCTTTACTAAGCAGTGTACATTTGTTTGTTCTTCCCGTTCTGGCATAGCATTTGCCATTTTTGTTAAATATTAAAAAAAAATCAAGTCATTAAAATCTCCCAAAATGCTTGTCAAGCGAAACAACACTCAAAAAATTGAAAAAAAAAACTGCAATACCTCTTAAAAAATGAAATTCATTGCTTTGATTTCAGTATTACTGCCGCTAGACTACCGATTTTGAGGTCCTAAATATTACCGAGTCCTAACTAATACTCGGTACCAATTTGACAGTCCTATAGCTTAGTACTTGTGTGAAGAAATCACTTGGTACCGATTTGAGTACTAACGATTGGTATAATAACCTAATTTTGAGGAGCTAGCTAGTACCGAGTCCTAACTAGTACTCGGTCCTATATTGACAGTTCTAGGATTTAGAACCTGAGTGAAGAAATGAGTTGATACCGATTTGAGTACTAACTTTAGGACTAGGACCGGTATTAGCGCTAGGACTCTGTGAAGAAATCGGCCGTTAAAGAATTTATTTCTAATCTAAGACAAATGATGTCTTGACAGTCTCACTTGACCCAAGCCAATAAATAAAGTTCTCCCAATTCCAATTGAAAATCAACATCACTAGAAGCTTCCATATGTTTGCACTCACGATACCCCCGATAAAAAGAACTACCCAACCAATAAATAATTTATCTATTTACAAATTTATAATCTTGTTTAATTTATTATATAATGTATTATCAAAAAGCATATGGTTTTGTTTTTTGCCTTTTTTTTGTTTAGAAAAAAATAAAAAAAAAACCGCAACAAACAAAAAAAAAATCTAATTATGACGTAATAAAAAAAATTAAAAAAAAAATATATATACATAAAATTTAACTTACAATCATCTTGTCCAGCTGCATCTGCATCCAATTTCATATCAATTATCTTTCCCGATGTATAAACATTATACGGATGCAGCAATCTCTCATAATGCATTCTCAATGTTGCTCCAACACTCTTACTCGACGGATAAGACATTCGATTAGCAACTTTTGCCCATTTTCTTTCCCTAGTTGCTTGTTCCATTCCACCTTCCTCTTGTACAATTCTATGCAATGAATATAAATCCAATGCTTTCCTTTCAACCATTGGAATCTTTAATGAAGCACCTTGTAATTCCCAAAATTTTGCAATTTGATCAAGGAAATTTAATTTAACACGTGTCTTTGCTTCCAACTCATTTAAACGCTGAACGCGCGGAGTAAATTTAAGTTTATCAACATCCACTGCAAATGGTGGACGCCATTCAGCTGGTGGTAAGATTTTAGCTATCCCACATTTCTCAGCTATAGGTCGAATTTTTGAAATGTAAGCTAAAGGATTACGAAATTCGTCGGTAGTCGGACGAAAGACTGGACATTCACGTGGTGTATCAAAGTGAAATTCTTCGTTTTTATTTTGAGAGAAGGTCGACGAGGAATGTGGTTGGGTATGGGAAGAGGGTTTGTTGCTACTGTTTCTAACAAATTGCTGTTTCTTTTTGGAGGATTCTTCAAGATTTGTCGATGCAGATGACGATCCATTTGTGGAAACTATATTTGGATTGTTTGAAAGGGATATATTATTGGAATCGGAGGCAGATGTCATAGTCGTCGCCGAGGTGGTATTTGTCGTAGAGGACAGACGTTCGTTCTTTTTGTCACTGCCACTATTCGATTGGGACGTTCGAGTCCTCAATCGTCTCTGTGGTGTTCCATTTGTGTTTGTTGTTGTTGTTGGGGAGCCCCCCACAAACACATTTACACCACCACCAACTCCTGACGACGCTGTCGCTGAGGAAGTTGATGATGATGAAACTTCTGCTGCTGCTTTGTTAGCTTTCGTCGACATTTTTCTCATTTGGAAATAGTTTTTTAAATATTTTTTTTTTTTACAAAAATTTTCCTTCTAATTTTATTCAAGTTTTTTTTTTTCATTCATTCATTTGACTTAATCTTTCTAGTCTACATAGTTTTTTTTTTATCAATTTGTGTGCAATATTGGTTTTATAATAACTTTGACGACGTAAAATTGTGAGGGCATAATTTTGCCAACAACTTTTTTCCTTGGGAAATGGCCTCTTCGAGTAAAAAATAAAAAAGAAATTTTGTGAAAAACTTGTCTCGTTTTTTTTTTTTTTCTTTTTATTTAATCACACTCAGGTGGACCCAGTGTATTACAGTGGACCGAGAGAGGGTTGTGAAAATTATTTAAAAAAAAATTAGGAAAATCTTAAAAAAATTCTCACTTGATTTTCAACTGTTTTTGGGAAAGTTCTCGTGTCGAGATTTTGATAGTTTTTTTAGGGTTTTTTTTTTTGTGCAATTGCAATTTTCTGTTTTTTTTTTTTTATTTTTCTTCATCAACTTTTTCTTTCTTTTGTTTTACAAAAGGGATATCATCGAGTAGCACTTTGAGAGCTCTTTTTATTTTTTTAAGCCAAGGCGCGAGGGCTGGAGAGATTTTTACTTGACTACGACTTTTTTTTTTGTAAATTATACGAAATTTCTTATTTGATTTTGTGATTTCGTCGATTTCGTAAAGAACCTAATTTTTTTTTTTTTTGTAATAGTATTTTCTTCGTCTTTTTTCTATTTTTGTAAATAAATTCTTCACATATTTTTTCTGTAATTGTTTTTGTTTTTTAAATTCATTGTGGGAATTGGTAGGTTTTTTTGCGATATTTTAAAGTTTTGCTTAATAAATTTATATGTGGATATTATAAAAAAAAAATTATTATTCACATAAAAAATTCACTCCTCCATTCTTCGTCGCGATACAACACCACAAATAAAAATTTATTAAAAAAAAAAAAAAAAACACTCAAAGTATTTTTTTTTTTCGTACAGTAAAAATGGAATTATGGCGCATGTTCGTGGGGTGAGTGCGTTCAGTGAAGGTTTTTGCTATAAAAAAGTGATGGTTTTTTAGTACTTGGAGGGAGAGAGCTTTTTTTTTGGAGCTTTTGGTTTATGGAGATATAGGGTGGCATGAAATTTATTATAATATTCGATAGGGATTTACATTTGGCGATTAAAAAAAATAATCGCCGACGATTTTTGCTATTTTTGAAATTTTTTGTGATTTTTCACTCATCTGCGAAATTCGGTATTTTTTCTGAGACAAGAAAAAAATTGTCATTGACTAAGGGCCAGTTGTACAAATATTTAATCCGTGGTTCAGTAACTTTTATCTTCTGAAATCGGTGGTAAGGTTCCGGTTTAGCACTGGTGCATGGTCCACATATGTAAAAATAGCCACATCCATGCTTGATCCGAGGTTGACCCGCAGCTAATCCACCGAAATCGGTGGGTTAAATTTTTGATCCGAGGCTGAACCACGTTTGTACAACTGGCCCTAAGGGCCAGTTGTACAAATATTTAATCCGTGGTTCAGCAACTCCCAAGAAACAATTTGGCTTGCATAAAGCCATAACTACAATGACCTAAAAAGTGAAAAAGTGGGAAATTTACAAAAGTAAAAAATTTTTATTTCTTTCTAGCGCTATTTGTTTCTGGAAAAAACTACAAAAATTGTTTTTGTAACCAAAAAATAAGCTTTCTGCATCATTGTTTTTAATTTTGTGGTCAGAAAAACTGTCACAAAATGCGTTTGAAAATTTTCACTTTTTGACTTTTTGCAAAAAGTGGCCGTTGTAGTTATACATTAAGGTCCATTTCTTTCGATTCGACAAGCTATAGTTTGTATAGGTTTAGTTTAAGGCTTGATAACGCAAGTCAACCATTTTGAAAAGAAAGGAGATTGAAAAATCACATAAGGTGGCTACACACTGGTTGTGCCCAATCACGTTCCACTTTTACATTTTCTAGGAACAAACGTCAAAAAAAGGAAACATTTAGGAATGGAACTGTACTACCCTCAGAAAATTCAGTTCGCATCGTGAGCATCTTCCCCCTTCACTCCTCATTCCTCTTGCCTACAAACTCACTGCGTAGGCGATTGAAAAATCACCTTGTAGCCAGGCACAAAGAAAATCTTGTGAAATAAATTATTTTTTCTTTTAAATTCATGGCCTTTTCTTCCATACGTCATAGTTCTTCCTCTGCGTCTGAAAATCTATTCTTGTTTCTTTCTCTTTTTGAATAAAGAGAAGGACAAGGATAGTTTTAGTACACCCATTATGATTTTTAGAACACCGAAATAAAGAGCTGAATTGTTTCACTTTTTAGGTTTTGTGTTTTGGATGTGGTTTTTGGCTTTTTTCGCAAAACACCGGTTTTTGTTTGGTGTGAAAAGAGGCTATAAAGAAGATTTTAGAAAAGATTTTTAATAAACCGAAATCTTCTTCCGCATATTTTTTTTAAAGTTTTCCATTAAAAAAGTTTTTTTTTTTTATTTGAAATGACCGAAAAAGTGCCATTGTAAACTAATTCATTTCGTTTGACAGCTTATTTGCTGTTTTCAGGCTCTTTCTTACTCATACGCTTTTTTATTCGTTTCCTAGTGTCATCTCGAGTACGTAGCTCTATGATCAAAATTCAGAGATTATGGAAAGTTTTTACACATTTTCCCTCCAATTTTACTGTCCCGCACATTTTTCTTGGTTGAAAAGAGTATTAATAGCCTGTTTTCACTAGAACACAAATGAAATAATTTAGCAAAAATTAGATCTGTTCAAATTAAAAAAAAAATTCATATAGGCTTAGATATTCGAAATGAGATAATTTGCGAAATTAGCTCATTTGGGCTCTAGTGAAAACAGGCTATAAGACATTTTTTAAATTTTAGTTTCGCTTTCATTGAATTATTTATTAGCACATGCGACCATACCGTATCCGCCATTTTCTCTCATTTTGGAATGATATGCGCAGAACTGAACAAAAATAAAAACAATTTTTTTCGTGTTTTCCCTACATTATTTGTTATGCACATTGAAATAATTTTTTTTTTCGAGAATGTCCCAAAGCCTATTTGATTTTAAACTTCTTTTTGTGTGAAATTTTATTCATATAATTACCTTAGAGGATATAATATATGGAGTGCTTGTGCTGTTAGTTCCGTGAAGCTTTTATAGAGGGCTCTAGTTTCTTTAAGTTTTTCGATGAGTGCATGCCTCCATTTTATTTTCATTAGATGAAACAACAAGCGTGTGCATTTACAGCTGCGGAACCGGACTCGCACTGAAAAACGAAGGCAGCGACCCCTATCCATGTATATGGCGTTACAATGTATTAGGTATAGGAACAAGCACTCCATATATTATATCCTCTAAGTGCCTGGCTACACGGTGATTTTTCAATCGCCTAAGCAGTGAGTTTGTAGGCAAGAGGGATGAGGAGTGAAGGGGGAAGATGCTCACGAAGGGAACTGAATTTTCTGAGGGTAGTACAGTTCCATTGCTAAATTTTTCCTCTTTTTGACGTTTGTTCCTAGAAAATGTAAAAGTGGAACGTGATTGGGCACAACAGTGTGTAGCCACCGCATGTGATTTTTCAATCGATTGAAAAATCACTGTGTAGCCAGGCACTAAGATAATTACCCGTATCGTACCAATATCGCTACTGCAAACCTTTTCGGTGTGGTCAAGCCTTAATATTTTAACACCCCTGACTTTTTGTTTTCTTTTTATAAGCTTTTTTATCATTGTAACTTTTATTGCTGAACTCAGTTCCTATAAAAATCATGGTTTGTGTATTAACTAAACCAAAAAATTAGTAACCAAAGTTTAACACCACAAACAATTCGTTATTTTACACTCCTGCGTTTACATTTGTAGGTAAAAAGAATATTTATTTGTTTGCCAAACTCGAATTTAACAAAAAGGATCTACGTTTTAAATGTTAGAGGGGGATGTTGCATTGTAATATTTATAAGGCAAACATGGCAAAAAATGGGGTCCACAGGAAAAAGTGTAAATATGAGTAGCTAAACCTACTTTCCCTGTTGTTCAATGAATATGTGGAACTATACTGTAAAAAAACTTATTAATTTAATTTTTTAGAGCACCAAATCCTTTAATTAAAGATTTAAAACATACAATTTTGTTTGTCATTTCCAAGGTCATCAAGCCATGTTATTTTTCTTAAATGAAGCAATAACAATCATAGCCAGAACAATAACCACCGTAGTTAGAACCAAGAGTCATGCACGCAGCAGAACACCCGAGGTGATCATTTTGATTCCAATAACAAGGATCTGTGCAACAAAATTATTATCTATTTATTTAAACCAACATTTAATATTTCTTTGCTTTTTCTAACTTACCATACATTCCTTTTCCAGAATTTTTTTGAAGTTTGAAAAATTGAACAGATTTTTTAGGTTCTGATTTGGTTTCACCATTATCTTTAGCATCAACTTCAGCTTCAGCAATAACCTGCTGGCTGAAAATTGCTACAAATACAACAAATAAAGAAAAAACAATAATGAACTTCATTTTAGTGTGGTTTGATATTTGTCTTTCAAAGTTCTTCGCCTTTTATTCAATTTCAAAGTCATTAGTTATTTCCCTTTTGTTTACATATTAATGACGAAGAGGGCTAGAGAAATAATGATAAATTTGTTGATGATTCAAGGCATTAAGATAAAAATAGAATAATGTTAAAGAGATAAAATCAAGTTAGATGGGCTAGGGTTTAAAACAAATTTTAAACGCAAAACAAAATTCAAGAAAAACAATTTTTTGACGTGAAAACGTCTTATAAATCGATGAACCATGGCAGCCACCACAAAAAAGTGACGCCATTTTCTAACGTTACACTCTCGCACTTTTGCAGTGCGGCAAAAAAATTCAATTCAAAATTAAAAATAAACTATTAGAGATACAAAAATCTTCGATAGCTTATTTGAAAGATAATAACCTAAAGCTTAATCCATATGAAGAATTTTTAAAAATTCCGTCATTTAATAGGGTAAACAGGGGTAAAACGGAAAGATGAAATTTGGGCTAAAATCTAAACACGAAGTCGTAGAGAATTGATTTTTTTTGCTATAGATAGATGAGATTAATTTAAGAATTACTGCATTTAAGAAAAAATTATAAAAAAAATTGAAACTAAGCTATAACGTTTTGTTTGAACGTTGTACACGTGTTGGGGCTATGACAAAATGATGATTTTGGGTAAAGGAAATTTTTTTTGACAATTCTAAAGATGCCAGGTGAAAGATGAGGAAAAAAAATTAGCCACCTGATACGGATTTTTTTCCAACATTTTTCGAAATATGAATTTTTGAAAAACACCTTGTTTTTTAGGGGTATTTTTGGGGACATGTAGGTTTTGGCCTTATGCATACATGTGCAAAAAGTGGAATCGTTTCATGAGTTTTGACTGAATAACGGAAGAAACAAGTTTTTAAAAAACACGTTTTTTGACAGTTTTTAACCGATTTTCATCGTTTTTTATTTTTATCTTTTTTTCTTTAATAGATACAGGAATAAAGTATATGGAGTAATGATAGACCATGACTACGACTATATGTGTGCGAAGTTTCAATCATTTTCGTGAATACAATTTTGAGATAACGGTAAAATAAAATTTTAGAATTCAACAGGTTATAACTTTTGACCAAGAGCAGATAGAAATTTCATTAAACTTGTATTAGCATTCTGATACAATTACCTTTCATTTGGTATATCACACATAACGGTAGACTAACTACAAGTTACACAATGTTAAATCAAGAAACTTGCGAAAACCTCAAAACACCAGTGGAGATCTGTTGCCCCCCCAACAGCCACCAGTGTGGGAAGTACCGTAATCTCAATCTGGAAATTCGACATGGTTGACTTTAAAAAATTCTAACTTCTCTTGTAGGAAATGGTAACGGAGTTACGCGCGACAGAGTTACGGCCGTCAAAGTTACGCGAAACCGAAGTTACGAAAAACTAGAGTTACGAATTCTAAAGTTATGTTAAGCTATGACATGTGATTTTTGGGTTGGCAACAATTGCAACAACAGTTCACCACACCAAAATAACGTCTGTAAAAAAAAGGGGTGGTTTGGTTATTATTTTAATATAAATAATAACAAAGTGGGTATTACAAAATACGCTATGAATAATTATATTAATTAATAGAAAAAAAAATACGTATTTGCAATATTAGTTGGACAGATAAGAAGTTAAAGTCAATTATGTCCCCCAAACTTACATAAGTATACTCATGTTTTTTTTTCTATTTGAACGTTTTTGCGATCTTCTCACAAAAACAAAACCATATAATGTATAATATACATATATAATATATAATATATATAATAGTGTCAAAAATTTTACACGGTGTACTATTTAACGCAATTCACACACAGCCTTAGAATTCTGTTAAATGTTTCGTTTTTTTAAATAAAACAGTTTAAAAAAAAAGTTTCATTTTAAATCGAGTTTGCACTTCAGCTCTTTTTGAGGTAAGTACTGAAAATTTAAATTGATGACAAAATTTTTCTTTTTTAGTAAAACGAAGCAAATTTAGCATCTGAATTACGTGTAGCAACACTACCTTTAATTTAATATATAAAAAGTGAAAATAACCCGATTTGTTTGGGAGCTAGAGCTAATTTTCTTGGAAAAACAGTGAAAAAACAGAGATTTTTGATACTTTGAGCGAGTGTCGGCACCATTTAGAGTTATCCAATCGAGCTGAAATTTTGGCTATCTAAAAATCTGCAAAGGCGGAACATTTTATGGGGTTTCCCCGATTAAATTTCGAAAATCGATTTCTTGCGGTCACTCTAATGTATATCTATACCTATCCAATCAAAATTTTACAAGATAATCATTTTTAGCAAAAAACAAAACCGACTTCCATGGATCAAAACTGGGTTTTATGTTTTTAAACTCAGTCCAAAATTATGCGGTAACAAACATAAAAAAAAAAAAAAAAATACAGACGAATTGAATACCTCCTCATTTTTGGAAGTCGGTAATTAAATAACATCCATTTTCGCTTTACTCATTTAGTTCTGACCAATGAGAAAAATGTTAATCTCTTGTTTGTATTCCATAATTCCATGTCGTTCCTCGCAATTGTTGCCAACCCAAAAATCACATGTCATAGCTTAACATAACTTAAGAATTCGTAACTCTAGTTTTTCGTAACTTCGGTTTCGCGTAACTTTGACGCTCGTAACTCTGTCGCCCGTAACTCTGGTATTCGTAACTTCGTCGGTTTCCCCTCTTGTAGGCATCTTTTAAATGAGATTGATATGTCATTATAAAAGGTGAAATAATAAGCTTTCACATTGGGCAGGTTCAGAAACGTTAGGGCCTAAATATTGAGGTAATTTCTCGCTCTCTGATTGGTCAACTGTCAAAAAAAATCCTTCCAATTTAGGTAATTTTATTGGAAAGCTGACTGGAAAGTTAGGCAAGAAAATTTTACCTAAACATTTAGGAAAGTTTTTTTTGTCAACATGACAGGTGATTTTTTTTAATAAATGAATTACATATGTTAGCAAAATTAAATCTATTTCTTTGAAAAACGAGTAAAAAGTGCTTTATCAGTTATAATTAATATTATTTATTTATTTAAGAATAGTGAAATTTGGTGTCGATATTTGACAATAATGAAACATCCAAACAAATTTAGTCAATTTACCTTTATTTCCGTTCAGAAAATGACGTTGCCTAGATATCAAGTCCCTAATATTTCCTGAACGTGCCCATTGTATAAATTTTTGTATAGGTTGTCAAACAAAAAAATTGATTCCATAGCCTGAGAACATACAAATAAATGTTTTGCTTTTTTTAATGAAATTTGATCGAGTTCAAAAACTTCTAGCTCTTTTTGTAGATGTCTCATAGACCTGATCGATATATGTATTTTGAGCTAAGACAATAAGCTTTCAGATGGTATACAATTTTGTTTAGGTAGTTAGGGAAAAAAATAGAATTAATGACGTGAGAAGATAAAAATTCATGTTTTTTTTTGCTTTTTTTGATGAAAATGATTGTTTTCAATAAATTATTTTTATACTTTTTGCGCATTGTAAAAATTTAAAAATGGCTTTATTCTTAAGAAGAAATACTTGGCTTTTTAATTTGTATAATTTTTTTTTGTAAGCTTTTAAAATAAAAAAAATAATATAATGAGAAAATAAAAAAGGTACTTTTTTTTTTAGCTTTTTCTTGTAAATTATGATTGTTTGAAATAAGTAAACGCTTCAATTGACTCATTTTAAACAAAAGCACACAACCTGTTTTCTGTTTTCTTTTTTTGTTGAAATTGGAAATCCAGAAAAATAATTCCTGAATGTTACCGATTGGTATCGATGTAGGATAGTATAGTTCAAAAATTCAAAAAAATTTAGTATCGAATAAACTATCAAATAAACTAACGAATAAAAATGTAACAATTCAGTTATTTTATTTTAATTGAATTATTTTTTCCAGTTTTAATAAGTCTTTGTAGAATAATTAAAAACCTACTTTATTTCAGTTTCTGCAGTTCTTAAAGTATAATCGTTCTTTTCATGATCCTTTATAGTAGATTTTCATAAATTTCTCTGCTCTTAACTGATGTTTTTTTTTCAGAAGTACCTGCTGTGCCAATAGTTTTAAGTAAATAAGTAATAAAAAGTACTGAATTAGATGTCCAATAAAAACTCTTCTCAATTTCTAATAATAAAATTAATAATATGTAATTATTCATAATTATTCATTCATAACTAAATTAAGTTATCAAGGGAAAATATAAAATTATTACTGAATGAAAAAATCAATCGAATAGAATGAATAACTGGCTGGAAAAAAATATTAAAATGAAAAACTATCGAATGAAAAAATCATTCGAATGAAAAAACTTTTGAATAAAAAAAGTTATTCGAATGAAAATAGTAACTAAACTAATGAATGAATGATTTTGAACTATCGAATGAATGAATATTTTGGAACTATCGAGTAATCCTAAATTTGTGTAATGAATTAAAATGGAATTGATTTTCAGATAGTTTATAGGGACGGGCGTTATTTTCGAAATAAAGGTTTGCACTTCCCTATCCTTTATATAAACTACTTAAGTGTTGACTGGTGGAACTATAAAGTGGTGGAGAAACTTTGCGAAATATAAAGAAATTCAGTTTTTTGTATGAATTTCGTTCCGATTCAAAGCGTTTTGCGACAACTATTGACGATGTGAAAATGTGAAAGAGATTCGATACGAATACGGATCGAGTAGATTTTCGGATTTAATAGTTGCGTCTTGGGTAATAGACATTTTTACTTATATAGGTACTATTATATCAAGTTATGCATTCGTAAAAAAAAAAGTTGAGATGACATTTTTCCATGACATTACGATGGTAGAGAATGCCAAAAAAGTGGGTCCCGGAAGTCCGTCTGTCTGTCTGTCAGTCTGTCTGATTATGTTTTGACAGAAAATGGTTCGTTTCTTTGCTAATTTTTAACACTGTTTACAACAACAAAAAGCTATCCGATAGCTTTATGTTAACTGTTTGAACGTGCCCTGTCTGTCTGTATAAGGAGCTACAGCCTAAACGGATGTACCGATTGACTTCAAACTTTGTGTGTAGCATTTTTTGGAGACTCTCCAGAGCGGTTTTTGGAATTAATTTTTTTGGACTAAAAATAACGGTACTTGTCATATACCGATTTTAGTAAAGTTAAAATTGCTCAAAAACGGCTACAACGATTTTGCTTAAAAAATTCAAATGTAAGTTTTAAAACAAGGTCTATCTTCTAATGAAAAAATTTTTTTTTGAAAATCATTATTAACGGTACCTGCCATAGAACCGTTTTTTTTTTTAAATCCGATTATCTCTGAAACTGCTTATTCGATTTCAACGAAACTTTTTGTAAAGAAGCATTTATATAATTTTAATATAAGCCAAAAATAAAATTTCGAAAAAAATAATTTTTGGATTTTTTTTTGAAAAATCAAATTTTCGAAAAAAATTAAAAAAAACGGCTCTAACGATTTTGAATTTTTTTTTTCTAAAAATGCAGCTTAATATAGCAATCAAAACTGCATACTTGTTTTGGAGGGCAATTTTTAAAAAACGAATTTTATTTTTACTTGCGATATAGGTAGGTACTATAGGGCAAGTTTAGGATTCGTAAAAAAATCGAACTCGAGATAACAATTTTACGTGACATTACGATAATGGAGAATGCCAAAAAAGTGGGTCCGGCAATTCTGTCTGTCTGTCTGTCTGTGTGTCTGTCTCTATCTGGAGCTGCAGCCTAAACGAGTGCAGTGATTTTCTTCAAACTTGGTATTTAGCAGTTTTGGGTGATTCCCTAGAGGGGAAATTGGAATTTTATTTTTATGACTAAAACTAACGGTACCTGCCATATAACGCAAATAGAAAAGTTAATTTTTTTCAAAAACGGCTCTAACGATATTGATAAAAATTTTGTGTAAGAGCCAAGTTTTGAAATAAAAAAAATATTGTTTGTACCGTTATTAACGGTACCTGTCATAGAACGGTTTTTTTTGATTTATGAATAACTCGTACAAAACTAATCCGCTTTCAACGGAAATTTTTATAAAAGAGCGTTTTAGGAAAGGTAATATTAAAATTTAAGAAAATTTTCAAAAAACACACTATTGGATTTTTTAAAAATATTTCAAAAATTTTTTTTCGAAAAATCAATTTTTTGAAAACGGTTTGACGAAAAATCTTTAAATTTCGTTTTTATGTGTAAATTAATTATTTCTTCAAAATGTATAAACAACCTTTTTTTTGAAAAATGTTAGAAAATTTTTATTTATAAAAAATTATTTTTTTAAAAAACGGCTCCTACGATTTTCGAAATTTTTTTCTAAAAATACCTTTTTATACAAGAAATAAAATGGCATAGGTACTTGTTTTATTTTTGTAAGAGATCATTTAAAACGGTGTTTAATTAATTATAAAAACAGATTTAATTTTTTTATACTACTTTTGAAATTTCTTCAAAATATCAAATTTTAAATTTCTTGAATAAAAACAAAAAACTTTAACATTAGAGTTACTTTAAGCATAAGAGTACGTGCGACCCCAGTCGTGCAATTTATTTTTTTTTGTTTTGTACCTATGTACATATATAGTAGGTACCTACATTTTCCAAATTTCTATATAAAAAGTCTTAAAAATTTAAGCAACTTGAACTCTAAGAGCAAGTTCGTGCGATCCAGTCGTGCATTTTATTTATGTTCGCTTAGGGACAAGTTCCATTATTGTCTTTAAATAATAATTTAAATAACGCCCTGTTTTCGTGAAACTTGTACAAAGTAAATCAATCTGAATTTTAAGCTTTTTGTATGGATATTTCCATAGTTTCAAATCGTTCTAAAACAATTATCCCAACTCATTTTTATTGGAAGAAAAAAGTTGAAGTAATTTCCCATGTACCCACTTAAGTTTTTATTGTTTGACTCTGATAAATTTTAACTAACTGGTTTCCGAATCTCAAGGAAACAAGCTCCCAGGCAAAACCTTTGGAGTAGAAAAAAACTTCTGATTAAAAATATGAAATCCTTTCTATAACATTACTATCGTACTGATATTTTCCTGACCTTACCTTTCTACAATCTCATTTGACATAGGTTCATTATTTATTATTCAGTGATTCTATTTTTATATTTTTTGCTTGATAATAATCTTGCAACAAAACAGCTAATTGGAATTCTATTTATGTAAATCAACAATTTTGTACCTAATGCGTTTTTATTTTTATCTTAATGTCTTGAGTCATCAATAATTTTATTTATCATTATATTCCACCCCTACTTAATGCCTACCTACATACAATTTGTACATTTTCTGATTACAATGGGGAAGTAACTAATTATTATCAAAATATAAATAAAAGACGAAGAATTATTGAAGGAAAATATCAAACCAAACCAATATGAAGTTCCTTATTGTTCTTACGGTCTTTGTTGTTGTTGTAGCAGTTTTCAGTCAGCAAGTTAATGCTGAAGATGAAGTTGATGGTAAAAGTGAAGTGAAATCATTGGAACCTAAGAAATCTGTTCAATTTGGAAAATTGGACGAAAATGCTGGAAAAGCAAGAGTTTATGGTAAGGCTGCCTTAGTCCCTTACCCATTGTTCACATTCACATTTTCACAAACTTTTTGTTTTACAGATCCATGCAATTACAATCCCTATGATCATGCCGGGTGCTCTACTGCCTGCTGGTCCGTTGGTTATTACTGGGGTGGATTTTGTTCAGGCTATGATTGTTATTGTTACGTTTAAGACAAAAAAAAAGTGGGACAATTTTGGCTCAATGAACTTGGACATGGCAACAAAAATTGTATATTATTAAATTTAAAATAAAGGATATGGTATTGAAAAAAAATTAAATTAATGAGTCTTTCAAAGTAGTTTCACAAGACATATATATTGAAAAAAAAAACAATAAATGCATTCAAAATCTTTTAAAGATTAACATCTTAAATACCTATTTGAGAAAAATTAAGAAGGTAAGGAACACGTCTAATTTTTAAAGTATGAATAAGTGCTAATCTTTAAAACCAGAATAAAGTTAAAACACAATTGAAAACATCGTGAAATGAAAATAAATACGTTCCACAAGATTTACAACCCATCAGTTACTGAAAACGTGACTCAAATAAGAAATTAAACTTTTAAGTTTACATTCCACATAATAAAAATATACTTGATTCGCAAAGATTTAGGCTTCCCATATTATCTAAATTATTTTCTCTCGTGATCACCTCGTAGAAAATGATTTAAAAAGATTGAATCATATTGTGGAATATATTCATTTATCATTTCAGAAGAAGGTAGGTACTAGACCCTTAAGCGTTAAGCCATATTAAATTTAGAACACATTTCAAAACATCGTGAAATGAAAAATGAATGCGTTCCACAAGATTAACAAAACATCAGTGACAGAGTGTGTGAACCCAAAGAAGAAAATTAACATAGGCCGGATAGGAAATCCCTCAGGTGAAACTTTTATGTTTATATTCCACAAACTGCTATTTTGAATAAGATCTAATTGATTTTATTTTCCCTTGAATTACATTGCATAAACAAGCTATAAGGGTCGTAACATATTTTGGAACGGACTTATTTTTTATTTAACAGGAAGGTTTATTGCTCAAAACCAATGCTAGATCTCAGCCTCCAGTTCGGTCCCTATAGCTTACTGTCTCAAGCTGGACACAGTAATTTGGTTGAGGTTTTTCTGCACCACCTAAGAAGAGAAAAAGATTCATTTCATAATTTTGTTCACCTAAAGCTTTAAATTTTTTTTTAAGATCCACAAACTTTTATGTGATGTTTATATTTTAGAAATTTGTGACTTCTTGGAAAAAATGAATAGATTTATTTGTTAAGTTTAAATACATTACACGATATTTTTTCATACGATCATTTTAATTATTCAAAAAATTGGAAAAGAATAGAAAGTAGATAAAATTCGGTACGTTCCACACTATTTTTAGCTTTTTCCAATATCCCCTCCAATCACTTTATCATACATTTGAAATATAGCTTGTTTCATGTTTGGAACGCATTATTTTTTTCTGTTAAACCACAATTTAATATTGTTGTAAAACCGACCGAAATGTAACCTGTGTATGAACAACTTTGACATTTAGAAAACAAAAAAAAAATATATAAAATATGTGGAACGTAAGAAATGTCATTTTCCTTACACGTAAACGTTCTTGAACAAATATGAATTTTTCATTCAAATACTTAAGATTTGACATATTTTTGTCTGCAAAATTTAAGTGTAGCCTTGAAGTGATCTCAATAAAATGGAGACACTTTCTAAAAGAAATCTAGGCTGGCACTCCAATCAACATACTCTCGAGACTTTTCATATCTTTTAAAGAACTTACAACAACAACAACAACAACAAAAAAAAAAACAAACAAACTAAACAAACATTGTAAAAAATTGGATTAATTACAAAACTACTCAATCACTTTTACAGGTTTAAAACAAAAAAAAAATTATATAACTTCGATAAGATAGTTAAATTGAGGGTATTAAGAAATCTCAACAAGGCTATATGGACGTCATAAAATAGAATTGGAGCCAAGTGGCTTGTATTTTATTTTTTAAAACTAAGTCAATGTCGGAAAACTATCGACGAACGATAGGTATATAAACCCTTCATTGGTTTCTATTCGGCCACAAAGTTTCTTACTTCCCTTCACAATGTACCGTTTACTTGTACTCTGTTGCCTGTTGGCTGCTGCCCAAAGTGCTAGGTTTTTGCAAAAACCTATGCTCGATGGACGTATTGTTGGTGGAGAAGAAATCGATATCTCAGAAGCTCCCCATCAAATATCCTTACAACGTTATAGCAGCCACTCATGTGGAGGTTCGTTGATAAAGAAAAATATCGTTCTTACAGCGGCTCATTGTACAAGTGGAGCAAGTGCTTCCTCGCTCAAAGTACGCATTGGTTCATCCTTGTATGCCAGTGGTGGTGTTTTGGTTGCTGTTAAGAAAGTAACAATTCATCCCAAATACAATCCATCAACCATTGACTACGATTTCTCAATTTTGGAATTGGACGACTACGAATCGAAAGGATTAGTTTCAGGTAATGCTAAATTGCCAAAAGCTGGACAAGATGTTGCTGATGGAACTCTATTGAGAGTCACCGGATGGGGTAACACTCAAAATTCACAAGAATCCCGTTCTCGTCTTCGTGGTGCTACAGTTCCAAAGGCTAATCAATCGAAATGTAATAGTTCGTATTCTCGTTATGGTGGTGTTACCGATCGCATGATCTGTGCCGGTCTCGAACAAGGTGGTAAGGATGCTTGTCAAGGAGATTCTGGTGGTCCATTGATGGAGAAGAATGTTTTGATTGGTGTTGTTTCATGGGGATATGGATGTGCTGTACCAAACTATCCAGGTGTTTATTCGCGTGTTGCATCTGTTCGCGATTGGATTAAGACAGTTAGCAGTGTTTAATATAAAAAAACAACAACAACAACAACAACAACAAAATATTAAAATTGGTTGAAATAAAATAGTTTTGTGAAGCAATGTGATGTTTTTTTTTTCGTTTAAATATTGGGGATACCATTTTGAGCTAGAGGCTTAGTCTGCTAACAAGCTTTGGCTCAATTTTGGACCTGTCCATGGTGAATTTAAAAGAATATAAATACGTTCCACAAAAACTTTCCCATTATAGTTTGAGTTTCTTCGACATGTTATGTTCGACTCACCTGAAATTTAAAAACAAACGCATTCCACAACATGATAACACCCATAAAAAAAAACAGTTTTTGACTCATTTTTTGTTGAAGAAATTTCTAATCGAACCTCTTGTATTGAAAATTGAAGATGTGGAACGTAAGGCAGTACTTAGTTCGAATACAAATAAAATATTAATACAAAATCGTTTGCGTTGATAATTCAGTATTATATTAAACATAAATGAAGTTAAAATTCTCAGTTGCAAATTTCAAGTTAAAAAAATGTACGTTGTGGAACGTATTCGCATTTCATTTTAACAGGGGTAGCTGAAAACAGAAAATGTGGAATTTATTTCTGAAATTAACATTGTGGAACGTAAAGCATTACTCATTTCAAGTGCAAATGAAATATTCATACAAAACCGTTTGCGTGTAATTTTCAGTATTACATTCCACAAAGTTCCAATTCTCAGCTTTAGATGTTTTTTGGCAGGTTTTGCATTGAAAACTTTGTGGAACGCATTTTGAACAGAAGTAGCTAAAAACAGAAGTTATGGAATGTATTTCTGAAATTTACATTGTCGAACGTAAAGCATTACTCAGTTCAAGTGCAAATGAATAATATTAATAAAAATCGTTCGCGTGGAAATTTCAATAATTATACATTCCTAAGTTCCAATTCTAAGTAAAAGATGTTTATTTGTCAAATTTAAAGTTCAGAAATTTGTAAAACGGCTTGTTTGACGTTGTGGAACGTATTCATTTTTTATTTCAAGGAAGGGTAGTGAAAATAGAAGCTGTGGAATGTATTAATGAAATATCCACTCAAACTATTTTGTATGAATGTATCATTTTCATTCACACTGATAAGCAAAATAAACTTTTGAAGAAGCTCTCAATGCTGATGGGAGTGAACTCAAGGAGATCCACACACTTTCTAAATAGAATCTTAACTCTCCATTAAGAAACTCTCCCAGACATTTCATATCTTTTGAAGAACTTAAAAAAAAAAAAAAAAAAAATAAACACAAAATCTAGACAAACAATGTTATAAACCGTATTTATGTCAAAGCTACTTAAAATATGAACTCATATAAGAGCTCTATTGTACTTGTATAATATAAATCATAAAAATTCGATAAGATTGTTTTATTGGCAGTCTTAGGAAATCTCAACGAGGAATTTTATAAAGGTAACATAAAAACAAAAATCGATATCAAATGACTTGTATTTTTATTGGCTTGTGTTTGTTTTTTTTTTTTTTTTGTTTTTGTTCTAAATCAATGTCAATGTCGAAGTACAGAATGTCCAAATTATGGATCGATCGTATATAAACCGTTGTTTTGCCTCTGTTTAATCACAGTTTCTAAATTTCTTCTACTATGTACCGTTTGATTGTACTTTCTTGCCTGCTGGCTCTTGCTCAGAGCAGTGCTAGGTTTATGCAAAAACCTATGCTCGATGGACGTATTGTTGGTGGAGAAGCAATAACCATTGACGAAAATCCTATTCAGATTTCTTTACAACGATCCGGCAGCCACTCGTGTGGAGGATCATTGATAAGTGAACGTTACGTTCTTACAGCCGCTCATTGTGCTGTTGGAGTAAAAGCTTCCTCACTGACAATACGCATTGGTTCATCTTTCTATGCTAGCGGTGGTCGTAAGGTTCAAGTTACTAAAACTAATTGCCATCCCCAATACAATGCAGCAACTATTGATTATGATTTCTGCGTTTTGGAATTGGAAGACTGGGATCCCACTGGATTGACATATGGATTTGCTAAACTACCTGAAGCTGGACAAGACGTTGCCGATGGAACTTTATTGAGAGTTACTGGATGGGGAAATACCCAGAATTCATATGAATCTCGTTCTCAGCTTCGTAGCACCATAGTACCCAAGACTAATCAGGATGAATGCAGTAGGGCATATAAGAGTTATGGTGGAGTTACTCCTCGCATGATCTGTGCTGGTCTCAAAGAAGGTGGTAAGGATGCCTGTCAAGGAGATTCTGGTGGTCCATTGATGGAAGACGATATTTTGGTTGGAATTGTTTCATGGGGTTATGGATGTGCTGTAGCTAATTATCCAGGTGTACATTCTCGTGTGGCATCAGTTCGCGATTGGATTAAGTCTGTCAGCGGTATTTAAATCAGTATAAAGTTTTATTCAAATTTGAATAAAATAATTTGATCCATCAATTTGAGTTTTGTTTTTGTTGTTGTGTTTTATCACTAGGTTTTATTTAGTCTTCTACCAGCTTTAAAATTTGCATGTAAATTGAAGAGTTTCATTGTGAATTGAGAATTTCATTGATTTCTTTGAATGTGCATTCCATTCAAAATCGCTCATAGGCAGTCTACTACCTCCAAAGGAACACGGATATTATTTCCTTTCTCCTATCTCCTACGCGTGGATCACAGATGAATCTATTCCAAATCTTTAAAATTGAGGCCGAAACTGGTAAGACGCATTAAGACCTGGAATTTGGTTTTGAGGAGAACTTCATCATAAAAGTATGTTAGAATGGTAGTACTGGATTATCATTTTTATCTGTACTCAAGATTATTTCATAACCTTTAGGATAACGCGGATATAATTGCAAAATAGGAATAGTAATTGTAGGTATTTAGGTTTTCAGAACAATAAAAAGCAAAAACCACAAAAGATTCCTGGTTAAAACTCTTTTAATTCAAATAAATTTTAACAATTTTGTTTGCTAAACACCTGTGATGGACTTAGAAAAAAATTGCATACTTTTAACAAAAAACACTACATACTTACGTACAAGAAGAAAATTTTACATACTTAAAAGATAAAAACATTGCATACTTAAAAGAACCTCTTGGAACAGGTCTTTTAGAGGCCTTCTGTCACTTGAAAATACGAGGCTTCCTTAGAACGGTTCAAAAAGGTCTTGAAAAGGGCTTAAAAAGAGCCTTCTTTAACTAAAATTTACAAGGCTGTAAACACTTCTAGGAAGTCTTAAGACGATCTCTTTCTTTTCCAAAATGGTTGACTTGCGTAATCAATTCTTATACTAAACCAATACAAACTATTTCTTGTCGAATCAGCGGCGGTGTGTAGAGGTTCAAGGGAGTTCGATAAATCCACCAAAAGAACAAATTTTGCAATTGGAAAACTACAACTCGACCGGATTGACTGCGGAATATGCAAAGTTGCCTAAAGTGGGAGAAAATGTTCCCGATGGAATGCCACTGATGGGGATTTATAGGCGACCGGTACACCAGCAAAGTACATACTTTGTACCGTCACAGTTCCCAAGGTCTATCAGGTAAAATGCAAATCTGACTTTGGAAACAGGGCTTGCATCACCGATGACAAGATGTGTGCCGGTGGCAAAGATCCTTGTTTTGGAGATGACGATGGTGCATTAATGTATAAGGATGTCTTGGTCGGAGTTGCTTGGTTTAAAGAAGTGTGTGCTGTACCAAACGAACCAGATATCTACTCGCATGTTGCTTCAGTCTGCGATTGGATTAAGTCTGTCAGCGGTATTTAAATCAGTATAAAGTTTTATTCAAATTTGAATAAAATAATTTTATCCATCAATTTGAGTTTTGTTTTTGTTGTTGTGTTTTATCACTAGGTTTTATTTAGTCTTCTACCAGCTTAAAAATTTGCATGTAAATTGAAGAGTTTCATTGTGAATTGAGAATTTCATTGATTTCTTTGAATGTGCATTCCATTCAAAATCGCTCATAGGCAGTCTACTACCTCCAAAGGAACACGGATATTATTTCCTTTCTAATACCTGCTACGCGTGGATCACAGATGAATCTATTCCAAATCTTTAAAATTAAGGCCGAAACTGGTATGTTAGAATGGTAGTACTGGATTATCATTTTTATCTGTACTCAAGATTATTTCATAACCTTTAGGATAACGCGGGTATAATTGCAAAATAGGAATAGTAATTGTAGGTATTTAGGTTTTCAGAACAATAAAAAGCAAAAACCAAAAAGATTCCTGGTTAAAACTCTTTTAATTCAAATAAATTTTAACAATTTTGTTTGCTAAACACCGATGATGGACTTAGAAAAAAATTGCATACCTACTTTTAACAAAAAACATTACATACTTACAAGAAGAAAATATTACATACTTAAAAGATAAAAACATTGCATACTTAAAAGAACCTCTTGGAACAGGTCTTTTAGAGGCCTTCTGTCACTTGAAAATACGAGGCTTCCTTAGAACGGTTCAAAAAGGTCTTGAAAAGAGCTTAAAAAGGGCCTTCTTTAATAAAAATTTACAAGGCCCTAAACACTTCTAGGAAGTCGTAAGACGATCTCTTTCTTTTCCAAAATGGTTGACTTGCGTAATCAATTCTTATACTAAACCAATACAAACTATTTCTTGTCGAATCAGCGGCGGTGTGTAGAGGTTCAAGGGAGTTCGATAAATCCACCAAAAGAACAAATTTTGCAATTGGAAAACTACAACTCGAAGTGGGAGAAAATGTTCCCGATGGAATGCCACTGATGGGGATTTATAGGCGACCGGTACACCAGCAAAGAACATACTTTGTACCGTCACAGTTCCCAAGGTCTATCAGGTAAAATGCAAATCTGACTTTGGAAACAGGGCTTGCATCACCGATGACAAGATGTGTGCCGGTGGCAAAAATCCTTGTTTTGGAGATGGCAATGGTGCATTGATGTATAAGGATGTCTTGGTCGGAGTTGCTTCGTTTAAAGAAGTGTGTGCTGTACCAAACGAACCAGATATCTACTCGCATGTTGCTTCAATCCGCGATTGGATTAAGTCTATCAGCGATGTTTAATAAAAATAAATCGAAAATTGTTAAAAATTGATTAAAAATAAAATACACTTTTTGATCCAGCAAATTTGTGTTTTCTCACTAAATAATTCAGGAAGCGCTTTATAATGTTGATGGTGTGTTGCTTTCACTCATCGTATATAGTCTTTGTCTTTGATTGACCTCGATTTCATTTGAAAACTCATTCAATTGACCCAAAATCAAATGGCAAATATGACATCGTTTTCTATTTTATATGAGAGACCGAGTTGATAGACCCGCTCACACGAGACTCTATACATATGTGATGCCAAAAACTCATCATACCAGCCATATCAATGTTTATATAGTGCGGTGCATCGGGTCCGGTCCAGGTCTAGGAATTCATGGATCAGAGTTTACTCACAGTCTGTTTACACAAAGTTTGTATTTTTTTTTTATATAGGTACTTTGTTTGATGTTTGACTCCTCCCCCATACATTTTTCCGTGTTTTTTTTTTGGGCGAAAAAGCAGTTGAATCCTTTCAACTGGCAATGCAAGCCTGATGTTTGCAATCTCATATAGGAGGCACTTTTCATTCTTATCATCCCTTTAGCCCTCCACTTTTTTGATATAGCACGAGGTAAAGGTAGTTTGTATTTGCTCATTGAGAGTGGCTTTAATAATAGAAAGTGGATTCATTCTTTCACTCCTTCCATCATGTACAGTATTTAGGTGTAGGTGTATATATATTTACTCGTGCTTGGTCCTTGTGTGTCGGCTTTTATTGGGTCCGAGTGAATGTTTCATCCGTTTAGTTTAAAGCATTTGGATATAATTCAACTTCAACAACGTGTAGTATGCTTGTTGGTTACCTATAGGACTCTCTTCCTGTGGGTAGAAGGTGAGTGCTGATACCTACACACATTTCATCGAACGAAAATTATTGGAATATATTGGCCAACCTTGGTCATGTCTATATGTAGAAGTATCGTTCGTCGTTGACCAAATGTATACGTATAAATGTCAATTCAATGATATGTCTGGGACGAAATGGGATCAGTTTTAAATGGAGCCTTTAAGGCTATTTGTATTCAAAATGTATCGAAAATAATTTTATTTTTTTTTTAAACTTTTAAGCTTGAAGCTTATAATAACATGGTCTTAAGCCATATTATAACTGACAACATTTGTTGTGTGAAAATACCTGACAACTTATTCTTTGGGAAGACAGTTTTGATTTTAAATTTTTAAAAGCTTAAAAAACCTCTTTAACAGGATGAGTCTAATTCGTTTGTCTGTCATTTGTAAAAGTTCGTCTCAAACGGAATCAAAATAAATGTATTTTTATAAAGAATTTAGATTTCTCTTAATTAAAAGTTAAGTAAACAACCTGTTAAGTAGAAGGTTTTTAATAGATAGTTCAAAATTCATGTTAAAAAAAAATACATTTCAAGTTTTTCTTTTGGCTTAACTGTTAAAACATAGCCCCGTTTATTATAAAAGATATTTTGAACAACAAACGAAATTTTACCTCTCACAATACTCCAAATTGAAATCAATTTTATAGAATAAAAATATCCCTACCAACATTTTTTCAGAATAAATTTTATTTTTATAAAGAAAAAATTCAATATCATTTTTATGCATATCATATCTGCTCTGAAGTTTACCATCAAAATGGATGGATGAATGAAGGAAGGCAACGAAAGCCAACGGTGTTATATGCAACCTACCGGCCTTGATACATTACGAGCAATTAAAAGTGATGAATGAAATTTTTAAATGGAATTAAAAAGGTTCAAGATTCAAAATGAAAAGTTTGGTGTGGATGGGATGCCTCTTTGTGTATGGTGTAGGTATAATGCTGATATTTTTGGAAAAAAAAAAATGTTGAATTTAATTATGCACAATGTGTTAAAGGTATCCAGCTATCAGGTTTTTTAGAAGAACAACAAAAATAAAGGGTTCTTTGTTTTGAGCAAACCACTGGCAATGTGTTAAAACAACATGTCGCCTTGTCGTTATGTCACCATGTCGGCTTGTCGCCATTTCGCCTTGTCGCCATGTCGCCATGTCACCTTGTCGCCATGTCGCCAGGTACATTCTATCTATTGAGTTCTAAGGCCCATTTGCTGAAACGAGTCTTAAATATTTATGTGAAACATAAACCCTTAAGTTATACATAGCGGTTTGCACGAACTTCAAATTGTGTCATAAATTCCTCTAAGTTTAACATAACTTAGGGGCAAGAAATAGTAGAACTTAAGGATTTTATGATCAACTTAAAGTATTTAATTGACCAAAAAAGAAAGAACGCGGCTTAAAAAATTGATGTATGTGGGAAAAAAGGAAAAAAATTATCAATTTAATATAAATTCACTCACATTTATTAGCATTAACCATCTTCAAACGGTAAAATTTACGACACACATTTTTGAAACACTGTTCACTTTTTGTTTTTATATATCTCATATTATTTTTTGACAAACAAAAATATTTGCAAAACAAATTCTGTCAAATGAATAATTTTTTTTATTAAATTAAACACATTTTTATTGCCACTTTCACTATTTAACACTTTTTTCTGCAATCAAAATTGCCAAAATAATAAATTTGTTGAATTATTCCCGGTTAATTTCTCAAAAACAATTCAAATACACTGACGTTTGAGTCGTTTGACATTTTAATTTGAAGCTCTCAGCGATTTCTCGCATGAAAGTGAATCGTTGCTAGGTTTAACATAAATATTTTTTAGAAACTTAGAATAAACTAAGTAAAACATTAGAGCTATGTTCGACCTATCTAAGATTAGAATTTATGACTAGTATGAGCAAATGGGCCTAAATGAAATTAGCAATACTTAAAAACCAAAATTTTAAATAATCCAAGTTGTTTGACATGAGCTAATTACACTGGTTAACAAGGTTTTTGTTACAGAAACCAGGGTATACTTTTCTATAGGCTGAGCTCGAATCCGAAGTCAGAAAAATTCTATCACATCACGTTTTGGAGATATTCCCGTTAGAAAATCGAAAATGCCGATTTTTACCAGTTTTCAAAGTTATTTTTTAGCGTTTACTTATTTTTTTTTAAATTAAATTTGTAACAGTTTCTACAAGAATTGTGTCAAAATTTGAAAGCGATTGGTACAGAACTTTTCGATATTTGCTATTAAAAGCAAATAAATATGTGCCCTTGATTATGAAAGTGGACTAAGTCACTTTTTGCATTGTTTAAAGAAAAACTTACATAATAATTTTCTTATAACGATTTAATTATATTTTTTTTATGAAATCACTAGAGGAGCAATAAAGAAGTTTATTTACTGCAATTTCGCGTTCAAATAAACTTTACCCCTTAAATAATAACTATTTTTAGGCTAGATTTGATGCCATTTTTAGGAGTGACTTAGTCCACTTTCATAATTAAGGGCACATATGAGATGCCCCAAACACTTTGATTTCAAGTTATGATTTCTCGAGGAAGAAAATAGATATTTAAAAGATTTAAACGGATTTAGAGAGACAAAACTTAATTCTTTTAGAAACTGGTCCAAATTCAATTTAAAAAAAATAAGTAAACGCTAAAAAATAACCCTGAAAACTGGTAAAAAGCGGCATTTTCGATTTTCTAACGGGAATATCTCAAAAACGTGATGTGATCGAATTTTTCTGACTTCGTTTTCGAGCTCAGCACACAAAAAACCTATAGAAGAGTATACCCTGGTTTCTGTAACAAAAAAGAAGTTTAATTTTGTTGACCAGTGTTATACTTCACTTTGAAATTTAACAATAAACTGAAATTGTTTAATTTTATAATTTGAAACAAAAGAATAACGAAATGTTGTAAATACAGTGCTTTGCAAAAGTATAATCGCACCATATAAAAATGCTATTTATATAAAACCGAGTATTGCAGCGACACTCTACTATTTTTTTTATTAAAGGGGATCAAAAAACAAGAATATTGAGAAGAACAAAATGTCCCGTTACTTTCTCTTATAATTTTTAGAAATAAAAACAAGTTTTTCTTCCATTGCAAAAGTATAATCGCATTTTTTTTATTTTGAGTATGGCCAACAAGGTTTTTAACGAAGAAAAAAATAACAAAAATAATAAAAATTATTTAAATTATTTCTATTTTAAGTGGAGCGATTGAATATAATTCAATTTTAAAGTTCAAGTGACCTCAACTCCAAATTTATAAGGCGAAACGCTTTATAAATTTGGAGTTGAGGTCACTTGAACTTTAAAATTCAACAAGGTTTTTGTTACAGAAACCAAGATATACTTTTCTAAAGGTTTTTTATGTGTTGAGCTCGAATCCGAACTCAGAAAAATCAAAAATCACATCGCGTTTTTGAGATATTCTCGTTAGAAAATCGAAAATCCCGCTTTTTACCAGTTTTCGAGGTTATTTCCTAGCGTTGGTAGGTACTACAGTCTCTGAATAAATCGATACATTTATTTTCGCTTACATACTGGATTTAAGGTTAACATAGAACAAAAGTGGGTAATAAGCAACTGAAGATATCTCGGACAGTAGAAAAGATGCCTGAAAGATTTAAATAGATTTAAGGGTAATATTTCAAAAACGAGATGTGATCGAATAAGTCCGTCTTTGGATTCGAGTTCGGCCACCGAAACCCTTTGAAAAAGCATAGTTTAGTCCCGGCACCAAAAACCCTGCATAAGTACTTGTGGTATTTAAAGGGTTCTTAAAAGAGCATTTTAAGGTGTTAACATAGTGCTTAAGGAAATGGTCAAAGAGATAAAAACTCTTTGTAATGGACCAAACAATTTTTGTTTTCCTTTATACAAACTTCATCGACAGCTTCTGCAACGATGCAAAATTGGTAGTGATTTTAAGGGAGATTTTCGTATAGGTAATCAAATCACTAAAATACAAAAACAAATTATTTAGTGCTGCATATATTAGACTTGTATATGTTTATAATATAGGTATCTTTTGATTTTCTGAAAAAAAATTTCGGGGGGGGGTTAAACACCCAAACCCCCCCCCCCCCCCCTAAATACGGCTATGGTCTCATTCGATGGATTTGGTAGAATTTCTTTAAAATACTTTTTTTTAGACAATCGAAAATCCGAAAAAAATAAATTTTTAGTATATTTACTTTAATAGAAGAGCCTATTCATTGTGAATTTGGATCTCTAAACCAAAACTGGTTTCGAGATTGTAAGAAAAAAAAGTAAAAAAAAAAAAAACATTTCCATTGCAAATGTTTTTTAAATGTCTTTCCTTAGGCAAGGTTTTAACCGAAGGGGATTATAAATTTCGTACCTAAATCAGCTTTACTTACTAACTTATTATCTCTTAACCCCTTGTAGCCCCATGTGACATTTCTGTAACAAACCGAAAAAGATCGCCCAAAAGCTGTAAAAAACATATTTTTATTCTTTTAAAGCTTCTTACATAACCTTTAAGAATTGCTTTATCGAAATAATGCGCCATATTTCTAATAAATAGCACCAATAGTTTTTAATTGGCAGTTAATGTTGAAAGTTCGCCTTTTTTGGAAAACAAGCAAATTTATGTTAAAAGTTAAAACTACGAAATTCAGAAAAAATATTTTTCGTGCATAAACTAACGGGGTTTTATTTTTGGATTTTAGGAATGCGCCTAAAAATAAATATTAGATAGCTTTTTGTTTGAATTTTTGCAATTATATACAAAAATAAATTATTTAAACTTTTTTTTTTACTGCGTAAATTTCGAAATAACTAAGCAAATAATGAATTTATTGAGTTTTTAAAAAATACGTGTTTTATTATAGCTAAAGCCCTTTCGATTGACATTATTAATTTTAAAATTTACGATGTTGGGTTACAAGGGGTTAACATTTCAAAAGCTTTTAACAAACATCATTTTAACTTATCTTAGAAGAAGATCTCAACGTTTTAATTCTAAAACCATTAAATATATAAAATTTTGCTTCCTAGAAACGTTTAATTGCTTCCCTTTTCAAACATTCTAATATTTTACTTCTCAGAAAAGTTTTTTTTTTTGTTTAATAAATAGAAATACCTACTATTTCTATTATTTTTTTTCACATAACTTTTTTAAACTTACTCCTCAATTCGTCCAATTCACATTAAATCATTTCCCCGTATCAGATTTACTGACACAAAAACCAACAAAATCATATCCTTTATATTTCAAATGAGCCGTTATGACTAATGATATTTTGTATAAACCAGAAAAGCATTTTGGTGATAAACAAAGTTAACCCTCAGAGGAAAATGATATTATTGCTCATTATGTTTCAAAAAAAAAAAAAAAATCCACTCTGACTTTTGTCATATTTAATGACTCTACAAAAAAAAGTTTATCAAAATATTTCCATAACTGATGGGATGAATGGATAAATGTACATAATTTAAAAAAAATATAAACAAAAATAAATAAATTCCCATATCCTGCAGGCATTATGATATCAAAATCTACATTGAAATGTTGAATACGACACATAGATTTTTATATAAAAAAAAAAAACGACAGTAGTGAAGGCTGCAGATACAAATGTATTTCTAGATTCGCATGATATGTTTTTCCATCAACGAGAGACAAACGGCATCATGCAGACTTTTTTTTTGTGTTCATTTACAAAAAAAAAATATTTAACACAACCAACAGAAAAATGATACAAGAACAGAAAATAAAATACAAAAAAAAAAACAAATTGGAAACCAAAAGAGAAAGACTCATCCTGTTAATTTTCTAGTCACGTATTCTTTTTAATCCTGACAAGAATATTCCTTCCAACAAATTCCGTGTTCGTTCTAACATCTCTCCTTTGAATCTGTCTTTTTTTTTGTTTGAGTCTATATCTGCTTTTGCTGCTGTTGTGTGTTATCCTTCTGTGTTACCTCTAAACAACCAAGATGAACATAGTTCACATATTTACACACAGCTCCTGGACTGACAGTTTGGACAGAATTGAAACAAAAACAAAAAAAAAAAAAAAAAAACACCAACCACGGAAAAAAATATCCTTTATCCTCTAGTTTTTTGCCTTTTTGATATATTTTAACATCAAAAAAGAAAAAAAAATTATCATACCTACATGTTAGCTATTTATTTTATTCTATTTGCTGATATCATCAGGATATTTTTTTTTTGATATCCTGATGGTTGATGAATCTCAAGACAAGACTATAGACATAAAGCCTACAATTTTCAATAGTTATATCCTACTGTTATACACAAATTGGTTTAAATTTTTGGATCGGCAATATATTGGTCCAAACTCCAAAATCAACAATGTGCCTTTCTACTTCAATGAAAAGGTTCCAATTCACATTTGTTTTAGAATCTTAATATGTCATACCATGTTCTCGTATGTTTACATGACGGTTTTGTGTATTGTTTAAAACATGCCGAGGATAGATAGGGACGGGGTTTAATGCAGAGACTGTCATATCCTTTCTTCATGCACGCCCGATCTCACTCGTATTGAATTGAAGTAAAATATTTTTTTTCTTCGAACTTGTTCGCGATTGTGGATTTTTCGATGTTTTTGAAATAGGTACACGCCTCAGGTATTTTTTCTATCAAACTGTTTTTTTTTAGTGCATACTTGTATGTTTAAATTGATATTTTGGAGTGCAATTTTTGGCACTGCCTCGCTATTAAGTTTGATAGAATGCATCAAATTTCTTAGTTGTTTTTGAAATCTATTATATATATTAAAGTTTGGCTTTGTGTACGTTCGCTAACCGGCCACACCGACTGACTTATTTTCTTAATTTTTTTTTTAAATCAAAGAGACATAAGAGGAGAAGGTTTAAGGCAAAAAAAAATTTAAGATTTTATAGGGTAAAGAGGGGTAACACGACATTGAAAAAAGAGGCTATTTTCTAAACGGTAAGTCGTAAGGAGTTGACTTTTTTTTTTAATGATAGACAAATTTATTCAATAGTTAAAAACGGTATTGAAAAAAAAAATTTCAGAACCAAGTTGTGAAGGTTTTCTTGCACTCATAGACCTTCGACAAAAGACTAATTACAGGTACGCAAAATTTTGTACAGAAATTTGAGTTACACCATTAGAAAGATATTGAAAAAAAAATTAGGGGTCTAAAAGGGATTTTTTTCATAGGCCCTGTATTTTGAAATAAAAATGTTTGAAAAACAACCTAATTTTTAGGGACATTTTTGAGTAGTTTTTTATTTTTTTGGAATTTTTAAAAGTCTGCAAAAAATCTCAAATTTATAGGAAATATAGGTTTTAATCATGCGCATGCATAAGTATTTTGCATAGGCCATTTTTCTAAAAGTTATAAAGTTAACATTTTTAAACTCATTTCATGAATTTTTCAAGTTTTGATCCTCTTTTTCATTTGAAAATTAACTAATTACAGAGTCGAAAATTAGAAATAAATACAAGAAATGGCGGAACGAAGTCCGCCGGGTCAGCTAGTGTTTTAAAAATTTTGTTTGACTGTTTTCATTAAGCTTTTTTGTGATTCAATTTTTGCCTGCATAATGCTAGTTCAAGATGAGTTTTTTTTTTTTATTTTTCAAGTTTAAAAATCACTGATTTTTTTTGTTTGTATGCACCTACAATATACATGCTTAGTAAAATCTATCCAAACATTTTTCAAAAGTAAGAATAAATATAAAATGTTGTGAAGTGATTTTTTTTTACCAATTTTTACCGACTTCCAAAATGGAGGAGGTATTCAATTGGCCTGTATTTTTTTTACCGACTTCCAAAAAGGAGGAGGTATTCAATTGGCCTGTATTTTGTTTTTTTGTTTTTATATTTGTTACCTCATAACTTTGGACTGAGTGAACCAATTTTCATAATTCTTTTTGTCTAGAAAAGCTGGTGGCTGCAATGTGGTCCCTTTTCAATTTCGTTCAGTTATAGCCATAGGAACTATTAGAAAAACCATAAAACCCATGGAAGTCGGTTTTGTTTTTTTTTTTTTTTTGATAAAAAAGATTATTGTCATAATTTTTTTTTTTAAACAACAATGATTTTTACACTTGAAAAAATATTTTAATGTTGTGGTTTTATAGGTAAAATGAAGCAAATCAACTTGAGCTTCTTAACAGGAATGTTATATGGACTATATTCAATCAAGTAAAAATTCTAATAGCCGATTTCATAAACATTTAACAGGCTTTTAAAATTTGAAATGACGGTTTTTGTATGTGGCAAACGTCATTTTAGGATGTAAAAGCCTGATAAATATTTAAAAGGGCTTTATGAAATAGGCTATAAGCCAAATAAATAACATTTGAGGAGCAATGCAAACACCAGTGGATTTAATTTTTCTTAATTATAAATTTAAAAAAAAGGTCACTGTGGTGTATGCGTACTTTTTTTGTGTGGAGAATAAAAAATAATTCTTCTACAATTTTTAAACCAAGCGTAGTATAGGGAAAATAAAAGTTGGGCTATCCTGTGCTAACCTTGGGCGAACAAACCACGGTTTTAAACTAACGATTCTTTTCACAGGAAAAAAATCACAATTTTTTCGGTTTCTGAGTTTTTGAAAAATAGTAAAATAAAGAAAAAAAAAGTTGGGCTATCCTGGGCTAACGTTGGGCAAACGAACCACAGTGCAAAACCAACAATTTGTGCACTAATAATAATAAAAATAATTTTTTGTGATTTTTGAGGTGAAAAAAAAAATAATCCAGTTATAATTTTAGAACTAAGGGTGGGCTACCGAAAACAAATCTTGGGATATCCTGGGCTAACTTTAGGAAACCAGACTAGGTAGGTTTGAGAAAAAAAAAAAAAAATGGTGGTCTAGACCTCTAGAAGACCTGCACAGAAAAGCCAAATTAGTGCTTATTTGCAGTTTTGATGCCATAACTCTTGTGACCTTAATTGTTTGGAAAATTGTTAAGTGTGGTAATGGCTATAAATAAGACAAAAACAAACAAAGATTGAATATCAAATTTGAAATAACATCTACAAGCAGGTGGATTGGATA